>NW_027325368.1:23482822-24099053 GCF_036924035.1 Leuresthes tenuis
GTGTAGCTATACCATTACACTTAAGTCTTATTTTGAACTTTGGAAATCCCCTTCAGAGAACATAATATAAAAGCTTTTTAAGGTTTGATTAGTGCTTATTTTCACAGGTGCGCCGATCTTCACATGTAAAATTTGTGATTTACTCATAAAAATTCGTAATTTGAGATAGCTGGATCTCTGCATTCATGCCAGCACACACAGTGTGAGACCAGCATGTAGCTTCAAAAAGGTCTGGTAATTGTTGCATTTTATAAGCTCAAATGAGGATTTGGTCAATGCACAAATATAATTAAATTAGTGTTATATCAGGAAGCTCAAATGTGCTTGTTGTCCCACTCCTTCTGTTAAATTCCTTTCAGTGAAGACAGAGATGAACACAGTGAATGGATTAAATTCTGTTTGGTCATTTAGTGCGGGTAGCACACTGCTTAAGGGTCTAATGCCTCCTAAACTCATATGATCACTTTTAAAATAATGCCTGTGACAGAGGGTTGGCTTTTCTCCACAATTTAAATGTCAAAAGGTAATTAGGTCACAAACTGCCTCTGCCTGGACTTCAGCTGCAGAGATGAAGTGTAATAGCATGTTCAGGGTGAAGCAGAGACGGTCAGATAAACAAAGAAACTGGCAACCAGGCGGGCTGGGAGGCAAACGCAAAGTTGTGACAGAGGAATCCTTAACATCACAAAGATAGTTTATGTTGCATGTCTAGCCCTTCTCAGTTTGATTACACTCATCATGCGCAAATTTATGTTACCCACAGAGATTCTTCCTTGTGCTATTTTGGTAAGGCTGTTGCTTGAGGGCTTGTCTCTGACAATTCAGCACTGTCTTGCCCTTTCTCTATCTAGCACACACACACACACACACGCGCACGTACACACACAAAAACACACACCTCCCTTCTTTTCTCTGTCTTTCCCTCCCTACCGCTCTAGCCACATTGCCACTCTCAGTTTTCCATGGCCTCTCATTCCTGGGTGCTCTGCAAGCTAAAGTAAATGAACAACACAATCCAGAAATAGTATTCCAGCCAGAGATGGTGGGAAGGAAAATCCCTTGACTAGTGCTGGCAGGAGGGTGGGAGAAAGGCGGAAATAGTCGAGCAGCCATTCACACTTCAAACAAAGCTTGTTCCTTCTCTTTAACTCCAAGTCTTCACGGATAATTTTTTGCTGTGAAGCCAAACTCTTTCACTTGGGAAAAAAACACAACTCTACCTCTTCAGGCTCAGCAACTGGGCATGCGCACTAACAAAAGAGACCACGTCGGTAGCTTCACAACATATTGGCGGGGGTTAACTTATCTCTAGCCCCCGTGGTCAAAGATCAGCATTAAAGAAATGACTGACGTCTCAGAGGAGCTGTGGAGGAGTTGAGCACAAGGTGCTGGGTGAATGTTGTCTGGATGCGTCCGGAATTATGAAGATGGAGCAGGGAGAGCTGGGTGAAGACAGGAGGTGCGCCAGCAGGTTAAAAGCAGGGTCAACTCTATAACCAGGGTGTTATCTGGATACCTCTCCACCGTCGCCAGTCACAATCAGGCCGCAGTGAGACCGATGATCTGTCTGGCAGTCAGACATCCCCAGGAAATGTTCTTGTGCAATGGCCTCTTGGCCAAAGTGGTAAAATGTTCCACCTTCATTTGTCAAAGGATGTGGTTAAACCTCAGCTGAGAAGCCTGAGAAACATCAGCTCTCAGTTTGGATCGGTATATTCAAGCGCAATATTTCCTAGATGAAATTGAGTTTTTGTAGACTCAGATGATAATCTCTGGCGGCCATGTCGCAGTCTAACTTTGTGCCTTTTAAACTGTCAAAAAAATGGCTTGCTCACTTTTTACAGGGAAATGATAGCCTGCGTGAGTGAGTTTCACGAGTACAGTGAGTAACATGAGACGGGGAGCCACACAACCGCTACATCAGTAAAATGGGAACCCAGAGTCACTGTAATTTGGGAGGGAGCTGGTTAACCACTCCTTATAATGGATGGTGTTTCTGTTTAGCCTAAGGCGTTGGAGCTGAGGTCATATGCAAACAAGACAAGGTCGGGTACTTGATGAGGTTCATATCTGACTTCACGATCCTCTAGAACTGAAGTCTAAATAACAGATTGTTTTATTTCTTTTCAATAAAAATGAAGTATGTTATGTAATTTTTGCCTGATTTTTTTTTTTTTTGCTTATACCAAAGTTGGAACACGATGTGAGATAGGTACAATTATTAATTACAACTACAGGTGCTACACTCCACACTATTTGCTAAAAATGACAGTTTTATGAAAGCTGACAGAGCAGGGGCTGCCTGTCCCAGCCAGTTTCTCACAAACATCCTAAATGAACTTTCTTTAGGAAGAGACATTTATACACACAGAGACCTGTAGGCTTACAATAAAACATGACAAAAATGTTTCTCACTGATTTTCAGCCCAAAGGCCCCAGTGGTTCCAGTATTGGGTTTATGCAGTACCTTGTAGCCAAAGTTTTTTGTGATAGTACCCTAATGACCTATTTTTGTTGACGAGAAAGCACAGCGTTTCTTTTCTATTGAATCCCAAAAGAAGAGCCATGACAATGTCTTGCAATTTTACTGGTTGCTGTCATGGTTTGCTCGACTGCGGGCTCTGAGTGAGCTGAGGCTCCTTGCTTGGCCTTCCTTTTACTGTCTTTGCCCCCTAGCTTGTGCAAGCTACTCCTCTAGCTTGCGCTGACTTTTCATTTTAAACATTCCTTGCAGTAAATGTTAAAATCTCCATACTGCTAGTTGACAGGATAGGCTACTCCGGTGTTCCACGTGGAAGATATGGGCTGTCTGACACCACCGTGCTGAGAATATACTTGGTGCCCTGCTGAAATCCCTAGCCATTACACTAATGACTGATTTGCCTGTGATATGTCTTGTAACACAAAAAACAGCGTTGCGCATCTTACGGACATGTTAACAAGGTCAAAAGCTCGATCTTTAGCAGACATAAATCCCCTCCTTACTACTTTTGTACATTTCATGTCTCCAGTTCAGGAGGCAGCTGCACAGCCTCACATCATAATAGAAATTCTGCCATGTTTCACTACACATAGGCTGTTCTTTTCCTTCTCGGCTTCACCTTGTCACCTGCTAACAAACTTATATGAAACTTTAATCTCCTCGATTCATAGAACATCATCCCAGAAAGCCTGTGACTGAACTGTGAAGTCTTTCCCCAACATCAACCATGCCTTCTTACGTCTTCTTCAATGGTTGTGTGCTCCTTGGCCTTTAGAAGGTACAGGCTGAAACCACCACCCCAGAATGCTCCAGCTTAGCCTGTGGTTATTTTACATATTAGCATGACCCCCCCCCCCCCCCCCCCCACACCACCACAACCACCATTTCACACCAACATTCACAGACTTCTCTCATTAAGTTATCTCTTGGCACTTGAGTAGGCAACTGAAAACAATCAGCCTCTTATTATGCAGGGAGAACATCAGCTCATGTGAACACTCAAAATTAAGCACTAATTTTGTTTGAGACACTAATTTGATTTAATCAGTTCGCCTTGCAAAATATTAACTCATCATTTTACAAAATTTCACAGAGATTAGATTCAGAATTTTGATCGAAAATTTCAGGGGTGCCAATAATTCGGGAACCACGACCAGAGAGGTCTTTACATTTTAGACTGCTAGTTGGACAAAAAACTAAATGCAAAAAATGTTGTGTTTGTTTGGGGGAAATGTGGTGACATTTCTAAACTGTTTTCGGAAATCAGAAATGATTAAGAATCACTCATTCAAACTTATGTCAATATTGCTGTAATTTTAGCTTTATCACTACCATATGTCCACTGTCATATTTACCTTTTTTTGTGAATGTCCCTTTAAATGATTACATCATCCTCTTTGCTCATTTTCTTCTCTTGGTGTTTCTCAGTGCTGAGCCTTTTCTGCCCAGAGACAATTGGTTAATTCACTGGTGTATAACACTGCCACCTCCTGATCCATAGTACCATGGCTGCCTGTAAAGCTGGGCCAACTTTCATTGGCACGTGTAGTCTGTCATATTTGATATCACACACGCTGTGTTCAGATTACAAACTCCAACTAAATAAGCAATAAGTTTAATTTCCTCAAGCCGTTTGAAGACATATTTACCCATAGCAAGAAAACATAGAGCAAACTCAGGTGCTACATGCTGATCGTCGACCTGATCTGACTTGGTTACACGTTAATATGTTGTGTGTCCATAGTGCTATTCTGCCACCTAGTGTCAAGTGTTGAGAAGAAAAATCGGACCCTCAGAGTTAAGATGTCCTCATATTTGCAGCATGAAAACTTGTTTCTCCATGCTGATTCTACAGTTTGGATCATTTAATCAAAGTCATAAGGAGTTATGCGGTGTAACAGTAGTTCTTTGTGAGACCCACTGTCTCAGCTGATGAGACACTTCCATAAATAAAGTGTCTTTGGAGACCCCATAAAAAACAGGTGCTGGAGGGGAAGAATTTTGTGCCCCAAGAGATTTTTGTTTCAAAAGGACATCTGTGTTTCTTTCTGTTTGAAAGTCTGAGACACTTGCTGGCTTGTGTATTTTCTCAGAGGTTAAAAAGAAACAGCATGAAAAAAAAAAAGAACCATAGGAGCTCTTATTGGTGTAAGATTTCGTTTCCATTCAGTCCACTTGATGTTTAGCTGCTTCAAGCAGTTTGCGGGGCTCGAGGGGAAGACTTTTATGTTTCTTATGAAGAGAGGAGTTGGTGGAACTAGTGAGAGAAAAAGTGAGAGAGTGGAGGCTGAGATGTGGTTTTAAAAACAGCATCTAACACTGAACTTCTTAAAGAATGTTACAATGTTCAATAAATATTTGCATGAATAATTTCAGACATCTCGTGTGTAAATGTTTACCTCAAATCATTGCAAACTTAAAGTGCAACATGTAAGTTAAAGTGAAAATGTGACTTTGAATTGCCTAAAGTATTTACATGTTCCATATTTAAAGTAACAAAGTGCTTCTTCGTTACACTGCTTCGTCTGACATTGTGAAGGTTTTCGGGGAGGGGACCCCCACTGCTATGCAGCCTCTTAAAGCTACCCGGCTGGAAGTAACACCTGATAGTTGGAGTAGTCTTTGACAATCAGGCACACTTGACCTCATTATATGTGAAGTAACTTGACCTTTTCTTTTCACTTTTTTCTTTGGGAAGCATTTTAATATCAGACTACTTCAAACTGATCATCCTGTTGCTGGGAGGTACACTAATGGCTCTTTTCCACCTAGTGCCTCAGTACCTACTTGACATGACTCGGTTAAGGTCGTTTTCCATTACAATTAAGTACCTCCTCAATGTGGGTGGGGTCGTTATAGCAAGGCGGCCCGAAAGTCCCGTGCTGTCATTTGTGTGTGACACAAACATGACACCCAATAGAGTCATTGGGTGTCATGTTTGTGTCACAATGGAGGACATCAAGGCGATGGTATACCTGCTGCTTGGTCTATGGCTTTGTGTCCAGGCACTGATGTTGTTGATGATCACAGAAATAATAAAATCATACGCTCGCTGTTGCTGGATTTTTAAACATGGCCAGGTTCTTTTGAAGGAGTCGCTTTTATGAGTCATTCAGTGATGTCACTCCCTGGCCAATCAATAGCCTGCAGTCTGTAGACATCACGACTCAGCTGGCTAGTAGGTGCTAAAAAAGGACCTGGTAGCAGGTGATACTACCTAATGGAAAACCCTAAAAACCAAAAGGGCCATCAGAGTTTTGTTGGGCTTGAGACCTCTTTGCAGTGGCAGAAATTGTACAGAACCTCCATCTGTGCTTCTTGAACTTCTTGCTGTAGTATCTTGCCTTGTCCCTCCTCCTGACAGAAAAATCTTCAGTAAGGACCCTAGACTCTTCCATTTACTATTAAAATACTTGGAATGAATACACAGCTTCCATGCAAACTAAGATGAAGGAACAGTTTAAACACTCCCTTTTCTCTCTGCGGTTCCCTGCTGTGAGTTGCAACTTTCATGTGTGAACTTGGCTCTGGCCATACCTGCTGGCACAGCAGCAGGGAGCCAAAGTCAACACTTTGTAAAACAAATTTCAACTGCAAGTTTCTTAGGGTATGTCTCTACAAATGAAATACATCTGGTCACTGGAAGTTTTGGTCCAGTCCTTTATACAAGACTGCTCCAGTCTGCATGGGGTACAGCAATCTTTAGGTCACACCACAGGACTGAAGTCTGGACTTTCACTATGCTGTTTAAGACATTTAAATGTTTCCCCTCAAACCACTTGAGTTGCTTCAGCTGTATACTTTGGATTATTGTCACTTTTAAAGTTGAGCTTCCATCAACTTCCATTTTCCACATTGCCACAGCATGATATTGCCACCATCATGCTTCACTGTTGGATGATGAGAGAGCTCAGGTTAGCACCGCACACTGTGTTTTTGTTGAGTTCAGTTTTCGTCTCTTCTCCCAGGACTCATTCTATTCTACAAGCTTGGGGAGTCCCCCTCATGCTCTCTTGATCTTTTTTTCCCTTCAAGTTATGATTTTTTTTCTGGCTCCTCTTCCATAGAGTCCAGCTTTGGGGAGTGTGCAGCTTAAAGTGGTCAAATGTACAGACACTCCAGTCGCTACTGTGGACAATAGCAGCTCCTTCAGGGTCACCTTTGGTGTCCTTGTTGTCTCTTTTGTTGCCTGGTCTGTGAGTTTTGGTGGTCTGCCCTGGTTTAACAGGTTAGTTATGGTGCTATGTTCTTTCCATTTTCTAATAATAGATTTAATGGTGCTCCCAGGGATAATAACAGTTTTTTAAAAATCTTTTTGTTCTATCCAACCTTAAACTGCACTTTTTCAGAACATTGCGAATGACCTGCTCAAAAGGCTCTTCATTGTCTTTCTGCCTTCTTGGACTTCAAATGAGTTTAAAAAGAGGGCAATATTTAAAAAATATTGAATTACCTTAAGAAAGCCTGGAAAACTATTGATTGAGACCACTTTAAAACTTTCTTTTTTCAGTCAATGCTAAGCAATGAGGGGTGGCTCAATACTTTTGTATTATAGTGTATATAGAGATGGTTTCCTTCCTAACATGATGAATTTTCAAAAGACTGTTAAAAAAAAGTGTTAATAAATGTATCCAGTAGAAGGCAGTATAGAAGCAACACAGAGTGAGAGGATTTGCAGTCAATCATAATCCTGCCAGTTTCCTGCAGTGAGGCTTCTGTGAGGGCCGTCCTTTCATGCTTCAGTGTTTCACTCGTTACGTTGTCACTTTCTGTAAAGCACTTTGTGACATTTGTTTGTGAAAGGTGCTTTATAAATAAACTATACTACTATTACTGCACTGAATGTAATCTGTGTGTCCTCTATCATTGGAGGCTAACCTGCCAGGGAGTGAACGTTTAGACACATCGAAAATATTTTTATTCACTTAAACAGCTGTTGTCTCAGCCATGAATTCATATTGGTTTTTGCCGCTGAGTACACCTGACTTGCTGACAGATTATAACCCAATCAGGCTTTTCAGGTCATCAGGTGTCAGTCAAAGTCACTGTAGTCTTGTCTTTGGAACAAACAACTGATTCCACAATCAAAAGCAAACACAACATGCTTAATTTCTTTTCCTGTCTTATGTACGATCCTCTGTACAGTATTGTGTGTGCCACTAACAGCAGTATTGTCCCGCTCCTCGTGCCCTCTAATCCCAGCTACCGCTACCTCTGACCCCCGGATGACATTTTACGTAAGGAGGAAAGCACACGGGAACACCCGATGGCCTCTTGTTAGGTAAGCTCATTAACAATTACTCCAGGACGCTCAGGCTAACAACAAGGACTACAAATAAACCTCAGTAGTGGAAAAACGATTAAGACGACACGTTCAGATCCTTGTTTTTGGAATCTTTCAGCTTTCAGAGTTTGAGGTGCTTTTAATTGTTTGTGTTATGGATATTAAGACTGATTTTACACAAGTTAAGCAAACAGCATGAGGTTTTTTACATGATGTATCTGCGCTGGATTACTCTCTAAGGCACACCAGTTTCTTCAATAATACATTGTATGCATGGGAAAAGAGAAACAGCAAGTTTTTTTCAACAGTTTCTTTTCATGCTTTAAAATGAAATGACCTCTTGAGCAGAAACACCTCTGCACACAAACACAAGACACATGTCCTCTAAACTGCCTCACCTTGCCTGTCCTTGCTCTATGAGTCATTCTGTCACAAATCAGACAGCCATTAAAAGCAGCTGAATATTCAAGCCACTGCTTTCATTTAAGGCACGTCAGTCTTCCTGCTTCATTGCTGCACACATGTTGTGTGGTATTAAGAATAGTTTATCCTTTGAAACTGCATCTTTCTTCTAATCTGAGGGGTTCCTCCTCCCAGGGAGCCTGTGTAATGACTATGGTTGTCATGCTGTTTTCCAGTGGGATATTGTTTGAACAACAGAAACTATCTTGAACTATCTTGTTTGCAGCCATTACATTACTATCTTCCTGTTCTTTTATGGTCCATTTGAGGACCATCATTCTTTGCTCAGGTGTTTCCGTGCACACTGCTTTGACATGTCCTTATATTTGTCCAACAAAAAAAGGATTCCACCAGGAATTCTTACTCATCTGCACCTCTTAAATTCTCCATATTACAATTTACTCAGTTTAATCATTATTCCCCAGTCATGCATATAATTCAAAATCAACATCTCTTTCCATCAATATATTATTAACGTTCAATTAAATTTTCTTTTAAAGAGGACCTATCATGGACAAAACACTTTTTCTGTGCTGCAAAGCATTTATTCTCTTGTCTGATATCACTATAAATACTCAAAAATGTGGAAAACACAACTCCAGTATTTAGTTTTGGGCCCCATATATATGAAAATATATCATTCAGCAGTTCTGCAGGGGAAACTCACGTCACTTCAAGAGGTTATCCATCCTCATTTCTTGTTATCTTATCTCCACCTACCTGCGACTCTGCATTCACTGTATCCCTGTAGTGGGAAGTTTAACATTTCTTTGCTCTTGCTTTTTGCTTTGCTGTTAACAGCAAATATTCATCAGCAGTTACATAGATAACTTAACTGAAACTCCAACAGTATTTTGTTAATTGTTTTATCTGACTTTGGCATTATTTTTTTTCTTTCTTACCAGTTGTAAGTTTGAAATTCTAATTTCCCATTTGTCTATGAATGCACCACCAGTACAATAACTGCTGTTACAAAAACAAACATTAGTAAGATATTGCCAAGAGAGGCAACAGTTCCTTAGATAAACTGCCAAAATATAAAAATTATTACATAAAAATGTGCTTGTCTGTTTTAAACAACTTGGGCTGTTCGACACACGAAATAATGCAGTGGGTCACTCCATGAACTAAATAGATATGCTGTGATGTAAGCATAAATTTATGCAAGAAAAAAAAGTTTCTAGAAAATTGTAGTGTATTTTTATTTTATTTTAGGGGTTTAACTATGTTTTAATGGAGAGAGTTCCCTGAATACAAAGTATCAATTATTATTTGTGGATATGAAGAGACTTTTAATTTGAATTAACATCATAATTACTTGAGGAGTCTCTTATTAATTTAACAATGCAATTCTAAACTAACCTGCTCTGGACTTATAGGGTGTGCATTGATCTGATTTGATTTACCTTACAACATGAGAAACCAACTTTATGACAGGTCAGTCACAGTACATTAAGAAATCAAGGTAAAAGACTGGCCCAAAAAGATACATGTGCTGTGTTGCCTAGTTGCCCTTGTTAGGTCAAAGGACCTGTGCCTTGTCTGTATCCTTCAAGAACAATCCCAAACCCCAGTGACAACATGTATGGAAACATACTGGTAAAGGAAATGCAACTTCTCGGAAGCAAAAATGAAAAATGATTACCTTTAAATTTTCAGACTGAAATCATCGGTCCATCCTTTCAACTTTTGTACCTGCTTTGTCCTAGTAAGCGTCATGGGAAATTTGGAGCCTATTCCAGCTGCCAGTTGGTGGGAGGCACGGTATACTCTGGACAGGGCGAACACAGAGACAAGCTACCATACATGTTCATGGTCAATTTAGAATGACCAGTTAAGCCAGCATGCATGATTTTTGACTGTTGTAGGAAGCTGGAGTATCTGGAGAGAACCCATGCAGGCCAGGGAGAGCATGCAAACACCACGCATAAAGCCCCAAACTGAGATTAAAACTGGGAACCTTCATGCTCTGAGATGACAGTACTGACCACTACAATACATTGCTGGCAGTGCCCATAGATAAACAGAACTAAGTACAATAATGAAGAAACAAAAAAAAATGTGTGAACAATGAAACTGTCAAAATCATTTATAAATCAAAAGGACAATGGGGCGTAGTTATAATGGCAAGTGGAAGCATTTAACACTGTTATAATGATTAAATAACAAAACTTACTCTACAATACAATATGTCCTGTTTAAGTTGAATCTTTTGAAGCTTAAAAAAAACCCAGAATAAACGTATAGATTTACCTTAATAATGATTTCAATAACATCAATAAGAATAATAATGATTATAATTATTATCATTGCTGGGATAGGATCCAGCCCCCCCGCGACCCTAAATTGGATTAAGTGGGTATAGAAAATGGATGGAATTATTATCATTATTATTAAGCTTTTCTAACCAAGTAGATAATGTGCAGCATTGGCAGGTAACACAGTTGAACTCTCAGTAGACAACACGGAAGGAAACCCATCTGTTGTTAACAAGCACTTCAGTTCCTGCTCCTTTCCTGTTCCCGTTCTGTCTGCAGTCTCTGTCTGCCAGTATAGTTTGACAGCCAATAGAGAGGACATGGGAATGGAGATGGAATATTTTCCTGCAGCTCAGTGAAACACATAACAGCACTTTTCAAAATTCCTGCTGTTCCTTTGTCAGCTCTCCAAGCCATTTATGCTGCCATAGATCTAACATTTCTTGTGACGATGAAGGAATGCTTTCCATTGTACTCCCACCCTACATCAGTGATTCTGCCTACATCTACTTCTCTTCAACTCGTCAGGGTTATATCCCAGGCATTTCTTAGGCTTTGGAAAGCTCAATTAGCTGCTCCCACATGTAAACAACATCACCACTGGCATGGTTACGCATCAGAACAGATGTTTAAAGTGGCAAAATTCCAGAAAGCAGAGCATCCAAATCAATGAAGAAAAATCTTTGAAATAATTAGTATTTTCAGAGAAAAGGACTTCCCAGACTATACCCTCACCCATAGGGCGTAAGAGTGATGGCAATTGTTTAATGAGTATGAATGAATTGATGAATAAGAAACTGATGTGACTTATATGCAAATAATGTGAATTATATACTATGGCCTTCACCATCACCAAATTTCATCTCAACTGAACATCCATTGGAGATTTTGGATCCACATCTTAGACAGCACTGTCCCCCAACACCGTAAGAACACCAAAAAATGGAATGTCCTTTGGAGGAACGATGTTGCATCCCTCCTCTAGGGTTCCAGAGACTTGGAGAATCAGTAACAAGGTAGATTGAAGCTGGTCTAGCAGCACAGTTTACAGCACCTTACCAAGGTGCTTCACTTGTTTTTTAGTCTAACCTGTCACCCCTCTGTATTTTAGTACCAACTGAGCTTTTCTGTTCAGTCTCCACTCTAACACTACACGAGTGAAGGCTGAACAGCTCCTCCACTGGGATGTTTTTAATTGTAGAATATTAAAGTATAGCACAGTCTTATTCCTGCACACAGCATGTTTTGCCTAACTCCTGTTACCCAAGTCCCTTTTATAAGGGCTTTTATGTGTCTCGCATTGAAAGACATCATATATATAAGATGTCATATGGTTCAGTAACTGACCAACAATGACAGAATACTCTTTCCTCTCTTGTTTGATTCAAAAGTCTATTCATAATATCCACAAAGTACCTAAGGACACTCTTTTGTCTTCACTCTCTAGAGCCAGTTATTATATGGGTTTGTCCCTTACAAACTGTAATTATATTGTTCATTTCTAATGAAGCAATTCAACAAAAAGTACTGAGGTGCACTGATGTAAAGGCAAAATGCCACAAAGCTCATTGTACTGTCTGAGATCTTGTACTTTATGCATGCAGTTGACTGTCTGCTCAAGGCAGGGCGAGAGGTGCTAAGGCATCAGGGGACAGCAGCCATGTGACCATGGCTGCAGGGATTGGTTTAGTGCAGATGTGACATCAGCACGCCTCCCACTCCCTCCCTCCTCTGCTGTCTCTCCAAGTCTTTCTCTGCCTCTCTATATCTCTGTAGCGCTCGTTTTTTCCCCCTCTCCTCTGCCTTTCCTCAGCATCTCCCTTCTCAGAGATGGCGTGTGTCGGTGCTGCTCAGGCGTCTGGGGCCTAGCGTCACAGAGAGGACCCCCTTCCCCCGATTTGCAGCATATTCATTCAGTGTCTCTTCTCGCCGTGTCCTCCACCACTTGTGTTGCCTTTCGGCTCTCTCCCCACCCAGCCTCCCTGTGCGGGTATCTGGAAGTTGGGGCCTCGGGGGTGGAGGAAATCAACATCGTGCTTCGCTGGGGAGCTGTGCAGAATTAGCCATGCCCTGCCCAGGCATCTTTTGACCGGCTGGATCTTTCCATTTCTATTGGCCTGCAGATCAGAGGGCAATGTAGGATGAAAATCTGCAATCATGATGCAAGGTAAATGATCTGTGCACTTCTTCTCCCCTTTTATTTTCCATGTCTTATTACTATGTGTCCTCCTCCTACCTTCTTGTGTCCTGCTGTCCTGCTGAGGCATTAAAGCTAGTGAATCCAGCGATGTGATCTGTCACGGTGTGTGGAACAACTGAGGTATTTGCAGTGTAACAATGTGGCTGTTCTGTTCAGATGCGAATGTGACATTGTGTGTGCCAGGTTAATAGAAGGTCAGGAGTAGTTATTTGGAAGGTGTTTGAGATATAAAAAGAAGAACCGACAGTATGTGTCTTATAGTTTTACATATGGCTTTGTGTGTGTTCATGCTCAGATTATTGTTCTGTCTTTAGATTTTATTCCAACAAATGTGTATCTGAGAACCAACCAAGCTGCACTCAACCAGAACTGTGCTGCTGTATGTAGCAGCTGTTCTAAAACGCTAGTAGGATGAGTGATCCTCAAACCACTGCATTTGGTTTCTGTGTCACATAAATTGTAGGATGCTGAGCAAAAACTAACAGCTGAAAGAGGTGAGGTACATTATAAAAGGTGACGGAGGAGTTTAATCATTGATATTGCCACACATGTGATATGCAGAGCTGTTATAATGTAATGGAAGGTGGCAATTATTAGCAAAAGGCCTGCAGTCAGCCTGCCATGATAGCACAAGGAGATCCACACTCAACACAGATGTCATAAACTCATCACAGCCTTTAGTAACTATACATTTATTCACTTGTACAGTTTAGGTAGTCTGATTAAGGTTCTGGCATTCAGTGTTTTTTGGGCAACACACATGGCGGCATGTAGGTTCATCTCAGTAGCATGGCTTGTAATTTAGACTATTTTGATGACAACACCATCATTTGTGGTAAAAAGTTTAATTGAACTTCATATACCTCAAGGCCCATATGGTCAGTTCAATAATTCCCATAGAATTCTTTCAGTTCAATATATTTATTTAAATAACTCCAAAACACAACAAAAGTAATCTCAAGGCCCTTTACAAAGAAAACAAACAAGTTCAATTCAGGTCAAATTAGAAGCAGTCCAGTCTCTGTGTTGGCCCTGCAGACCCATGCAGAGTGTACCTCACCTTTTGTCTGATGGCAGGACTCCCACCCCCCTGCGACCTGGAATTGGATGAAGCGATTATAGAAAATATGGATGGATTGATGGGTTAACAAAGGAAACCACCTGATTTCACTGAATATTTCATTAAATTCAATCCCCTGTCTCAAGCATGCACGGGGAGGTGGGCAACACTACAGAGGAAACAGTTTTAAACTAACACGAGAAAATCTGTACTAGATAATCTGGCAGGTCCTTTGCTCTTTGGCTCCCCCTACAGTTGTGGAATGTAACATGATGTTTGTGAAAACAAACCTCAGTCTGAGCCACGCACGTGCACAGCTATACATTTGAATTTATTGTCACGCTGAAGAGGCTGACAAATACACATTCAGAGGCCACCAATAGTGCAGTATACAGTGTCAAAGCAGAGCAATGTTACAGGACCTAACAAAAACAACCTGTATGCTTTTGATACACCATGATATTTTTAAGAAATAACCAAACTCACAGAAACACAGAGCAAACAAAAAAGGTAAAATGTTCAAGTTTATCTGTAATACAGTAATACAGCTACAGCTTTTCATGATTTACAGTTCTAAAGGATTTGAATGTGGCATATTTGTTAAATCCAGTACATGGCTTCCTCTGTGATACAGGGGAGATAGGGATACATTTATAACTTATGTTTCAGTCTCTTACAAAAAACATCACAGGGATGGACATGATGTTGCTGTAATGTTTTTGTATTTAGTCTTTTGTATATCCCAATATCATAGAAACCACTAACATAAATTTAAACACTAACATGTTTAATTAGTTTCATCATTGGAATCAACAAGAGTTTCAATCTACTCTGATTTACAACCTGCACAGAGTGGAGGGAGAAATGATCACAATTGCATTCTTTCCAAGATTAGAAACATTAATTTCTGGAGTTCCAGCTTCGGAAATGTGTGTAAAAAATGTTGGTGTACTTCAAAATGACTTAGAAGCCCATAGCTTTACGATTCAAACCCCAGTGTTGCTTCAACAGGAAGAAAACTGTAGTAGAGAAAAGGCTGGCTATCTACCTCAAACCATTTTTACACCAAAAGTAGTGCTTAAATGTGTTTTTTTTTTTGGTGCTGGTGGCCTTTATTTCAAAGTAGGCAGACAGGAAAGCGTGTGCAGGGAGTGGGGAAAACATGCACCAAAGGGCCCCAGGCCGGGAGTCAAAGCTCCAGCCTCTGTACATGGGGTGCCAGCTTTACTATATGGTGCTCCAAATTAGCTTTTTAAATGTGGGTACAACTGCCAAAACAAGCTGATCAAATCCTTTCCAATTGCCAGCAGTAGCATGTTTATCCTCAGTGTCTGAGGACTATAACGTACCAGCCCAGCATACCATTACCTCCGAGAGAACAGGCATGTCACTGTGACAATATGAGAAGATGGCGTTACACTGTAACTTACAGGCTTCGCTGATAATCAAGACCATCTCGGATAATAAAACAGTTTTCTTCTTTTTGACTGGACTGCAGACATCAGCCTAACGCTGTGGGACAGAGTCTGACTGCCATCTGTCTTGATGACAATTAAAAACTGATCAGTTTTTCGCCTCTTTATGCCAACAAGTTGTTGTTGACAGTTTCAGAGCCACTATGTGAAATTGTATGGTTGGGAAATGGGTGTTTCTGTAAAGATGAAGTGGGATGTGCCCACTTTTGTAGCCCCATTCACATCATCTTCAGTGAAAACTAGTCTGTGCAACCAGGTTGTGTTGTCATCATAAAAAACAACTAAATCTCATGACTAGTGGAAAGTCATATGACGCAGGACTAAATGCTGATTAAACATTTTCACCTTGCACTCAAAAGCCAGATGTTCGCAGGTGTTTAGTGTTTTGGGTTTTTTAAACTATGCCAGAGATACCTGTTATGGCAAAAGAAGATACAATGGAGATATGAAGGATTTCAAATGTTATGCTGTATCCAATAGGAAGCCAGTGAAGTGAAGCTAAATATTGGTGATATAATCTTCCCGTCAGAACTCTCACTGCAGCATTTTGGATCAGCTTCACACATTTCAAGAAGCTATTTGGATATCCTAATTGTAAAAAATGACAATCCCCTGCTGTTAACAAATGCATAATCTAGTTTTCTGCATGACCCTGGGACAGGATATTCTAAATTTTGGCAATATTACATAGGTGAGACTTGCATTATGTGTGAGTTAAAGGACATATCCTGGTCAAAATAACTTTAAGGTTCTTCATGATAGTACTGAAGGCCAGTGTAAGGTCATCCATCTAATTTTTAGAGCATGGTGTTAGCAGTTACACTGATTTTCTGCTTTCAAGGCAGACCCTGGTTGCAGCTAATGCTAGGGCTGTTTGAAAATCAATTTGCAGAAACTTGAGGCAATCTTGAGATAGGAATGACTATATCTTGCATTATTTGACCACAGCTGAGAGCCAGTTGAGTGGGTGAAGAGGCTCAGCATTCGAGAGAGGTCGGAATTATATCAACCAGTTTAATTCTCTGGTATAAAAGATCAGTATTTAGTGGTCATGTGTTTCTTTGTTTGCCAGCTGCTCGCACAGTGCTTCAATACCTGGCTTTGGCAAAGAATCACAAACATGTCGGAGGATGAAGTTCAGACAAAATTGAAGTACAGCATGGAGAGAAAGCATGTTCCAAGCATGGATCAGAACTGAACTAGTTGTGGTGAGGTAAATGTGTAAAGAATTACTGAGATTTACACCTCTACTGACACAGAAAAGAAGGAACCATGAGAGGTCCTCTCACCGGTGTTTTTACATTCAAAGCAAGATCTGTGTTCTTAATGAGCCGTGAGTATAAAAATTCTGCTTTTCTTGAACATTAAAACTTTGGTCAATTTTAAATACATGATGTTTGAAACCTTAATACAGCTACAAACAACTATTTTCTAAAAGGCAATATAGCAGTTGAATGATGATCATACCAGAGATCAGAGTCCCCATTCTTCTATGGACATAATTTTCCTCGCTCATGTTATCTATCAATGTGATAACATGATGTTTAAAAATGATTAAATGATTGCATTAGACTAAAATTGGACTTGTAGAACACATGTAAACATGTTAGTCTAACTAAAAAGCTGGACTAACACACCCAGACAAGAACACTAGGAGTCAAATTCCTTCTACATATTAATTAATTCGGACACAAACTGGTGAAAGGACTTCTGGATCTAAATATGAGAAGACCCAGCGTCTTGTGCTTTCAATAGGACAGGACTTCTGCAGAGCAGTGACAAATGGTGAGTGGAAATTTCCCAAGCACATACTTTTATGTGCGAACCACCATTCTGCAGAGACTAGGCCACTGCGAGTCATCTGATTTTGGGTTGGAGCTGGAGACAACTTTGGCTAAGGCTATGGATGAAGTATCAACCTCCCTAACAACCTCCATCATCACAGGGGATGAGAATGAAGTGTTCCACAGTGAATGGGACAACCAAATCACAACAAATGTTCGTGGTTCAAACATAGTCAACAGTTAGTGGGGTTACATGGCACTGTAAAGAATCAAATTAATGGCTAAATTACAATAAGACTGTGTTATTAAGTTCATGTATACACCTTGGTCTGAAATTGGACTGGATCGGGTTCCTCGCAGTTGGATTAAGACCCCGAGATAACTTGGTTGATAGTGGCACTAAACATGCTTGTATACAGTGAATTGGACTGGGACTTGGACAATGGAGGGTGTGTGTGTGTGTGGTTAATTTTTCTCTAATAAAGAGTGGTTCTACCATCTCAGTGACTTTTCCATTTGACTGCTGGTGTAAAAATCATCAGAAAAAGTGTGTTCATTTGTCTTTGTATGATGTCTTGTTTGGGAGTTATGAAAATTAGTGTTTTATTGGTGTTTTCGCCATTCGTGTGGACATAAATTCAAAATGGCTGCCAAAAAAACCTATGGACATTAGTTGACCCGGGCATCAAGCAAAAATCTTAAGTAGACACCTTAAGGGTCCTAAAAAAACATGTTTCAAAGAAGTTTGTCTCTGGGACATTGGGACCCCTCCATCCTACTAGACTACGTTGTGCACGCGCCACAATTCCTGCCTCTGTCTTTGACTCAGAAGTATCAGAATAAGGAGGCACACAGAAGAATTGGATGGTAACAACAGAGATAAATCCCAATTTGTGTTTTTGTTCATGTTTATGCATTTAGCAGACGCTTTTATCCAAAGCAACTTACAGGCAGTCAGGGTAAGGGGGTCTTGCCTAAGAACCCCTGCTGGAGGTAGTACCTTTCATGCAGGGGATTTGATCACTACTTTGTACCAATTTGCCACCAGCTAAGTTGTTTTCAATGGTGATGTAGGTAGGTCAACCGGACAAAGCCAAGAACTAACAGGCTGTAATGGGGAATATTGCCACCTACTGTGGTACAGTTAGACATAGTTCCCCATCCATATTTGTACACTGGGACAAAGACAGAAGTCCAGTGAAAAGGCTTAGTTAAGCTATAACATTGGCTTGACTTAACTGTGAATGTAAATGTAGTGTGCGTTCTACATACATGTTAAGCACATGCGAATCTCTAGCAAACTTCCAGATTTTTCTTCCCATGTTCTTGGTTAAAATGCCTCCCACAAAAGAAGAATGAGACAAGAGTCAACTCTATCTTGCTTTCTCTGGAATAAAAGAGATCTAAGAGCTGCCTGATAGGCTTCTGGTAAAGTTTCACCATGGGTTTAGGCTCTGATTGTTCTGGACCTTTTTGCTGACACTAGTAAAAAAAAAAAAAAAATTAAAAAAACAATTTGATAGGGTTTAATTGGTCAAAGTTGACAGAAGTGTTTTTCATCACCAGCTTGGCACAGCAAAAATGGGAGTACAACACCAGGTGTGCGTGCTAGTTTTCACTAAGGATGCTATGGTTGTGGGCTACAAGAGTTAGTATTTTTCTTTTTTTTCTATTAACAGAAATGTAAGTTGACTCTGCTCTGAAACTGAGAGCAACAGGTCGCAAACAAAAAACAGACCAACTGATCAATTGTGCCATCTGTGCTGTGTGAGGTTGACATCCATGGTCCCATTAGATATAACAAACTCGCCTAATTATCTCAGAGCAGTGATTATCTAAAACTGAGGTCCAACACAGCCCACAGGATACAGTGCAATAGCTACCCTTTCATGTAGTTGTAGTTATAGGCTTATCCCTTGGGAGGTAGTGACCACTTGTAGCCCTTAGAGCACTGACGGTAATTATGCTACAGCTGACAATGGGAAAGGATTTAAACGGCTTGTTTTCACCCATTTAAATACACCACTTTCTATGTAAAGACAGCCACAGACTCTGCTGCTTAATGTGACACCTTGTGATCCTCTAAGGTTGGACCTTTAAACCGTTAAGATTCACATTTCTCCACAAGCAGCATCTGCTCATGAAGGCTGTAAAGGATGAACGAATTTTCTGCTCATGGATGCTACCTGCTATAACTGAAAGACTGAAAGAACAAATTCCACAATAGACCTTGATTTAACTGAAATTTAACTAAAGCAAGATGTCATGAAAAGAATAACCATTTATAAATGTGCATGTGGCTTAGTATTAGTGTGCAGGCTTTTTCTTTTTGGGTCAGCTGAATTTAAAAAGTTGTGATTTGACAACTGTATCTTATGTCCCAGATAAGTGAAGTTCCCAAAAACATTTGGGCACTAAAAAAGAAAAAATGCCTCTTACCTCTTGTGCGTTTGGTTCACATGAATGATGGATGACATTATGCAATGCAGAAAAATGGTCAGCATCAATGTAAAGTATTCCACTTGTCGCCAGTGGTGTAAAGTAGTCACAGCAAAACCATGTCTAAAAATCTTGTATCTGTAAACTGACTTGAAAAAGATCCTAACTCAACCTTATTTACAGCTAATATAATTAATTACTATCATCCCTCTATCCCTCTGTTTAATGAGGCTCTCCTCGGGCTAACTTTGTAAATGGGTTACAAAAACAACAGTCCTGCTCAAATGCACACAGTGATCTGCTCCACTGTAAAGTCAGCCAACCGGATTTTTACACCTTTTAATAAAGGACACATATACGTTCTGACTGGTCAGATGGCTTAAGGTGCCGAATCGTCTCACTGATTAGGACCCATAATGCAATTTGTTCTTTAGTTGCCTAGCCAGCTGCTAATAAACCTAGGGCCTTAACATTTCCTTCAAAATGGAGATGCTTCATTTCAAATGATTGTATCGAGCACCAGACATCTCATCATTAGTAATTATTAGTATTACTAGGGTTTTAAGCAGAGTGCGATTAATGAATCGATATGAATTTGATTTTCAAGTACTGTATTGTAAATGGCCAAGACTATCAATTCCAAATGTCTGTTTTGGGCATATGAGCACGGCATACAGATAAAGGTCCCCGAGCAACTTCTGGGTGGTAAAAAAAACATTCATTCAACCAGGTGTCCATCACATGCCTCTGTTACACTTTTATGGATGTGACACTGTGCCTGCTTGTCTTTCAAAGGGCTGTTACGCAAACTTACCAGTTGTATGGCAGGACTGCATTGAAATGACATACAAGTATGCGTCTTCACATGTTATTCATGAACTGACTGTCAGAGGCCGTTTAGGCAAAGCCAGAATTGTGGACTTAAATGCAGAACCAGGCAGACAGTATTGTCTAAAAGCATTTATTCTTGAATAAGGTAATTGAAGCAACTGTAGTAGGCACAAGGATGATTCGAGGGAGCAGGTCAGACCGCGGGAAAGTTTTCTTTGAGGCGCTGGAGGTTCTTTCCCAAGGGAGGGGTCACTGGTATGTTCATTTGTGGGATTGGAGATTGTTGGAGGGTAAGCAGGCAAATAAGGCAGCAAGGTAAGTGTTCCGGAGATGGTTTCCAGGCGAGGTGAAGCAGCTTGACAGAGACAGGCAGGTAAGTATTCCACTGCAGATTGATACAAGTGTTCCGGAGAGGTTTTCCAGGTGGAGTGGACCAGCAGGACAGAAACACTTTGGTTATACAGATACGTACAGATAAGTATTCCATTCTTCAGCCACAGGTGAGAGATACTGGATACAAGAGAACATAAGCATTAGCACAAGGACCTGGCAAGTCCAGCAACTGGCCTGATTACCACACTGAGGAGACAAACAATCTAGCAGCGACTGAGTGCTGGAGCCGCTCCTAAATATACTGACAGGTATTTGGGACTGATGAGATGCAGATGGTCTGGCTGAAGAGCGGGAATTCTGGACTCCACCCAGGAGGTGGAGTAACGCCTGCCCACACCAACCTGAACTCAGAGTGTTAGTTAGATTCAAACAGCAAAACAAAACCAGTGCTATGACACTGATCAGGAATGACGTGCCTTTCACTCTTTGTCAAAAGTCTTATACAGTCTATACAATATATTCTGTTTAGTGATTAACTAAAATAACTTTTTTAAGATTTTGGATTAACACAAGGGCAAAGTTAGAAATATATAATAAATGCACTGACCTTAACCTCAAACAGTTTATGTCATGTTTCTTGCTTCTTAAAATGCTGAGAAATGTTGTGGAGAGTTTTAAGTTTTCTGGGAAACCTTCAGGTTTTAAAGGGTTTTTGTAAACAAAACCTTTGGTCAAAATGGGTGAAGGACCTCCTCCATGAAAGTAGAGTCCATGAAGGTGTCCCTAACTAGCCTTTAGGTGGGCATTATGCTAATTTGTTACAATGGGTTGTATACACCTGAGGGAAGAAAAAAGCGCAGAATACAGACAAAATGATTCAGGCTGTTTGGGAGCAGTGTCTGGAAGAGAAAAAATGTTTTTTAGATGCACAAAAAGCAAAAAAAAACATAATGAAAGTAAAGGGAAGAAAAGAGGCAGCTTTTAAAGATGTATTCATTTTTGTCAGTCAATTGATAGTTTTTGACAACTGATATTTTAATTTAATTAATTAATTGTATACTGTCTTTACAATGTGTCTTGATTGGTCTTACTTTTCATCTTTTAGCTGAAGTTCCACTCAGCGTGCTTATCTATGTGGCAGTGCTCTCAGCTTTCACTCAGTGTTGCAGAGTGCTTGCATACAGTTTGCGAACAGGCTGAATCTCCCTAATCAATCTTAGTTTTTGTTTCTTCTTCATTTTATACACTTAAACAGTGGACACTTAGGGGAATTACTTCAGCGCTACTTCAATTTATGTTTTAGGCTTTCTCCGAATGGCTCGGGGTTTGCTCCAAATCAATACATTCATTTAAATAAGGATATTGCTGTATTTCCCCTGTATCAACAAGGAAATATTCATCCACAGGTTAATACATTATAAATCTTTTGTGTTATTTGCTTTTAAGTGGGATTTAATGAACCGTCAGCTGACTTTAAAAAAAGGCTCTAAGGTTTTAAACAAACTCTTCGTGATCTTGTTTTCTGTCTCCTTCCTTTTAGGACTGAAAAAACGTACCAGGAAAGCCCTGGGCTTACGAAAGAAAGACAAGGACACAGACACAACGTGAGTTGGCTCTGGCACACAGTGATAGTGCAGGGACTTAAAGCTATATATACAGTCCATCTATCTATCTATCTATCTATCTATCTATCTATCTATCTATCTATCTATCTATCTATCTATCTATCTATCTATCTATCTATCTATCTATCTATCTATCTATCTATCTATCTATCTATCTATCTATCTATCTATCTATCTATCTATCTATCTATCTATCTATCTATCTATCTATCTATCTAGACCCACGAGTATTGCATACTTACTTTTTCCATCTGCCTCATATGTCCAACAGGAGCTCACCTGACAAAGAGGGAAGTGGAAGTGGAAAGAAGGGAAGCGTACGTAAATTTGAATCCTCACTAAAAGCATTTCCTCTCATTTTACACAGTGAGGTGCTGTTTAACCAGGGAACCTACTGTACAGTGGTATAATGTGACGATGCTGATGGTTTTCAATAGATTTGCTTTTCAAAGATCATTCTTTTCATTACAGCATGGGTCTTATTTGTTAGTCCTGTATATGATTTCAGCTACGGCTGGTTCTGATGACATTAGATGATTTTTGATACAGATATTGATGGCAACTCTAAGTTAATGTGTCACAAGCTTTACTTTATTCTCTTTTTATGATGTCTTTTTCATTTTTGATGCTAGAAAAAAGCCAATGGGGCTCCTAATGGTTTCTATGGGGAAATTGACTGGGACAGATATGTAAGTATCCAAAGCCTTTGCCTCATTTTTGCTTGTCCTCCTTTGTTCGTATGCCTTTAAAGGAGCTGTAACTCTGGCATGAAATACTGCCCTACTGTCAGGTTTAAAGAGACTGAGTAAATGGTGCGAACAGAGTGATAGCTGCAGTTTGTGTGAGTCAGCAGGAGCTTCAGCCAGGAAGCTAAACGTCTCAAGCAAGACATCTGTGAAACCTAATCTACTAGGACTAGCACTAAAGAGTTTTTGTGGTGCCTCTCTGACAGTGTATGGAGGGCTAGAAATGACTGTCACTGTCATCTCTTTTCTTGCAGGCTTCTCCTGATGTGGATGATGAGGGCTTCAGCCTTCGGCCCGGTGATGAAGATGATAATATCCTTTCAGCGAGAAAGAAAACAGCAGTCTTGGGGCTCATCGCCTGCAAAACTATTGACCTGTTTGGCTGAGTGACACATTGGTTGGGTGCTTCTCAGCATTAAACAGGCCAAATCAATAGTTCCTGCATGTGTGTGTCCCTGCTGTAGCAAAAATAAATAAATTAATAAAAGTGCAGCCAGACAGAGCCACAGTACATTTGGATTGGTGTCTAGTTGCTACTAAGCTGCATTTCTTATTTACCACTGACACTCAGTTCTGTGATTTTTTTTAAGTTACTGCACCCACCCATCCTGGTGTCAGCAGATACATGTTTGAATTGGATTCACAGTGGAGACTTCCTCTATGAACGATGATTTAGCTGACACAAACCAGGAGTGGAGCATTAAACTGGGACACAGCAGACAGGGACAGTTGCCTGCCTTCAATTACTGAAGATGGTTGAATTAGTCTCCATCTTCTGCATAGCTCATAGTACTTATTCCGCTTTCCCCTTGACAAGTGTTCACCAGCTTCAAAAGAAAAGCACTTTTTCTCCTCCAGCGACTCGGAGGATGACGAGGACAGCAAGAAAAAGTTCAAGATTAAGATCAAGCCGCTGGTGTCAGACAGTGCCAGGTGTGTCCCTCCATCTATGGACGAGCTAAAAGCCTCAGTGGGAGGCCTGGCACTCTCCCCTTCTCTGGTGAGTGCTGCTGATCTGAGGTCTGACAGGAACAAAACACTGACAGTGGCCCGTCTTACACACTTTAACATCTGTTTAAGTCGCTTACTGCGTTTGTCTTTTTCTTCTCACTCTTCTGCTGTCTTTTTGTAGAGGAGAAGTCCGGTAAGCCTGTCACGCATTTTCACGTGTATCACAACAAACAAGAGATTGCATGCCATGCGCTCAGTTGGTGCAAATGCATGTCATACTTCTCAGTGATTGCTTTTATGGATTTCCTCCTTTTTTCTGCATGTGTTTTTTATGTTTGTTTCTCTTGAGGCCTAAAGAAAAAGAAAAAAAGAACACTTCTTTTTGTTCATTCATTTTTCCTGTTTCGCTAAAGCTTTACTTAAACCTCTCTGGCAAAGCATCTGTCTGTTACATAATGCACATAATGCACAGTAAACATAACACAAACGCAGCTCCACACCTATTGATCTGGTCTCAGTGGAGCTTACATGCCAAGTGACCAGTGCGTGTTGACTGTAGGTGATGCTCACATTGTCCGCACAGTTCAACAAGGTGTTATGGCTCATGTTGCATTATCAAAGCTTTGCGGTTAAAGTAAAGAGATGCGGTGTGTGTCTTTTTAGTTGGTGTCCATTTGACTGATTTGTCACTCACTCTCTGACCCAGGTCTGTTCTCTCTTCCTTTTTGCTGGTCTCAGAGACGCAGTCCGGTGAGTTTCTCTCTCCACCTGCTGGCTGACAGCGTGAAAAACAGCTTTCTATTCTCCGCTGGCTGACCTGTTCTAAATTGTGCAGTGCAGAAAAGTTAAAGGCTACGCAGCAACATAATAAATCCATCTTTGTCCAATGTGATTTAGTATGGAGAATTAGAATTAAGTTTCTTGAAAAAGTGCATAAAAGACAATATGGTGGCAAAGATTATACATTTTTCAATGCAAATCAAGTTGCTGAAAGAGATTTATTTTCTAGAAACTGTATCAATGAAATGCTCTGTCATACTTTAGAAATAGAAATTGCTCTAGGAATTCTTTACATTTACAATTTCTGTCAAGGATTTGCGATGAAGTCAAAAAATATTATTTAAATCAATCAATTAATCTTTTGTTTACATTCTTTTTTTTTTTTTTTGCAGGGGCAAATGAAAAGAAATCTGTCCTGTAAGTACATCTACTTGAAAAAAGCTTTATAAAACCTTTCCTGTTTTTCCATTGCACAGCAGTATTTAGATCTAAATGAGGACATGCTAACTCATTTTTCGCAGATAAAATGTGCACCATGTTCACCACTGGTCAACATTTTTTTCTGTTTCTTACAGGTGAGGAGATTGCCAGACCCAGACGGTCCACCCCGACACCAACTCCTGCCCCTGAGACATCAAGGTCTGCCAATCTTTCACCTATCCACTGACAAAGTGAATACTTTTACTAAGGCTCTGTTCAGACCTGGTACTAACATATAAACACAGGTGTAAACACGCTCATGACACATTCAGAGGTGGTCGGGGACACTTCGACGGATTCATCTGACCAGACTAAATGAAAGCAGCAAAGCTTCCATCTGGATACTTTCTTATTCTTCTGGTCTCTGGAGAAAATTCTGTAAAAAGCAGACGTTCCAAACGTTCGGCTTGTATCAAACACAGAAAAACTCCTGCCCATCCTTTATGTAAATTTCTGAAGCCGCAGTGAACAAAGCAGCTGTGAGTGCAGTACCAGAGCCTTGATCCAAGTGTTGGGAGCTAAGATGTGCAAATGCATGCCCCGTAAAACTCGTGTTTTCATGTGACATAACACAGCACAGTTAGATGTGTCCGAGCGAGGACGGGATGTTTTGCTATGGGTTTCAAGGTGCAGCCAGTCCATGGCTGTATTGCATGCAGTGTATATATTTAGCTGTTTTTCAGTTTTTCCTTTAGAGACTGGTTCAGAACAAAAACTGTAGAGAATGGGCCACATGTTGATTTGTATACAGAGCGAGTAACTGATATCTGATCACATTGATCACTGTGGATGCATGTGGACATGCATTTTAATGCCAGATGCGAACAAACAGGTGTCCACTGGCATCAGATCACCCCAGACACATAATACCAGGTCTGAACAGGTCCTAAGACTGCCTCAGATGTGTCTATCATGAAGCTTACACAGTTTATAATCACTGGATGTCTCCTCTGACAGTGACTCGGTGTCGCAGAATGTTCCTCCCCTATTTGGGCTGCCTCCAGAGCACAGATATGCCCGATATGATGGTTTGTCATCTACTGATGAGAAACATCTTCACATATAAGAATACTCTGACTTTACCGGATGGCGCTGATTGGTTCTTTTTCTTGATTTGTTAAATGACAGTGGTCCCTAGCGATGTGTGGGGAGAATCGAGACCCCGGTCAGAATCACATCTGAGCAGAAGTTTCCCGACAGGAGGTACTTATTCTTTGTTGCACCTGTAAATGCAACAGTTGTGTATATTTTCAGTACTCCTGAACTTTTACCCCCTTGTTGCAGCTCCCCCTCCTCTTCCTCCAAAAAACATTCCATCAAGAAGTCATTATGGCTATCCTTCCGACTCGGCAGGTAAGTTTGTGTCTGAAGATGTCATCATAAGTCATCATATGTCAACCACACAGTTGAAGTAAAAGACAGCTCTGATGTCCATGCTCCAACTCCAACTCCCTTTTTTTGCAGTTGACCTACCCAGTGGAAGGGCAGCTCGCAGTTCTGCCCCCATCTACCTGAACGTTCTCTCCCCGGCGTCTTACCGAGGCTCCCCGGCCCCTGACTTGGATGACGTGTTTGGCTCTGTTGACAGCCCCCGGACGAGTGAGGGCACTGCATCTCCCAGATGGGTTATGTTCACAAATGACAGACCTCCTCCGCCTGACGAACCCGCCCCTCCACCACCACCGGACTCTCCTCCTCCAGACACGCCATCATCCACCCCCTCCACCCCTTGCCTCTCTCCAGGACCACCACCAGATGAACCGCCACCGTCACCTCCACCATTTTCTCCTGGGTCTCCTCCTTTCACGTCACTAGACTCACCCCCCTCTATTGTGCTTGGACCTCCTCCTCCAGATGAGCCAGCCCCTCCTCTGCCCCCTGATTTCTCTCCCTCTAATTCACCCCCTGTATGCCCTGAAGAGGAAGCAATTGATGAGGAGATTCTGCAGTTTGCAGTGTACGCTTCATCCCCTGTACCCATCAGCCCCGTTCCCCCGCTGCCAGCTGAGAGGAGATCCCCCCGGGCAGGAGTCACATCGCCCCTGGTTCATTATGGAGTCGGGGGAAAGAGGACTCCAGAGGGTGCATACCAGAGAGATGATTTGCCAGACATCACAGGCTCTCCCAGAGAGCTGACGCCCAGCTTCAGGGGCACGCCTCCTCCTCTTCCTCCAACCACCTACAGGTCTATTATGTCTTCCCCAGGGCCCTACTCAGGCAGCAGTGAGTACCATTTCTTTTGCCACTGTTGAGCACGATGCTGTCAACAGTAGCATGGAAAGAACTCAGAGATTCAGAAGTGCAAAACAGGGAGGATGATGGGATTGAATTTCATTTGTTACAATTAACGATCAACTTTCGCTACCGCATTTAAATATAACTCAAGGTCATTCATTCTAAAACATTCTGAAGTGGCTAAAAAGCCAAAATTATAGCTAAATTATAGCTATATTACTTAGCTTTTTGTCACCTGTGTAGCTCAGAGGAACATATGATGTAGTTTGAAGAAACTAATGTCTGTTTTGATAACTTTGAGTAAATGTGGCTTTTACTGACATCTAGAGTTATAATTGTTCAATGGAAACTTTTGGAAATGTCTGTATTCCTGCATAGATATGGCCTAAAACATCAACAGATGCTCGCAACAGTCCTCCGTATAGATCAAGAGAACCTTATTCAATCACAAAAAATTAGACAAAAAATTATTACTAGAAATTATTACTAGATTATTAGACAAAAAAGTGCTATACAAGTACAAGTCCATTTACCAATTAGTGGAGTCATAAAATGAGGTGGGAGTGGGTGCTCTTTTATATATAAAGAACAGTGTCGTGTTAACAGCACATGCTCTGGGAATGTACGGTGTTCCAAACAAAGTTGAGTTAATGCTTGTTGGGTTGGATAAGGTTAGAAATCCTCAAGAGTCTTTTTAAGTCTTTCCCAGCAAGGGTCGACCAATAAGAATCACTCCAAGAGGAAAACAGATTATAGGCCCGGGATGATTGCTAAGCATCTAAAAGCTCCTCTGTCTTTGGCTAACGTGTCCACCTTATGAGGAACACTCCTTCAGTGAACCAGCACCACCTTATGTCTTTGAACTGCTGTATCTCTACACTCCAGCCAGAAAGCTGAGATAATCCAGCTGCTCCTGGATAGGTTTAAAATTAGGCTTAATAGAAGAGGTGACAGGGCCTTTGCACCCCCCCCCCCCACCCCCCACCCCCCACACACACACACACATACACACACACTTTAAAGGGGAATTCCGGTACTTTTTAAACCTAGACCTTATTTCTGGGATGAAATACGTTTATCTACTCACAGAGAACAGTTTGGCAAAATTCCTTCAGAAGATAGTTAGATAACTCGTGATCCACATAACGGACTGAACAGGGCAAAGACGATGCAGCCTCTAAATGAGGCATTATCTGTCTTTATTTCACCAATACTTTAAGCTGAATGAATGAACGAACGCGTACTATTGCTCTGTTAGCACATAGCTACTTTTATGTGGCTACTTGCAGCTATAGGAGAGCTAATGGAGGGAATTTTACACACACCTCTACTGGGACGACTTCATCTACACGCATGGCTGCAGTACAGCTCATTCACTCCAGTAAGAACGTCCATCTTACTGAAAGTCGTCGTTCACATTGTCAAAATTTGATAAATATCCTGCCTTGTTGCACAAAACTAGCAGCAGCAAACTCCATGTGAAGTTAGTCGACTGTCACAGAGCAAGGAGTAAATAAGCTGTGCTCCAGGGGGGCGTGTGGATGAAGTGGTCCCAGTAGAGTGCCTGTGTAGAAATCCCTCCGTTAGCTCTCCTATAGCCGCAAGTAGCCACATAACAGCACCCATATCAGCGTTTGGGCCTGTTTTGATGCATGGTCAGGGTGGCTTTCCATCACATACTACAAACTCAGATACGTATCAGCAAATTCTTGAGGAAATTAGGAGAGCAATCTGTCTTTGAACTGATTCCAAAGACAAAATGGGTCAAGCAACATGACATCAAAATACTCCTAAAGCTATTCTTCTGAACAATGGCAAAAAATGATGACTAATGTTTTGGAATTATGTCAAAGTCATCATCTTAATCCAGAGGAAATGTTTTTGGACCTGACTAATGCCAGTGACCTGACACATCAGGCCAGTATTAATTCACATTCCACTTTATATGAACAGAGAATTCCAAAGGGTAATAGTGCCACATGCTGTGTTTCTTTCAAACACAGCATGGCTGAATGGTTAGAATGTGGTGGCTAACATTGAATAAATAGCTCTCCCAGTGTGATCTGAGGACAGTGTTAACCACACACTGTTATGTGCCACAGGCCCCTCGTCTCCAGCTCGTCCTGCCACGCCTCAGTCACGAGGCAGCCCAGTCCCCCCTCCTCCTCCTCCTCGTCCATCTTCACGACCAAAGCTGCCCCCGGGGAAACCAATCACAGACCTGGTAGGTTCCATGTAAAAAGTCCTTCCTTGTTTCCGAATCTGTCTGACATCTTTTGCTCCTCTGTGTTCTGTCTTTGTTCTGATATCTACATGAAATAAGTAAAAAAAAACTGGTTACTTGATTTAGTCTTGCTGCAAAGTGGGCTGCATTTTCACTTTAATCAAAGTACGTCTTGTGTTTCCATCTGCAGAGTCGGCCATTCAGTCCACCTGTTTCGGGGAGCCCCCCTCCTTTTGCCCCCTTGGCACGCGCAGAGAGCTCTTCCTCCATCTCCTCCATTACCTCATACAGCGCAGCATCCACTCCAACCTTGGGGAGAGACCTTAACATGCCCACCACAGGTACACAACCTGCATGTCGGCTCACTCTTCTTCATTCTTAAGCCGCACATCACAGTTTCAGTCCATGTGTTGTCTGTTACTCGTCATCGTGTCCTTGCCTCACCGTCTTGTCCCTCTCCATGATTCTCTCCTCATCGTGTCTCTGCTCGCTCAGAGGCCTCGCAGCCTCTGGTATGGTTTGACCACGGCAGGTTTTATTTAGCTTTTGAAGGTGAGTTGCTTCTGTAGTGCCATTAAAGCATGATCTGAAGTCACCTGCCCTGTTTTTTACATGTTGTGTTTACAAAAGTACTGCTACCCATCCGATGTTGTACTCACACAGAACCCAGAATCATAATTAATGGTTCAGTCTTAATACTGTTCAGTCTGTTTGGTTTTCTTTTTCTCACTGTCCTTTGCTTTGTGTGTAAACCACGACTTGCTGTTTTTTTTTAAATTAGGTGTAACTTAATTAAACTTAATGTAAAAGAAACGACACTGTAAGTACAGAGAATGTTTTGAGAGCTTGTCTTGTTTAATGTGTTTTTAAGGATGCTCCAGAGGACCCAGTCCGCTCACCATGGGGCACCAGGACACCTTGCCAGTTGCAGCTGCCTTCACAGAAACCATTAATGCCTACTTCAAAGGCGCTGACCCCAGCAAGTAGGCACACATTTCCAATGCACAGTCATCCTGTGAGAATGTATTGAAACAAAACCTCAAAGTTCCTGGAAAAGAGGTTCTTTTCCATTTTAAGTAGTGTTTGAGCTCTTGTATCATTGCTCGTGAGAAATTTAGGGTAGACTGAGAAGCTATCTACAAGCCCAGAAACTAATTTGGTGAATACAACCCTTAACATGTTATGTTATGATGTTAAAGGGCACCTGGAGCTGAGTGTTTTTGCTCAATCAGAATTCTCTTTCTCTACCGCAGATGTGTGGTGAAGATCACAGGAGAGATGGTGCTGTCTTTCCCTGCGGGTATAACCAGGCATTTTGCTAGTCACCCAACGCAACCCATCCTTACCTTTAGCATCAGCAACTTCAGCCGACTGGAGCAGGTCCTCCCCAACCCGCAGCTGCTGTGCTGGTAGGGTTAACATGACAAACGTATACTGGAGCCGACAGTCCTTTTTCAGTTTTACCCTCCTATTGTTCATGGTATTTCTTGATGGTGAAGTTGCCTGAATTAAACTTGTTCCTGTCATCTCACAGTGATTTATTAACAGATGGTGTAGACACCAAGGAGTTCTGGGTAAATATGCCAAACCTGATGAGCCATCTGAAGAAAGTAGCTGAACAGAAGCCTCAGGCGACATACTACAACGTGGATATGATCAAATATCAGGTATGAAATAATGTGTCTGTTTGTCCAGATGTTCACTTATAGTTCATCCAGCTGTTGAAAAGATGCATGCTTGTGACTGTAACCATGGTCTTTTCTCTTTAGGTGTCAGCAGAGGGGATTCAGTCCACTCCTCTGAACTTGGCAGTGAGTTGGCGAGGTGACACCACCACCACCACAGACCTTAGAATAGATTACAAATACAACATGGAGGCCATGGCTGCGCCGGTGCCCCTTCACAATATCCAGTTCTTGGTTCCTGTGGATGGAGGCATAGCCAAACCGCAGACCATGATCCCCCCTGCCACCTGGTAGGAATTTCTTACATTGAGTAATGGTGGTCATAAAAGGCATTCATGGATGAAACAGTTTTAGGCGCTTGCTGAAGATTATGGGGATTTAGGAACCTGCATTGTGCTTCCTTTGTCGCTTATAGGCTCAATAAAGCCCATTCCAGGGTCCATTCCTGAAGGTATCTAAAACTGTATTCTAAAAAACAACACCCAGAACCTTTTTGCCAGGGAAAAAAAATATTTCAGCCCAGGCTCTGTTGCCTTTTCACTGAAATCTGAGGTTAAAGGTAGATTTGGCTAATAAGTCCAGTCTGTTGAGTCGTGGCATGCAAAGAGCCTAAAGCTTCAAATGCAGTTGCTGTTAACTACGCATGCATGTGTTCATCATGGCTGCCTCGCGTAACCTGCGTTCGTTTGGTGCAGTGGTTGTACACATCCTCAGAAATTAGCTTCATACGTACGCAAGCTGCAATATATAGGCTGGGGCTGTGTAAGCTGACTTTTTTTTTTATGTTGGGATCTCTGTTGGGCAGTTTCTGGTCGTTATAACAGTTAAGACAACTGTTGCTGCCTCAGTTGTCCGAAATAGTCTCTAAACCAGGAAGTGCGCTACAGCTGTATTAACTCTAAATCTGTCCATGTCACACATTTTTATGACGTTTTGGGTGTTTCTATTTTTGTCTTAAAGCATAACTACTGTGAAAAGATAAAAGATTACCATTTTATTGCTGTGATTTCTTGTCGCAACTGGAGCAATCTCTCATTTGGGTGCTCGCTGTACCACCGCAGCTCAGGTGGGTGCTTTGCCTTCTCAGCTCTGTCCCACTCTGTGGTAGAAACACGAGGATGGGAGGGTGAAAATGTACGTTTGTTTTCTGTGTGGAATATTTGGAACATCTGTATGGTCTGTTCCTAAGTCCTTACAAATTCCTCCCACCATAACCTCATAACTTTTCTTCAACAAAATCAAGGAAAAGCATTGAGGAAAAGGCGGCAGGAGAACATTTTTGTGACTGTGCGACCAAACTTCCAGACTTCACTGGGCTGAGGACACATTGCCCACAATTCCACACAAAAACGTTTCACTGGATGCAAAATGAGTATATATCCATAAGTGTGGGATGAGTCATCAACATTGATGATTACATCCCAGTAAATGACTTTTACTGATAATGGCAGATACTGGCACATATGAGAACACTGCATTATTTTTCATGGCGGACTTCAAAGACAGAAAATTGACTTGTAAAGTGTAAATTAAAAAATAAGAACATGCCTATTTTGTTCTTGAGTTTCTGAATGCACTAGAAAAACCCAACAATATCACCGTGGACCAAAAAATGTGTGTATGTGAACTTTATTTTCAAGTTCCTCTGTATTAGCATGGACATGGTCAAACTGCTTTGCTATTTATTTACATTACTACATAACAGACGGCAACGTGTCTAATGTAACATGGGTTTATTTTCTTTCTTTTTTTTTGTCATAAAGGAATCCAGAGCAACAAACAATACAGTGGAAAATCCCAAGCCTGTCTCATAGGTCTGAAAACGGAGGCAAGTGTTCTGTGTCGTGTTCAGAATGTTTCTTTTTCCGTTGTTACACTTATTACCTCATTGTACAAACTCAAAATATGTCATATTTGTGTTGTGCAGGAGTAGGGGCTCTGCTGGGCCGGTTCCAGATGACAGAGGGTCCCTGTAAACCCTCTCAGCTGGCTGTCCAGTTTGCCAGCGAGGGAAGCAATCTGTCAGGGTGCGACATCCAGCTGGTCGGGACTGGCTACCGGCTATCGCTGGTGAAGAAGAGATTCGCTGCAGGTCAGTTTGAGTGTCAGAGGTGGAGAGCGGACTGTCCTCCCTTTTAAACAAAACTCATCTTTGGTTCAGAAATCTGAATGCACAGAGAACATCTCCTCTGTCTGACACATTTTGTCTTGTTTCACAGGGAAATATTTGGCAGACAACTAGGGGACTCGTTTGCGAACAGAACCAAGAAATCGGTGGCTCTGGACTGTGAAGACTTTGAATCCATCCCATATTCCCAGTTAAGAATTTGTCTTTAGCGTCCATTTGAAGTGACGGTTGAGAATTAATAGAAGAACAGATAATAACACAGAAATAATATTTGACTTTATAACACCATAATAAGTAGACTGACTGCTGCCGAGTTTATGCAAGTAAAAACAAATCATTAGTTTTGAGCACTTGGGACACATAAGAGCTTGTGTGGACTAAGATATTGGGAGACCTTGATTCTTTGTTCTTGTTCACTGTAAAAAATAATTGTTGATTTCATAAAGTGATCCAGTCTTATTTACCTGAGTTTATTTTGTCTAACTGGTTGTCACTGCAAATGCACTGTCAGCGATAATGTGAAGAGATCAGATGATACTGGAACAATCCTAAAGCAGGTGGAGAAGAATGGAAAATGTGGTAAAAAGTGTTGATTCGTTGCTGTACACCAATAACTTGTTGGTAACATGGTAATATCTGATTCCTCAAATTAGAATTCCACTGTGGGTGAGTATCTTTGTTGCTGTCCAAGCAGTACTTTTTTCTTCTGTTTAGGCAGCTTTGAAAATATCACCTGAAAAAGTGACTGATCAGTTCAAAATTACCTGAAAAACATCAGCACTTTGAATCTCGAGGTGCTTTCGATATGGAGTATTTTTGGGGGCTTTGATCCTGAACGCAGGCTTGGACTTTGTGATAATAGGTCACAATCATTATCAGAGAGCATATTAATTACATTTTGTAGATGAATTATCGTCACAAAAGGGACAATATAATCTAAGTCATCAAAAATACATTCAGTACTGAATAAATGTGTAATCACTTGTTCATATTTGCCTTGATTTAGTAAAATGTTTTCTAACAAGGTAATAAATCCCCTGAAAAGTGATAAAAGTTCCCTATATCTTACCCCAAGTGGCTCTAAAAAAATATGTAAACTGTTTTAAACAGGTTAAGAAACAATAATAATAATATATTGAACTTCTCTGTGCTCAGGATTGGCACAGATATATAATGACATACTAACCCATGCAGCCTTTAACACTACCACTACAAATAGCATTTTGCCATTAATCGATCATGTCAGCAGGGAGCCAGTGCTGGCACCAAATCAGTTAAAGCAGTCTGACCTACTGAAGAGCAAAAGCATGATATTAGTACTATCCACAACTGCAATGTTTAGATACAAAGCCCTGTTCCCAAAAAAATCCAAAGAAATGATTTCACTGTGTTCACTGACCAACTTCAGACAAGTTTCAAATTTGAAATCGCCAACATACTAAATAGTTGATGGAGGCATGTTTACCGTTGGGTTATATAACCCTTCCTTTTAATTACACATTTCGGTTGTTTGGGAACTTGGAACGCTAATTGTCCCAGTTTCTCATGAGTAATCACACCAGTTCTTTGTGCATCAAGCCCTGCTGTGGAAGGTCATGCAGAATGAGCTTTTGCATTGTTCTGCTGAAATAACCAAGAAACTCCTGGGAAAAGATTTTGCCTTGATGGTAGCATAAGTTTCTCAAAAATTGTAACACGTGCCTCTGCATCAATGTAAGTATGTCGTTCTCATCTTTGGTATGTAGAAGCGAACATCAGTTTAACGCCAAAAGCAGCTGATTCGTGGACTTATCTGACCACAGAACACATGCAGGCTGTTTTTTTCCTTCCATCTGAGATGAGCTTGTGTCCAGAGAACTCTGCAACAGTTCTGTGCAGAGTTGATATCGGGCTTCCCCCTGGTTTAACACAGTTTCGGGTTCGATACTGAATGCTTGGGCAGAAAAGGGTTTATTAAAGGTACTCCCGAGCCCATGTGACTGTACAGTTCATGGTGGCAGGATGGTTTCTGATTGAATGTCACATGCATCCAACAATGGTTTCCATCCATACCATTGTGTGATTACTGGAGACTTTCACAGTATTATGATCAGTACATGTAAAAAAACAAAGTTGTCTGTGATATGGCATACAGAAAAATGTTCAAATTTATGGATGATTCTCTGACTGAATTCGGCACAAAGTGGTGAGCCACAACACTTTCTTGCCTAAAAAGACTCGAGCGTTGAATTACTGCTCCTTTTATACCCGATTCTGACACCCTCACTTGTCTGCTGAGTGTAGAATCTTCCAGAACGCCATTATGTGAATATTCTATAAACTTTTCTTTGCCTTTCTTTGCCTCCTTCCCAATTGCTTTCGGGTGTGTTGCTTGCATCAAACTTTAAATTTGTTAATATTTTCTAAAGACAGTGAAGTTGGTCAGTAAAGACAATGGAAATAATTGAATTGGTCTTGTATCTGTTAAACATAGATTCAAACTAATGAACCTTTCTGGAAATGAGGTTTGCACCTTAAATATTTCATATTTCCGGGCTTAAATGGTATTTGTGCTGGTGTTTTATCTGTACAATTGCATTAGAAGAAGCTGAGTAAAGTGAAAAACCGAAGCTGCTACTTTCACTGGAACTGTTTGGGTTATTGTATATTTGAAAGGCCCTAAATATGTGAGACAGATCCAGAGATGGATGTGTGAGTGCCATATGCTGTTGAAAAAGGACCTTTAAGTTTCCAGAGAAAAGAAACGGGGGCTGATGATTGTTGGAGTTGCCTTTGATGCTGCTTAAATTTCTGCCAAAATTTCTTTGGCCGTGATCCTGATAGAGGTCTTGAGTAGAAGTATTGGGGACATTGCAGAGTTATGAAAAAAATCTCTATGATGACGACAACACTATTCAAGTCTCTGCTTTAGTTTCTTCCTTTTCCACCGTGTGAAATAAATGTTTTATCATTTTCTAATAGCAATATTTAAAGACTTAAGTGTAAAAAGTGTACATAAAAAAAAGCTATGTTTCAAATATTTCTCTGGGCATATGGATGTGTCTGTGATTGTCTCTTGGTTTGTTGATGTCAGCGCTCATGATGCATTTGGTTCTACGTGACAGCACACTACGCTCTCTTCATCTAGTGCTTTACATGCAGGTTTCTTGTACAAAAAAAAGTGTTACTGTTGATTAAATTGAATCCAAATGGTGAAAACTGCATTTGTACATCACTAGTTTCATCAACCAGTTTGTCCATTTCGATAAGGTCACGAATCGTATGTTGTGTAAGTGTGCTATGACGTGACTGGAGGCTTTTTACCTTCACTTAAGCCGCCACTCACTGTTCTGCTGTTGTTGCACCTTCAGATACTCATTGTCAACAAATTTGGCATGTCATTGATATACCTATTCCATGCAATGTTATTGGTGTTTTACATTGTTCTGTGTTTGACTCGCACACGAAACACACCCCTCAGTTTTAACCACAAAACAGCTCACTGCTTCATGCTAGATTTAATATGTTTGAACATCACGTTTAATGGATGTTTTCATGCACTGACTCACAGTTTGGGCGCAAGCTCATGATTTCATTTAGGTCTTTAGGAAAAGAAGCATCGTTCTTTCAGCTGAGGAAGCGCAATTCACTTTACCCCCCCCCCCACACACACACCCTTAGCAATGCTTATACATGTTATTGCCTTATTTTGAACATTCACTGATATTCAAATATCTGATGTTTACTGTAAGTTTTTTTTTTCTACAACATTTTGGTTGTAATATCTCACCGCATTAGAATCAGAATATGCAAACATCTCCTGTAAATTTGTCATCCAAAGATTTTGAAAGTAAATATATGAAAAAAAATCTATATAATGTAATATCTGTTTTACTTGGTAATAAAGAAAAGAAAATATGAGGTATATGTATCTCTCTCATTTCTTCAAATATAGATTTGGATGTACACTTGGCACATATGTAAAATGACGTTGAGGTATGGGGACACAACATTAGGAGCAACAATTGCATCGTAAGGACTGCTTTGTCTATTATTTACAAGCATGGTTGGCTTAAATAATGAAGATTAAAATTCAATATGATGAGAAGTAGTTGAGGTGCTCAGAGAAAAGGAGGCACCCACTGTTCCTCATGGAATAGGACTGAAATCTCTGATGAAGATAGTCTACAGATCTTCTGGGGAGATTGCTTCCCAACTGCTGCTTCAAAGGTCAACAATAAACTAAATCTCAATTTATTATTATTATTATTTTTAATCTTCCCTCGTTTCTTCAGGTGTTGTCAGACATATCTCACTGTCATTGTCAGCAGATGGAGTGATTAGGCATGATGTGACGATACAAATGACAACTTCAAGACTGATATGAAGACTCGAGATGTTGGATGTCTACAGTTTTTTGGTTTAGTTCATTTCCATCACACTCCCTGATGAAAACGAAGCTTAATCAACGACACGTTTATCCTACAATGATAAACATACAGAATATACAGTTTTGTACCCCGGCGTCTCCTTAACGAGAGACTTAAAGTTGTAACAAACCGCCTGAAAAGTGATTAACTCGGTGAAATGTTGGTTAAATTCAGTTAGTTCACCTCACCCCGTAAGAGGACGCCCTCGCGCCGGGAAACCCCGCCCACTGGCTACTCACTGTTGCCATGACAATAACAAACTGTTGGCTTACGTTGTTCTTCGCAGTTCAAGAGGTCCTGAAAACGGTAAGAAACATATTGAAATTGACCCAGTATTATAAATAAAAAAGTGCTCTAAAACGCTATTTTATTAAGGCCCCATCTTTATGATTTAAAGAAATAATGGTACAATTACGAGCACAGTAGGTTAAACCAGGGGAATTTGTGTAATTTTAGCGTTACCGTCTGAATAAGTCTCTGAATAAGTTTTCTCTTTCGGTAACGTTGGTATAACCTACAGAACTGTGTAGGCGTTTTTAGCTCGTTTTGATTCCGTTTTCTACGGACTGCGCGTTGTTTTAAACTCACTTCACCTTCACACAGCACCATACACCGAAGTCAGCTAGTAGAGCTTAATCCACTGGATGCAACTGTACGTGTTTAGATATTGAGATAAATGTTACCATACAGCGGTTATCAGGCAAGCTAGAGGAGGCACAAGCTGTGATGACTGACCAAGTGAAAGACAAACTCCAAAGAAAAGAGAAGAAGGTAGGCAAGGTGCCTGCTGATGGTAGCCATGGAACCAGAGGCAAAGAAACAGCTGGAAAGACAAAGGAGTGAGTAGACTGCAAATTATCCACGTTTTATATCTAGCGACTTAGTTTTTTTATGAATTAAACATGACATATGATATGCCTCCCTTTGACTACGTCCCAGATAGGCTAATATTTGGTCGACAATCTCAACTCAGCAATTTTAAGAGTAGTAATTATCTGGAGATCAGACAACAGCAGTGTGTATTTGTTTCCTTCTTCTGGCATTTCCTCAGTCTGACCATGTCTTTCAGCTCCGTAAGTACTGTGTCATACACAGATGAACTGGGGCACCATGAAGACCCCATTCAGAGGAATACAACGTTGGAGAATACCTACCAGTTGGGTGCGATAACATTCACATCAGTGCAAACACTCTGCACCGCAGCATCTTCACCATCAGCGCCGCACAGAACTTGGATGATTAACATTCTTCCATCACAAACGCACATATTTGCCACGAAATTAATCAAATTTGTTCAGTTTGATTGATTCAAATCTACGTTTTACCATCACTACAAAAATAATTAACTGTGGAATTGCTCTTGATTCTTTTGTGATCACAGGACCTCATAAACGCTTCCCCATCCCTGCTGTCACAGACATACTGACGGATGTACTTACCAGCCACCTTCAAGAAGAGAAATATGAAGTACAGCGGTCTCGAGAGCAGGCACTGACTCTTTGTGCGGTAAACAAAGGCGAATGCAACTCTTTTTAAATCCGTTTGAATATTTGCCCAATCGATAATCCTTCTTCTCTTACCCCTCCAAGATAATAAGAAGCCGCGTGAAGGAACTTATGATCCCCAGGTATAAAATTGTCGTCCTCGTCCACATTGGCCAGCTCAACGGGCAGAGCATGCAGATCAGCAGCCGCTGTCTGTGGGATGCAGCCAATGACACCTTTGCATCTTACTCTTTCAAGAACAGTTCTCTGTTTTGCGTGGCCGCTGTGTATGCTGTCTACTTTGAATGAAACGTCGAGGATGAATGCAGCAAGGACTGATTTAGGTTGTGTATTCCTCAAAGTGGCGATCAGCCCTCTGTCTTTAGCAACTTTTTCTTATGTGCTGTGGAATAATATATGTATTAGGTAATAAAGCAAAGACTTTTAAGAGAAAAAGAAAAGAAATCACTGCACTTTCAATGTTTTGCCTGTATTGAAAATGAACTCATCGTCGTCATCATCCATCACTTGCACATCTGTCATCAGGAGGTCTGGCTCTCTGTTTGCTGTCAAAAAAACTTTTGTAAACCAGAAGTCAGTTAGTTAAGAGCTGTGTTGATAACACCAAAGTTATCTGAGCAGATTTAAGTGACTTTGCCAACCATCTGGCAAAGTCTCCTTCCTGTCCGTCAGTCCTCTCCATCTGGATCCTGGACAGGTGTAAACCAGAGAAGTGCTCGACCAACATGCGGAGCAGCACAACAAGCCGTGGTGGGGATCTGTCCTGATAACCTTTATCTCCAGAGTCTCCACTAACCCTCCCTCATGCCATTCTGTTGTAAACGCCCTGTTTCATCTTTGCTAACCATCATGTGTTTTCAGTACCAACTGATGTCAATTGAGCAACCTGGGATATATGTGGGAATCTAGAAGATCACTGATTACCTATGTTTTCGAAAAGAGAATAGCTCTTTTTTTGTCTGTTATCGCCATGGATTTCGCCAGTTTGCTGCCTAATGGATTACTTGAGATAGCAGCCATATAAAAACCTGAGGTTATTGCTCTATACATAGAAAGAAAGTGGGTCTGTCTGATTAGCAGCAAGGAGGTTTCAAGGTTTTGGATCTCAGCTGGGTACTTTTGCTTTCTCCCAGTCTCCCACAGTCCTAAAACCATTTGGATTGGTATATTTGTTTTTTCGAGATTTTATCTAAACCATAATCAAATCAAGGTGCTTGAGAACAACAAACAAAATTAGGTTATTGTGGTCATAACCAGCATTGTTGTGATTTGCTACACAGATAAATATGTCAAGTTACAGTACACACAGAAGTAAACTATCATTGGCTCATTAACATGAATAATTACCTTTGAGAGATAAAACAAATAAGCTTGATACGGTATATGTCTTTTTTATTTAATGGGTAAACGAAAGCCAAAAACATTTAACATATAAGCACTCCACACTAATATGCATCTAATTCTGGTATCCAAATGTAATGAATTTTAATTCTTTCATTGCTTCTGGTTGTAATAAAAATTGTACAATGTATTGTCCGTAAAATTGCTTGTTTGTATATTCACAACGTAAAAATGGCTATTGCTAGCATAATATTACACATCCCGCATTATTTCACCCACTGCGTCCACTGATCGCTGGAAGCATTACGTTGTTGATACTGCAGGTGGGCGGGGCTCCTCATCCGGGTACTGGCACTAACCCCTGACGTGACCCTGCAGGATTGCAAACATGGCGGAGGTAAGAAAGTGAAATAAATATTCGGAAAAGAAGATAATTTATACTATGTGATAGTTAGTTCAACCGAATGTGTACATCATTTGTGCGTTGTAGGTTTTATACACAAAATTAAGTACCGGCTGTTTGCGTTGCTAGATAGTGGCCATTTCTTTACTCAAGCATGTTTAGTAAACTTCGGATTTAGCTAGCATTAGCTGCGCTAACCCCGACGGAAGGTAGCAGCGGCTAAAGCTGTATTCGCGGTTTTGTTTAAGGATGCTTATCCTCGCTTGTTAACGCTTGTATTCAGTCATGTAGTGTAAGTTTACCGATTAGGAATATTTTACGTTTCCCTTTTTCTCTTATTATTTCCCCGCTGTTGATAAGAAGTTTAACTTGAACGTCTTAGCGAAATATATGAAGGATATTTAACTAGCTTTCAACTTGTAATTTAAGTTAGCGAGTTGAGAAAATCAGCCCAGTAAGCTCTTGTCTGTTGAATATATCCGTGATTAAATGTCGATTGTAAACATCGCTATTTTTATGACGTTATCACCGTTTAGATCTCATAGATCCGCAGCATTTTTCCCCGCAGGAAGTGGTGACATTCTTTGTTTCTCCTGTTAAACGCTCAGCGTCTTGCGCGCTTTTTTCCGACCTCATACGTACGTCCCCCTGCCATAGTAAGTTTAACATGTCAAGTTGAACATCGGCGAATCGTTACCAGTTTTAGATAAGAGATCTTGGTATTTGAAGTTGTTCTTCAACTTTGTTAATGATCCTTTTCTGTTTTTTTCAGCCCTCCCTCGGGAATTCGAGCCCAGGTAACTTGTTGTTTTTGGATGGAATGGGAAGTTTGTGGTATTCTTATCAAAACCTGTATGTAATGTCTCATTGTTTGGATGTTTCAGTGAAAATCAAATGGATGTAAATGCACCAGAATGAAAGCACATAACTGGAATCTGCCGTAATTCCCCATTTCAATTTGTAGTATTTTTCCCTAAAGCAAAATAACAAATAGCTGTATGACTATTACCAACAGCGATTATTGACTGTCTCTGCTTGTTTCTTTTACACCAGCTTTTTGAATAAGCATTAGTAGAATATATTTTGACAATGACTATTAACTGAATGTTCAGTCAGATTTAAAATTGCAATTCAAACCTTTCCCCCCCCCCCCATTCTGAATTTGTGAAATGATTTTGTCAACCCTTGCTACTTCTCCAGGAGGTTCAGCAGGTTCCGTTGACCATGATTTCGATCCGTCAGCTGACATGCTTGTTCATGACTTTGATGACGAACGCACCCTGGAGGAAGAAGAAATGTTGGAGGCAGCAGATGAGACCAATTCCAACGAGATTGAAGATCTCGCGCAGGTTGGTGTCAGGCTTTTTGTTCATTTCTGGTTTCAGCGGGACTGTCCGGAAAAGAAAAGTTGTCCATTTTTGCATTTGTTTTCACTATTTTCAGCCGTTAATTTAGCTGTTAGCCCTTCCGCCTCAGCACAGTGTTTTTGACAGAATAACATGCCTTTCAGTCTTTTCCATCAAATTTAAGATTCACTGTGAACCCATTGTGCCAACATTTACAATATTTGTTAAATTGTTCTTTTTTCAGCTGATAAAACAAAATACAATCTTCTCTTTACAGGAGGCAGAGATGCCCATACACGAGCTGCTGAGTCTTTATGGTTATGGAGGCAGATCACCAGCTGAAGAAGAGGAGGAGGAGGAAGAGGAGGAACCAGAGGAAGAGGATGATGAGGAAGAGGAGGAGGAAGAAGACCTCGATAATGATGAAAGCAGCAGAAGCACTGGCGAGTTGAAAAGGAATGAGGTGTGTTGGGGTTTAATTTTTGTATACTGATATTCACATGGTAAATTAGGGGCTGCTTGGTGGTTAGCAGCGTCTCCTCACTGCCAGAGGGTCGGTGGTTCAAATCCCAGCTGGGGCCTTTCTATGTGGAGTTTGCATGTTCTCCCCATTTATGCGTGGGTTCTCTCTGGGTTCTCTGGCTTCCTCTCACCGTCCAAAAAAACCCCAAACCTTGCATGTCAGGTTAATTGGTGATTCTAAAATACCGTAAATTCCAGACTATAGAGCCGCACCCTCTAATTTTAAAAAGAAAATCCATTTTGTACTTGTATAGACCGCACCGGATTATAAACTGCAGGTGTCCACATTGTAATATGAAACATTTACACAGAGAGATGTTCCATGTGAGGATTTTTAAACTTTTGATTAAACACGTATGGTAACATAAACAAGTACAAACTGCAAATGTTTTTTTCCCGAACAGCTTGTAACACCGATGGTTTTAACTTAAATACCTATCGGTAACGTACAAATTTGTGGCGTAAATGCTTTTTTTTTTAACAGTGCCTGTAACACAGCTGGTTAAAAAGAAATAAAAGACAGTAGCCTACCAGGGAAAGTCACTGATCGCCTTCTTCATCTTCCTCCTGCGCACACTCTTCAGTGTCCGAATTGAACAGCCTCAGATCTTCATCACTCGCTCAGTCTCTTCGTTGTCGCTCTCACAATCTAATCTCAGATTGATCGTCTTTAATTTAAAAGCTGCATCATATGCATTTCTTCGTTTGTTTTCCATGTTGAGGGTGAGTACAAATGACCGATTTACAATCATTTAGTAGTGTAAGTGTGTTTGATTTATCCTACAATTTCATTGGACCACTAACTATTCGTTAATTGGTCTAATGTTACAAGGCAAAATTTTGTTGGTGGCATGAAAAAAACAAACATTTATTAGCCGCACCGTATTTTAAGCCGCGGTAGCGGCTTATCGTCCTGAATTTACGGTACCCAAGTGTGAATGTGAGCATACATGGTTGTTGGACTCACTTGTCTCTGTGATGGACTGACGACCCGTCCAGCGTGTACCCTGCCTCTCGCTCAGTGGCAGCTGGGATAGGCTCTCGGTCACCTCAGTCTGAACGTAGTGTGCCGCGCCCCCCCCCCCCCAAACGTTTAGATTTCCCTAAAGCAGACGAAGGAGTCCCGCACAACCTGAACACCTTTTCAATCCATCCTGTCTGTGTTCATATCGGTACTGAGTGCTGTCCACTTGTGATCAGTTCACCTTGGGTCTGAAAAGGCAGTTTGACTCGTACCAAAAGCCAATTTAGAATCACCAATAAACTTAAGATGTAAGTCTTTGGATAGTGAGGCAAAAAAATATGCAAATTCCTCACAGAAAAACCTCTCTGTCATGATGCTACAATTTGAGTGCCATAATCATTAAAGACCGAGGTTTTAAAAAAATATATATATATATGTGTGTGTGTGTATAAGTGTGTATGTATGTGTGTATATATATATATATATATATATATATATATTTGCAATTTTTTGTTTTAGTTTTCTCTGTGATCTAAAAATTCAGCTATGAATTGAACAATGTTTCCTCTGCGTTCACATTTATGTTATTCAGCATATTTCTCACCTTTTCTGTATGTTTGTGTGTTGTAAGAGCGAGGAATTCAAGACCTCATCAGGACAGGACAGCGAGGCCCAAGCCACGTTGGAAGGTCGCACGCGCTCGGTCAGGTCACTTGGCACAGCCGATCTTATTCGGCCCCAGAAACTCAAGTACTTTGAAAGTAGGTGCTTTCCTATTGTCCTAGTTTCTTTCTTTAGCTTCCTCTTGTTTAAACGTTATTATTTAAAATCTGTATTTGAAAACGCTGCAGTGAGCTTTTGCTGGCTGTTACAGGTAATAATGATGCAGAAGAGGAGTCGGATGAAGATGAGGACTATGTTCCATCTGAAGACTGGAAAAAGGTATGCAAGAATTTACCCTCTCCAAACTTGCTCTGTGACATTACTGCTGAACATTTGACAGATCAAATCCAGCCTGGATGTTTTAGATGATAAATATATTCAGTCTTTTTATAAGTACAAAGCTGTCCAACTTTGCCATTGCTGTAATGGATTTACTGCTTTCAAAACCTTACAGTAAACACAGAAAAATGGTAAACTTCTCAAAGCCCAGATTTTCACTGGTAAAATGTATTTAAACAGAGCTGCAAATCTGCCCAGAAAAGACTTTGGGAAGATAATGGAAATTAAAAAGTTTATCTCAACTCTGTCCGAAAAATGCTTTTCTTCTACAGGAGATCATGGTGGGCTCCATGTATCAGGCAGAGACCCCTGTTGGCCTGTGTAAATATAAAGACAATGAGAAAGGTAAGCCGGGTGGTTGGCAGTTGCGTGCTCCTTGGCTCTCCTACAGTTCTGGGATGTAACACCACTGTTATATTAAAAAAAAAAAGGAAAAAAGAAAAGGAAATCAACTTCATCTGAGCCTTGAACACACACAGCTATACATGTGAATTTGTTGTCAAGCTTTAAAGGCTGACAAAAGAAGCCACCGAAAATATCAAAGGACAAACTGTGGTAATCCCGCCCTGTCTTGCTCGCACACTCGATCTCTTCTTCCTCAACCTCTACCACAGAATCTTTATTTCTGTTATTTATTTCAGCAACAGAGCACCCTTTGAGGGTCCAGATCAACTGAAGTCAGTCTGGTAAATGCAAGGCTGTTGTGTCATCGCTCTCTTTTGCTTTAATCTGTCCTGTAGTGTATGAAAACGATGACCAGCTGTTGTGGAATCCCGAGTGTCTCCCCGAGGGCAAAGTTGTGGAGTTCTTGACAGAAGCATCGAGGCGGACAGGGGATGAGAAGGGGGTGGATGCAATCCCAGAGGGATCTCATATCAAAGACAATGAACAGGTGAGTACAACATATCTTCAGAAGCTTACTAATCTCATTGTGTCGCTGATCTAAATGTTTCATCCGTCTCCCTGTAGGCATTGTATGAGTTGGTGAAATGTGACTTTGACACAGAGGAAGCTCTAAGAAGGCTGAGGTTTAATGTGAAGGCAGCCAGAGGTAAACAGACCTTTACTTTATGTACAGTTGTGTCTCATTCTTTCCTCATGTTGACTGGCAGTTGGGTGGCAGTGCTCTTCAGGTTGGCTGCTTTTAAAAGAATATCGTAAGAAAATTGTAAGACCTGACTTTCAGTTGTTTGTCCAACTTTTGTTTTATTCAGAGTAACACAAGTAACCAGTTGCCAAAAGTGGATGTAGTGCTATTTATCACACACACACACACACACACACGTCTAGTTTATATCATCCCTTATCTTACTTTAACTCTGACTCTGACAACTGAACTCTGCCTCTTACCCTAAACCGAATGATAACCCAACTCACCCTCTTTTTAACAGAGGAGATATCTGTTTGGACTGAAGAGGAATGTAGAAATTTTGAACAAGGGCTGAAAGCTTATGGCAAAGACTTTCATTTAATACAGGCCAACAAGGTAAGAGAAGTGTTACACCGATTACCTTCTTTTATGACGACGAGTCAAATTCTGTTGCTCCTTTTTGTGTTTAAATGCCTTTTTGTTAGAGTTCCAAGTCATAATTTGATTAATTTCTTATTTGAAGTTGTACTGAAATTGCCTCCTCAGACGATGGTAATAATGGTCATTTCATGTCTGCTGAATTAAATCTTTCAGGTGAGAACTAGGTCTGTAGGAGAATGTGTGGCCTTTTATTACATGTGGAAGAAGTCTGAGCGTTATGATTTCTTTGCACAGCAAACCAGACTTGGAAAAAGGAAATACAACCTTCACCCTGGTGTCACGTAAGTCTGCTTTCACAGATATATGAAGCTCTGAAGGAGATCGCTAACGCAGAATCATGTCGATAGATTTAACTTTGGAACTTTTGTGATTCAGAACCAAAATACAGACCTGCTTGTGTAGTGTGGGAATAAGGAAGCTGCTAATGCATTTACATCCAGAAAGTGTGACTCACTAATGACTTGGGTGTACGTGTATATTTTTGGAAGGTAAATGTGGTACTTTTGAACGTTGTAGAGCTTTCTCTCGTGGACACCATATAGAAACAACTGTGACTCTGTGAATCTGAGGTTGACGAGTGCAAAGTTAAAATGATTCAATGCGGCAGGTTTAAATAAACTAGATCCATTAAAAATAAACAGTTTGGACTAATTCCTGTAGCTTGGTGTGACGGTGTAGCTGGAAACGATCAAAGGTCCACAGCAACAAGTAGCTTGTAAAAATCCATTTTAGGTTTTTACATCCTTTGTGGAACCCATCTGCATTCACCATCATATCAGGTTGTTTGTAAAGGGTGCGTGACGTTGTGTTTTATTAGAGACTACATGGACAGATTACTGGATGAGACGGAGAGCGCCACTTCCAGTCGAGCGGCATCGCCTCCTCCCACCACCTCCAGCAGCAGTGCCAGCCACTCTGAGAGAGAAGACGGCAGCAGTCAGAACGGTGAGCTCGAAATACTTCTGAGGCTGCACACGCACTTACAGGAGATGGTCTTTCGAGTTTAACCTCGCCTTATATTTCATATAAGTCCTTTTCTTTTTTCTTTTCAGGTGTTGCAAGCCACCTTGTGGACGGCTCTCAGTTGCCACCAGCAAATCAAGTCAAACCTGTGGGAGTTCAGTCCAACGGTCCCAGTCATCCAGCGGTGGAAGCGGCTCCTCCTGTTCCAGACAACAACTCCAACGGCTGCAGCCAACTCAGTGCGCCCAGCATCGATAGAAATGGCTCTCTGGAGTCTCTGCTAGACCACAAAAACACGGCAGCGGTAGCACACGACAGGCCGGCCAAGAGGTGCAGGACAGAGGCAGAGCCTTTGGGCCAAAGCGAGGTGGAACCATCCAGAACACATGAGAACTAACGGCTTCAGGTTCAGCAATGTTGACAAAAAGACACTGACAGAGGGTGGAAAGAAATCTGCCCCATCTCCTCCAACGGGTTGTTCAGCTGAACAGAGGATGATGAAGATGAACCCCTGTTGACCTGTGAGCACAGTATCTCACAAGTGCAAAAAGACAGTTCAAAGGTCCCTGGAAATCACACCTTGAAGAACACAGCCAACCAAACCGCAGCCAGTCCTGCAGGATGGACAGAAGCTGCTCCGGCCCTCCATCCCACCCCCGTTCTGTCCGTCTGCGGGGCTCACCCCAAAGTACCACAGCGACATCATGTCCTACAAAGCATCTTCTACTCATCTTCTCCATTCCTTTTTGGGAGACTGACAAAATTTTGCCAAGAATTTCCTTTTTCTATTTGTACCTAAAATAAATCGCCTGTGATATTTTTTTACACAAGAGATATTTATATTTTTTAACCAAAAAAGATCATCTTAACAATTTCTCGCTCTTCAAGCCATCAGTTTCGCTGTTGAGGATTTCAGGAAACGGGACATGTTCTGAAACGATTTCATTGCAAAGTGGTCACAGAGATGCGAATCGGGCAGAGACGAGAGCAGCAGGCTGGTGCTGCCACCAGATTGCTGTAGTTGCACTTTGATTGTATGTTTCTCATCTTCGTGGATGAGGAGTGACCCCAGCAGCAGTCCGTTCCCACTCCTTTCTCTGTCACCGCTGTTGGTTTGATTCTGATGAATGAACCCAGGGGTTCCTCCCCCGGCCGGTTTGTTTGTGAAACGCAGCTGACATCAGTGATGTCCTGTATTAGAACTCATCATGTAGATCTCTGTATTTTTGACTTTTCATAGTCTGTGCTTCGCCCAACACTTTGTTTCTACTAGACAGAATGTTTGATTTTTGTAAAATTTGTATAGATTTTCTTACAGTTGGTACATTTTTTTTTCAGAACTCTTTGTCTATATTTTCCGGTCTTCCATGTTGGCTGTGCTTTAGTTATTTTTCGTGGGGTTGAGCTGTGCTGTTTCTCAGAGATGGATGTGGTAAAATAGCCGTTCCTCTCTCTGTTTGCCAGTACTTCCAAGCCCTTGCGCCCCTGCTCTAAACGAAAGTTGGTTGCAGAAAAGCCACCTTGTGATTGCTTGTACTGCCGGCCTTTTGGTTCAAAAATAAAAAAACACCTCTTGTTCAGAGTGCTTCGTTTCAGTCCGTGTGGGCGTTCCTCAGTAAGTGGCTTCAGAACCGTGAATTTCCAACAGCCGAACAGCCTGGTTGACACGAGGGCGTGACCTGAAAGACGGAACTTGTTCCAGTACATTAAATGTTCAGCTTTAGGCTTTAATGCTTTACTTTGTTCCCCAGCTTTGGACTAAAGATTCAGAAATGAAGATAGGTTTGTTGAAAACAAGGTTGATCCATGTTCGTTTTGTCTTTTTTTAATTACGCCTTTCTTTTTCCTGTGTAAACTATGACTAAATGTATTCCAAGACTCCCCATGAATGGAATAACATTGGATTAATTTAATAAATGTATTCATGAATTTGAGTCGTCGTCACTCGCAAAGCAAATGCAGAACGAACACATAACAGCAATTTGTAATTGCTCTTTAATAAAGAAAAAAAAAAAACAAGCCGCACACAGTTACAGATGAGTTTAATGAAATAATCTATTTTTACATCAATAAGGCTTCTGACAACATTTAATCACCCAAACAATTATAAAAAAATATCAATTACAGATAGAAAAATATAGTATAGTAGTCTAAAATAACAAAGCTTGATTTGCAGACGGTATATGTGAAAAACACGAATCCAGCTGCAGAACAGATGATCGCTCAAAGTAAGCAGACGCCGTGTGCGGGGGAGCGTTGTTCAGCGTGTGGACGGGACTCCAGGAGTTACTCCTTTTCTGTTCGATGACATTCAAAACATTCCACTTTAGAGATAAGGTTACGTGAAAAAAAGACAACCTTTTTCCAAATTAAGCTTTTATATGTCAGGACATAAATCATTTGGTCCTTGACGAGTGTTACATGATGTAAATAGAACCTCAGAGGATCAACAACAACGTGAAATAATTCACTGTGGGAGAATTTCTTTCAAACTAAACCAAAATGCAGAAGCAGGGTGTGAGAATCGAGGCACACCTGTGAGTCAACGCTCTGTAAAACTTCACGCTTTCCTTCCTTTACAATGTTGCTTCAGCTCTTTGAGGTTTGGAGCCTTCCCAGACTGATGGGCAGCAACAATTGCTTCTCTAAGATCAGTGCTGATGTCTTTCCTCCTTGGCATTGTGTTGAAACACACCTGAATGCTGCAGAGCAGCAAACTGACTAAACATCTGCTTTTATAGAGGTGCTCATGATGATGATCATTTGATCAAATACATTTGATTAGCAGCTCCTGGCTGCTACTTGCCCTCATTGTTCCTGTGGAATCACAGCAAATATACAGTTTATTTTTATTAAAATAATGACTTGTTTTCCCTTCTTATGCCCCAATACATAGAAGTATTCATTAAAAAAGGTCTTTCTTACATTTCCCCACATGATCATAAGGTTGTTCTACACAAAGAAAGACCTCATACAGACAAATCCTAATAGAAACGTTAATGAGGATTTTCATCCCAGTCACTTAAACTGCTCTTACTTGTTTGCCCGCGTGTGAAGGTGATGTAGGAGTACACCAGGCTTCCAGCGATGCTGTAAGAAATACAGAGAACAAAACGCGCTCTCAATTTCAGAAACCTCTCCACCACCACAAAGGCCACATTCACACCTGGCATGAACATGCTTCTTAAGCAATCTGGGACCCTGTTTGTGTTTAACTTGTGTTTTAGCCTCTGGGATATGTAGTTAATCCAAACAGAATTACCTGATGTTCAGACCTATAAAGTTCATCCAGCTGAATATGTAGTCTCCACCAAACACCATTCCCATGTACGTGACGACAATGTTCTGGGAAGTGGCAGAGAAAGTAACGGCATATGTCAGCTTTCAACAGCGTACCAGCCCAGAGAGAGCATCGCCAACATGAAATTCCTTACCTTAATACAACCTATGATGGAGGTAGTGAGCGCAGAGTTGCACTGTGTGCACAGCATGATGGAATACATTAAAACAAAGCTGTCCAACACACAGAAGGAGAAGTCAACATGGGCTACAGTGTGGCATTTTCTACTCACACACAATGGGAGTCAAGGTTAGGCGTCGGCTTTACCCCATGATGCAGGAGAGCACAAACTGCGCAACAAACAGGTGATCAGACCAGCCACTGTGCTCCAGCCCCTGTCCACAAACACACAGACAGTGGAGCTAAGTCCAGCCGGTGGACGTTATATCATTCATGCTTACAGCACCAATTCCAAAAATCTGTAACTAAAAACCAAATTAAATGATTCGCTCATCATAGAAACCAACTTTTTATTCACGATAGAACACAGAAAACATCCCAAATGTTGTTTTTACCATTTCATAAAACCATCAGCTTCTCTTGAATTCAAAGGCAGCGACACAGGGAAAGATAAGTCTGGAAAAGTGTGTGGAACTAAAAAGACAAGTAGGTAGCTGGATAAAAAGTGCACTTCTGATGTAAAGATGGGCAGAGAGGCTCAGCAGTCTGCAATAAACTGCATTCAGTTTTGGAGCAATGTCCCTCAGTGTAAAATTACAAAGGTTTTTGCATATTTCATCATCTGCAGAACAGAATCTGGAGGGATGAGACAAAGGACAAGACCAAAAATCAGGACTGGATACCTCAGAGCTTCAGACATGCTGCATTAAAAAAACGGACACGATTCTGTCACTGAAATCACTGCAGGGTCTCGGGAACACAGTTCATCCACAAAAGCAGGTTTAAGCTCTATCATCCAAAGATGAAGCCTTTTATTCACATGATCCAGAAATGCTGCTGTCTTCTCTGGGCCAAAGCTCATTTAAAATGGACTGACACAAAGTGGGCAGATAAATCAAATGTTACAATCCCTATAAGAATGTGGGTCCTACTCCTCCTCTCCAACTAACTGGTGGTCCCTTCCAGCCAATCGTTGCTCAGGTGTGTGGAACTGCACTTGTTTGGCCACTTGTCTGCCATCACACTGTGATTTTATGAAGGCAATACGCTTTTAGTTACGTTGGCTTTGGTTGTTACACATCTGTATGTAAACCCTGTCTAACTTTAAGCATTTTCCATTGTCTTCAAGTTATTTACTCATTTGCCATTTTTGTTGCTTGTAACCAGTGCTCTCCTGTTTATGTTACCGTTAGGGAGTTCAATTGAAGGTATTGTTCGTGGTGTTGGCCATGGTTCCTCCTGAAGCCTTTTCTATTTTAAATGAAACAGAAAACAATAAACGGAAGGTAAACTGCCAAGACTGTCTCCTCATGTCCCCATTTCTAGAATTGTGTTACTCCCTTTCTCCTCCAGACAAAAGAGGAGAGGAACCACCTGCGCTCAGCTCAAAAGCCTGCGTATCTGATGGCGTTGGGATCCATTTAGTGTCTCTGGAACTGGCAATTTGCACATCTGGAAAGGCTCCATCAATGCTGAAAGGTATGTACAGGATTTAGAGCAACATCTGCTCCCATCCAGATAAACCTGTTTCAGGGAAGGCCTTGCGTATTTCAGCAAGACAATGCTAAACCAAATAATGCATCTATAACAACAGCATGGCTTTGCAGTATAACATTTCATGTTTTCTACGCCACATTGTGAATAAAATATTGGTTTATGAGTTTTGCAAATTATTTGCATTCTGTTTTTATTACATTTTACACAGCGTCTCAGGACTGCATTTGTGTTCGGAAACTTACCATCTGCAAGTCTCCTGAGTAGTAAGCGTATGCCAGCGTAGGGAAAATCATGATCAAAGCATTGTAATACAGAAGCCCATATTTGCCCAGCTCCTACAAGAACAGCAGCGACACATTACTGTCAAGGTTTGCTTGCCAAAGAGTCCTTACACTGTGTGATTTGCCGCTCTTCTTACCTTAGAGTCAAGTTTCTGCTTCACATAAGCCCCACTGGCTGCTGTCAGAACATTATTCAGCATGATGAACATGTATCCTTCAAGATCAAACGCTAAGTCAGCGCTACAAAAACAAAAGAACGACAGAACGTGACAAAGAGTGAGACACGTGCTTGTACATACAGCCTGAACAGGGTGTGTGTGTTCGTCCATGGAGCCACCTCACCTAGCAGCAACGAAAGCACCAAAGATCATGGTAAACACCGTCATCTTAATGGAAGCAGAGAAAGTCTTTCTGCGGAGCAAAGAAAATGGCCGACAGTAATTCAATTCATTCTTAAGCAACATTCTGGGTAAAAATGTGCAGACTTACTTCAACAGGAGTCCCTCAAACACCATGGTGAGGAAAATACTGAACCTTCTCAGCACTGTAAACATGGGCAAGCTAAGATGGAAAAGAAAATGCAACGATGTTTGGGGACGCACATTATGGGAGATTTTGTTCCACATCACGTACTGGGGAATGATAAAAGCTAACAAGCTCTCACTTCAGTCGCTGTGTTCCAAACAGTCCCGATATCTGATTCCCGACATACAACAGAGGCAGTGGGAACATCTGGAAGAATGGGGCACATGTCAGACGTTACAATTCGATTGGTGCTTTGTAATCTCCGCACCTTCATTAAAAAAAATGACCTCCTCACCTTGCGTGGTATACTCAAATCCATGTCTGGAAACGAGATAATGCCCAACATCTTCCCAGTCCTCAGAACGACAATCGTGGCCAACATCTGCAGTGATGAAAGCAGACGGACACTGTATAACTGGCTCTTACACTGCGTGGGAAGCAAACATTGGCTGCTCGGCTCATGAGACACTTACCTGGCCGATTCCAACACATGTCGACGATGGAAATCTATAAAACGTAGAAAGACGACTGAGTGATGAGAATGCTCACCTCGCATTTAGTCAATGTATTTTCTGAGTATTCTGTGACCTCTGGATCACTTCATATGTGATCTTTTCAGAGACAGCAGTTCACATTCTGCCATTATGCACTTTAAGACGAGTTTCTGGCATTTTCAGATCATAGAGCATCTGCAAATAAAGGTTTCTGTTCCTTAAATAACCTCTACTGTGACTAAAAAATGCCAGTGCTCACATATATAGTGATCATCCTATTTTTATTCATATTTAGCAGATGTATGAATCTTTGATTAACAGATAGATCTCAGTGTAAGTAAATGTAGTCAGAATGCAGTTGTAAAGTTGAATGAAATCAGCTGCTGACAGGAGTTCAACAGTTAAAAAAAAAAAAAAAAAAAAAAGCATTTAAAGGGGAAGTTTGTTTTTTTTAAAACCTGGACCTTATTTCTGACATAAAATACGTTCATCTTCTCACTGATAACAGTTTGGTGAAAGACGGCATCCTTTGGACACTATTTAGATCACTCGAGATCCGTCTATATCCATATAACGGGAGTGAACGGGGCATAGACAATACAGCCTCTAAATAAGGCATTTTCTGTATTTATTTCACCAATTCTTTAAGATAAATGAATGAATGAAGGTGTGCTATTGCACTGTTAGTTCAGAGCTGCCATGTTGTTGTTATTGGGGGCTAATCAGGGGCTAATCAGGGGCTTTCTACACACTCCTCTAGTGGGATGACATCATTGACTCGTGCCTGCAGCACAGCTTATTAAGTCTGTGACCGTCGGTTATCTTCACACGGAGTTTGCTACTGCTAGTTTTGTGCAACATGACAGAATATTTATTAGATTTTGACGACGTGGACGATGACCCCCCCCCCCCCCATAGCCCCCCAATAACAACAACAGGCAGCTCTGAACTGACAGTGCAATAGAACCATCCTAAAGTATTGGTGAAATAAAGACAGATAATGCCTTATTCAGAGGCTGTATTGTCTGTGCCCCTCACTCCTGTAATATGGAAATACGCGCATCTCGAGTGATCTAAATAGCATCCAAAGGACACCGACCTTTCACCAAACTGTTCTCAGTGAGTAGATGAACATATTTTATGCCAGAAATAAGTTCCAAAAAGACGAATTTCCCCCTTTACGTTCAAAGGGGACAATATTCACAAACAGAATAACATTACTTTACCTAATTTAGTTAACGTGTTATTTTATTTATTTTTTTAATAAAAAGGATTATCCGAGACTAAAGAAGAAAAACCTTTTCAGAGTGTAAAAGGCACACTGGGCAACATCACCTGTCACAAAGAAGAGATTTTTCTTCCCGAGAGATCGAAAACCCTGTTTTCACCTCATTTATTTCCCAACCCACCATTACTAAATCCGTCATTCTATCTGTTATTGAAGGTGTGCCAGAAGTCGGACTCGAGCATTAGTTTGAACTTTGCACCAACTTTACCTGTAGTTAGTAAGGACGCTTTTGTTGACGACAACAATGAGGAACGAGCTGACTCCGTAAAACCCCGCCGCTAACAGTTTCCCAAATACGGTTGTAGCGTCACCAGACGTTTCACGCGGGACAGGGAAGGATGCTCCTTTGGCCGAAGAGCTGCTGCGGCCGGGCTCACCTCGACGTTTGTGGAGCTCCGCCATCGTTGACGTAACGTTCAGACAGGAATTTGCAGCGGAAGCCTGATCCCACTTGCGCATGCGTACAATGGTGAAATCAATATGGGCGAAATCTTACAGCCAAGTTTAGTTTTTAATTCTACTGTATGTCAGCGAAAATGCCGTGCTTCACTACACTCAAAGTCTTTTTGGAGAAGTACTTTGCTTTATTTTACTGACTGATGCAAGAATGTCAACACATTAAAAAAAAAAAAAAAAGGCTATTCAAATGACAAGGGAGTACACTCTTACGAACTGTGACTATAAAGCAGTTTGCTTAAATGCTAACGGTGTTGTTTGTATGTTCAACTGTGGTCATTTGGTTAATATCTGCACTTCTGTTCATTCAAGTCATACCGTAGTCAGTTTATGTGGGCTTGACACTTCAGAATTAAAACCCAGTCAAACTGAAAATATACCTCAAACCACAACTTCCAGTCTCTCATTGTACGGTGGGATTTATTGCAGGATTGTTTTGGACTTCATTTTGCTTTGCTCGTCAAACTGCCAACAACGTGAAGCCAACGTTTAGTGATGTTTTTTAATTATTCAAATCTACATGGGATAAACTGGGCAGTCCCACTGAAACAACCCAGCAGCACAGATGTTTACAGCTCATTAAAAAAAAATCAAAATAATAATAATAATAACAAAAAGAAAGAAAGATAAAACAAAATAATAATCACAGCATTGACTTGAAACAGCCCAACAGGCATTGACAGACAAATGTAACACCTCTAGAGCAATTTATTAGAACAGGGATGTTTGCAGAAAGTTTCGTCGTCATGTGGCTCAAACAGTCCTACAAGAAAACTGCTCCAGTCATCTGTATCGGCGAATTGCCAGCGAGCCTTTGCAGAGCACAACATGTAAAGCTTTAAAATTCACTCTGTGTCATCAATAGGACCTCCCACCCCATCCCTCCCTCCCTCCCTCCCTCCCACCCATCCTAACCCCAGCGAAAAAAAATATACCCGCTTTATTAAAAGAAAATGCTCACTGGAAATGCTGACACAGGCAGCTGAAAGCACCATTAGCTTACATTACATTCTGTGGCTCATGACTGTTCCACAATGACAGCTGACATTTCTTTCAGACGAGTTATGCATCGATGCTTCTGCACTTGAAAGGAAAAAAAAGACAGCAAATACGGGTTTTAAAAGTGAAGAAAAACAATCTTCAGAGGACTGGTGCTGATAAAAACCAAGTGCTTTGAAATCTGAAAGACGGTACAGATACTGCAGAAGCAAGATATGTCCATGGTCCATCTATCGTTCTCGTCTACATTTGAACAATCACTTCTCAAAAGACAGTATGAACTACTTCAGGCGAGAACCTGCTGTACTACTGTACGAGTAGAGCAGGTTCAAAGCAGAGGAATACTTCAATTCTAAGTAACTAGCTGTCAAACCCACACATTCAGTCTCACGCTTTGCTGCAATCGCACACACAAGCACACGCATATATCATTAACAAAAGAAACACAATATTTGCTTAGTGGTCCTGAATGTACAAGTAGCAGTCTGTGTGACCTAAGAGGACCAGCCTAAAGATACACTGGGCCCAGGGACACCCCGAAAACACAGGTAGCACATCTGGATCAGGGGATACAAAGCGATACTAAACCACTGGTCCACAAAAAAAATAATAAAATAAGAATAAAAATTGGAAAAAAGAGGCATCAACTTTCACTGCACAACAAGCAGAAAAATACCAAGCTTTAGTATGAAGTCACCTTGCTGGTTACCCATCCTGAATTTGTGCCTCACTGAGGGATGGGTGGTCAGAACCCAAGTAATTACACTTTAAATTCTTGTTAAGCTGTACTTCAGACATCAAGTACTAGTTTGTTATGTAGTGTAGTGCTACCACATCAGTGTGTATTACTGTGTCTTCTCTACGAATGACCTCATAATACTGAGCTGAAGTCATGGGGGGGGGGAGCACAAAAGCTTTTGGAGGGAAGAGATGCACACACTTCAACCTAATCGCAGAAATGCATCAATTCAAGCAGCACAAAAAATAAAATAAGAATCGATGAAGTATGCATAATCTCTGAAAAAAAGAGAAAAAAAATGAAAACATCCCTGCTTTCATGTTCCTAAATACAAAACTTCAGTGTAACAAGAGGTTCTTTTTCACCTTTTTTTTTCATCTTTTGTTCTTTAAAACTGATAAAATTTTAGTCCTCGGGTGTTGTGAATGGTATGGAACGACAGTCTTTTTTTTTTTCTTTTCTCTTTGTTTTCTTATATACTTGAAGATGTGGTAAGCATGCAAGCCTCGTAGAGGAGGGGCCCGGAAGGGCACATGGGTGGGCTGGTGGTGAAAGATGGGAGCCTTCAGGCCAGGGCTGGGAAGGCCTCGGGATCATCCACGTTGGGGACCGACGCTCCGCTTGCCTGGTGGGAGCAGACACATGACAAACGGAACCACGTTAAGAAGACTTGTATCAGGAGGAGCAGCAGCAATCAGTGTTCATGCATTAATAATGGGTCAAACCGCTATTTGCACGAGACAAAACCACAGCAAGATGTAGCTGCACACAAACAAACAACGAGAGGGGGGCTGAGCCGTTCGGCGGGACATGATCATCACTGTAACTGACGATCATGTGAGAAGCGTTTCTCACGAGATTGCAACCACGGGAATCCGTCTGGCAGAGCTCCCAGCTTTCCTTCTGTGACCAAAACAAATGTTTATACTATTCGGTGTCCAATACCTCCCGCAACGCCTTGCGGAAAAAAAGAAAAAGAAAAACAGAACCAGCCTTTTCCCACTGTTTCTACAGAGGTCTCCCCAGTGGATCTGTGGTAAACCGCTGGTTAGATTTGAAGTGCTGATGGGAGAAACTTGCAGTTTAACCTGCAAGAAGTTCTCCAGGTACATGGTTAACCTCGCTGAAAAGAAAGAAAAGAAAGAAAGACGAGTCAACCAGACCCCAGGACTGCAGTTCTAGTTTAGGAAGGTTCCTGACAAAGAGGAAGTATCTAAACTCTAAATACTAAGAAAGTAAACTCTTTCTGCAAAACAAAATAAAGTCATCCATCTATTATTCAAATAAAAACCAAACACACAAAAAACCCTGCTGGGGCAGCAGCATTTAACGCTCATTCATTTTCACACAGTCCTGCACAGACCAGCAGTGAGAGTTAAATTCACGGGTGAGAATGCATTTGCTTGAACGTGGTACTGAAACATTACCCAGGAACATAGCTGTAACAGTAGCATATATCAATTACACACCTGTGGATTAGGTTGTTTCTTCATATCTGCATGTGTGTGAAGAAAACACACCTTTCCTTATCCTTTGGTCTTTTCCACACATAGGGAACCTTATAAGAACTTCAGCTAAGAGCCAAAAACTGAACAAAAGACTAGAACTGGGCTCTTCCACATAAAACCAGTGTGAAGAACCGGAGGCACCCTGATGGGTTTCCTCATGGTGCCACTGTCTGGGCAACAAAAATAGCAGAAGACCACAACGTTTAACCGCCAGCCAAGATGTACAATCTCCACCCGTAAAAGGGGACATCACTCGGGTGTGCGGGAGGGGACGTTAACGCACGCGTTACACAATAAAACAAACTGACAGACCCGAGTTAAAAAGCACACACAGCAGCGTGGACTTTGTTTTTCACTAAGGTCACACAGATCAGTTGGTCTTGTGTGTCCTCTGGCTTCTGTCATCGCTGAACGCCGCCACGAATGAGCAGGCGCCGGCTGTCTTCTACCGAGACTTTTTCTATCTTTCGGCTGGTAGAATGCAGATTTTCTACGGCATCAAAGTCCAACGGTCAGATCCTCTTTCCTCCACAGCCGAAGACATGTCCACAGACTGAGCTTCTTCACTGTGAAAAAAGCTCTTTATCCAACTGTAAAATCTTTGACCTGTGACCCCCAAACTTTGGGTCTTTAATGCGGCCCTCGCTGGTTTAAATGGGTACAACACAAAATCAACTCATTCCTTGTCACATTCAACAGAAATGAGATCGCAGTCTCTTATTATAACAACTTCGCAGCCACGCCACTGACCGGTCGTCAGTCAGCGTGTGAATGGCAGCGCTTCTGCTCCCTGCTGTTATTTCAGTGTTCCACAGCAGCTTTTCCAAGTCAGTGCTTCTGCAGCCCGTTTCACAGTCAGCAAGCTCCATCTTTTGTGAGGAACACCAAACCTTTGTTGTCGGCAGCAACGGGAGCTTTTGTTGTTACCTTTTCGGAGCGTCCTCCCCCGCGTGCCGTCCTGCTGCCTCCCCCGCCGCGGCCTCCTCCTCTGCCTCCACGAGCGCCCCCACGCCCGCGGCCAGGGCGGCCCAGGTCTCCAAAGTTAATCTCCAGCTGGGATGTGATGTCGTTGGCTGGTTTGCGGAAATGATGGTCGGCGGACTCGTCAGCGGTGCTCTGCTGAAAAAGAGGAACCGTGTTCAGACCAGCTACACCGTTTATGAAACTTTCACAAAGTGTCTGAATTCTTACAATCTTCCCAAAGCATTCAAATCTGAATTAAATCACTTAGAGATAAAAAAAGAGTTTGTCAAAGTTTTCATGGACTATTTGGATGAAAGATGAGAAATAAAGGCACCTTGGGGTACAGAGCCTGGGGTTCTGCTTCCGTCTCTGCAGCATCAATCAGAGCACCAACAGGCCTCTGAAAAAGAAAAGAAAAGTTACTGTCATAATCAGAAATGATCTTCTAACTCATAATATTGCATCGACTTAAAAGACAACATGATCAGCTCTGTGACCTGCAGGCAACTTTGTCCACATTACTCGAGCAACAAATTCCTCAGTTCCTGGTTTTAACCCCCCCCCAACCTACACATTTTAAGCTCCCAAACACTTTTCTATTGACTTGGCACTCTGCTGCACAGATCTGAAACATTAGGCGCTCACTCAAATGTGGGTCCTTTGTGCAGCTTGTGAGTCTCTACGAGGCGCCTGGAAACCAGAGCATGAAGGCTGTGTTGTTATCTTAGTGTTTGTGGAGGCCTGAGATACAGGTTCTCTGGTTAGAAAGCCTTCACAGCATCTTATCATCAAAAAGAAAACCACTGATTGCTTCTCTATTCAAGTTCTAAGTGTTGTATTTGTAATGTTTTTGAGCCCCCGCAGACAACCACTTCTCTGAGACAGAAAGCCGAACCTAAACGGATCACACAGCAAATCCAGTGAGGAATGGCCACACTTACATCTTCACTCTTGGATTTGTGAAGCACGTATCCCTTCTTCCACTGGCTGTCGGCTCCCTCGTTGGGCTTGCGGATGTTGAACTCCACCTTGGTGCGCTCCTTGTCCTGCATGGCCTTCCACTCGTCCAGGGTCATCTCTTTGGGACCTTCAGTTTTCACCTCTTCAACCTCATTCTCCCTGCAATGCAACACAGCAGTACGGAAACTCAGACCTCAGGCTGCCAACGTCCTCACCTCCATACACGCTCCCTAATCCTGAGGCCAGAAGGTCAGTTACATTGTTTATCCTATTTGCAGCGGAGCTTTGTAACGCACACGTACGCGCAGATACTCAGTTGGCGACACAGAGCCCCTTCCTAAGCGATGACACATTTGTCAGAAATTGCTTTAACAGGTGAGATTTCTTTGCTACACATTAAACTGTAACCCGACACCCAAATGCATTACAAGAAACCCAATCTTACTTGTTCTCGGAGCCGGCAGGTGCATTTTCCTCCCCCTCTGGGGTCGTCTCAGGAGCAGCAGTCTGCTCAGCTTCACTGGGAACAAAGACAGAGCCACAGAAACTGATAAATGCACTATTACACCCAACATTGTATTAGTTTCAGCTCGCATTAAGAAATAAATTAAACCAACAACACAGAGTAGGTCAGTAGAAATAATCAACGTGTCATCGACGCTGCAGCTCACCTCACTTCATCCTTCAAGTTGCCCCAGTTGTGCGGTCCGCTGCCGCTGCGCTTCTCCTCAGTTTTTGGATTGCTGCAGTAAAACAAACACCACGCCCATGAAGAGGGGCTCACCAACAAACAGACAACGCAGTATGTGCTCCTCTTCTGTCGAGGACAGCAAATAAGTTGCAGTTTTAAAAACTTTTAGTGGAAAAAGGACATTTAAGTCTGCCTATATAACAAAACACCCCCATCATACAATCAGGTAACTTAGACATTTAAATGAATAAATTTAACTACTTTTCTTCCATGTTTCCCACTGGCTACACAGATATCCTGCACAGCGGTCAAAAATATGTCTGAAATGGCCAAAACCAACAGCACCTAGAACTGGCCCAGGGCTTTTTGTTTTTTCCACAGGTGCCAAAAGATTATTTCAGCCCCGAGTCTGTTGTATTTCCACTGAGGTCAAAGGTCCAGGTTGAATTATGCAAATGAAGTCGCTGCAGTGTGTCGCTCCTCCCCATCAGCGCTCGCCGCAGAGTCGGCTCTGCGAGGCTGAGCCTACCGTCAAACCGGGAAGTGCGATTCCGATCCATCCAACTCAGAATCTGTCCATTTAGCACCCATTTATGGCTTTTGGGGACAGTGAGTTACCAGCTTTCAGAGACAACAGAAAACAAAAAAAAGCGTCACAGTGGTTCAACTGAATGATAAAGTGGGCTTTTAAAGGCGCTCATTAGAAGCTTTACACGACGTTTGAAAAACACGTCCAATTATACAGTCAGTCCGGCAAAACCCAGACTTTTAAAATAAAACGCATGTAAACATGTTAGTCCTCAAAAGCACGGCAACACAACCGGGAGAATCAGCCCTGGTCCGTGTGCTCTGTGCACGCTTCACAGTTCCTGCCCCGAGCTTCGGACCACAAGTAACAGAAGGAGCCAGAAACGAAGGGAATAGCCACAAGAGCTGGCGCGCCTTCATCTTGTTTGTGGGGGAGGGTTCACACACGTGCAACATTTATGAAATGTACATGGCTGTAAGGCTGTCTAATTTGCCATTCGACAATTTGCCACCAGCTACAAATGTTTGTTAACTGTTTTGGTCTGTGACATCATCATTAAAAACAAGGGACAAATGGAAGAGGAGCATGTTATATTCAGCAGCTCCGTCTCACTCCACCACAGTAGGTCTACCAACAGATAGATGTTCCTCCCATGCTTGCATCCTTGGACAATGACAGTAGTCCAATCACACGGCCCGTTTGAAATCTAACCAGAACTCCACTAAACTGTGCACGCAAACTCTCGTTTACGCCGTCACAACATTCTCTCAACCGCAGAAGCTCCAGCGGCATGGCGAGCAAATATCATCGCAACATTTCTGCAGAGGGCTGCACGGCTGGGTGTGTAGACTGAAAGTGTCTCACGCTGAATTTTGAGATTGTGTCCCCCCCCGCGCTGGTCTCTGCCTACCGCAGATAAGAGGCCGCTCACACGCACTTCTTCACTCAGCCCCACTCCAACTGTAACTGAACCCCCCACCCCCCGTGTCTGACTCACGATTTGTCATTGCCGCTGTGTCTGTCAAAGTCTCGTTTCCCGCGCGTGTCGAAGCCATCTCCTCGGCCCATGCCCCGTCCTCTTCCACCACGCCCGCCCCGGCCGCCACCACGCCCTCTTGGGGGCCTGTCTCCAGAGGGCCTGATGGACAAAAATATAAATACATAAATAAATAAAAACCATTTAAAAAACACAAAAGTAAAGGGTATCAACATGACGTTACATAACAGAAGACTTACCAGGCTCAATTAGGAGTAAATAAAAATTCAATTTAATGACCAGTACTCACATGTAGAATAAAGATGACAACTTAGAATCTTATTTTATCATTTTTGTGCTTTTAATGCTTTGAAATCTAAAAAGGAGCTGAGTTTTTAACACTTCTGCATAATTAATCTGATTCTTTCCCTCCAAAACACTCAATAGATGCTGCACAGATTCTGGGATAACACCAGCCAGCCGTGGGCTCACGTGCACTTTTAAATGGACCATTTCTCTTGGACAGCAGCTACTCACTTGTCTGTGGGGAACTCTCCTCCTCCTCCTCCTTCAGGCTTGTCCTCAGCAGGCTTCTCGAAACGGCGCTCTCGAGGTGGTCTCCGGTCTGGCCTCTTGTCTCCAGGTCGCCCCTCACCCTGCCCACCCTGGTGTTGAGATCCAGGCTGGCCCTGCTGGTCTGGTCTTCTGCCCACCCGCCTGATGCCTGCAAGCCACAGGAGCAAAAGTCAACCTTTGTAAGCGATGCCAGTGCGAACATTAATTGTGTGCACGTCAACACTCGTTTTGCCCCATGTGCACGCACGTGCATGCAGAATCCCATGTAAAGCAGCTCATAAACCTTCCGATGAGCGATATGTCACCGCTCCTGTTTCACTGAAACTATGAACGAGCCCGTTTACAGTTTATTTCCATCAACTCGGTTCTGACTTTGACGATTTCCTTTAAAGGGTGACATAGTTTAAAAAGCGAAGCACCCAGACAAGCGCGTTAGTCGCGTTCCGGTTCGTTTCCCCCGTGCACATGTTTACCTTCATATTCGCATTGCAAAGCGTGAGACTGCGCAGCCGGCGCGCGAGCATCACCCATCAGACAGTAACCCAACACTGCACCTTCCTCTCGGATGCTCGAGGAAACCATATCTGCGACACATTCGGCGGTTTGTTCAGCTCAGGACTTTCCTGGCGGCTTTACCGGTGCTTTTAAGCAACCGTCTCTGTTCCACGCGTGTGTTTCGAATGCAGCTACCCATGTTCATGTGGTCTTTAATGGTGTGTCCTCTAATAACAACAGGACAGGGTCCATGTTGACCTCACGCTGTTTCTCGCTCAGACCAGCAGCTAATGAAGCTAACAGAAGCGGCACATGACATTTGGAAATAAAAACAAAAAACACTCATATAAGCGGGAAAACAGGTGCCACTTTTACCCTCTTTTTTCAGGGGGACTGGGGCCTGAGACTCCTCCTTTTTGTCCAGCAGCGGGTTTTTTCTGTCCTTCTGTGACTCCTTCTTCGGCTGCTTGGCGGCTTGAGCTGCGGTCTTGGTGGAACCAGCGGCGGCCCCCTCCTTCTTCTTGTTTTCAGCAGCTTTGAGGATCTCGAACGGGTCGGACTCATCGTCCAATAACTGGTCGAACCTGTTGGTTACGACGCAGCCAAAGCCTTCTTGCAGGTGTCCGGGCATGATGGCGCCCCTTCAACGGGATTCTCCTCCGATTCTACGAGGCTTGATGCGACCAATTCGCTGGATGCTGCCACAAGATGGCTGGGAGAGCTGCCCCTTCTCTTCCGGTGCGAGCATCATCCGGGACTTCGCGCGGTTCGCACCAATCTGAGCACGCGGTGGATGCAATGTTTTTATTTACATTATATAAGGACGTGCTTTCACCCTCCCCTTTATTAATCCGGATTTTAATTTCGCACAAGTTGTCAGAATCATGGAAAGCTCTCAGCACCGTCATGTCATGCTGGTTAGTTTGTGGCAACAGGAAACTGGCAAAAATAGCTTCAGGGAGAGAAATGTAGACGACCAAATGAAATAAGTATAACAATAAGTTAGATGATGTGTTTATGATGGTTTGAGTACAAAAAAAGTAAACTCCCCCATGTACCCCATTGTATCGTATGTGGCCTTCATGCTGATGCCGCAGGGTTGGATATCCTGAGATTAAGAGGGATTTGTCTGTTTGTATAAAAGCTGAAACTGATGTGACCTGGGCTCCTGGGGGCATACTGAGTGACTATTGTTGGAAACATATTTGACAGGCCTGCACTCTGCAGAATAAACTCTTAAAGAGCAAGCTGAGAGAAACAGGTTGACGACAGGTTTGAGTTTTGATAAAACATACAAAATGTTCGGTTACTCGCCACAGTTTCCTAAAACAAAAGTCTCTGAACTGATTTTATTACCTTAAAAACAATTGAGATAATGTTCCATTAGATTTACACAAACTAGGGGGAAAATAAAACATGACGGGACTTAAATATTGGGGACAACACTGATTAATATTAGTAGGAGTTGGAATTTTACTTTCAGCTGACATAGATCAGCCTGAAACAGATCTGTAGAAGGGCTTGGTACCATAAAGACGACCAACACATGAAATGAACAATAAGCGAAAGCACGCACAGTCCGTGCTCAAGTGCAAAGATGCGTGATTTACTTAAAAAGAGACTTTGATACAAGTGTGTGCTTCCAGGTCTAAAAATGGAAAGTAACCTTTTAAAAGACAATCTCACAAGTTGTGTCGATGCAAAGTCGACTGATCCCCACTACATGATACAGGTTTAGGATTATCAAACCTTTCTGACTACAAATACAATAAAGAACAATATACTGATCATTTCTGAACATTGAAACAACCAATTCACCATAAATTATTCTCAGTCAAAAAAACCAAACAAAAAAACAGTCCATGTCACAAGTTACAAACTCCTCTCGCCACAGATCACATCGGAGTCTCCCTCTTCTGCACAGGCGTGTAAACCCTTTCTAAATGTTATTGTCTCATGCAAATGTTGGTCAAACTTGATCATTTGAGCACTGGAGCATTATCTCTGTAACTCAGAAGCAGAGCTTGAATGGAATTTTGAAAAGGAAAAAAAAGAACTGGGACCAATTTACTTAAATACAGAATGAACCACAATAAGAAAATATGTCTGAATTGGTTTCTGTTGTGGTTGGGAGTGAAAGGAAGAAGAGCTTCCAAAAACTACTTTCGAAACCTTCGAAACCTAAGTGAACAAGCCCATCATACAGAAACGTTGGAACAGGATAAGGTTTACTGCTCTGTTGCCACACTTCTCATTTGCTCCACTTTGGCACCCTGACTGAGAACTTTTCTTATAATTCATGTAGGCGGTAGTTTGATATTGTCGAGCTGAAACAATTAAGACCCTCCTGAAAAAGATATTATTTCCCAAAACCTACATACATATCATTCAGCATCAATCACATTGATTCACACGTGCAAATTATTCATGTCATAAGATCAAATGATCAGATGGAATCTATGAATGCAACCTCCACAGACTTCAGCTTTTTTTGTGAAATGTCTGTAAAAGGGTGCATTCATAAATTCCAAATAACAAAGTAGCAGTTTTTCGATGCTCCCATAAGATGTCTGGGAGTCATTTAGCTGTGTGTACGGCGTCTAACTAATTTAGAAAACCAGAAGTCGATAGCACCTTTTACAGTGGAAGTATTTCGCAGGTACCATTTAAACCAGACCAAATAAATGACATATGCTCAGAGACCACCACCAAGGCCAATTCTGCAGAATGCACTTTTCTGAAAGTGCTCCAGATCTCTTCCAACTTTGTAATGGGCTCCTATTTCCCCCAGCCTCCTCAGCTCTTCAGTAAGTTAAATTGAATTTGCCTGGTATATATTATATTAATCTATTCTGATGTGTAATTAATCTTCTTCTTGTTTGTGATTTTACAGAGTACAAAAATACATGACTAAAAGACAAAAACCCAGATGTTCCACACGACTCAGTTCAGCAAAACCCACTGAGTAGTGGCAACATTGACAAATTGTTAAGAATAAAATATTTCATATGCCACATTTGTAATCAGACAATTTTTCAATTTATGATGTTCTGTTTTGGCTATAATTCTCAGTGGACATTTTATGTCCATGTTTTAAGCATGAGAAACCTTCCATAATTCATAATTTGCAGTGAAGGAAGCTGGTGGTGGGATTAGAAGTTAAGCAATAGCCTCCAAAACCCAGACAATCATCAAACAGCAAATTGATTTTGTATGGCAGGAAACTCAATGCAGCTTTAAGGTGAGAACACTGCAGACAAAATTTAGATTGCAACACGAAAGTAGCAGCATGAACACAATGACCCTGACAACCGTTTGTTATGTAGTTGTTTTATTTTCTTTAAAGGAGACATTTGACTATTTCATGAATAATATCAGTTTATCTTGTATTAGATGGGAACAAAAGGCTGGAAAAGTAAGCGGCACTAAAAAGAAACAGCTGGGTTTCAAAGAGCACCTGCAAGAGGTTCAGCAAAAAAAGTTCCATCTGAAAAAAAAACTGCAGCTCAATTTCAGAATAACATTCCTCATAATACAATTCTAAAGACTTTGAATATTTCACCATCTCCAGTATATATGATCAGAACTGGAAGACGTTTCTGTGCAATGGATGCAGACCAGAAATCAATACTAGACGCCATACGCTCCCATCCAGTGTGTAGGGAGAGCAGGGCCTTGACACTGCTCGAATCACATATTGTTTAGGACCAGAATGAACTCTGTCTAGACAATGACGGAGATGTAGTAGCATTCTCAGACAGCAGGTGCCAGATCGAGATTGTGTTTGGGCCACATACACACAGAATGATATCAAGAGGTATAAGAAGATCTCACAAACTAAGGTCATTGGGAATTTCCGTGCTTGCTGCCATGTACATGTCTCTGTGTCGTTCTGGTCAAGAAATTCCCCATGAGAGGCTGCAAAGATGAGTCCGACTACTCTTTTCTCCACAACAATTTCAGCAAGACAATACCAAACTGCATCTATCACAACAGCATGGCTGCTTGGTAGAAGAGCCCCGGTACTGGATTGAAAACATTTGGCGTGTCTTGACACACTGAAATACAACAAAGATCCAAGACTGTTGAGCAGCTCGAATCTTGTATCAGGCAGAATGGGACAAAGTTCCTCTCCCAAAGGTCCAGTAACCGGTCTTCTCGCCTCTCAGACGTTTACAGACCGTTGTTAAAAGAAGAAGGGATGCTACAGTGTTAAACATGGCCCTGCCCCAGCTCTATGAGAAGAGATCTTTTGTTTCTCAATCTCAATAGCTGATATGTTTTTCAAGTTTATAAGATTTGCAAGTCCCTGCATTCTGTCTTTGTTTACATTTTACGCTGTTCCAACTGTTTTGGAACTGGTGTTGTAATACAAGCCAAAATTAAATGAAAATGAAAGAAGCAAATTAAGTCATGTGGACAGGTTTGTAGAGTGCTCGTTATTCTAATTAGACCTCTCAGTGTCATCTGGGTCAACTACATGGTACTGCTGGAAAGAAATTTTAGAGTTGTGTGACGCTTGCATAATTTTCCTTACAAAAAACAAACCAACAAAAACACTGCCAATTGATATGAAATGATTTATTTGCAAAATTTAGAGACTAAATTAGTCTCATACATAAGAGACTTAAAGATTACACTGATCATGTTGGGAGCACGCTGAGAAAACACATTTAGTACAACAGCAGCAGCAATAAAATCAATCTAAAGTTCCAGTATGTAACATTTAAGGCAATGTATTGGTGGAGATGGGATAAATATTCATAACAATGTTCGTATTAGTAAAGAATTGTGTAAAAATAAGACTGATTTAGTTTTCATTACCTTACAATAATCAGTATCTAAAAAAACTGCAGATCTCCTTCTCACTTTTCAGACATGTTGCCATGGTAACCACAAGGAGTGAAGCCAGACTTTGGCTCTGAGGCAGACCTTTTGCACTTTACATAACCATTGTGGTTAGGCGGAGGTTTGGTTTATTCAGAGTGATGCAATTAGTCATTTGTGCCACTAGATGTCACTACACCCATCACAATAGCCTTTAAATATAATAATTCCTTACTCTGGCATCCATGCTGAATCTTTTAAAAATGATTATTATCATTATTATAAATAATTAGTTCGATTGTACATGTCACTACTTTTAATAATAGTTTTACCAACTGGTAACCTCAGTTGTAGTCATAATTTTGTCACAGACTTAAACACTTGTGAACGGTGAAGTGGTGGCTAGACGTGGGGATACTTAATTTCTGATCTGGGTTTCTTTTTCTGAAGCAACCCATTTAGCAAAAGATATATCCACTGCGTTATAAAACCATCGCACAGTGAGTACTTTGTCATCTTCAGTCAATAGCAGTATAAACACATTGTCCTATAGCTAATGTTATTTGACATCAGGGAGAAAGCATCAGAAAGAAATATGTCCCCCAAATCTCATGCAACCCATTCAATGGAGGCAACTAGTACCAATAATATAGGGGCAGACATGGACATGTCTTTGCCTTCCCAGGAAAATAAAAAGTGACTTAAGAAGAGATCAGGTATGCCTGTGTATACCCTAAACCACAGCTCTGAGTGCATACGTCAAAGATCCCTGAACAGTCCATCAAGTAATAAACTGAGCTGTGATAATAGTTCAAACTGCACACGGTCCATTTTTAAGGAAGCAGAACTTTCTATTCAGAGACTCATTGCTACTCTACATCACTGATATACCGCTGATAGGCTTCGTTATCAGCATTGCTCTTGCTCAATTTCCTTCTGACTTCTCTCTCAAGTTCAAGAAGTTTTGAAAAGAGCTCCTCAGACAGTTCCTCGTCAATGCCCATCTGAAACATGAACACAGCACAGAAAGTTAGTTATCATTACAGAAAAGCCTGATTAGTTACTCATAGATAAAGCATGATTTCCATGCATGTGTCTCAATGCTAAGCACTCCATAGATAATGTTGAGGAAACAACACACAAAAGTAAATCTTCAGCCCCAAAATGTTTGTTGTCTGAGTATTTGACCACTCAAGTAACAAAATAAACACAACTTGAATCACAATGCAATTTCTGCCCGACACTGCAAATAATAAAAACTCGAGTGGTATGTCTGTGGAAACATTACTCACTTGTCGAGGCTCAGTGTAGTTTGTTCCAAGCCCTGATGTTAAACTGTGATACTTTGCTCTTGGATCCAGAGACTCAGGCTTCTGAAGAAACAGCCAGTACTGTGGACAACCAGAGCAGGAGTTTATTTTCATGGTGCATGAAGTATAGACATTAGAATTATTTGGAGAGATTATCATGCGGAAATTAAAGCTGATAACATACTAGTGCCTCTGCTCCATTATATGGTGTAAGTGTGAAAGTGTTGGTGAATATTCTTATCTGTTAAGAGAGATAAAAGAGACACACGAGAAGATGAGACAACTTGAGTGCTGTTAGACACAGAATTTAACAGACGTGAAATAAATGACAACTCACTATCCACATTATGGGCATGATCAGAGTCCAGAAGAAGGAGGGGAGGATACCGTAGGTCAAATTTGTCATCACCAGTCCTGGACATGTTACAGAGGAGAACAGCCCCTGTCACAAAGAAAATTTTGTGCCATCTTCTGATCTGTAAGTCTCATTGATCAAGCCCTCTCACAAAGGACTCCAGTCTCTGGATTTAAAACCTTGTGTTGTTAGTCGTTAGTGTACCAGCGCTGACAAACCTGGTTGTTCTTGTGTCTATTGAGAGCCAGGCTGAGCATGTCGGATGCATATTTGGATGAGCTGTAGGGCTCCGTCCCATTTTTGTGCTCAATGTCCTCGATGCTGAAGGCAGAGCGACTGGCGTTGCTTGAGGATGTCCACACAACCCTGGACGTGTGATCTGGCTGACACAGGAGAGGCTCCAACTCCCTGATCTGGAATATAAACACATAAATGGCAGCTTCCCAGGACAGAGAAAACATTTGCAGGTAACATATATATTTAGCACTGGCTTCAGCAGAAATCGAGGTGATGGATGTTAGAAGTGTGTTTTTTTCCTTTTCTGACAGTACATAGAGATGCTTTACAACTACAATATGTTGCTACCATACAGTAAAACATTAAGAACTACAACCCTAACTCCCAAAAAGTTGGGACACTGTAAAATAGAAATAAACACACAATACAATGACTTGCAAGTCTCCTAAACCAAGATGGGCTGCATGGTGGTGGTGTGTTGGGTGAGTGCGTGTGCAGTCTGTGCTGTACCAGAAGAAAATGACCAAACAGGTTAGTGGCAAAAACTTCTTGTAGGCCATCTGAGTTGAGACGGTCTTGCTGAGTTAAGAGACCTTGTGCTGTCGCAAACATGTTGACAACATTCCTGCAATGATGAAGGTAAGGGACGATGAGAAGGTGGAACTGCCAGTATCAAAAGGTCAATCATGACTTAGTTTCCGAAGTTTACCTGGAAAAGAGACCTTTGCAAAATGCTTTGAGGTCCACGGCTGGGTTAGGCATTATGCCTGCATTTAGATACAGAAAGTCAATTCTGCTGTATCTGTGAAAACACAAATAAGCATAAAGATCAGTGAATCTCAACACCTTTTTTTCCACAGCTTATGATCAGGTGATGAAAGTGCACAGTGAAGATAATGATCTGTGTCATGAGGTCTCTCACCTGCTCTTGATTTCTTTAACAGCATTGAGCACTGACTGCACAGAGCCCACATCGAGGTGCAGTAAATCTACACGGGCGCTGGTGTGAGAGTTCAGAAGGGCAGAGCGGGCAGCCTCAGCCCGCTGCATGTTTCTGCAGGCCAGGCACAGTCGCAGCTGAAAGTCCTTGGTGAGCAGCCTCTCACACAAAGCCAGGCCAATGCCGCTGCAGACACACACACACACATATAGATAGATGACAAGGAAACGCAACCAGTCATATCCACACGCCTTTAAGCCAACAGATTTTGGGATTAGCAAAACATAAAGAACTAGGTTAAAGAATCACGGAGAGAGAAGAGTTGTGTAAGTAGCGTTGCATGCATTAGTCATTCTGACTCTGGCTTAGTTGGCATTATTTGCTGATGCTGCACTTGGGTGCAATTTGGGATAGAGAAAATGCAGATGTTTATGGAATGCTCTCATAACTGTGTGTGAAGTTAGGAGCTGAAAGGTAACACTCAAACAACGTAAAAATAAATGAGTGTGCATTTTTACAGCTCAGAGGTGTTACGGACAGCTTATAACACATTTAGAGGCTGTTAATCTCTCAATGGGAGGGACACTCTCCCTCAGAAACTCAATAGTTTCTCATGAGTTATCCAGCTAATTAGTTGTGTTTTCATGGAGCCATGAAGTGACTAACCGAGTTTTTGTTGAGTTCTAAAACGCTTTTTCGGTGCTCACCTGTTCGCGCCGGTTACAAGAACAACTTTCTCCATGTCTGAACGGTTGTAGATAAAAAGTCGACAGTCACAAACGCTCTCAAAGCCGCTTCGTAATGTCTCTAACCGTGGACGAACAACCCATCGTCCGACTACACATCAAGGCACGTAGCCTATGTGAACGAGCAGCTGCGTGGTGTGATTGGATGTCAATAAACAGCTGGCCAATCAGCTTTCGCTACAGTGTGCGAAGAGGGACAAAACTGTAAAAGACAGCAACTACAGAATATACACATACGCATGTGCCTATGTTACAAATAGTGTTTCTTTAGCTTTTAGTGAAATGGTCTTAGTTATTATATTATTTTCTTTCTGATAGCAGAAAAAATTCCCTTTTAAACATGTTGACTTATAAAAAAAATCTTTAAAATAAAACAATTAATGTAAAGTGAAGGTAAGACTGGGATTAGCATCTGACATTAACATCACCATATTTATTGCTGTTTGCCTGGGTAATCACAGAGAATTGTTACACGTACAGCCTACATTGAATTTATTAGTGAACAGTTCAATAAACAGCTCATATTCTAACAAATACCCTCCTTTGATTATCCAATCTAAGACTGACCAAAAGCCTTTCTCTGCCCAGTCACAACAGCACAAAACCCTCTTTTACACAGAATACACTTTTATGTTTAGAAACGATTTTTCAACAGAAGAGCACCTGCTGATGGAATCTGGACAACTATGATGGTTAGTTTACAGACACATTAATGATCCCCACTTAATAGAAATCTATTCTACTACACTTATTAAAAATATATTCAGTGAAACTGAGAGTCCAGTTTATCAAAGCTGTAGTAGCTATTTCTTAACACACAATTCAGCGAAGAAAAAGACAAAGGAATTGTAACATGATTAAAGAAGTCTCTTTATTTACAAATATTTTTGTTCTGACAGGTATAAATGCTTTTTTTGTTTTGCTACTTATCAACTTTACAGATAATATGTTTCTGCAATGGTACAAAAATGTGTCTATAAAAGACGAGAGAGCTTTTGAACATTCTCATGCAGAGAACCGTCCTTATCATTCCATATGTTCATGTTTAAATAACCAAGCAAACAGAAATGTAGGGTAAGAAAATATATACACAACTGTGTTACCAGGACTGTCATGGAGCACTCTATCAGTAGCATGAGAAATGAACAGAATTAATAAATACACAGAGTTGTGAATGCTCTATAATTGCATGATATCTACAGTAGAGGGCTTTGTTCAAGTGTGTAGTGTATTCTTCATATATTCAAATATGTACAGCACCATTGGCACATGCAAGCACTGACAAATGGTGTTGCCTCTGACTCCAAATGAATTCCAAATGCATCCACATTGGAGGAGTCAAGTGAGACAGTTCATGGCCGAAAGAAGTTAGATCTCTCATCTGCTATGCCATGCTCTCCATCAGCTGAGAGTGTATCTCCTCAAAACTCGGCCTTTGCTTGGCATTTCTCTTCCAGCAGCTTAGCATAAGGTTGTTGTAGACGCTGTCAGGACAACATGGAGGCTTTGGCAGGTACACCTGGAGGCAGGAAGAAAATCAGCAAATAGGATGATCGTGATTAGCCCCATGGGCAGAATTTTTCATTTGAAAATACAAAGCAAAATTTGCAACATATCATATATCGTAGAAATAACATGAGCACCATAAACACACTATGACTAACATAGAATGTACCCCGGAGGAAAAGTATGGAACACCAAAAGTGGCATATTCATATTTCTTACACTGCAAAAAGCGCTGGGTCAATAGCGTCGTAAAAACATGCATACTTTTGACAGCATTCAGGCCTGGCACATTCAACCTGTGACTTTATACAATTTACATTTTTAAACAAAAAGCTTTTTTTATATTTTTAAAAAGACAAAAAGTGTTTTACTGCATGAAAAGCAGCAATTTAAGGTAAAATATGTGGAATAATGGCAATATATAACACTTTTGGCATTCAGTAGAGGCAGCATTGATCTGTGCGACACTCACCTGCTTGTCCTGGTCCCTGAAGAACTCGCCTGTGTTTTCGATGACCAGCTCATCAGAGAGCTGGGAGTAAGGCTGCTCCTTACACAGAGTGAGAATTTCCCACAGAGTTACTCCGAATGCCCACACATCACTGGCCATGGTGAACTTACCCTGAAAGGACAGTCGATAGGCAGCTTAATGTCTGACAGAATCTAGCACAGATTTAGGCCTAATCCCAGTTCTTCCCCTTTGACCCTATCACAAAGTCCTACCCATCAAGGTGCCCCTTTTCGTATGAGAATCAAATTGTAATTGTAATTGAGGGTCAGCTGGGGTCCAGATCCCCACTACGACTTGATCCTCAAAAGAAAAGGGAGGTCTATGCTACCTACCAGAATGCAAAACGGAGGACTGGGGTCAACCTGAGTAATTGGGATTTATACTGACTTGCACATGTTAAAAAATTATAGCTGCAATGCAGAAGTTCAGTCAAGTGGACCAGCATTACATACAATAATATTTGTCCACTTTGCTGACCTTTTATATTTCTGAATTCTTTCAGTAAAATCCAGCAATATCACCATATACAGATCTGCTGTCATCAAACTACCATTGAGTCAAATGATTTTGTATGGTCTTCTGGATTATGGATACGAGTCAGTAGCAAAAATGTCTTAAATACTTTGCAGTCTAAAGTTAGACTTGTATCTAAAACCATCAGGGTCTAACGGACAAATTGGGTAATAATGCTTTCTTGTCAGTTTGTTTCAGGCCCTCTTATCACTCACTAGGAGAATGCTCTCCCATGACATCCAGCGAATGGGCAGGACTGCTCGGCCCTGGATGCGGTAGTAGTCCCCTCTGTACAGGTTGCGACTCATGCCAAAATCAGCAATCTTTATGGTGAAGTTCTTCCCCACCAGGCAGTTGCGGGTAGCCAGATCACGATGGACAAAGTTGAGAGACGACAAGTACTTCATACCAGATGCAATCTGTGCTGCCATGCCAATCAGTTTAGTGTAACTGTGAACATGAATCACAGGAGACAGGAAATACTGATCGGTGTGTTCATACACACATATTAACTCTTTTTAGGACAGTTATTAGAACTAAGTGTTAAGCTAGGATCCTACCCGACCATGTCCTTTCCATCTTCTTTTCCTGTATTTTCTTCGTCAAGGGCCTCCTTCAGTCTGAGACTGCACAGGAACTGATTCAGGTCACCATTTTCCATGTACTCAGTGATCATGCACAGAGGATCTGTGTCCACACACACCGCCAACAGACGGACAATGTTTGGGTCCCTCAGACGGGACATGATGCGGATCTCCTTCAGGAAGTCGTTCCTGCAGCATGCCGGGGACAAACAAGTGGAATTTACCACTTGACTCACAACAAGATGAACAGAGCTGAAACAAATATTTCGCACCAGTTTGCTTTTACCTTGCATTCTTGTTTGCATCTTCCCGCAGCGTTTTAACAGCAACAAGCAGTGGTGACTCATTGTTCCCCTCAATGGACAAATCCTCATCCAAAAAGTCCTGCATGCGATCAGCCTCACATAAGTGCACCTGTGTGGAAAAGCAGTCCTTTATCCATTTGGCAACATTTGAAACCATCTATTTAATTACACTAATAACAACAAGTGTTGCTTATTTGTCAGTATATAGTGTAAAGTCACATATTTTCACAGTTTCTTGCTTTTGCCACACAACTTAATTTTTTATAAATGATAGCTTTAAAGAGACACCAACATAAAGATGGCAAGGAGAGAACGAGCTGAGAATGCGAAGCCATGCCAACAAAGATTAGAGCTACAAAACTGAACATACTTCTCCAAACTGGCCCTCTCCCAGTTTCTCCTTGAAGGTGAGCTTCTCTCTTGGAAACTCCCTCATAGATGACTCTGTGCCAGCAAAAAGGTTCAAGTTGACAGCCGTGATGGAGTGCGTGCTGCCATCTGAGGACTCCTGCAGACTGATGATGTCTGCCTCTGCATAATGCGGAGCACTGTCTGAACTGCCTGCAAGTGCTCTGCAAGAGGTGCTTGAATCTAGAAGGCAGAGAGCAGGACCTGAAGCTTAAGTTGACATCAAAGAGATTTAGGCGGTTTTCTTTTGCCAGCTTACTGTACCGAGGTGTTCAGTGGACTGCGCAAACTCGGGCAGTTTCCGGATGAGGCGGGAAGGCTCCTGGTAGTCGGCGCAGAGGGGGTAGATTCTCTCATAGGTGGAGTTTGGGGTGGAGCAGCCCTCGCTGGATAAGGAGGAGTGATGGAAAGAGAGAGCCCGGGTCTGGATGGCAAGGCGAGCTGTGAGCTCATCATCCAACAAGCGACGGGATGCCTACATGTGTGTGAGAGAGTGCAGTTTATGTCTAATAATCATCTACAGATCTGACAGGTTGTGTGGATGTAGATTCCTTTTCTGGTTATGCGTACACGTTAGACTTTGATTGCCACAAATCAAGCCAGGCCTGCTCATCATCAGACAAGAATGTGAGCTTTACAGTGATTATTTTCACATTAAATTCCAAAATAATGCTAAGGCTTCAGATAAATACTAAGAATGACTCTCATGTCTATTAAACAGACATTTCTACACAAGGGGACGTTTGAGAGCTTTGAATCTAGACAGAGGAAAAAGTGACTTCTTCAGATTACTTCATGTTCAGTACTACTTGAATCAACACCCAAATGGATCTCTGGAAGCTTAAGCGTAGAGTGTCTTGAAGGTGGTTCTATAAGAAGCCCTGTCACAGGTGATCTCCAAATTATAGAACAGTTTATTCCAGGATAAACCGGATCGACACATTGAATATCAAGGACAGTTGGGAGAAGGAAGGCCATTTGTTTTTGTTTTTTTTCTGGTGAGAGATTGAAAACATTGTGTAAATTAGAATGTGAACTGATGTTTAACTATTCAACGAGAATTTAGCTTGACGGACTTCTCTTGGTTTTTCATTACCCCACAACAAATACAATACCAAGGGTACACCGATACAATGTTATTGGAGACTGTGTGGTGTAAACAAGGCTAGTCATTTTCAGGTCTTACTGGTGGGCGATTCCCAGACATTTAGAAGCTGTATGTAAGGTTATATGACTCCCTATTCCTCGGGAATGACTCCTTCGAAAGATGGGAAAACTATGGCAGAAAATTATAACTGATACCTCTGGCAAAAGGCTATCTAAAGAAAATGGCCGTCGATAGAAATTTGATGGTCCAAATGATTTCAGTATATTAAGCCTGTTCAGTTTTGTTATAACACAAGAGATGTGGTAAACTTTAAAACATTAGCAGAGGATCATATTTAGTTTGTTCTTCAACAGGGACATTGGTATTTAATACTATTTCATAGACTCCCTATTTATGTCTGGAAGTAAATATGATGAAGTATGTGGGTGGCCCTTATTTTTTCTTGTTTACACAATGTTCCTTTTTTCAAGTTCACTCTTCAAACATGAAGAAATCTCTTTAATCAAGACATGAATATGAAATAATTGACAAAAATGAAATAAAAAGTTTTCTCACCTTCTCAAGCATCTTTTGCCAGACCTGCCGCCACAGTATGATGACTATGATAGCCAATAGGATGGCTATGATAGCCACCAGGCAGCCAATCAAGATCCTTGTATTGCTGTCATCCACTTTGTGAGTGGGATCATCCCCTGAAAAACCAGATAAGAGTTTATTAAGAGTTGATTAATTAAATTCACATTGTTATGGTATAGTCCCCAATGATCTTTTAACAGATTTTGAACAGATATCATTCTAACTGAAAATAGCATCTGATACTCCCAACAGAGGGCAATGTTTAACCAGGAAACATTTTCTTTCACCTTTCAAACTGAAAATACTTCTAAATCAAAATCCCTTTATAGTGAGGTGTATGACAAAGATTAATTAAAACTAAAAATAATTCAGATTTAAAATGACAAATGAATAGGTTATACTTTAAATATATATCTGCTTTTAAATGCTATCTGCGGTTGAATAAGAAAAATAGTTTGGCAGCCATCGTCAACCATTCTGCCCTTATTATCACCAGCATTTGCCTCCACCAGCTGACTGTCACACTGATTAAATTTCAGCGTTGAGCTTAAAAAAAAATCCAAAAAACTTACCTGACGCCGCATTGCCGTGTCCTCGTTTGCGAGGAGTCATGGATGTGTTATACACAGCAGAGCCTGAAAGCAAAGGACACAAAGGGGCAAAAAGCTGAACCATAAAAACAGCCAAATCAGAAAGGAGAAGTCTGAAGTAAACAAACTGACAGCTTATGTTGTGGAATTCTAGGGCTTTGAGGAGACACCCACACTTGATCTTTATTTACCTGACTGGAAGGCCACCTCACTGAACAGCATCCACAAGTCACTGAAGTGAAAACGGCATTTGATGGTCCTGGCTGTGCGATCCCTGAGAGGCACGGTGACAAAATGAGCGCTTTGGCCCGTGTGGTCAGCAGCGGGCCTGAAAGTCACAGGGTCAGCCTCCCATTCTGACCCTGACCGGAAGTAACAAGTGACCTGTCTGAACATCCTCACTCCACGGTTGAACATGTTGTTGCAGTGAACCTGAAAAGGAAGAAAGCTCTTTTAGAGAACAAAAACATATATGTAAGTATGAATATATATATATATATATATGTATATTATGGCATGCCGTTCAGGAAATTAATCTTTGAATATATGGAATGAAACTCTGAATATATTGAATGAACCTTGAATATATGGAATGAAACTTTGAATATATTGAATGAACCTTGAATATATGGAATGAAACTCTGAATATATTGAATGAAACTCTGAATATATGGAATGAAACTTTGAATATATTGAATGAAACTCTGAATATATTGAATGAACCTTGAATATATTGAATGAAACTCTGAATATATTGAATGAACCTTGAATATATTGAATGAAATTCTGAATATATTGAATGAACCTTGAATATATTGAATGAAACTCTGAATATATTGAATGAATATGATTATATTCAAAGTTTCATTCCATATATTCAAGGTTCATTCAATATATTCAGAGTTTCATTCCATATATTCAAGGTTCATTCAATATATTCAGAGTTTCATTCCATATATTCAAAGATTAATTTCCTGAACGGCATGCCATAATATATATATATATATATATATGTATGTACGTTTTTTTAAATTATGAGCACTATATTTTTAAACCAGGGTCTTACTAAGTTGCAGTCTTCAAGGACTATGCAGAGAAAAATCTCATTTCCATATCCTCTATAACATTTTTCTATTACATTTTGTACCCCAATAAACTGTGCAGCAGCCACGGAGGATGGGTGCTTGCCCAGAATGTCACAGCAGAGCTCCATCCTGCAGAGCGTTAGCTCAGCAAATTTAAAACCATCCCACTTTTTTCATCCCCATGTTGTTCACAGAAATACCTCAGAGTCACATGATCTGAATTCTTACCTTCATGGAAGTGAAGTTTCGCATGTGGTCAAAATCAAAGATCATCTCCACATAACCTTTTGGGAAAGTCTTGTTGCTCCAGCCCACATAGTCATATCCAGGCCACATACCGTAGATATGGCTGTGGAGAAAATCATCCAGTCCCCAAGTGCCATCTGTCAGCTGGCCAAGGCCCTTTGTCAGTCTGGCAAAGGGATGCAATTATGGATGAATAGTTGATTAAAAAAAAGAAGAAAGGAAGAAAGAAATAAAAAGAAAAGTTTTTTTTCTTATCTAAAAAATGTGCATTGATAACTGCTTTTCTTATAAAATCCCATCCTCAGTCAGCTATATAGAGTATGAATGCACTCATACCTTCTACAAGTTTAACATTAAATTCAGACCTTTCAGTTGACGCTCCATCATACACAGAATCATTAAAGAAGACATCCAGGCCCCGGTAGATCATTTGGTGTCCATCTGGAATGCTATAAGACATCAGGCCGTCTAAAAATGGGCAAGTCAAACATGAACTATTAGGACTGATTTATGTGCAGACCAATATTTTTGCATTCATTTTGTGAATGAGCAAAATGTTCAGCATGTAAAACATAAGAGAACTTCACACCCTGTAAACTGGAAGGTTTCTGAATATTATGAGGATAATTCATGGAAAGTTATGACTAACCGAGCCATTCACAGCCGTAGAGCTCCACTCTCATACACACGATCATGGAGTGGTCGGTGACGGGCATGAAGCGAACAAAACGCGCTATAATAGGAGGCTCCAGATCCTTCAGAACAATGTCATATGCATTTCTATTGCCCTCGATGACCTGGCAGAGGAGAGGCAGGGGATGCTTTTAAGACAGAGCAAAATGTCATAGATAGACAACAAATCACGTCAAAGTACGCAGACTCAAGGCTTCATCTTGGTGGACAAAATCTCTGCACTTTGTTGTGGAACCAGCAATAAAAGATTCATTGCAGGTCGACTCATCAAATAATAATCAAATAAAAGTGAAAATCTATTATAAAAGTCCAGCATAACAAATTCTGGATATTGTAAATATGACTGAAACCATTAACATCAATGCATTCAATCACATTTTTTTAATCACTTTCTTTCATTCTTTTAGTCTTTAGGACTGACATTTTTTGTCATCTTGTGAGAAATAAACCTGTGGCCTGACATCTACAGGTGTGGTATAAAAGAATTAGCACAGTCTCTCTCAACTCTGAGGTTTTATGTATCAGGACATAATGAAAAAAAAATTGGTCCATACCAGGTCTTAAAATGAGGTAAATACAACATCAGATGAACAACAACAGACAACATATTACATTGTGCCATTATTTTACAAAAACTAAGACAAAATGCACAAGTAGTTTGTGAAAAACAAAGTCCATCCTTATTGGTTCCAGTAGAACGAAAACGGTAAGCAGCAGCCAGGTGCTGCTAATCAAATGTACACAATTAATTGATCATCATCAGAGTGAGCACTTCTATAAAAGCAGAAGTTTTGTTAGTTTGCTGGTCTTCAGCATTTAGGTGTGTGTTAAGACAATGCCAATGAGGAAAGACATCAGCAATGATCTTAGAGAAGCAATTGCTGCCGTTCATCAATCTGGGAAAGGTTATAAGGCCATTTCCAAGCTATTTGAAGTCCATCATTCGACAAACAGAAAGATTATTCACAAGTGGAAAACATTCAAGACAGCTGTCAGTCTTCCCAGGAGTGGATGTCCCAGCAAGTTCACCCAATGCTCAGAGAAACTTCAAAACCCAAGAGCTAGATCCCAGACTCTACAGGCATCAGTAAGCATGTTAGATATTAAAGTTGCAATTTAAAGTTGGTTAAGTTAAAATTTAAAGAAAAAAAAAATAAAAAATGGCCAAAGTGAAGATGTTTGGTTATAATGCACAACTCCAAGTTTGGAGAAAACCAAACACAGCATATCAGCACAAACACATCATACCAACTGTCAGGCACGGTGGTGCCACTGTGGTGCCAGAGTGTCCTAGAGTCAGATGCAAGACCATCTGTCTGATAGCTAGAGCTTGGCTGAAACTGGATCATCAACAGGACAATGATCCAAACACAGCAGCAAATCTACAACAGAATGTCCGAAAAAGAAAAGAATCAAGGTGTTGATTCTGCAAATGAACTGAATCAACATTGTAAAGAGGGGGACAAAATTCCTCCATAAGGATATGAGAGACTGATGACGTGGATTACCAACGATTACTTCAAGTTATTGATGCTGAAGGTGGCTGCAATAACTTGCAGCTACTGTATTGTGGGGTGTACATAGATTTTTACGCACTGCTTCTGCATTTAGGCTCAGTTTCTGGTAAATAAATTATAACTGAGTGTAATATATCATGTCTTGTTGTTCATCTGAGATTGTATTTACCTAAATTCATGTTCCGGTAAGGATTTAAAAGGGTTTTCTTATTGCGTCTTGATACATAAAACCGTGGAATTTAAGGAGGATGTACTTTCTTTTTTAAATAATTATGCACAGTAAATACTATACCTGAGACTCTTTGTCATAGAGTGAAACTGGTTAGCCTGTTAGAAAACGGTATTGCAGAATACTGTGTTATACAAAGTCAATCCAGTCTCTAAGAATCAGGGTGTTTTTGCTCCATTTCTACTCTTTGCCCACGTCAAACTAAAATTATGACCACTATATTGTAAATTACTTCATGAAATCTGATGTGAAGGAACAGTTTCAGACATTAAGAAACAGTGATATCCAAATATGCTCACCTGCCTTCCCTTCCTGTCACGCCAACCCACCCAGTTGCTGCCGTCACGGCTGTATTTGATCCTATATTTCTGTGCAAACTCATTCCCCATGCCGTCAGCATGGCGACCTTGGGTGCCCACCAATGTGATGAAGTGCAGAGTACGCAGGTCCACCTGGAGATACTCTTTCAGGCCATCCTGCTCTGACATGATGTCAGGACACCAGGCCCCATCACCGTCTCCGTTGTCAAAGTCAAGTCTGACGACAAACATAAAAAAAAAAGAAAGAAAAAGGTGGCATTAAAGGACAGGAAGGACAAAAAGTTGAGCTACATCGCACATGCTGTCTTTTGACCTGTTAGAAGCTTTTTCATAAGAAAAATTGAATAAAACCATTTACCTTCCAAATCTTGCAGCAGTGGACTCAGACCAGTGACTGGAAGCAGAGATGTCCTCATCCTGTATTTGCCCGCTGTTCATTCCCAGAGGATAGCGACACATTTCTGTAAATATACAGGGCATCACTGACACACATGTGGCAAACATTAGGTATATGTGTTTGTGCACGTGAGGGTGACAGAGTAAATGCTGTCACATGTGAGTTTTTAGCCTTTTTATATATTTGCAGGACTTGAACAGTTGAGAGCTAAGTGGTCAGGGCCCCTTCCTCCCCCCAGTCTTCTTCCTGCAGCCTTGCAAGGCCTCTAAAGCCAAACAGAGGCATCACTGTGTAGGTGCCAGTCTAAGCAAAATGAGAAGGGAGTGTCCACCGAGCTGCCTGCTCTTCATTTTTCATGCATTTTCATGATTTCCACCACAGAGATGTAAGAGAAACATTTTAGATTTTAAGGCCTGATCAGGTTCTATTTGTAAAAGTATTCAGTAACAACAGAATGAATATTGTAACACATGGTGTTAATATAGTTTAGTGACCATTCTTGTACAGTAGCCCATTGCAGCTACCTGAGAGCCCCTGTTTATCATTACCTTTGAATTAAGGGGAAATTTCTGTTGTATTCACAGTTCCACAGAAATCCCTCTCATGCACCTTTAGGAAGCATATGAACAAGCAAGCCTTTGACTGTGAAAATATTCCAACTCGTCAAATGAGTGCATGCGTGTGAGGGAATGTGTGTGGAGGTGTCTGTGTGTGTTACCTAGAAATACACTTACAAATTTTCAACTTTATTTTCCCCCACAAATGCCCCCCTGCTTGTGAAAGCGCTGCCTGTTCTGAGGATATTTACTCTCTGACCATTAGGTAAACCACACATGCTATCACAGGCACACGTGCACACACAAACACATTATATTTCTGCATTCTGAACCCACCCACCTAAACATGCTCCAATCGAATTCTAGTTTAAATTGATTTCAGTCTTTAATATGACACTTCCATAAGTGTAGTTAATACACCCCTGCTTTGGGCACACAATAAAACTAAATATAAAGAGTCAGCAGGGTGAGGAGGCAGAGTGGAATTTTTCCTCATTAACATTAATGGTCGAAATATGTGGATAAGCGTCTACCTGGGTTGACTTGAGCCTTTACAGTTACAGTCATCAGGATAATGAAGACAGGGGGTGTCATCAGTTTAACCTCTGTGATCGTCATCTCCTCAAGAAGTTGTGCCCCTGAAAGGAAGGCTGAGGATCAGTGGGTAAGATAAACAGAACAACTTGCCATGAACACTTTTAAACATCGAGCAAATCTTTCTCAGCAAAACATTTATTTTCGGATTAAATCTTGAATGACCTACCCTACACACTAATCATGGTATTCTGGCCGTGCTTAAAGAGAGCAGTGTGCAATAAAGAATAATAAAGAGATTATAAGAAAAATATCAATTAATCGATTTGAAAAGAGGACCAAAAACCCATCAAACTGCAAACTCCTTCTGTTGCTCACCACAATACTCCGCAATAGCATTTTATTCTCCTTGGAAAAGCTTTATCAAGGTCTTGTTGACTTGTGCCTCTAACATATTGCGTTAATTTAGACTATCACTAATGTTGTGCTGATGAAAAAATTAGGGCATTTTAAGATAGCATTGTTGCTCACAAGTAAAGATAGAATTAAAAAGAATTGGTCATGAAAATGCTGACTTTTATTTTCTGCATCTATTATGCCTCATGTTTTAAATACACATTTCAGCAGTTTTAATTCCTATAGACATGTTTTGGTGATAAGTTTTCATTTATTTGTTTTTTATATGGCCTCTTTAAGTGTGAGTACAGTCTAGTCCTTCTACTTCTACATGAGATTATTTCAAATATAAAATCTCCTTTATGATGTTCATCCACAAATGTACCCCAAGCTGACACAAACTTCCTATAAAGTCAGTGATGATATTGATCTTAACAGCCACATATGAGAAAAATATGGGTTTGACTTACTTTTGCAGGCTCCTCTCGCCTTATTAAACTATCAGTCTCAAGGAATATTCCACATCTGCTGTGAGCTGATGTGTTCAGCACCACAAGCTGCTGACCTCTTCTTCTGAAGGACTTTCTGGGAATGGAAAGGAGGGACAGAGGAAGAGAGAGAAAGAGAGAGGGAGAGGGAGGAAACCACGGCTGATGTAACAGTCGTCCTGGCTGGAGGAAAGAAACTGAGAAAATAACACACTTTGAGAATCGGAGGTGAGGCCAAAATCCAAGAATTCCACCTGATCCACGAATGGTTTCAATTATGACCCAGAGAGGGAGCTGAGAGCTGCAGTATGTGTGGCTTCCAACAAGAGCTACTGACAAAAACAGACTGGGTGTCATTTCCTTATAGGAAAAGCTGTTAAATGTTGAAGCAGACATCATGTTTAAAAATAATGTGGTCACAAACGAGATGAGTCAAAGGGACTAAAAGTACAATGGGCACACAGGCTGAAGCAGAAAGGGAGCAAAAGTCTGTTGTAAACAGAAGAATCTGAGATGTTTGCTATAAGTTAAATGTTTTCTTTTTACAGTATATACTAAAAAGTGCATTATAGAAATATAAAAGAAAGAAATAGAACAACACTTTATTCATGTGTATGTTAAAAATGTTTTCCTGTATAATGAATGAGTGTGTTTGAAAGGGTGAACGTGACTTACAGTGTAAAAGTGCTTTAAGTAGTCAACAAGACAAGATAAATGCTATGTAAATGCGGTCCATTTATCATTAACTATTACACTAGACAGAATTTTGATGATCAACATTGTGTCTTGTCCACTTAGCTTCAGATGAAAGACAGGAAATAGCCAAGCAAGCTGTTTTTCTTTTCAGTCTAAAAAGAGGTTTTCTTGCTGACAAACACAACTGGATGTGCACACATCAGGGGCCAAACCACACAGCCGGCCACAAGACAGCACAAAAACTGTTTTAATAAGCAGTGAAACTGGTAAAGTTGCTCATTCAATTTTTAGATATTTTTTCAGTGTTAAGAGTTTAACAAGAATTTCTGTAAAATGTAAGTTGACTATGCTTCTTATGGATTATGCTCAGTTAGTCAAAGTGAAAAACGGAATGACATGGTATGACCTGACATGAATGACCTGCCAATCAATAGTTGTTGTAAACCGTGGAATAATGCACTAGAAATGTGTGCGCTCAGCTAGCTCAGTCATATATTTGTTAGTAAGAAGTCCAATGTTCACAAAGGAAAATCAGAATTTTTAATAGATAAAGGTTTGTGACACTGGATCAGGATTTTGTAAACTGAGACAGAAAGTGAGAACCACAAATTCTGTTGCCTTCATGACCATGGGACTTTAGTCTACCCTTTTAATGACCTCGATCCACAGTCTCCTCCTGTTCAATGGAATATGATCCTCTTTTAAAAGTCACCATCCATCCATCCATCCATCCATCCATCCATCCATCCATCCATCCATCCATCCATCCATCCATCCATCCATCCATCCATCCATCCATCCATCCATCCATCCATCCATCCATCCATCCATCCATCCATCCATCCATCCATCCATCCATCTTCTATCCCACTTTAGCCCATCAGAGGCTCCTGATGGGCAGTTTACTGCACAACAATTCCTCCTTATTCCCTCTTAATAGCTTAGTTCTGCCAGACATACTGAGAAGAACTTGATGGTGTTGGACAAAAAACATTGCTTACAGAAGCTTAACATAGTTAGCTATTTCGCATATGCTAAGAGCTTTTACTAGGCCAGAAATCTTCCAAATATACATTTGTATTGAACATACATGAGTTGCATCAACAAGTGTATTTTGTTGCTTGTCGACACAGTCACTTTGCAATTCTCACATTTTCAGAGTTCATGCTAAGCTATGCTATCTAGTTGCTAGTTCCAACTAGCCAACATATTTACTGTGGCTACAGTACAGTACAGTATATTTCCAAACTTTGGGAAGTGAATTTCACATGCACTGTTCCTTTGATAAGTTATTACTTAGTAGACCAGCAATTCAAAATGAAATTGAACTCAACTGAAGTAGTGCACTTCACCATTTCATAAACCAGTGAGAGAAAGAGAACAAATTAAAATGCTGCTGATGGCCTCAGGTATCCATCCACAGGGTCAAACTGATAGATAACAGCCCTCTTCACACTATCCATACAGATGGTGAGTATTTTATTGTTGTGAATTATGACTAATATAATCATGTACAGAGAAAGCTGGCAGATTAATCTGTCATGGCATCTGTGTAGCACCACCATGATGTAAATGATAACATGCTCACAGTGTGATAAAGGCTCTAAGGGAAGTTAATGACCTAGCAGCTTTAGGGGGCTGTTTCACCACCTAAAGTGAAAGCCATGGCGAAGACTGTGGTGTTGTCTGTTGATAAAATCATGCAAAAAGAACTAAATTGGATTTCTTTAAACTTGGTAGTGATGTGACGCATCTGAAAAAGAAGAAAACCTTGGATAATTTTAAAGTTCTGGATGATGAAAATTGCACAACAGGCCATTGGCCTTGGTCACATTCCCCTGTCTATCGTGTTATAGTCACTGATTGACAGTTAGAGGTAATACATCAAGAAACAACAAGTAGATGGGAGAACAAATACAGTCATGTGAAAAAGAAAGTACACTAATTTTTTCCCATTACTGTACACCCATTTCCAAAACGGACTTTCCAATGTTTTATTAAGAAAGAGAGCATTCGTTAGAGCTCAAGAATGTACTCAGTATATTTAATAGCTTATGAAACATCTCACTCTCAGTCACGAATGTCAGTCTCATGGTGACACATTTTAAAATGAAATTCACCAGAAAAGCACAAAGGAGGGTGATGTGGATTCATGAGGGGGGTGAATGACGCTGCAGGCTATTTTCTTTATAATCAAGCAAATAAAAGCATAGGCCAACGGCTGAAGGCTGCCCACTATTTGTGTCAACACCAGCAGCACTAGTGGAGCTGCAAGATGTCGTGGCTGGATGTAGGTGGGTAATGGCTGATATTATTCATATTTTCCAGCTTATCTGCTCACATCAAGCCACCTCTGCCTGCACTGTGCTTAATGGGAGCTGACCTTGTTTAATGAGCATAGCTATAATGACAGTATAGACCCATCACCCTAACAAAGGACTGTTCTCATCTTCTCAAGCGAAACTAACTGAAAACGGAGGAAAAAAGATTCGAAAAGGTCAACCCAAGAGCTGGTACTACTTATTGTTAACTTTGAGACATATTTAATTTCAAATCAGACCTGGATATGCTTCAGCAATTAATAAGTCACACCATGTAAACTAAACACACAAAGAGACCAGATAGCATTTGAGAGAGGACCTTTAATTCCATAGAGAGAGACATCAATGTAAGTGCACTTTCATTTTCAGCACACTTGTGAACAGACATAACCTTGGAGAGAAATGTAAGAGCTATGACAGAGAGAGTTGGAAAGAGGTGACAAGCTTTAGGGAACAGGGGAGGAGGAAGGTAAGGAGGGGAGCTAAAGGAGGAGAGAGAATGGCCAAGAAGAAATTAATCGACCCCAGAAACAGTTCAAACGTGCCTTTCCAAATTCAGCAGTTCAAATAGTTGGCTCACAGTGAGCGTCAGAATCCACAAGTCTCTGATAAACCTCCATCGTTCCCTGAATTGACATTTCAGGATTTTCCAAAACAATGCCTTTAACAACGACACAGCAGTCAATCACTGCTACACTACAACATTAACACATAATACTAAGAGTGCAAGGTGGCTACATTTTTAAGCAGCAGATACCGGAGCAGCACCCGCTCAGTATTCTCCTCTGAGACACAGATCCATGTAAACACAGCATGTTATTCAATAATACAAAGCAGGTACTAAGTATTCTAAGCAATATATGAGTTAATCAAGCTTTACAAGTCTTTTTGTGAGAGATACATGCTTAATTTTAAACCCATTTGTGATTACAGGTAAGTGTCAAAACAAGAGCAGCTAAGAAAAAGGCACACTGATCAGCCATATCATTATGACCACCCGTATAATAGTGAGGCTCTTCTCATGGTGCCAAAACAGCTTAGACCAGTCAGGGCATGGACAGAGAACATGTGAGGTTGTCCTGGAGCACCGGGATGTAAGCAATACATCCTTTGCGTCCTAAGGATTTTAGGGTGGGGTTTTAGTGGATTGGGATGGCTTCTTACAGATGCCATCAGATCTCTGTCTGGGGGGTTCTTGAGCCCTTCCTGAGCAGTTTTTGTGTGGCCCACTGCTGTCCTGCAGAGGAATGTTGTTACTGCAGCGGAGAGTGGGGGTGAAGGGACAGTGTCAAAGCAAGATTCTTGTAAATGCCAGGATGCGGGTCTTCCCAGCAGAACATTATGTTGTAACAAATGATCCCTTTACTTGTCAGTTGTCATATTGTTATGGCTAATCAGTGGATCCAGTAAGAAACTCATGACAATTTACCACAAAAATGTATCAAGGTGTGATTAAATAAATCTTATCTCAGGACAAATTTGAAGTTTGAGTTTTTCAACTTTTTGTTAAATACCTGCATGTATATGCTAAGGTATTAATTCTCATCAAATGATTATGTTGCAGTCCAGTAATGTTGAAATGTAAGCTTTGAATGCATTAATTAGTACCCCTTTCAGCATTTCCATTCTGATTCAGTTTAATGAGTTATAGTACTTACACCGGTGGAAAAGCACTGAAAGTACAAAAAAGGTGCCTGTATTGTTTGTATTCAGAGGGTCAATCATAAAAGGGTCATATGCTTATTTTTCCTCTTTTGCATATTACTTTAAATTTTTTTCTGCAAAGTTCTAGCTCCTGGAAGGCCCTGGGAACTCTAATAGCTGTGAGGAAATACTGATTTCTAATACCCAGCTGAGTTAAAGATGCACTGAAACTCAAAAGGTGGCATACAGTGTAAACAAAGCTGAGAGCGTCTAACTTTACAGTGGATGAGAACTGCAGATGGCAAAGAAGGTGGAGTATAAAAAGACTTAAGTAAAGTTGGCCACAGTTTACAGTATTACTTTGAGTCCTTCTCACAAGTACTTCAGAGAAAAAATTTTTTTTCTTTCCTCAGAAGACAATTACATTGCCTGGCAAGTCAAAAGAAAGTTATTCCAAAGGAAAAAAAAGTGACCCCAAAGGTAATAGTTTTTTCCATTAACAGGACAGTAACTCTTGATCTACAGTAAACTATTCCTATAGCTTTCTTGTTGGATGCGATAATTGTTGTTTTGGTGCATATATATATATATATATATATATATATATATAAAAAGAGCTGCCAGAAAGAGAAACCAGGTATAATTCTCTTGGGGATAGATAACTGTAGAAGATAACAGATCTGAAGGTCTAAAATACATAATCATATAAGCGATATAAAAATACATAAACATGAAATAACAATATATCACACTGAATGTGGATTGGTGAAGCCTTCAGCCAATCGGTTCAGAGTTGTGTCATCATGGAAGTGGTACCAAGCCATTACAGCAGGAAGCAGAGCTACTGCATCTGCTGTGCTCCTGTGAGAATTTTATGTCATGTGATATGGTGACATTTTCCAGCACCAAACAAAAGTCAGAAACGATTTCTGACCAGCTTGCATCGTTCCAAGACATCAACTGACATCCAAAGATTATTCACTGGACTCGAATAATTTAATATTTAAAATGAAAATTTCATGATAGCTCCTACCACTGGTTGAACAGCCAAAGTTAATGGTAACATAACTCTGATTTAACTCTCACGTAGTTAACACTTTTTACATGTTCTTGGACCATTTTACAACTTAACATAAAGACACTTAAAAAGGGGAGATTTAATGGAGGCTGTTGCCCGTTTCAGAAAATATTCAAGACATTCTTTCATTCCTAACTTCCTCTTTTGGACATCATTATACATGTACAAATCCCTGCTCAGATCCCTTTGTCTTAACTTATTTGAATGGGGTTTTGGTCAGATGTCGTCACAATTAGAATATCTGGATTTTATAAGAGCAGAGCAACAGCCTCCAAATGCTTTAACAGTGACCGGTGGTTGACACTTAGTCCTCATGGGCTGCTTTTCAGTCCCAATGTCAGACTTGAGCTGCTGTCTGACAAAAGAAACAGAAATATATATGAATGAGCTTTATTGGCTGTATTAGCATACAGCACACGTGAGCACAAGGATCAGGAGAGAAGTAAACAGATGTAAAGATCTGGCACACAGCTGAATGCAAAATGACCCCCCACCCTGTGAGCGAATTTCATGCTAAGCTGGTGTCAAAACTCGAGAGCCCCGACTATGGATTTTCCTACTGTTGCCATTAAAAACACAAGTATTCCACTGTTCAGTGAATGAAGTGTTGTGTTTGCTTGTGGAACAATCAAAAAGAACTTTTTGAGTGCTTTGCTCACAAATGAAACTTTTCAGCAGAAAAGGGAAGTTACTGTTGAAAATAGTAGTGACTCAATTACTGCTTTTTTATTCAGGTAAAGGAAACTAACCGAGTGCATATTTTCTATTGAAATAAAATGTGAAAACAATCCCCAAATAATGCTCCTAGCAGTTGTATAGAAGCAAAGCAGCTGAGGCAGCTTCTCTTTTTTTTTTTATTATTAGGCCCTGCCAAACTAGCAGCGAGGCAGAAATGATACAATTGTAGAAAAGGCTGTCTCTGGCAGGTCATGAACAGTGTTTTATGTGGGAGAGAACTTCCTCAGGTATGGACTTTTGGTTTCTTTGCAGACCTTTATCATGCACAAGAAGCTATATCACACACTGAAAGAAAATGGAAACCCTTGCAAATACATACATGTAGCTCATACCTTATACCCAGAGATGATGGAGTTTTCTGTCACACTACATAAATTCTGTGTATTGAAGTCCTTCAGACTTTGAATTTCACCTTGTTCCCATGAGATGGTGCATATGTTTAAAGTTGCTTTTAGCACCTTTCAGAGCACCACTAAACAGCCATCTCATCTCCTAAGCAGTCCGGCAAGCTTTCTGCATTCAGCACATTTAAGAGTCGTGCAGCACCATCCGCCCCCGCTCCTTCCCCCTGGCCCCAGCTGTCTCGATCGTCGCTCTCATCTGTGTTCGATTCATACTCTGAACCGATCCCTGATTCCCTAAAACGAAGTAACTCCAGGGCTCCCAGGACCTGCTCCCCCAGAATGGAGCTTTCATCACTGGGAGTCTCTTCGGTGTACTGGCCCGGTCCCTGGTTGTCAGGCCCTAGGGTTGAGAAGCGAAAGCACTCAAGTCGAACTCCGCGGCCACTCAGGCCCAGACGAGTGGTGTCTGTGGTGCCTGGAGAGCAGGGCCCTGGTAGAGCAGATACCCAAGCACCATCACTAGTGTGGAGCTGGGACTGAGCTGCTAATGGGGCTGTAGATGAAGAAGGGGTGAGTGGTGTACAGGGCACGCTGGGGGGCTTGGCACGGAAGGTTATCTCCAGAAGACTGTCCTGGGAGCCCACTAAGGATGAATACGGAAGAGATGAAAGTGTAAGACACGGATATATGGGATGAAACAGTGCTGACAGGATTTGATAAGTCATTACTACACAGCAGCATTTCACTGATGGCTGAAGACTGGGGAGGGAGAACAGAGATCAGTGCTGCACACCCTGAGAGGGCTGCCATGGGGTAATTAATTGCACAGCAGAAGCGGATGATAAAAAGGAGCTATGACAGGAAGAAAGGGCAAAAAATTGAGAGAGATGCAAACAGAAAAAACGGGAAAGCTGCGGTTTCATGTCTAATATTAGCAGAGAAAAACAGAAACGGGGAAGGACTAAGAATACACCGTCAACCGGAGGGGAAGCTAAAGGGTAAGTAAGGAAGAAAAGCTGATTTTTCACTCACTGGATGTTAACTGGCCTGCAGATTTGAGCTCAAGTTCCTGGATCTGTTTGACCAAGAGTGAAATATGTTGAAGCAGGTCAGTATTCTGCTGCAGCAGCCGTTGCACTCTGACCTGGGCTTCGGTCCGTGCACACACCTCTACTGACAGCTGCTCCTGCAGCACATGAACCTGAACACCACACGTGCATCATTAAGTTGTCCAAATTTCGGAACAGTGTGTGCACCAGAGCTGCAATTGGGAGTTTCACAAGAAAAAATACATTGCGTACCTGTGCTGAAGCTGCCAGTGCTTGCTGTTCCTGCTGCTGCAGTTGTTTCTTAAGAAGCTGGAGATGATGCTCTGCAGAGCAGGATGCCTCTGCTGCTGACTGACCCGACGCAGAGGCTCCAAGGATCGGAGAGCTCAGCAAGAGAGGGGGCTCATCGCTACCCTACAGTAAAAGATGACAGCAAATTGAGCTCTTCTGCTTCTCAAATTTTTATTTTTATTTCCTAAGGTTTTACATAGCAAGAAATAGTAAAAACAATCCTCTTGTCCTTCAGGTCTTAAAACGAGTAAATTACTTATTCAACTCAACCTAAGCCAAATTACAGAAGCAGTGTGTAAAAAACAAAGTAAATTCCACGATTCAGGAGTTTGTAGAACCACCTTTATCAGCAATGACTTGAAGTAATAGTTTTCGATATGACAGTATGAGTCTATCTTATTGTTGTGGATGCCCACTCTGTTTCATAACGTTGTTGTGGGCATTTCTTCATCCCCAGCTGTCTTAAGGTCCCACCAGAGGATTTCAATCAGGTTGAGGTCTGGACTTTGGGTCAACACCTTGATTCTTTTCTTTCTTTTCATTCTGTTGTAGATTAGCTGCTGTGTTTGGGATCCTGCGGTTGCTATGCGCCGGCCTTATCGGCAGCAAGTCTGTGTAGCTCTCAATTTTGTTTGCCGTTTATATAATTCCGTCATTTTTTGTTTTTATCTTAACTTTTTTAGTGATTTTTGACTTTCCCCCACTGGGGGATGAATAAAGTATTTTTCTATTATATTCTATTCTACTTTATTCTATTAGAATACTAGAATAGAATACTTTGGTACACAGAGGGGTTCATGGTGGACTCAATGACTGAAAGGTGTCCAGGTCCTGTGGCTGCAGAGCAAGCCCACATCATCAGCCCTCCACCACCATGCTTGACAGTTGGTATGAGGTGTTTGTGCTGATATGCAAACATCTCCACTCTGGTCTCATCTGTCCAAAGGACATTGTTCCAGAAGTCTTGTGGTTTGTACAGATGTAACTTTATAAACCTAAGCTGTACTGTCATGTTCTTTTTAGAGAGAAGAGGCTTTCTGCTGCAACCCTTCCAAAACAAGCCATACTTGTTCAGTCTTGTTCTAACTGTACTGTCACTTAACATGTGACAGTTTAACACTTAACATGAAGTCTGTAGAGTCTGAGATCTGATCTTGGGTTGAACCTGCTGGTACGTCCACTCCTGGGAAGTTTGGCAAGTGTCAACTAAATAGTTTGGAAATGCCCTTATAACTCTTCCCAGATTGATGGGGAGCAACAATTGCTTCTCTAAGATCATTGCTGATGTCCTTCCTCCTTGGCATTGTGTTAACACACACCTGAATGCTGCAGACCACCAAGTTTCTGCTTTTATAGAGGTGTTCTTTTTAGTTTTCCTATGTTATTTTGATAGTCCCTTATCTTCTGTTCACTTCCGTAAGGGATACTGCTGTGCTGTTTCACACCTGGTTTCTGTTGCTGATTGCCCTCACCTGCTGTTCATTGCTGTAATTTTCCCTTTTGTCTTTTATTCTGTCAGTTGGTAAGTTCCGTCTGCCTGTTCAGTCAATCAGTTCTTTCGTTGTTTCTTCTTCAGTTAAGTTTTCGTATCCTTCTTTTCTTAGTTTTATGCTTATTCTGCCTCTACAGTGTGTTTCAGTTTAATTACACCATCCTTTGTCTACCACCCGTCTCGCCTGCTTGTCTGGTTGTCCTCTACCTCCCGCGCCAACATGTATTGTGGCACTTCTACAATGACTAAACAGTACATTACAGGTTCATAGTGCAGCATCCTCACAATCACATTTATCAGAAGATAATTGCATGATAATAAAATGGTGCACTCAGTCACCAGTGAGGAGAGCCCCATGGCTTGAAAGCCCAATTGGTCCAGTCAGTGGTTCAGTACAGTCAGTTCACTTTGAAATTTGTCTTCAGGCATTTCTATGTACACACTTCTGAATTTGACTGCTATGTCATTCCTGAACTTCGCAGTTGAAATCCTCCACAGTAAGGGTTGATGCTGCCAAACTGCAAAAATCCTGCATATTTTCCATTCTATAAAAAGTTAACAAAAGAGAACATATGACTGAAATTATAGGGCACCATAACCAGCAACCCTAAATGATAGAGTAATGGGGGAAAGAAAAATATATGAGAGTTTGTGTGTGCGTGTGCAGAAACATGGAGACTATGTGCTGGCAGCAGTGAGCCCGTCTGCTCTCATCCTGATGCAGATTATTACTTATTACTTATTATTACTAATACTCATCACCTCTTGATGTTCAGGGCCTTAAATGTGAAGTTTTGAGAAAAACTCATAAAATGTTTTTATAATGTATATTCATTTCGTATCCCCTTTGTCTTCAGCTTCACTGTTCCATGCTACTAAAGTGCAGGCGGAGAAAAGCCTTTGGCCCTCAAAGGGTGAGACAGAGGGGTATCAATGCTTTCCAGCATGTCATGTTTCATAAATAAAGGGTAGGGATTGTATTTTGCAGCAAATGAAGATCAATGAATGTTGGAATGTTTCTGTGACAGATTGCCTGAATTATTGTAGAAAGTCAAAAATTGAACTTGGAATCTGAGGGTTGGACACCAAAACACAACACTTACTGATGATTTTCAATCCTCTCTGCTGCTGTTGTACAAGTTGAAGATTGTAATATCCTGAGGTTATCAGTCAGAAACACTATGACTAGTATTCATTTGGGGACATGTTTCAGGCAATGCTGTGTGTGTATATATCACACAACTTTAACCTCAGCTTTAATTGCTTCGCTTAGCATTTAAAGCTGTGGGAGGCTGCAGACATGCAGCAGCTGCCAGTACTCTGAGCTTTTTCCCTGTAAAAAGTAGAGCAAAAACTGTCAAGAATGAACCAAAACAAGAAAACTGGAGCATTTAAAAAAACAACAACAACAAACAGCTAAATAGTCTTGTTATAGAAACCCTGATTATAAAAACATTTAATCTTGTTTCAGTTGAGGGTTTACAACACAAACGGTAATTTTATCTCAAACTGATCTTCCTTGGTCGATGCAAACAAAAAACGTGAAATAAAACAAAATGTGAAGATGGTGCTTTGATGCAGTTTCGGTCAGTGAATCTATAAACATATCCTGTTTTATATATATAGATTAACTGCTGTCGCTGCTGTTGGGCAGCATGACTCACGATGGTACAGTGCCTCTGTGGGAAAATCCCCCATGAAGGATACAGAATACCTGCCATGTCTTACAGTGGAGATCAATAAAGGGGACTGTCCTTTTATTAATTCTTGACTTCAATGGAAGGCTGGCCTTCAATTTGATCTGACAATATGAAATGCTGCTGTTTCATTGTGGGAGAAAGAAGAATGAAGCTAATTTCCTTGTTTTCAGCTAACCATGATTGGATGTAATAAGCATTCAGTTCAAACGGATTATCTCCTTTCTAAAGAAACATCAGTTTTCTCTCGAGCATTAAAGCTGTCAGAGCCTCAGAGACGATGAACAAATACCGGAGAGCAGACAGCAGCTCGTCTTACATCGCAGGATTAGCAGAGCAGTGCTAGAAAACCTTGCTGTGGTTTCAGCAATAAACCATATGATCTCATCAATACTGAACAAACTTCTCGGAGCATGTCTTTTTCATGACAATAACTTTTCAGTATGATCCTGAGTGATCTTGAATTGTGAATTCTTAATCGGGAATCCTGTTGCCTTTTTCTTTTTTTCTTTCCATTCATAACTATTGGAAAATATGTTCAAACCTGCTCAAATACATTTAGTTGATGCTGTTCTGAAAATACAACAGGGACAAATCGTTGGCTCTAATAATTGCTTTGAGATTGAGTATGTACATCAGTGCTTATTTCTGATCATTGTGATATCCTGACTTTTATTCTTGACTATGTGTGAAGCTGCACGGATACTATCAATTATCAACATGATGACATCTTTAATGATGCCCTTCCTATCTGTAAACAACCACTTTATTCAAAGCAAATATGAAGTCTCTAAACCTGAGCAGAGATGACTTCCCCATGACAGCCAGTCCATCCTGAGCATCCATCCAAATGGTAAATGGACTTGTACTTGTATAGCGCTTTTCTAGTCTAACTGACCACTCAAAGCACTTCACTACATGCCGCATTCACCCCACTCACACACATTCATACAGCACGTCTTAAGATACACATAACTACGTGCTTTCTAATCATTCACACACATTCATACCCACAATGCTACACTGGGGGGGCAACGTGGGGTTCAGTGTCTTGCCCAAGGACGCTTCGACATGTAGCCCGGGGAAGCCAGAGTCGAACCACCGACCTTCCGATTGGTGGGCGACTGCTCTTCCTCCTGGATCCATCCAAGGATCCTCATATTCCTAGGATGGAGTAACAGCCAACTTATGAAGCAAATTCAGAAAAAAAGCAGGGACAGTATGGAAAATAAGAATAAAAAAGAAAAGGACTAGCTATTCTTGCATTTACTTTTCCTTTTATTTGAATACTGTATGAAGCGATTACGTTTAGTCTCATCAAATGCATTTATTTTGATAACGTACATCTGTCTTTGCATTTCAGGCCTGTGACACATTCCACAAAAACAGCTTGGATCGTAAAGCCTTTCCATTCCCTCATAAATTGCTTAATAGATGTTCTGGCATTAAAGACGCAAAGCAATTAAACATTTAAGACATTCTTTGTTTGGGACAGGTCAGGACTGCAGGCAGGCAGGCCAGTCCAGCACCCATACAACTCTCTGCTGCAGCCATGCCTTTGTAATGTGTGCAGAATGTGGTTTTGCATTGACTTGTTAAAGAATCCATGTACATCCCTGGAAAAGATATCCTCTTGAAGGCAACACGTGTTGCTCTAAAGTCTCAATGTACTTTTCTGCAAAAATGTTGCCATCACAGAAGTGTAAAGGAGCTTTGCTAAGAGCAATGATAAAACCACATACCACCACAGAGTCTGGCTTTTAGACTTGTTAATGTTAAAAGTCTAGATTGTGCTTTTCATTTTTGGTCCAGAGCATGTGGCTCCCATTTCTTCCAACAAAAAACCTGAATACTCATTGGTCTGACCACAACATGTTTCCACTGTGTGATGGTCCACCCCAGACGCTGCCAAGCACAGAGAATTCGACACAGGCTCTGGAAAAGGTTGACATGAGGCCTCTTTATTCTACAGTGATAAGTAGTATTTGTGACGGTGACTTTGTATAAGCAGCAGTGTTCTATCAGCTATTGATGACTGACAGTTGCTTATGCAGTTCTATCTAAGGGTTCAGAGATCACAGGTGTTTAGCTCAGACTTTCATGCTTTACACCTTCACACGTTAAACACCAACATTTCTCTGACTACTTGAATGGATTCATGATATTCTGCACTACAGAAGGAGAAATGATGCAAATCCCTTTTGATCTTCCTTGGATCAATTTCATGTTTTAACACTTGAATGATTTTCTTGCAAACCTGTCAACAGATTGGAGAACTTCTGCCCATCTTTCTCCCTCAAAGACTCAGCCTTTCACTTTACACTGCTTTTATACCAAATCTTGTAAACAACCACTTTATTCAAACGTCACTTCTTGACATCCTCTGGGTGAAATAACACCATTCTAATTTTTTATTCTTATCTCACTACTACCCCTCAATTTCACCCCTCTAAACAGTTTTTGAAAGTGTTGCAGACCTGGAATGCAAAAATCTAAATCACACTGTCTGTAATAATACATAAATATATAAATATAAAAATGTTACAACCATAGTGTTCTTTTTTATTTGGATTTTCCATACTGTCCCAACTTTTTCTGATTAGGGGCTGTATGATGATGAGAAAACTAAAGATGCTGTTTAAAGTTGGAGACCTTGTAATTTTACATCCTATAAACATTGTGAACTTGAGATATTTCTCAGCAGTTGATATTTGCTTTTGGACTTTTGAACCAATGTCTGCACAATTTATCAAACCTCCTGCCTTAATAAAGCCTGATAATTGCAGCGCTTTGTATGAGGGATGCTGAAATGATCAAGGACAACTACCTTTCCATCTGTACCCAGGGCCTCATAATTTTTGTTCTCCAGGTCTGACGAAGAGACACATTCAATGCTCTCCTCTGTCGTGGCTTCAAGGTCCGTCTCTTCTGACAACGCCAACCTCTTCTTCGCTGCAGAGAGATGCAACGGAGGGATTTTCATGCTGTTTTGATTTCATAGTTTCATAGTTCATAGTTTCATGCACCACATCTTGAGGCAGTGACAGCTGCCGCATCAACGAGCAGACAGCTGGCAGAAGCCCACACGAAAGAGGGTCTTTGATCAATGGCTTGCTCGCCTGAGCAAAACCAATTTGCAGCTTCAACGTAAAGAAAAGAAAAAAAGGTGGAGGATAATGACACATTTTTTGTGTAGCTGTCTCTGCAGGCTCTTGGGTTTTTGTTTGTGTGAGAGAGATTGAAGGAAATGCAAGAGAAGAAGGCCTGAAGAGGTGTTGTGTGTTCTGTGAAACTGAGATGGAATGTTGGTGGGAAGGAGAACCACAGGAGAGGAGTAATTTTGTAAATTTACCGTATATGTGACAGCATGTGTGTGTGTTTTGGTGTGAGTCACCTGGCGCTGCCTCTTGCTCCTCTGCCTTCCCCTCCTCATCCTCCTGCTCATCACTTTTCTTTTGCTGGGTCATTTGGTGACACACATCAAATGCCTGGCCCACCGTCCGCACAATCCTCATGGCCTGAGACTGTGGGAGAAAGCAAGAAAAGTGTGTGTGGAGTTACGAGAGCAGCGACACAAAAATGAGGGTACACAGCAGGAAAAAAGAGTTGTGTGGCAGGATAAGTAGGCAAGGGCAAACATTTGTGCACAGGTAATGAGGTATTATTATAAATATTTCAGAAACACTTTGATGGCAGGAGGAGCAAATAAGTTTATTTTGGGAGGCTTGGGTAGCATGCCATCACTAAGTCATCATTTGTTTCGTTCATCAATCCAAAAATCTGCTATTATGTCCTAAAGTCAACTCAAGATGAATCGCATGCAGTCTGAGAAACAACATAGTTTGTCAAAAGTAAAACAATGATTGAGTTTGACACTTTAAAATGTTTATCTGTGACCTGTTTTCAAAGGAAATGTCTGACTTATGTTTTGTCAGAATATTTCATGCCTTCTGGCATTGTGTTTGATGAAAATACTGAGATGAGTCTCAGCAATCAAACCAGCAGTAAAATATAATCCCGAATGAGCTCTCATCAAACTGCTCTCTCTGAGAAAACAGCCCTGTTTACTGTGTACACTGTGCAGAAGATTTGAAAGACTGAAACCCAAAAAATCCTTCATTTTCCATGCCCAGAAAATGAACTGTTTATCTTCCACAGTGGACGTGTGAAAAAAGAGTTGAATGAAATCATAGGTAGACCATGAGAAAATATTAGGAATGTTTGAACAGTCTTGGACATAGTGTAGTTGGAGTTATTAAAAAGAAGCAAGAGCAAAACACAGTATTAAGAGGAGGTAATCATTGCTTGCTGTTTTTACTAATCAATGATATCAAACAATCTAATTCTAATTGAAAATACAAAAACAGGTGAGCACAAATACGAAGCTGTCTGAGTCAGTTGACAGTAACTATATTTACATGCACAGAAATATTCTGATATTAACCTGAGTAGGACGTTACACTGAATAAGACACTGTAATGTAAGTAGTATTTTCAGATGATCTTAACCCAATTAAGGACATATTTAAAGTAAGCAGTAATAAAATTGAGTATGCTGATCTGACACACATTATGTAAAAGACCTTCATTACAAGTTCTGCTGACATACACGCCCACTCCTGCTTTACAATGCATATTTTAAGCTCTAGAGTTGTTAGGTTCACCAATCATGAGGAAATTAAATTTTTAAGTATACAGTCACTCATTTTTAGCTGTTCATAGATCACATTGATTGTTTCTTTCACAGGATCCAGTATTATTGACTCGGATGAAGTTCTGTGCAGAACATGGCTGCTGTAAAAAGAAAACATCCAAAAAAATTTTGGACCAAAGGAGATCGGCAAATGTTCCATGCTTTGAAGTAAGTGGATGTGACGGAACCTTTGGATATGCGAGAACACTGAAACATTGAAACTGAAGTATGGTGACATGATGTGGGCATGACTCATTAATCAAAGTAACATATACACGTTAATATGAATGGAATATCCTACTTGCAACCTATGTAAATGCCCTAATCATAAAGCCTAATTTTGATTTAAGTCCATAATTTGAATATCACTGTGCATGTACACACGTTGGCTCAATTTGTCTTAGGAGTGTAAAAACTAAAATCCTAACTTCCATTAACTCCATAAAATTAACAGCTCAACCTCACGTAAAGAACAGTGGCTTGTCAGACATTTTCCTGTAGCAACGAGCCTGTGTGCTGTCATCTGCTTTTTAGAGTCAATTCTGCAAATAAAGACTCGTAGCCTTCAGGAGCTTAAATTGCATACAGAACAGGTTATAGTGCAGACTCTTGATTTCTTCTAACAGTTGGAGCTAGACTGGCAAATACGGTAAGCTGTTATGTAGCTAGGCCAGCTGCAAAGCACATGGCTGGTGTTAGCTTGGAAGCTAAAGCGGGAGTGAAAAATCAAATATTTCACTGACTATAGATGAATCAAATTAAGCTTTTTGGGTTAGGGTCAGCTCTTTGTATGATTCTGTGGCAGGTGGAGTGGACAGATATTTCCATACAAGAAACTGTGATTTTGGGTAACCTATACATAGTGATGAAGTTATCTTTAAATTGAATAGGTTAGGGATTTTGAGCTATCTTGTTAAAAAAGGGAATAAAGCTGAAAAGGCCGCGTCAGAATGTAGTTTTCTCAGGTTTGACATTGAGCATTTAAATGTCGACAGCATTTTCCCCACAGGCGACAAAGGCTTAGTGTACTGTGGAAGTGGAGCCCTTTCAGATTTCAAAACAAAAGTCATCTTTTACTTATTCCTATTAATAGTTATAATCAGAGAACCTCAGCCAGCTTAGAACAATATATATATATATATATATATAGAGAGAGAGAGATAGGGGAGATATATATACATATATGACGGTCGGGGAGGGTGTTCCATAGCCTCGGAGCTGCAGAGGAAAAGGCCCGATCATCCATAGTGCGGAGCTTGGTTCTGGGGATTTTGGAGGGTGTTTTTAGTTGCAGAATGGAGGGTGCTGAGGTGGTCTGGAGGGTGAGTAGTTATTTTAGGTATTGGGGGGCATGTCTGTAAATACACTGATGAGTGAGGAGGGAGAGCTTGAACTCAATTCTGAGTGGGATGGGAGCCAGTGTAATGAGTTCAGAACGAGGGAGATGCGGTCGTATTTGCGGACTCTTAACAGGATCCTGGCAGCGCTGTTTTGAATGTGTTGCAGTCTCTGGATGTTCTTGTTAGAGATTCCGATGAGGAGAGCATTACAGTAATCCAGCCTGGAGGAGACAAAGGCGTGGACGAGCTTCTCTGCATCTGTCAGGGTGAGTGCTGAACAGAGTTTGGCGATGTTCCTGAGGTGATAGAAAGCCGTCTTGCAGAGGTGTTTGACGTCGTTGTCAAAAGTGAGTTGGGGGTCCATTTTAATGCCTAGATTGGTGACAGAAGTGGAAAGAGGGATGTTTTGACCAGAGAAGGTGATACAGGTGATGGTGGAAGAACGGAGCTGATGTTGTGTGCCAACTAGGATGGCTTCTGTTTTTGAGTTGTTTAGCTGAAGAAAACTGAGTTTCATCCACGCCTCTATCTCCTCCAGGCAGGTGATGGGTTTGGATGTTAAGAGGGAAGAAGAAGAAGTGGGGTTGTCCTCATGTAGAACTGTGTGTCATCAGCATAGCAGTGATAGGATGTAAATAAGTACCACACTGGTCATTTAAGTCATATACCGACAGGGTGAGTTCATGCTAAACAACACAGTGATTGTTAAAACAGATATTACCCCTTCCACGTGTTAAACAATTAGAGAAATTTTTTCTGACTGTAACTGATTATAATTACGTTTCTTTTGCAATTCTTCTTTACATGTTACCAGTTACTCCCAACTGTTTTTTATAAACTAATCTAAATCTGGTAGTTTTGTTGGGTATAGCTGTTTTACACTAAAGTCAAAGTAGAGTGTTAATTGTTTTCCAGTGTACATGTTGCAAGTCAATGTTCCCAGATGTGATGTCCTGCATATGCAAGGGTACACTCAGCAGCCAGTCAGTTTAAGTAAACACTAAGCCTAGAAACAGTAGAACAGAGACAGCCAGGTACTCTCTAAAGGTAATAAAAATGTTTGTACCGCAGAATGTCACAAATCTAAAACTATATTGTCATTAACACAAACAAGGTCCAGTACCAACATAGGACCATTTCCTGAGGTGTGGTTCCTGGATATCACCCCACAGAGCCCAGTCTTTCCTCCTGCAACAGCTTCTTCAGATCCCTGTGGCCATGAGACCAAGTAGCCCTCAGCTAACTGCTATACCTCGTGGTAGGGTTTCAACAATACTGTGGATAAGATTGTAAATATCATATCCAATGTAGAAGTAGGCTGAACGTTATGACAGCTACTAGAGTAAAATATTTTGTTGATAGACAACAAAACATAGTGTGTATTAGCATTTGCCAGTAAACCAAAAATTATTCAAAGATGTCATATTTACCGCTGGGATAGGCTCCAGCCCCCCCGCGACCCGACCGACGGATTAAGCGGGTATAGAAAATGGATGGATGGATGGATGGATGGATGTCATATTTAGTCAGAAGTAACTATGGCCATTTGCTGGCATTTTAAGGATTAAAAAATTAATTGAGAAAATGCATTATTAGCAGTACTATTTGTGTGCAATATGAATATGACATAAATTAAAAAATACATTTTGTTCTTGCGTACATGTAGGGGGCAGTGTTTTGAGAATGAGCACACATTCAGTGCCCTTTGAGACACCAGGATTTCCATTGTCAATTTCAGGCTCTCTCTTTTCCTAAAGCCCTCATATGTGGACCAGAGATTGCATTCGAAATCAGCTGGAATTAAACTTCATCCACCATGTCCTTCCTCAGTCCCACTAAAGGTGATGTTTTTCTTATTAAGAGCTGGCAGAAGCCATGTAAAAATAAATTTATTACCGCCTGCCTCTTGAGGATCATTCTGCCTCAAGGCATTCAATCAATATGTCAAGGTAGCTCAGGCCTGAAAATAGTTTAATCAAGTGAGATAGAAAAATAAAACAACAATAAAAACAGGAAAACGGGGAAAATCGATAATAAAGTTCCACCAACACCAAACAGAACATTGCCAAATTTGCCAATTTGTCAAGTTAAAGTGCCCCCCCTGAGGGCCAAACAAAAAAGACATCTAAGAGGTACACTGCAACATGCAGCGATGGAATATAAATCAAATTTTCTTTTATCAGCTGATCCATCTCCTCCTACTCAGCACACATGCTTGGTGTGCAACACCCAGATAAGACTGTACAGCCCCAGGGAGGTGGAGAAGCACCACTGGCTGTGTCCCTGACACCGTGGTGGGTGTTTTCGTTCAGCGGTGGTGAAAATGTCTTTAACTGTAGAGCGAGGAAAATCCCATTTCTTTTTTCTGCCCACAAGAATGATTAGTATTCAGCTTCACTAAGTCACTGTCAGCCTGGTATCCATGGTGAAGGGATGGGAGTCAACCTCACTGATGCTCTGTCTTTGTCGTGGAGGAAAAAAACTGGCTCTGCTTTACATGCAGATATGTGGAGACAAGCATGCCACCTATTTTCCTTTCAAAATTACACATATGAGGATCGGATTCTTAGATACACTGGCCATGCATGTGGTCCAACAGGACAACTAATCACTACGACAAAAGGCATGAATATTATAAATATCATAAATATGACCATGCTTGCTCAAACAAAGCTGCAGCCAAAAGCCTGTCAGCTTTGCATAAAGCCTGAGAACAATACAAAACAGTTACCCGTCTCTAACATGGGTAAAAAAATAACAATTTGAAGTACCCCGATTAAAACACTATATCTTTAAACCTTTAAAATCTTGTGGAAAGCAGCTGTTGTTACTGGCTGTGGCTTTATGATGACTGTACATAAAGTAAAGTCTCATCTGGCAGTCACCAAAACATCAGACTATTCCTTTAAAAAAAGACTCAAAGGAAAGCAGCATTATTAACAATCCTATCTCTCAAAAATTTGGCTTATATATACTACACTGAAGCAGTAAATATGTATTGAAGTTAAGGCTGTCGCAATCATGAAATTTGATTTAAGAAATACATTTTCTGTCAGTTAAATTGTCAATTTTTAGTTCTTGTTATGCCACCATCAGTTTAAGTATAAGTCAATAATACACAAACACGTCACCTTGCCTTTAAGGTTTTTAGATAAAAGAAAAAAATCACAGGACACATCTAACATGAAAAATAATTTGGGTTTATGATTGTATATCATAAGTTATGTTATTGGGTGGGCAGATGGCTCTGTGCGTGTTTTCTCAGATTAATGGTATTGCCTTTAACTGCCATCCTTTTTGTTCAAATCCAAGAAATAGCAAAGCTATTGGTCTCTTCTTTTATCTTTGATTTAAAACCAAAAAGGCATCCAAACAAAAACAGCACCGGTGTTGTTTTCTTTGACTTTGTAAATAAATACACAACGTTAATGCCCACAGATGCTCATAAAAAAAGGCAGTAGTCATACTTAAGTGCTTCAAGATAAACAGTTTGAGGTGCTAATTGTCAGGTGGTGTTAAATCAAAAGAAGGAGAATACTGAGGTGATATAAAAGAAAAGTTGTTTTTATACTGAAAAGAGAAAAAACTAATGATTATGCAAAAATGATTGAAAGAATCATAACCAGTGGATCAGGTGATATTTATGCCTTGCCTCATGAAAGGAAATACAATTTCGACCAGATTATATGCTTTGCATGATTCAAAAAACTATTTTGGCACGTTGTAGATACTTCAGTAATGATGATAACATGTACTCTCCTTAAGGTTTTCAAGTACAGTAAAGGAAGTAATGAAATACTGCAGGTCAATAGATCCTATACTCTCTGGGGCAGGGGAAGGTGTGAGGACCAGCAGAAAGTGGATAGCAGATGGTGTGTTAGAAGGAGCACAGTTTTGGCTCTACCACAGACTCACAAGGCCTCAGAATATCTCTAAGTCACTGATGTAAAAAGGCCCACGGGAGAAATGTGGCAGCTCACCCAGGACATGGATCACGCAGCTGAAAAGGAGAGATCAAGCAGAGTGGTGGGAAAGAGACAGCGTTGAGGCAAGGACAAAACTGGAACAAGTGACAGAGAAGTGAAAAAATCCTTTGTTTGGTCCTTTGGTAGGTGGAAGCTGCAAAATATCAATCTGAGGCATTTATGATGCCCTCCCCTGCCAGTCCAACTTTCATAACTGACTCTTGTCACAACAATGACCTTGTTGCCAAATGACAGGATTTCATTTGCACGTTCTGCCCGAAAGCTTTGGGAGAGAGCCGGAATCATGGTGACATGACAAGGTACTCGAACAGCGTAGGGTCACTTTTCTGTGCAAATACAAGGGCAATATCAATCAACTTGGCCTCCTATTTGGTCAAAGCAGGAGAAAAACACATGGCCTTTGAGAGGAGAGGGAATTACAAATCTCATGTATGACTGTCACAAGAAAGGCTGCAACATGAGATGCCAGTAAAGTATGGGTCTCTCTACAGACCTTACGCTGCGTCTGGCTTCATGGGACAGAAGAAGAGGACAGTCATCCAGATTACATGAAGGCCACAAAAGCAGCCTCTAGGTGGTTTTGACTTAAGAGGATGGATTTGTGGGTGGCAGCTGCTAGATCAGAGGTTGAGGTCTAGGACCCAGGAACACTTGATTCCCAGAGGAATCTCCTTGCTTAGTGCCAAAATGAAAACATCTGATCATGGAGCACATTTTTCATTTGTAGCGGGCTCAGTATGTCTGAACTTATCGGTGGACATGTTGAGACAACCCCAAAGTTGTCTTGCTGCCTTAAACCAACCACAGACAGTTTTTACACCTGTCATTTACCTGATCCACCAACTGCTGGCTCAAACTTCATAAAGATGGTGCTGAACCTGAATTCAACTACAAATTACACTAATTGTAACTGTAATTTTCTTTCTTCTTTCCTTTATCTTTCTTTCACAGTGGATAGCCATCAGAGTGCTCAGCAGTTTGGAGAGTCAGTTCCGATCAGTTCATCGTGGGTAAATCAAGCTAACCACTGCACAGAACAAGAACAAGAACACAATGAATGTCTTCCATTTAAAACAACTCAAACTCTTAAAAATGTCATAGTGGTTTGGACGAACGCTATATCGTGGATTTTAGGAGCTTTTGTATCAGACAGTTATATGCATTGGGAAAGGAAATAAAACACAGACATTCTTTGATCGAGGAAATGGAGGTGAATAAAATAAGTAACAGTCCTGCAAAGGTGATGTGTAAAAATTTGCACTCGGATGATATTTCAATGTCTGAGTTGTTTTTTTAAACTGAGACTTCTCTCCTCCGCTGTCTCCCTTTCTGAGCAGCAGCACACTGACACTAACTGACTGTCTATTGCAGGTGTGATAAATACTAAGTAAGACTGGGTTCATTCATTCATTTTTTTTGCGTGTGCATGAATCTATTTGGACTCTACAGAACTGCACATGGCTGATACATATACTTTTGGGTCACCTGAGCCAGTGCTTCCCTGCATGGACTGCATGACCTACAGTACATTGTAGATGTACATGTAGGTCCTCAAAACAAGCATCCATGCTGTTCATCTGCCCCTTGTGTTCTTTGTTTGGTTTGTTGTCTTTTGAATGGAGACAGATGCTAGTCTGTGTGGCTACACATATTTGAGCTGCATATGGTTGACTACACAGAGGGACTCTGGTGGACATGTAGGGATGACTAAATTTACATCACACCGGTCTCATGCACAAACTGTGCATTGCCTATAGCTACTTCATACAACACCACATGACAAGAAGAACAAAAAAAGAAAGAAATTTCTCCTTAACTGATTTGTTTGTATGTGGTTTTAGCGCTTGAATAAGTATACTTGGCTCTATGTAGGATATGTGGGACAGATTCAAATCTACAGAGGATCTATCAAAGGAACAGTGCAAAGATTCAGCTCATTTCTGAACTGTCAGGTACTTTTTTTTCAACCTGATGGTTTAATCACACAAAGCTGTCTGGGAAGTGGACTGAAAAAAAATCTGTGATCAAGGACGTACAAAAAAAACTAATGAGGAGGTAATTGAATGAATTATCTGTCTATACTTATCTATCCTGTTAATGTCAATCAATTAAATAAGTGAGGTGCTACAGTACCATCAGATTCCATTTGGTAAATCAGATTCATGTCAAAAAGAGAAGAGCGGCCAGTGTTGACCTTTGTTCTTCTTTCAGGTTAGAAATGACAAAATATATATGTTGCAAAATATCAGCTCTGTTTAGCATGTGGCTGCTAAATTTAATAGGCTAAAACAATCTGGGGTTATGGATACAGACATGAGAGAATCAACTCCATCAAAATGTGTTTTTTAATAACCACAAAGCAAGCGTCTTTTGGTACGTATCACAAACAGAATACATACAATGATAACTGGCAGACTGACATTTATAGGCAGCAGATATAGGTAATAATAATACCAACAATCAATAATCAATGTCAACAATCAATATCAGTAATACCAACATGTTATGTCAAATTAGAAAACCTAATGTTAACTAATGTTATTTCTTTACCTTACAGTCCTTCATAAGTAACTGGAATCGACTGCCTTACGTTGTTAGTCCAACTACCCATGCTTCATGGGGCACTTTCATGCCTCAGCATGATTAATACGAGAGCCTGTACTTTCACTGCAAGTCACTGTTGGTAAGCAGCCTAACATTGTTTTAGCCCTGGCAAACTAAACTTTAAAGGCAGCAGATTAATACGAGAGCCTGTACTTTCACTGCAAGTCACTGTTGGTAGGTAGCCTAACATTGTTTTAGCCCTGGCAAACTAAACTTTAAAGGCAGCAGATTAATACGAGAGCCTGTACTTTCACTGCAAGTCACTGTTGGTAGGTAGCCTAACATTGTTTTAGCCCTGGCAAACTAAACTTTAAAGGCAGCAGATTAATACGAGAGCAGGTACTTTCACTGCAAGTCACTGTTGGTAGGTAGCCTAACATTGTTTTAGCCCTGGCAAACTAAACTTTAAAGGCAGCAGATTAATACGAGAGCAGGTACTTTCACTGCAAGTCACTGTTGGTAGGTAGCCTAACATTGATTTAGCCCTGGCAAACTAAAATTTAAAGGCAGCAGATTAATACGAGAGCCTGTACTTTCACTGCAAGTCACTGTTGGTAGGTAGCCTAACATTGTTTTAGCCCTGGCAAACTAAACTTTAAAGGCAGCAGATTAATACGAGAGCCTGTACTTTCACTGCAAGTCACTGTTGGTAGGCAGCCTAACATTGTTTTAGCCCTGGCAAACTAAACTTTAAAGGCAACAGATTAATACGAGAGCCTGTACTTTCACTGCAAGTCACTGTTGGTAGGTAGCCTAACATTGTTTTAGCCCTGGCAAACTAAACTTTAAAGGCAGCAGATTAATACGAGAGCCTGTACTTTCACTGCAAGTCACTGTTGGTAGGTAGCCTAACATTGTTTTAGCCCTGGCAAACTAAACTTTAAAGGCAGCAGATTAATACGAGAGCCTGTACTTTCACTGCAAGTCACTGTTGGTAGGTAGCCTAACATTGTTTTAGCCCTGGCAGACTAAACTTTAAAGGCAGCAGATTAATACGAGAGCCTGTACTTTCACTGCAAGTCACTGTTGGTAGGTAGCCTAACATTGTTTTAGCCCTGGCAAACTAAACTTTAAAGGCAGCAGATTAATACGAGAGCCTGTACTTTCACTGCAAGTCACTGTTGGTAGGCAGCCTAACATTGTTTTAGCCCTGGCAAACTAAACTTTAAAGGCAGCAGATTAATACGAGAGCCTGTACTTTCACTGCAAGTCACTGTTGGTAGGCAGCCTAACATTGTTTTAGCCCTGGCAGACTAAACTTTAAAGGCAGCAGATTAATACGAGAGCCTGTACTTTCACTGCAAGTCACTGTTGGTAGGTAGCCTAACATTGTTTTAGCCCTGGCAGACTAAACTTTAAAGGCAGCAGATTAATACGAGAGCCTGTACTTTCACTGCAAGTCACTGTTGGTAGGTAGCCTAACATTGTTTTAGCCCTGGCAAACTAAACTTTAAAGGCAGCAGATTAATACGAGAGCCTGTACTTTCACTGCAAGTCACTGTTGGTAGGCAGCCTAACATTGTTTTAGCCCTGGCAAACTAAACTTTAAAGGCAGCAGATTAATACGAGAGCCTGTACTTTCACTGCAAGTCACTGTTGGTAGGTAGCCTAACATTGTTTTAGCCCTGGCAGACTAAACTTTAAAGGCAGCAGATTAATACGAGAGCCTGTACTTTCACTGCAAGTCACTGTTGGTAGGTAGCCTAACATTGTTTTAGCCCTGGCAAACTAAACTTTAAAGGCAGCAGATTAATATGAGAGCCTGTACTTTCACTGCAAGTCACTGTTGGTAGGCAGCCTAACATTGTTTTAGCCCTGGCAAACTAAACTTTAAAGGCAGCAGATTAATACGAGAGCCTGTACTTTCACTGCAAGTCACTGTTGGTAGGCAGCCTAACATTGATTTAGCCCTGGCAAACTAAACTTTAAAGGCAGCAGATTAATACGAGAGCCTGTACTTTCACTGCAAGTCACTGTTGGTAGGCAGCCTAACATTGTTTTAGCCCTGGCAAACTAAACTTTAAAGGCAGCAGATTAATACGAGAGCCTGTACTTTCACTGCAAGTCACTGTTGGTAGGTAGCCTAACATTGTTTTAGCCCTGGCAAACTAAACTTTAAAGGCAGCAGATTAATACGAGAGCCTGTACTTTCACTGCAAGTCACTGTTGGTAGGTAGCCTAACATTGTTTTAGCCCTGGTAAACTAAACTTTAAAGGCAGCAGATTAATACGAGAGCCTGTACTTTCACTGCAAGTCACTGTTGGTAGGTAGCCTAACATTGTTTTAGCCCTGGCAGACTAAACTTTAAAGGCAGCAGATTAATACGAGAGCCTGTACTTTCACTGCAAGTCACTGTTGGTAGGTAGCCTAACATTGTTTTAGCCCTGGCAGACTAAACTTTAAAGGAAGCAGATTAATACGAGAGCCTGTACTTTCACTGCAAGTCACTGTTGGTAGGTAGCCTAACATTGTTTTAGCCCTGGCAAACTAAACTTTAAAGGCAGCAGATTAATACGAGAGCCTGTACTTTCACTGCAAGTCACTGTTGGTAGGTAGCCTAACATTGTTTTAGCCCTGGCAAACTAAACTTTAAAGGCAGCAGATTAATACGAGAGCCTGTACATTCACTGCAAGTCACTGTTGGTAGGTAGCCTAACATTGTTTTAGCCCTGGCAGACTAAACTTTAAAGGAAGCAGATTAATATGAGAGCCTGTACTTTCACTGCAAGTCACTGTTGGTAGGCAGCCTAACATTGTTTTAGCCCTGGCAAACTAAACTTTAAAGGCAGCAGATTAATACGAGAGCCTGTACATTCACTGCAAGTCACTGTTGGTAGGTAGCCTAACATTGTTTTAGCCCTGGCAAACTAAACTTTAAAGGCAGCAGATTAATACGAGAGCCTGTACTTTCACTGCAAGTCACTGTTGGTAGGCAGCCTAACATTGTTTTAGCCCTGGCAAACTAAACTTTAAAGGCAGCAGATTAATACGAGAGCCTGTACATTCACTGCAAGTCACTGTTGGTAGGCAGCCTAACATTGATTTAGCCCTGGCAAACTAAACTTTAAAGGCAGCAGATTAATACGAGAGCCTGTACTTTCACTGCAAGTCACTGTTGGTAGGCAGCCTAACATTGTTTTAGCCCTGGCAAACTAAACTTTAAAGGCAGCAGATTAATACGAGAGCCTGTACTTTCACTGCAAGTCACTGTTGGTAGACAGCCACAGTAATGACAGCACTGCTAGTTACAGGAATTGTGATCTGAACCCTGTCCCTTGGTGACAAAGCACATAGTTGGAATCCCGACATGATGGACTCTGCTCTGAATGTGATCTAAAGAATCTCATAAGAATCAAGCTGCCTCACAAAATAACATGTTCTCCACATAACAAAACACAATTTTAAAAATCACAGACTACCAGACCTAAACAGTTTCACTCTTCAAGGAGTTCAACTTACCTTTCTCTTAGACTTGAACACATTGCAGCGAAAAATGTTGCTTTGGCCGTCTCTTGCTATATAACTAAAAATCTTTAGGTCTTGTGCATCGTGTGAGACATAAAAGATCCTGCAGAGGCAAGAGAACACAGGAAATCAGGTTTCTGGTTAGGATTGTGATTAAAAAGGACTATCAGCTTGCTGTTTTTTGGCTTCCGTCTTCTTGTTTTTGAACCAGGTGGACTCACCTGTGGATGGGATCCTGTGTCACCAGGATGGTGTTGTCGTCCCATGACCACCCTTTTCTCTGTCAAACCACAAAAAACACATGTTATCGCAGTGAAAAGTGTGTTTTTGACAATATTCAGGTGGTATGATAAAAAATGAACAAAAATACAAAACTGACCTTCTTCTTCTTGCGCAAGATTACTTTGACACAGTCGGTGGATACAACAATGTTGACCTTCTTTTTCTTTATGTTCTTCAGTTTGAACTCATACTGTGAAGGAAGAGTGGTTGTTAAAGTTGGCCAGAAAAATAACCCAAAAGATCATCAAACCAACGTGAATACTGTTATCTCTAAGTAAATCAAATTATCCCTGCTTAGATGGAGCTCTCTGCTCAAGAAATAAAGAGGGGGATCATGTAGACAGGAGAATATCTTTTATTCTCTCTGGGGAAATCTGGGATTGAGTTAACACAGACAAACTGTCAGTTTCTGTGAGTTGTTTAAGCTTTCAAAGGTCGACTTGTGGGAGTGAGGCGGACATGTGTGGGGCACTTTGATCCCTCAGCATGATTAATACTAGATCCTACACTTCCACTACAAGCTCAGACTCCAAATATCAGAGCTCAGAGATTTAAAAACAGCCCCGATTTGACAACACTAAAAACACATATTCCTCCATTAGATGATTAATTGATCAGACGAAGTTCTGTGAAATCAGTCAGCGAAATCTGTCATATTTTCTTTGAGTTTTGTAAAACTAACAACTCAGAACTGCCTTTTATTTTTATCAAGACCAACACTTTCTTCCCACTCTTTTATTGACAAGGCAAATGAAAACAGATTGGGAAAATTAATACTGCCAGCAATAGCGACAGTGGTGACTTTAGCCTTCAAAAAAATAATCCAAAGTGGTTTGTTTATAAGCCTGCAACCTGTGTTCTTGACATGTGCTCTCATCCAGTTAATCCATCTTGTTGTGTGGGAGTTTCAACATGCAGAATGGTCTCTGTACACTCAAGTGAAGGACACAGGTCCGTGTATGTGTGTTTCTCCAGTTAATGCAGCCTCACACAAACTGGGCCAAGAGGACCATCCATCTCCATGCACACTGCTGTCAGAAAGAGATTAAGTAGAGCACGGGGAGGGTTCACGCAACATTTCCATGCGCATCAGCCCAAAACTAACTCAGACCAATGCAGATTCCACAGGTTGAGACAGCTCACCTCTCGTCTTATCTCAAAGCCACTGTGAGCTCTTTAAGGACAACCTGCCTTTTGAATATTCAGAGTCCATCTCCTCGAGAAGTGCAGACTCTTAATTACTGCAGCATTGCAGAGCACACAGTCTCACTCTTCCAGAGATGTGCTTTTATGTTATCAGCTTTCATTTTGCCCACATTTACCACCATGCTGTTTGAAATATTTTCAACATTTATCACTCAATGAATTTTCTATATCTCCTACATTTGATCAGTCTTGCTTGAAAGCTTTAGAGGAAAAGCATTATGCAGTGTCTGTTTTCAGAGGGATGAGAGGCACATAATACCAGTATTTAATTAGGATTTGTTCATTCATGCACAGATGAAAAAAATAAACATTTAGCCAGAGAGGTCTTCAGCCTTTGGATTATCATGTGCATTGCGTGGGTTTCTTTTCCTATTCTTTTTTTTTTTTTTTCACATTTGAGCTGCCCTGTTGAATGTGTTTATCATTAAACAGCAGGAAAGAATCGTAGCCACTACAAGATGAAATATTGAAAAGCTTAAAATCTCTCTACAGACAGTTGGGATTTATGAAAAATATGAATAAGGAAATGCGAACATGTATAAAAACATTGGCCTAAGCAATAAAATGGCCATCATTCTGCCATATGCATGGGAGATCAGGATTAAGTCTGGGTGTCACAGACGGATGGGCTTGACCTCCGAGTGACACAGTAACTTGGTAGTTAGATTACTTCTAACAGCTGACAAGCTGCCAAATCCTCTCCGTTCTGTGCTTGTGTTTAACCTTGCACCAACAAGTCAGAGCAGTGGTTCCAGTGGCCTGAAAGACTGAAGGAAATGTTAATTTTTTTTCCCACAACATTTACCCTGCCGTGATTCAAGCTCGCTGAATGTGTCCAGAGTGTAGTTTTGCACTGACAGCTAATTTATGTGTAAAGAGGATGTTGAGTGAAAGGATCCTGTAAGGGCTGTGCAGAACATGAAGCACAGAACACAGGAAAGAGATGTGTTTAGTGCACGTGCAACAACTCCAATCAATGCCACTGCTTAGGAGTCAAAGCAGCTATTCTCACCGAGGTCAAGTTCAGTTTTCTGTCTCAGGGGTGTCAAATATCAATTATCTTACTCTGATTCTCCTCATTGCAGCGACTATCTCCATTCGGCTGCCGGGGCGACCCACTTCCAAACTGCCAATGTACTGCAAAAGAGAGTGGTTTAAGGTTTACTGGTTATTTGGGGAGCAGCTGGGAGGCATGTTGTTTATTTCAAATGTACAGCAAATATCTTGAGATAACTCTTTTCTTTATATATTTCCAGGAAATAAGTGCAGTGATTTCTTGAAACATGCAAGTAGAAATGGAAAGATAGTATATCAGGCAAACCGGTTCTGAGGTGTCTTCCTGTTAAAAGGGAGTTTTTTCTTTCCACAATCACCTTGTGCACGCACATGGCGGGGGACTGAATCGAATACAAGTTTTGATGCAATCTGTTGGTTTCCTTAGCGAGGCAACTTTTTATATATATTTAATTGTATAAATTGGACTACTTTGGAATTTTAAAAATTGGATTGGATTACAATTGTATTACAATGAACTGGATTTTAATTGGCCTAAATTGGACTGTATCTTTAAAGTGCCTTAAGATGATATTTGTTGTGATTTGATGCTATATAAATAAAAGTGAACAGAACTGAATTGAATAGACAAGCTTTTTGTCATTTATTTAAATAGTCTTCAGGAATAGTTCTCCAGGCTTCTTGAAGGACATCCCAAAGCTCTTCTTTGGATGTTGGCTGCCTTTTCTTCCGTTCTCTATCAAGATGATCCCACTCTATTTCAGTAATGTTGAGGCATGTTGCCACTGTTTTTAAGTCCATTTCTTGTGTCATTCAGCATACCTCAGCCTTCTCTCCCTATTTTCCTTCCTTAAGAATAGCTTCTTGACAGCCAGTATTCCATGGAGACCATTTCTGATGAGGCTTCAGTGAATAGTAGATCATACAACTGAAGGTCCAGATGCATTCAATCTTTGCTGGATTTTGTCAATTTCTTAAGGACATCACTTTCACATACTGTACATCTGCGTTTCAGGGTAACAGCTGTTTTGGAATCACTTTGTTAGTGAAAACTAAAAACAATTCTATGTCTGTCAAACTGTGTTATCTTTGTCAGTGTACATAGATGCAACTAAAGAAATGGTAACAAATGATGTGTCTTTGCAACAGACTGCTAACAAAAACTGTCTTCAGACAGTTTATAATTGCTTATAAAAGTTAGAAGCATGTTTTAGAGCTGAATAATTCATAGGTCGGTGTTAAGTGTTTTAACAGACAAAAAAACATTCTTCTGAAAATAGTCAGGTATAACAACTTGACAGAAGGTGATTGAAAAAGCAGCCAATGTCCATATAAAAAACTACAAGACAGTCTAGCTGCTTGGAAGCAAAATATAAGGAAATTAATCATTGTTGTAATTACTGTTTTATCTCATTGTATACATCTTCACTAAAAAAGTAATAGATAAATGAACGGTGGCTCATGACCTTTGCACAGTATGTCACAGCTTTTTCTGTTACGAGCATATTTCTCTCTGTGAGGAGATCTGTGCAGTCTGAACATATGTGAGTATATATATAAATATTACATATACCAAAACCTATCCGCAAGAAAATTTAGGCATCAAACAAACCATACTGATGTTTAAATTCATCTTTATCAAACTGAATACTTTTACAATAAGGGATTGTTGGTTAGAAAACTACTCATGATAGCTTCTCATGATATTTTAAATTTTTTTTGTTAGATTGTTTTGAAGACCAATAATCATTACCTTACTGAAAAAAAAATGTTGTTTGCATCCATCTTACAGCCAAACTGATTTCACTGCATGCTATAAGCCAAAGAGTTCACTCTGAATTAGCAAATAAATACAATTAAAACTGTTGTCTTGTTTTGCTAGTTGTTTTTCTTATGAGGAAATTAATCACTGTCAGCAATGATGAAGGTATCAAATAGCCCAAAGCAGAAGGCTTTTTTTCTTAACATAAACAATAATCGTACTGCCATTAAATAAAATGATGAAAACTAAGTGGGGGCTGTTTGTCGTACATGTGTCGTACAGTGACCACAGCCATATCTACCCGCCGGTCCTCAAGCCTGGAATCCACACAAAGAGTAGCCCACTATCTGTTGCAGGGGCTGCTTACCTTTGCCTCGAAGCAGACCCCATGCTGAAACACCTCCTCGTTGTGCATGGGGACCCTCAAATCGTGCGCGTCATCCACTAAATTGTACTTGGTTACTCCTGGCATGGCTTCAAAAAGAGCTGCCAGGCTCCTTACACTTGTTTTACGACCGCGCTAGAGACCTGCAGATATGCGCATCTCCTCCGTCCTCTACCCTCCTCACTTACACTCTCATCATCAAAGAGACGTGTCACTCTAAAGGTCGTGCGAGTGGAGGCGCTCTGGTCGCGACCGACTGATTGGTTGCTGAGATCAATTAACGCGTTGATCAGGGATCGACAAAATACTCATTGACCAGTTCACTTCGCTGTGGTCTGACGCACGATTGAGACGCAGTGGTCTCCGCCGCCGCCGATGACGCACGTATCTCAAAACATGGGCGCTTTTTCGTCGGAGCACAGCAGAGTCAAACTCGGAACTATTTTCTTGGAAGAGGCGATTCCTATTCAGGGGCAGCGGGAGCTTTTTATCCATTAAACTGACGTGAGGTCTGACAGATGAAGAAAGGCTCTCATTGCACGGACGCTCGGCAGCACGAGCTGGACTTTGCTTGTGTGACATCTAGTGGCATCACAGGGAACGAACCAACCCTCAAATGTATGTGACTCCAGCTGAATTCCTGGAGCCTCAAGACGACACTCTCTCTTTTACGAAATCAGCATTAGTCTTATGTTACCACTAACTTCACACAACATTTAAGGAGTTACTTACTCATCAGTGGTCCTGAAAAACACAGACAGCACAGCAGCGGTTTTAATCTGTTTACTTGGTTTCCAATTTAATCCTTACCATGATAGTGAAGTGATAAACATACGGAGCAATGAGATGGGACATTTAGAAATACATATACATTTATGTACATGTATTACTGGCAACTACAGTTACATGAATCAGGATATAATGATCATAGTAAAATGAAAACATGCTCCTTACCAGATCTTAAGATCTTGATTTAATTCAATGCTGTTGTGCAGAAATTTCAGTTTTTTAAAAAAATAATTATTTTCTTTTTCAGACATTCTGTTGTAGATTTGCTGCTGTGTTTGGGATCATTGTCCTGATTGTCCATTGATGACCCAGTTTCAGTCGAGCTTTAGCTGTCAGACAGATGGCCTCACATTTGACTGGAATATTTTATTATATGGAGGAGTTCATGGTGGAATCAAAACTGCAGAACAAGCCTAAATCATCAGCCCTCTATCAATGCTTGACAGTTGGTATGAGGTGTTCTGATATGCTGTGTTTGGTTTTCTCCAAACGTGCTGCTGTTGATAACTGAAAGTTTCCCTCTTGTGAATAATCTTCCGCAGTGTAGAATGATGGACTCCAAATAGGTTGGAAATGGCCTTATAACTCTTCCCAGATTTATGGGCAGTAGCAATTGCTTCTCTAAGATCATTGCTTGTCTTTCCTCCTTGACATTGTGTTGTTACACACCTGAATGCTCTAGACCAGCAATAGATGTGGACTTGGTTTTTCCGATCTCCTGTATTTTGTCTAACTTTTTCTTAAATGAATAAAAACAAGGTGTAATATATCACATGTTGCCTAAAGTTATATCAACCCAATCTTAAGACCTGTGTTGATGTTAATGTTATGATAAATTAAACCTTAGAATAAAAAGAGGGTTCACTTTCTTCAGTATATACTTGTAGATTTAATGTTTTTTTCCATTAACAAAATTTCCTGGTGTCATTGTCTATTTCAAGTCCACAGTCAGAGGAATTCACTCTGACGTCCCTGCCACGGCCTATGAAGCCCTGGACTTAGGTGATGCAAGCTGCCACGGATATTATGATCATTTCACAGTGCGACAATGTGAAAGGGACAGCTTGTACGACCAACAGAGAACCATCACCTGAGTCTGCAGTCCTCCTCCTTTAAACAAGTTATAAACAACTAACCAGATATTCCCCTAGAAAATAAGTATTTAACCAAAAACAGTGTGTTTACAGAGATTGTTTGCAGAAAATATTTGTCGCTGTTGAAAAGAGGGCCAATAACAGCAGTGAGCCATGATAATAAGTGAATAGTAAAGATTTGGGTCAATAAAAGAAAAGCTCCATTGAGCTGTGGGAAACTCCAGTATCAGGTGATAATCATGACTTGAGCTTTATGAGGAACACTTTTCACATTCCCTCCAGTAATTTTACATAAAACATCAATTCTGGCATTTTTAAACAAAGTCTTATAAATGTGAAGTCACTCGTTAGCCTTTCATTTGTGTCCACCAGATTGTGTGCGATCTCAGCTGGGGCCTTTCTGTGTGGACTTTGCATGTTCTCCCCGTGTATGCGTGGGTTCTCTCCGGGTTCTCCGACTTCCTCCCACCGCCCAAAAACATGCATGTTAGGTTAATTAGTGTAGGAGTGAGTGTGAGCGTGGATGGTTGTTTGTCTCTATGCAGCCCTGTGATGGACTGGTAAACTGTCCAGGGTGTACCCTGCCTCTCGCACAATGACAGCTGGGGTCCAGCCCCCTGCGACCCTGAGTTGGATATAGCGGGTCTAGAAAGAATGGATGGATGAATGCTAATAATTTCTCCAGAAGATGGCAGCAGTGCTCCTTACAATTCACTGGATGTTTCACATGTGGCAGTTAAAGTCCAAACTGTAGAACCAAAGTCAAACGTTGAAATTATACATCAAGCGTGTACCTTTTTACTCTTTTCATTCTTTTTCTCTTTATCTCTTTGAGCTGCTTTTTGACATTTCCATTAAACACATCCATTATTGTCATCTGTCTGTCTTCTCCACCTGCATCCCTCATACTTTTAAACACGCAAACTAATCTTTTGGCAAGATCAAAGCCACTACTTTCCAGGGACAAAGTGTACTCTGAGATCAAATTTAAGGATAACAGAAACATGGCACGAGGTGCTTGAGTAAATCGCCTCATTTCAAGTATTTGAGGTCTCGAATGGTGCATCCAGTTCCTGCAGCTTGAGTGGCTGCTGTCAGCACTTGCTGTCTCTCTTAGCCATTGCAGTGGCGGGTGACATGGGTGCTACGTGTTCACAGTCATGCGGTGACCATTTTTTCTGCTTTTGTGACACACTCTCTGTTTAATTGAACATAACATAACTTTGGCTGACACACTTTCAGATGCTTTTGACGATCGCTCCCCTTTACATTAAAAATGGTGCCAGCTTCCACAATGTGACCATTTGCAAATTTTTCTAATTTTTCCAGTTTTCTAATCTCAGAACTCAGCACTGGACAAATCAAAACTGGACACAGATGTTGTGTTGCTTAATCAGGCAAGTGACCAGCTGCTGATTGATGTGAGATCATCGAGACGTTCATTGCTCTTCACAGGTCACCACCCTGCACTTTTTGAGGCAGCTGAGGACATAATAAGCCTGTAACTGGGGAAGTCGCTCAGCTATTGTCAAACACATTTGTCTCTGTTGCTGTGGATGTGTCTGACAGCAACGTGACTATTGTGTCACACTACTTCCTGTGTTTTCCACAAGTAAATATGATTGCGTTATAAGCAGCACTTCTTTAGAACTTACAGTTGAGTTGATAAAAAGCCCAAAAAAGTCCCTGAGGTAAAATCATGCTTTTGAGACTTCCTAGAATTTTAGTAAATAGATGTGAACACTAGTTCAAAAAATGTTAGTGTTGATGTTAGCATTTTTCCTCATTTTTTGCTAGAAACTGGAAAAAGAATTGATAGGTTTTGGGAAATGTATGTAGTGTGATAATGTGTGAGGGTAATAAGACCCAAACGCAGGGTCAAACTCAGGAGATGGGCGTAAGATGAAAACAAATCAAATTCTATAAACAAAATTAAGGATATGGACTGACAACTTGTCCAAGCCGTACCCTGCCTTTCACCCAATGACAGCTGGGATAGGCTCCAGCCCTTCTGCGACCCTGAGTCTGATTAAGCGGTTTTAGAAAATGTATGGATGGTTTGAAACTAAAGGCGCTGGAAACCCCCAAAAAAATCAGTCCATAGCAAAAATGAACATGAACACTACTTATCTTGGCATGCCACCGAGATAAACAACAGAAAACAAAGACAAAGATGTGAAGGAAAACCTGGAGTATATCCACTGAAGGGAGGAATAACTAGGTGTGTGAGAGCAAGTCAGACTGAGCAAAAAAAGGAACAGACAAATAAATCAAGCCCTGAAAAGTAACTCGCACATATGCACCCACCTCCTTTGAAGCACTAAATTAAACTCTGTCAGCCAACTACTTCCACAAGTCAGGGTGGGTTTTAGAAACACATCGACAACTTTTAATGTGCCACTGAGCAGCATCAAATCCATCGCTGCCCTGGAAAGAATATGTAACTTAATTAATTGACTTTAAAAGCCAAGCTGTAAATATAACTTACTGAATATGAATACAAGCTGAAGTTTTAATCCCTGCTTGTGAGGCCACATCAACCTGCGGTAGAGGCTATTAACTATCTGGTGTGTGACATTGACTTTGTCCTGAAACTGACTAGTTTTTTTGCATTTCAGTTTGTTGGGCCTAAAAAAATGTTGTTGGTCAATGAAAAGTGCTTGGGAATGTAAAGGTTTAACAGCCTAAAAAGTCTATTGGAACATTTGTTCTTCTTGTGTGTAGAAGTTATAAAAACGGTTGTTTGAATAAATTTGGTGAATCAAAGAAAGTGAATACTTTAGCAATATAATATTATTATATAATATAGTATTATCTAAACAGCCAAACTATTCCTTTAATGACCAGAAACGGCTGAGCTTCATGTTTAAATTACTTTAAGTTTATATTATGATGATCTGCTTAAAAGGGGTCTTTTGAATCTCAGCTGTTTCTCCCTTTTTTGTCCAGTCTGGTTTCCATTAACACCATGATGTAAATCTGACAGCAGAGCTTCTTTTTTGTTTATGATTTTCACTATCCTCTTATACTCATCATTTGAATCCACCTAACTCATGAAAATTGCATTCGGAATAATCAACAGTCAAATAAATGGCGGGAAATGCTTTTTAAGAAGTTATCTGTCCTGCTGAGTAAGATTTACTTGTCATTTTAATGTGCACTTAATATTAGGAAAATTCTTTCCTGTCAGTGTGATTATGGGAAAGATCAAGTATTGTGTCCAAAGTCGGAAATAAACGAGAAAGATGAAACATCTGGTAGACAGGAAACAGCACAGTGACTACCTCTCTTATATGAAAGGCTCTCTTCAACAAACACTTTTAGTTTTAATTACAGTAAGCCTATTTTTTTCTGGGCCTAAGCCTGCGATATAACTCTATCTCTGTTGTGATTTTATTAAGTAGGGATGTACCCTTTTTTTTTAACATTTTAAAGTTTTGAGCATGAGAAGTAGATGCAACAATACAAAAAGGAAAAACAAAAGAGCATAAGCTCAGTTAAGAGACATCCAGCAGCCTTTCTCCCCAAATTACAGTATATAGTCATTATTTTCACATGAACCTTAAGCAAACATGTGCTTCTACTTTAATATAGTGAGTCATCGGGGTCATCATAGGCTTTGACTTGCTGCTGGCTTTGTTTGCATCATATCATGTCATGAAACAATGCACAGCAGATGTTGAAGAGTTACAGTCTTACATCTCATGTTACTGGTTGAACTGGTTGAATGTTACTGGAGTGTTTTGATGGCTATAACAAATGGACACAAAGGAGTTTATTTCCAGCTTATTTTCTCCTACTTTGCAATACAAATGAAATGGAAATGACTTTAAGCTCTAGCAATACTATTATTTTACATTGAAGGCTGGGACCGGACCACTTAGCTGTGCTGCGTTTGTTGCCTTGGTATCCTTGTAACCATGACTGCAGCTCTTTGTTTTCACTTAACTTCAAGTTTGTGCTCAGGCATTGACATTAATCACTGCTCACAGAGCAAGTATGTTTTAAAATGGGTGCGCTGACTCATTTTTACCAGTGTGCCCTGATGAGCCAGATCCACCGTTGAACAGTGCTCCACCTCTTCTGCTCTCAACAGGTTCCATCTTTCTGACATTTAAAGCGGTCTGCTTGAAACTGATCACTTCTTTGGTGTAAAAATTGCCTGGTTCAGCCCCTCCCGTGCCAGCTCATCCAGGTGTGGAGGCTGTCGGTGTTTACAGTATTCAAAGAAAAACCTGTCCATGAAAGCAAAACATGCGACCCCATCTTTGTCACATTACAGTTAAATCAAGGACCAGTCTGTCACAGAAATAGCAATCAGTCCATCTATCAACCTATCTTTGATTGACCTACATACCACCTGGCAGAGGGACTGTGGTGTCGCGTTGTGGCACAGATGATTGGGGGTTTGGGGAGGGTCTCCGTACTCGAGTGCTGATGTACAAGGGTGTGAATGTGTATTTAGGTGTGATTGTCTCACAAGGGCCTGCTGTGGGGTTGTTGTTATATAGGTTTGAATACAGTTTTCTACGTGTGTGTGTATATATGTATGTGTATATATGTATTCATTTAATTATTGAATTTTGGATAAAAGCATAGAAATCAAACAGGAAGGTTACTATAAGGGCAATTAGAGGGAGATGGGGTATAAATAAATAAATTTAGCTTCATCATACCCCTTTTTAGACAATTTGCATTAATCAATGTCATATCTGAAGGTATATATACTTGCACGTTTATTCAATTGGAAATTTTGTTTATATTATTAGTTTCTATTTATGTTCAAATTTATATATGAACATATAATGCGATGATGAGCTAATACTGGTGAATATGTGTATGTTGTTTGGGATTGTTCTTTTTGTAAATACTGTTTACCAGTCATTTTTGTGGTAATTGTCTGAAATAAATAAATAAATTAATTAATTAATTCATTCATTCATTCATTCATTCATTCATTCGACTTTGATTTATTAATATTAGAATGTGTAACCCGTCACAGTGTGTTTTCTAACCATAACCCTTTATGGGTGACAGCAACCACAGAGATAAGGAACTTCGAATGCGAGCAGAGGTGGAGAGTGACAGGACTCAGGAAAACAATGTCGGGAGGGTTTTGAAGTAGTGACTGACCAAATCAGCAATGTAATGTGTGTAAACTGTTGCTAAAAACTGTTGAACAACTTTACATAGTGAGAATATGGGTGAATGTTGAACCGACATGGAAATGTGTGTGAGAAAAGGTTTTAGTTCTGTTTTTATGAAACAGTGAAAAGAAAAGAACTGGAGATCTGAGTGGCCTCCCAGGCTCATAAAATGTACATTTCATGGAGGTGCTCAGACGGAAGGCCATGTAGGTGTTCTCTAAAGCAATAAAAGAATTTTGAAATCGATTACAAAAACCATCAGATAGCTGAGATAAAGACTAAGACTATTGGTCTTAGTCAGCACTCAAAGACCAGGTACAATTTAACAATTTAAGCAGAAATTAGCCTTTGTGTGTTGCTAGGAGGGCAATTTGTCCTAATGTTCTTGATGTTTTTCAAGTGGTGCAAAGCTGTTATGACAATAAAAAATTTGAAGATAACATGAAATGTAAGAAGAAAGAGAATAAGGGAGGATAACACATCTGTTGCTGGACTTGGACTTGCAGGTGACGTTGTGATTAGCTTCACTGATGAGTTCCAGGCTTCCAAAGATTTAAGACCCTGTCCCCTCAAAAATATATTTTCGCCAATGTTACTTCTCAGGGATGCTTCACTGTACAGAAAATGTGTGCTCAGAGTCTAATTATCTGAACTAACTTATGAAATCATTACTAGTTTGGAAGTCAGTCCTGGCCCAATAGACACCTTCCATCAGCATGATGTGCAAAATTGATGTGGAGACGGGTGTTTCTAAAATGAAAAATATGTGCATGTTTTTCTACGATCAAGGAAGTGCAGAATAATCCCAGTAGAAGTTAAACTTTCTTTACAAAGGAAAACAATGAAAAGTTAGAAAAAAAAAGGTTATATTAAAGATGTGTGGAAGGGGTAGCTCAGAGATAAAACCAGCTTGATTATTGTAACACAACACTATCTAGACAGAGAAAATGTCTTTCCTTAAGATATTTTTAAATGTTTCCCACATCATTTTCACTGTGCTATTTCAAGTGGCTGCCAAAGGCCTGCTGTGGTTTTTCCAGGTTATAGTTTGGTTTGGCAGGAGTTTTTTTTTTTTTTTTTGCCAAAGGAAACTCCAGCATTTAAAACAGGGCTAAAACCATGCTCCTTTCCAGGAGATTTCCATTTATTTGTTCAAGTTTGAGTAATATGCTCTTAAAAAGAGATTTGATGACACTGAAAAGTGTTTAAAAGAGCAATGCACAGGACACATTTAATACTATATCGCAAGAAAATGTTACATTCTCTTTATAGTTAATGCCTTTGGTAAGCAGTTTTGATTTCTTATATTTTCCCTAAGTACAATAATACATACAGTGAGGATAATGGGAGCAAGAACACATAATTATCAAGTTGAGCTGTCGAGGAGAGTTCAATCCTCCACACTGTCTTTAATAATTGTGCACTTATGAAAGTCCATTAACTCAGAATTGGACCCTAAAATTGTACCGAGGAACTACTTTATGTAACTTTATGCTTGTAGTCTGCACCTCTTCAGAGACATTAATTATACTTTTAAAAAAATCACGCCAAAGTATTTGTTAGTTTCAGATTATTATACAAAACAAAACTCAACAAATGATTTATTCATTTAAGTTAAATTGTATCTATATAGCGCCAAATTACAACAAATGTCATCTCAAGGCACTTCAAAGATATAACTGAATTCAAGACAATTAGACAGTTCATTGTAATCTAATCATAATCCAATCAAATCTAATTAATGAGATTCCAAATTAGCCCAATTCATACATACAAAGCCAATTTAAAAAGGTAGCCTATCTAAGGAAACCAACAGATTGCACAGAAACTTCTCTTCAATCCAATCTCCCATCCTGAGCATTTGGCTCAGGAGGAAGAGCAGTCGCCCACCAATCAGAAAGATGGTGGTTCATCTCTGGCTTCCCAGGGCCACATGTCAAAGCCTCCTTGGGCAAGACTCTGAACCCCACGTTGCCTACCTATGCATCCATCGGTGTGTAAATGAGTAGAACGCACATAGTTATAGTAGTTAGTTATATACTAAGACGTGCTGTACGAGTCTGAGTGTGAGTGAATGGGTGAATGTGTCATGTAGTGTTGGTCAGTTAGACTAGAAAAGCGCTTTACAAGTACAGTCCATTCACTATTTACAAGGCGACTGTGTTAAGAAAAAACTCCCTTTTAATAGGAAGAAACCTCTGGCAGAACAAGACTCAGGAAGGGTGGCCATCCGCCTCGACCAGCTGGGGTTTAAGAGGACGGAAAGCAGGGGACAACAAACACTGTAACACCAGACCAGGGATACCTGCTGCGAGAGGGAAACACAAGTTAATGACATCAATAATGTTATATGTACATAGAAAAAAAAGTTTAAGGGGCACCTAAACCATCCCTAACTATAAGCTTTGTCAAAAAGGAACATTTTAAGCCTAGTCTTAAAGGTAGAGAGAGAGTCTGCTTCCCGGACACATACTGACAGCTGTTTCCCCAAGAGAGGGGTCTGATAACTGAAGGCTCTGCCTCTCATTCTACTTTTAGAAACTCTGGGAACCACAAGTAAACCTGCAGTTTGAGAGTGAAGTGCTCTGTTAGGAAAATATTTCATTATGACATCTTTACGGTATGATGGAGCTCGGTCATTAAGAGCTTTATATGTGAGGAGAAGAATTTTAAATTCTATTCTGAATTTAACGGGGAGCCAATAAAGAGAAGCTAAAACTGGAGAGATATGCTTTCTCCTGCTAATTTTTTGGACAGCCCAATAATAAAGTACTAGTCCAATCTTGAAGCAACCGCATGGACTAATTTTTCTGCATCACTGCATCAGCATTTTGGCAATATTATGAAGGTGAAAGAAGGCAGTTCTAGAAACCTGTTTAATATGTGCTTCAAAGGTTAGATTCTGGTAAAAAATAACTCCAAGGTTCCTCACCGTAGTACTAGAAGCTAACGAAATGCCATCTAGACTAGAATAACTGTATAACTACAGTTTCTCCCTGAAGCGCTCAGATCCAAATTCTTTGTTTACAAGAACAAACTGGAATCTATCAGACAAATATGATCTAAACTGGCCTAATGGATTCCTTTAAACCCAATAACATGTTTAAGTCTCTGTAATAGAATGCTGTGATTGGTCGTATCAGATGAAGCACTGATACAACAGGACAAGCACAGACACAAGTCCGCTATCAGAGGCTAAGAGGAGATCATTGGTAACTTTTACCAGTGCTGTTTCCTTGATGCACCCTGAATCCTGACTGAAACTCCTCAAACAGATTATTTCCATAACATGCTGATGTATAACATGTTGATTAAGCAATTCAGTAGTTTAAAGCAGCTAAAATGAGCACTGCTGTTGCATACACATTAAAAGTTCCCCGCAGAAAGAAACAAACTGTCTGTTCTTTTGTGTTTCCGCTTGTACAGACACATCACGTCACAATGCATTGTGTACACGATGAGTAGAGTATTCTGTTAGATTAACTCCATACAAGCAGAAACTTGTAACTTTTATATCAAAGTACAGGAGTTTTGCTGTTGTCATTCTTCATACTATCTAGTCCGATTTCTATAGTTAAAAAATGTCATCAGGTTCTATCCACCCACATGCAGCCGTGCCTGATCATGTCCCTACATGCTTCTTTCTTTTTTAAATGTGTAATCTTGTAGTTGGAGACTAAATTAGATGTGAATCATAAACGTCTGCCCAAAAGAATGCGATTAACTAAGAGAATCCTGTAGTATTGATGGTCACTTCGGCTTGTACTGCAAAAGATGAGCAAAAAGTGAAAGTTACATCTATCTGCTCTGAGGTGAAGACTGCAGAGCTTCACTTTGCGGAGCCAAAGAAAAAGCCTCTCTGCTCTTCACTTCTGTGAGAAAATAGGATAGGGGGATAGAGCAGAGAGATGGCCTTTGCCATTTTCCATGAGTATCAGAGCTGCGTTAATGACTTCACCCACACCTCTTTAACGGCTGAGTGTTTGAACAGGGTCACTTGTTGCAGTCAGAGAGAGTAGGATGGGAAGCTCAACAAAGAGAGAGGAGATGATGGATGGGTGGATGGATGGCGGGAGAATGAGACGAAGGGTCTAGTTTACAAAAGGGAGTCGATGTTTCTGTGACTCACCAGCTGAGTGGGTGCAAAGGTAGTAAACAAACCTGCTTGTAAAGGTACACGTATGGGGCTGTAGTTTCCATGACAACCAGCCCTCACACTTGGATGCTTCCCAGCAGTATAAACTTGTTTTTGAACACACTCGTGTGCCCACACGAACACATTTTTTCACAACTTTGTACGTCAGCCTTGTGGGTTTCCCATTTACAATACTCCTTGCAAAATGAAGCTACGGCCTTGAATCTAACCTAGATCTAAATGTTTACCTAAATCTTTTTTCAGGTGCAATTCAAGATCCTGTTTAAATCAGCTAATTTAATGTTAGCTGGCTGTGAAAAGATGGCAGTGAAATGTGAATTGTTGCACCCTCCTTGCTGTCATTCCACTGTCCAATCTGGTTAAAATATACCCCACACCATTTGGCTCACTTTGCCCAGTAGCTGCTATTTTGGAAAAAACTAGCTAGCTTACAATTAAGGCTAATATTTAGCTAGCTAGTTTTGCAGGTTTTGTGCTAACAAATGACTAACATGCTCATAAATGCTTTTAGACTTGGATAAACTGGCTTTGACAGAGAAGTTACATCGGATATATTCAAACATTACATTGACAAGTCAAAATAATAGTAATAATTAATTTATGCTCATCAGTCTGGCTCATCTTACCCACTCTTACCCACTCTCTCCTACCTACCTTGAAAATACTGATTTTGTGAGTTGTGAAACCTTGAGTTTTACATTTTCTCGTTGCCATCTTTGGTTTTTTTAACCCCAAGTTACCATACTGACTGGTAAGAAATCAGCTAACCCTATTCCTTTTTTAGTGAGCGGAACACATCCAATTATATCAATTCAATATATGGTTTCTTAGGAATCAAGACTAAAATGCAGGAACACAGACACAGCTTATTGTCCAAAAATATAAAAGTTATTTTCAAAAACTAATGTCATACCAAACAGCAAGCCCTGAAAGAGAGACATGAAGCTGACACTGAAGTGACAGAAATGACCACTTGAGGCTGACTCCAAAAGAGACTTGGCTCCCATAAATCTGCCTATTAAAAGGCCCAACCACAGAAAAAAAAACATGCTCCTGTAAAGAGAGAATGGCAATCATTTGCTGGTTAAGGTAGAGCCTGGAATGAAACAGCAGATTAAATGGCTTTATCCATGCATTTAACACCACCTTATTGTCTGGCATTCAAACAATGCTGTTGTGTTTGCATCAGCCACATTATTATGTTGGGTGTATGCGCTGGTTGTACAGCTGGATCTGAGCAGGGCATCTTTGTATGCACTGAAAGACTTTTTACTGGGTGCGTCACATGTAAAAAGATTTGGGCCCTGACACACATGATTTATAATAGCAGACAACAAAGAAAGTTTAGTTATATATACAAAATAAGTGATGGCTTTGAATACATGTGTGAAATAATTGACTATAGAGCATAAGCACAGAAAGAAATGGCCAGAAACTATTTAACAGGACATAACATTTCATTTAACGCTACATAACACCTGGGACATAAAAGGGATTAAAGAGCATCAGATGTTTTACTGATGGGTGAGCTAACACTGAAAGCTACTCAGAATGGGCCATGATTTTTTTTTTTTAAATTAACAAAGCAAATGATAGAGGTGTTATTAAGTGTAATCTTTGAACAGAAACATGCAAGTTTTTCCTGTCTTTTTGATAAATTAAGATGGTGCATTTGCCCCAGTTTTACATTTTTCAGGGTTAGAGGGAAATATTTATAAAAATTGTATTAAATTGATATAATTTAATGTACAATACAACATTTTCTTAGCAGTAAGTATTAAACCAGATTAAGGGAATGATGTCTGATGGTAAGTAAATCCATCGACCAGCTCAGTATTTAACTATTCATATGATGTAGCCACTCTTAATGCTAAGCTAACTGTAGCCTAATTAGCATGACTTCACTCTCTGAGGATTGTCGATATACTCAGCTTCTTACATATTTGTCATATGTATGTATGTATGCATATATACATACTTAGTTAATCTTTTATACTTAACATCATATATGAACTTTTTTCAGACTTGTGACTCTTCTTGATACAAAAAGAAACCAAATGTTTTTATTCAAGGATGAACGAAGTTATCAATTCTAACCATAGATTTATATAACAGACTTGTGATATTAATAACACCACATGATCACACACACATGCACTCACAATTCACGTCTCCCCCTGACTGTAACCTCAGAGAAAAGGAGTCACCCAGTCACCTACCTGTGAAGTGGAATTACTGTGGCCACAGATTAGCTTGAAACTAAAACAGTACATGAGCAAGCCCTCTTCTTCTTACCATGATTTTCCTCCTCTGAGTAACAAAATCCACCTTCTCTGCAAATATTGTACATCTACCGGGAAACAAAATAGTCATCCCCCATCTCAGGATTTTCCTTTCTTTTATTCAATGCATTTCCTTTTACATACAGTACTTCGGATGGAAAATAAAAAAACAAATTTATAAAATACAAATACATTTTCAACAAGTTCACAAAATAAACATCTCAAATAAATAATGAATAAATAAACATTAATGCTACAGAAACACATCTCCCAGTGGTAGTTCTGCTGTGTCCAGCAGCTCTTGTCTGTAGTTTTCTTTCTCGTGCCACTGTCGTTCATACAGTCTGGTATGTGTAGTGCATTTTTCAACTTCTTCTCATTGTCTCATGTGTACTTAAGCTTCCCGCTTGGACCCTGATCAGTGTGGAATCTTTGTGAAATCTCTGGCTTGAATTAACTCCACAACTGATCATGCCTGAGGTATTTGTTCCATCTGAACCTTTCCAGTCTCCACTGTGCGTCAGTAATCTTTCATCCCTTTGAGGAGAAATCGTATTATGTCTGCTGCTCGCGGACTAGTGTTTTGATACATTTGTTTTAAGTCTGTTAGCCTGTCTTGGACTTTCTTGTCAGCTCCAGGTATGTTGAGGATTTGAGGAAGCGAGGGTAGCAGTCTTTCTCCATCAGGGTGTAGATTTTGGTTTGGGCCAGGTCAAAACAGGACTGGGTGGGTTGCTCCATGTTCTTCTTCGTGATTGCTTTGGTCAGGTGGTCAAGATTTACCTGCGTAAATCAAGAAATAGGTTATTATCATCATTTAACAGCAAGATAAGAGAAATCAACAGCGTGACAAAGCATTTGAGTGTGCTGACTTTAATCTCTTGATGTATACCTCTCGTGGTGCATCGGGGCAGATGAACTCCTCATAGATTTTCTTTGCTTTGGTGGCTAACTTTGAAGTTTTAGTCGCCCTGTAGTCCTCACATGCCAAGTAAAAGGCTATATTTTCTTCACTGAACTCTGACACCAGGAACGCTCTGAATAAGCACAGTCCATCTGGAGGCAGAGCAGACAAGCTGTTAACATCTGCTACTATTCTCAAAACTTCTGGACAGAACAAACCATTTGCATTAAACCTGATTAAAGCAACTTACTTTGGCAGGACAACAGTTTCTCAAATGACTCCTTCCATCTCAGAGGCTCATTGACATCATTTAACCTGCATCAACACAGAAAAAAACCCACCTCTTCATTAGGAAAAGTTCTAAAAACTTCCCGGGTCCCCTGTAATTTCTAATTGAAATTCTTAAAAAGAGATGCTGCATGAATCTCTTACCTCAGTTTGTCACTTTTCCTTGACTGCCCACTAATGCTGTGGTCTGACTTCTGTAGTAAACTTCCAAACAGAGCTCTCAATTCCTTTGCCCTGTAAAAGCAGATAAGGAAAAAGCATTACAGATAGACAGTCCGAGACTTATGAAATCCATCTGTATATTGTCTGTTCAGAAAATTTTTTTTTTCTTTTAAAAGTCTTCACTGAACTCACCTCTCTAGGCAGGTGGTGGGCAGTGAGTCAAGTCCTCTGCACATGATGATATGTTTTCTTTTTTTTTCTTCTGGATGGGTCCAGAGGTTCTGTCAAGGGATTATTTGTGGTTTCCTACGGAGCTGTCTTCCTTGTTGTGAGTAAATGAGCCTCCAGCTGGTCTGCGCTCTCTGTGGCAGAGTGGCTTTTTATAGGCAGTCCAGCTTGTGACATCATCCGTCTCTGCCAATGAAACGAGACGTGTGGGAGGATGAGGAGACTCCTTGACGGTGAATTTCCTCCACACTACTTCCTCATAACTGAATGAATTTTCAGAGAATGGATGACTTCACAGGCCTTAAATGTCCTTATGGTGTTGGGGAGTTTTTGTATGTCTGTGCATATATTTAAGTACTGGAGAGGGAACCCAGACACTCTCACAAAGACAGAATATCCATAAAAGTGTAAACATGTCAGCAGTTCTTTCTTTTAATAAAACATGTGTTTGGGGGTAATGAGTCCTCACATCCAAACAGTTAAGAGTGATTCAGCACACCTGAACTGTTTTACTCTTTACCTATGCACAAGTAGGGGTGACACCTACAGTAAAAATACCCTCTTACTGTTTAACACTATTTTTCTAAGTCACCAGCTTCATATAAGCTCAGGGCAACATGAGGTTTGGTGTCTTACACAGGGACATTTTATATCAAATATCACGATAAGGATATGATATTATAGATAATAGAGGTTTTTTTTGCATCACTGTCAATAATGAATTAACATACAATCAAAACTTGGAGGAGGAACTTATTTTAACTTTTACATTCCTACATCTGTCAGGTAGTTTGTACCAAAATATACACTTAGCAGTTTCATAGCTGTCAAATAAAGATATTGGATGAAAAAGGACATTTTCTTTTTTGTCTTTTGTGTTTCATGATGCTCCAAAAGTTTTGAGTGGGTGAAATTCTGAACTGCAGGGAGGCCAGTCCAGTAGCTTGGAGCTTTTTCTTGTAACAATATCTCAACCCTCTCTACTGTTCTGAGTCACAACAAAATTAACCTCATATAATTCATTCAACTATTACTATATTACTATATGTAATTCAACTATTTAATTGCCTCCATATGAAACCCTATTGTCTTTGTCATCTTAAACCTATGAGCCAAAGTTTCATATGTCAACAAAAAAATTCACAGCAAATTTCTGTTGACGCTGGGTTCTTTTTGTTCTTTTTACTTTGTTTTAAGTCGAGGACTATCTTATATTTTTTACACATTTGCACATTATCAAACAAAGAAACAGCTAAATCTGCACATCAGATTTCTTTGCAAAAACAGAAACATCTCAATGGTTTCATGGCTCTAAAACTCCCATGTTCACTACTTTATGTGCATACTAATATTTCTATCTATGGAGGGTAAGGAGGAAATTAGATTTAGTCCTCGCAGATATAGTAACAAACTTGTGTTAGTACTGAAGCTTTCACAGGCCCTGTCTGGGCTGCCTGTCTTTCTATCCTTCCGTTTTTTCCAATCAAGGTATGACCATGTAATCTTAGCTACACCTATATATAGCCTCATGGTTGTGAAAACTATTGTTTATTGAATCTGAGAGTCTTTATTTAGACTGCACAGGGAGGCCAACTAACAGTAAATTCTGCTAATAGCAAGAGAGGAAGAGGAAAATCAGTGAGCCGGATGAAAAGGCTGAAAACCCTCTGATAGTTCCTGAGCCAGCTTTCTCTGCCGGCAGCTACGAACAATACCTTCCCGCTAATTGGTTGTCTCGTCTGACACACAGGACGGGATGTCAACGGCTGGTCACTTCAGCCTAAAATTAAAAGCGTCTCTCCTGCTTGAGTCATCTTACTGGCAAAAAGCTCAGCGATGCGACACAACACAATGTTACAAGGTAGGAGTTCTGAGGAAGAAGACTGCACTTTTGTTCTCTCTTTCTTTGAATAATCCTTCAGGGACCACTTGGCCTCAAGTAGCTGCTGTGGTTCCAGCCAACTAAACATGCATCCTGGTTTTCTTCTTCACAAACTCAAATAACTAACTGGAGAGCCATCCCTGGACTGTAATACAGTCTTCTGCTTTTTCATGTACAATATTGGGAGCCTCAACACTCGGGCAAAGTTCAGCGCCTGAAGAGTGAACAGTTTATTCCGACTCTGGGGTCAGTGTTTTTCAGCACATCGTGGCTTGGACATGTCCTGGGCCAAAGGAGGCTTTGGCACAACATTCTTGAAATATTGTAAACATGTTTTCATAGGCCTCTGCTTTATATAAAATTTATAAAAATAAAAAATTGGATCATACATGCTGCCAAAACATGTTATTTTCCTTCCCACCACAGGCTTTTCCATTCTATCTATGCATGCAGGATTTGAATGTAGCAGATATCAGATTTTTGCCTCCATTAAGGCAGTTTCGGTTATGGAATGATGAATGATGAAATTTTCATTAAATTAACAGTTGTACACAGACTAAAAAACATTGTATTATCTAAGTGAATGTTTAGATCTTATTTATCTACACATATTTTGGTTTTGGTGTGTTTTCTTTAAAAACCTTGTGGACTAATTATAACTTTCTGATCTCCTCTTTTATAGGACAATTTACATGTGTGAATTATTCTCCTTAAACATGATGGGCAATGTTTTAATAGGATTTACTGTATATCACCAGAAATTGTATGCATGTTATCCAACAGCAGACCCAGATCCTGTGGTGCACTCTCACCTTTTTAAATCAATGGCAGATACTTCCATGATCATTGTGTTTATTGTAATCTAGGTTAGCCAACTCTGACAAATCAAATTTTCCAGGAAAATAATGGTAGAAATGGTACAAAAATGTAAAATCAGCCCACAGTGTGATAACGCAGTTCAACTCTTGTCTAAAAACTAGGACATTTTCAGAACATTAACCTGACATATTATATCATGGAACTAGTCAGTCAGTCAACAACTTTGACCCAGATGTATCTTCTTTCTGTACAATGAAAATTAATTAGGTGCGTCCCAGTATGACATACTGAGAGACAGCGGGTCCATGCAATGTTAAAGAAATATTTATTTTTTAATCTTTTTTAACCAGGATTCAAAACATTATCTGCAAGAAACAGCAGTCAGAGTGCTCTCAATTTGTAGAATTTTCAGTAGGCAGCTAAACCATGGGTTACCTGGGGGGAGGAAGGGAAAGTACAGAAAATGTTCAAGCGATCACTTGTGTAAGGATCCATAGCACCTTCAATCGCCCCCCACCTTGCCCTATGCTCAGTGCTCAGTGCTATTCTCAAGACAGCTGTCTGCTCAGGAAAGCCTGGTGGACATCATCATGAGAGACTAAACAAACTTATTCAAAAGTCCAACTTCAATTATTGGGGTGGAGTGAGGCCTTCTACACACTTAATCAGGGACAACTGCTCCCACCATCACAGTGTTTTGTGGCCAGTCCACGGAGCCCAGTTAACTAAGACAGGTCCTCTTTGTGCAACAGGTGGACCTTCTCTCTTGCTGCCAGTTAATTCCTCCATCTGCCAAATCCAGTTTTGTTTTGAAAGATTTTTCCAAAAGAATATTTATGGGGTCCGTCTTGGCTCAGATGCTGAGGCAAAAACCATGATCTCATTTGTTATATTGGGAGCCAAAACAAAAATCCTGACTTCCTGTTGTGAAGCCACATAAGGGAGAAGAAGAGCCTGACTGCAGCAGTTCCACAGACCTATTCTGTTGTACATATTGCTGCTCAATCTCAGCATACTTTTGTCTCTTGAACCAAAGAGAATATTTAATTAAATCAATTGTTTTTCTTTGACTGAGGATTTTTTATGAATATAATCTGATTTTAATTAATTTAATTGGATTATAATGAACTGGACAGAATAGGATTATAACTGAAGTAAATTGGACTGTATCTTTAAAATATGTGTAAATGACTACAAACTTATTTTACTCTGAGTTATTTCATGGTTTTATAACATTTTTCTAAATTACTGCTGTGTTGTAATAGTTATTATCGTAACACACAAGGGACAAATTTTGCTTCCTGTCCCTCTCTGACTCTGTTATGAATTTCATCCACACTTAGAGCTTGGTTCCTGGAAGTACACAGCAACATGGAATTCCCAGATAGTTTGTCCATTTCCCAGCCGAATTGACCCCAGCCTTTCTCTGGAAGACTTCCAAAAAATAGACTGTTTCCTTCCTCTCATTTCATTTTGTTGTATGCAGACTGCAGACACAGTTTCAGTTGCACCATCTGGTTTTGGACAGAGAAGCCACAATCTGCATATTCATCCAGCTACCTATCTGACTGAGCAGGTGGAGGCTTACCTAATGCATACCAATCAAGATGGCCACTGGCAACTGGCCACCACTTATGCATATGATCCTTATCAAATGTCAACTGGCCATTAAACATCTGGAGATACAGCAGCAAAGATGACAAATCAATGTTAACTAGCCTCAGGTTCAGGGGAATATCGGTGGTTGCACATGAAAAAGAAAGTCCAGTGCTCAGGGAAACACCCATCTGTCTCATTAGCTGTCTGTTCCTAACAGCTACTAAAGCCAATGTATTTTTAATTTTTGACACACTGGCATCTATTAATACATGCATAAGTTGTTTTTACCCCCATCTGGTATCAAGCTGCACAAGCGCATTTTTAATCTAGTGAAAATATTAGAGCATGTTAATGCATTCTTACTTAAGTAAACTAGGTTAGCTCAATTAGCGTATAAATGCACAAAACTGTGTGATCGCACACAGGACCACTTTATCACACGGTGAACATGTTTTTTATAACACATGCAAAGGCCCCCTTTCTTCTTGGAAACATTACAGATAAAAAAAAAAAAGGTCTGACTTTTCTGAAGAATCCTCTGCAGGAGGCTAATAAGTTTGAACTCGCTAACACTACAACAAATACGTGCAGATAACAATGCACCAGCAGGACGTTGGTAGACACACAGCTAATTGGGTACATTGCCTAAATCCAACAGCAGGCAGCATAAATCTTCTTTAAAGGAAATGATCAGCAACACTAAACTGTAATGCGCCTTGTCCTATTCTGAAGTATAGCTGCATTGTGCAAGGATAGGATGAATGGGTACGGAGGGTTAATGAGGTGCGAGTAAACAAGACAGAAATGTCATATCAGTGTGATGGGGCACACATGTCTTTTCCATATTTACTATATAATTCAGATGAACAGGGTTGACAACATGTCGGTGTATTCTTCTCAGGGTGGAACAGAAAAAAAACTTTTTTCTGCAGGGTCAATCAAAACATACACCAGCAACATCATTGCACTGGTTTCAACCAACAGCACTTTTTCTTTCTCTCACTCTCTCTTTGCCATTATTACAGTAAGTAAATGTTTACCTGCTTTCTAAGCACCATGGTACAATTTGGGTTGAAGACCACTCTGGGACATTGCCTGTTGAAAGTATCACGGAGAGGACATCACTGAGAGACATGTCTGCTTGGCAACACCTAAGAGTGGAAAAGCCAGTTGAGCTCTTCTCAGAAATGAACTGTGCATGTGTATCATTAGAGAGAGTCAGAGTCTACAACTACTGGAGGAGTTTAAGAGGCCCTTCTTCGACACAGACATAATTTCTGATTCAATCAGTAAAAGTGAGGGATTGATCTGAATCGCCAGTCTTAATTTGGGAAAACAGGATTAAGATTAAGGTTTGAAGGAAAGGGAAGCGTTTCTGTTTTCAGTCTCCTTCTTATTACTGAAATTCTTGTGGAACCAGAGGCCTGTACAACGTGCATGGTGGGCATGCTTGTTATGGATGCAGTCTGAATAATTAAAGATTTCTGGCTTGTAGGCTACTGCTGCAGAAGGACCCTCTGAAGCCTTGCAGGCTGGTGTGGATAACACACCAAAAGGAATATCGTGCATGTGCTCTTCACAAGCAGACACCAAATCTATGAATATGCCCATAAAGACCTTCTTCACTCTGGCTATGACTTCATGTTTGTTCTTTTTTTGTTTGTTTGTTTTAGGAACCATTTTACACAGCTGGGATTACAGCTAAAAGACTAGGAAAAGAAAATAATTTTGTAACACACCATAATGATACACATAATATATCTAATGAGATTCACAACCTTAACGATAGCAGATCTACTTGTGCTTTATGTTGCTGCAGTGATAGTGATGAGCTTATGAATAATTATTTCTTGTCTGACTTTGGCTGCAGAAACTGTATTGCCCTCTGCCTCAATGTCTTTAGATTCCTCATATTATGTGTGTGGCTCCAGATGCATGTTAGCAACTAGTCATCTCATGCCAACGATGCCCATTTTACAAGAATGGGCTAGCCAGAGTTTAAAAAACCTGGTTTGACTTGTTTGTAACCAGGGTCTGCATTATCAAGGAGAGAAGTTGCTGAAGTGCCAAAGATCGAAAAAGAATTGGTCTGCCCTTGGATTAGTCAGTTGTGTTCTGTGTACGAGATATTATTAAGCATGTTCTCTCATCCTTTCAGCAACCAGACTAATTAGTGCTCCAAGTGTCAACAGAATGCAAGAGGATCCAGGCTTCTGATAGGCCTTAATTGACACCCCCATGCTATCATAAATAAATAATTGTTTAGAAATTATTTCTTTGCAGCACATTATCCTATGTAAATCTTAATCAACTTGATCTATCTCATTCAAATGTTTTTTTTAATGTTAAACAAGTAAAAAAAATAAAATGGAATAAACCTCTAAAACCTTGTACAACCGCACAGGAATCCTTAGATGTTAATGTCATTTGGAAAAACATAAATAAAGTAAATGTATGCAGTGTGTCTTGATTCATTTTTAGTTATGTGTAATTACAAGGTTTCTGTCTGTGTAAAGTGTTCGACCCCTCCAAGCATTGCACAGAGAATGAATTGGGATTGGTTGCTTGACAGTTTGTGCATGTTGGAGCATCTAAGTCAAACTGCATCTACAACAGCTTGTGTGTGGCCTGCAGGGATTCCTGAAGAAGCTCAGAGAGCATTAATGAGTAGGATGATTGTTTCTTCAGCTACAACACAAAGCTGAGCTGCCAGTGCTGCTGGTAGCAAAGACAAGAGCTTGAAGGACAAAGCATGTTAGATCTTCATCATTGATATGCAATTCAGAGTCAAACAACAAAAACTTGGTTCTAAGTGGTGCTATAACCTGATTCTGTTACATAAATGGATTCGTGCAATAGTCAATAGAAATTAAGACATTCTCATTCCACAATTGTGGGTCTTTACACATGAGTTTGTTATTTTCTTTGACAGAAAAACAACTCGATTCAGTACAGACATATGAAAAATGAAATGAAATTAATCAATCAAATGAATGTCTATGAAAGATAAAACATCTGGGGTTCGAACATCTCATTAAAAAAGAGAAGCCTTTCAATATTTCTGGCAGAGCATCAGAGGCATTGTAGAGAGAAGACGGTAATGATAATACATTGCTGTTGATTCTGAATAAGCCTTTCAGATCAGAGGTGAAACAACTTCATGAATTATCTTCATGAAGTCCAGTTGCCCTTATTCAATCTCTTTGAACAGCCATAATAATAACAGATCTTTTGTGATACCTGGCTTGCTGAATGATTTAAACATGTCAAATTTCACTGGCAGCCTGACTGATCTCAGGGTCTCAAGGGCTTCAGTGGATCAATATGATCAGTTGAGTAGAATGGACACACACATTAAGGCTATGGAATGAATCAGAAATATTTTTTGCACTGTATAGTATTGCTGCTAACAGAATTGATAAATCCAAGCTGTGATGAAAAACAGTCCCCCTTCTTTTAGGAGCAGTAAAGCTGTCCAAACACTTTCTCCTTTACATTTCCCATAACGGGGATTGATATCTCACACTGTTCCTGTTTCCAGCAATTGATGTTTGAATTGTATGTGTGAGTGATAGAACAAAGCATGTGCAACATTCCTTAAAAGGTCTGTGACTATGAACCCCTCTTGATTGTGATCAAGAATTCATTTGAAAACATTCCCCTCTAAACCCATTAAAACAGTCAGCTAAAGGTGAGCTCTGATACCCTGGTGAAAACATACTTTCCATTTCTAATTTAAAGCATTTAAAGGTCCACTGTGTAGGATGTAGTGACATGTCGAGGAGCAAGGTAAAACAAACTGAACAGGAGCTAGTTTTTAGTTAGTTTTTTATGAACTAATGTAGCAACATGGCAGTGCAATGAATATGCATTACATAGTGGAGCCTTGAGAAAAACCTTCAATAGTGGCCCTGTATTATTTAGAGTAGCTATTTTAGTTGATTTTGTTTAATTGCACCCACACAGCACTTTAAGGGACATTTCTGATTTTTGCAATATATTTCAGCAAGCACTAATAAGAAGTTAGTGCTTAACTGCTTATCTGCAGCAGACAGCAGTCAGAGCACTCTCAGTTTGTAAAACCAGAAACCCAAAATGTATTATCATTATTATCATTAGTTTTCAATCAATAAGTTAACATTGTTTGTCTATGTTTGTCGCTTTTTTGTGTAGTAAACTATTCAAATATCATTAATATGCTTTTGGAGTGCGTTTACCACTGACTCATGACATTGTCAGGATCTGACAGTATTCGGCATGCCTACATGACAGCTGTTACACGCACACGCCAGATTTATAGTGAAATAGTTACAACATAGCCCTTATGGATGGATCCTGAGTGCCATCATCTTTTATTTTTATTTTTTAAATCCGAAATGACCCCATATCCACCTGATTGTCCCCTCTGACTGTAGATTTGACCCTTAAATCATCATTCAGTATCAATTTAATATCATTCAAACATCACAAGCTTGGAAGAATAACTGGCAGAGAGAGAGAGGGGGAGAGGCTTTAAAGACTGTATAACATCTGTACATGTCTTAAAACATGTAAAATGCATGAACAGAAAGAAGGTACTCACCTGTTGGTTGTTGTTGTGGTGCAACCCGATGGGGAGCTAAGCTAATGGCTAACCAGAAATAAGTAGTAAATTCTTTTGCCATCCAATAATGTTCAAACCTTGAGCAAGAGCTATGTTGTGGATTTTTATTTTGCATCAATTCTACATCAGACCGCTGTTAACTTTGTCACGTTTTTCTCACCAGCAGAGTGATCTTGCAGCACAGTTTGGGTTGCAACATAAACAGTGGCATGGCGTAAAGGTTCGTAATATAGCGTTTACTTGAATCTGGAGAAAAAATATAACTTTTTTTATGGCCCCCTTGTGAGTAGCTCTTTGCTGGGCTTACCTGTCGGAAAACTTTCTGAAACTGAGAGTGATCTGATCGCTTGCATTAAGTATTAATGTCTATGTCAGGCACATGTGAATTACTTGTTTTATATCCAACCCCATTAAACACTAGAACATGTAATGATTATGTTGTTCAAATGTGCCAAACATTCTACTATCATGGTTCAGTGTTACCTTCTTGTGCATGTTATGGCGGTTGCCCTATTCTAAACAAGCATGGGATACTGTGCGTTGCCATCTTGAATTACTTTTTTTCCCGAGAATTTGACCTATTTTTATTTTTTGTGGGTGAGACTCAACTGTTGAATCTATGTGGTCAGTAACAGGTCATTCAGGCTGTTCCTGTCAGACATCAGACAGTTTAATTGTCATCAACATGTACGAGAAGGATATAAAGTATTTTATGTGATGCTTTGAAAGATAATCCAAACAGACTGTTTGAGCGTAAAAGAAGTTGATACTACTGCATGTTTTGACTTATTAATTATTGACCAGTATTCACTGACCAGAATGTCAAAACAGTTAATGGGAGTCCCTTTTAATCTCCTCAGTGGCGGAGCACTGCATGTTTGACAGAAGCTAAAGATGCAGTGACAAAGGCATGCTGTTATTGCCACAGTGTAACATCTTCAGCTGACAGACTGCAGGGCACAGGAGCAAAGGGGGCTGTGTCAAGGTCTAGAATAAGATGAGACAGTTACAGACTGATGAAGGTCAGAGGTTAATTAATGCTCCATTATTCATTATAGATTAAACTAAGTGATCATTTACATCAACATATCTGATTTTTCTCTATCTTTGTGACTCTGAGCTCTTTCTGCATGTGTTAGAAGGTTTAATCATAGCGCAACCCTGTCATGGCTGTGTTTGCAGAGAAGCTCTTTTAAATCTTTAAAAGAAGAAAAAGACTTTCACAGTCAGAGTAGATTTAGCTTACTTATTGAGATAAATGAGTGTTCCACAGTGCGCCATCTTCGATTGAAGGTGTAGGAAGCCATGGCACAACAAGCAGCGTAAATGCTTTAAAACCGCTCTCAAGGCTGTTGAATGTCAATGTGAAGCATCCGCCCACATAGCAACCGATGTTCTGCCTATTTGAAGAGGCTCAGTGATGCTGACGGTCTGAGGCTTCAGTGAGTCATAAGTGCAGGTAAAATATTGAAATTTTTCTTGTTAAGAAAACACGTGCATACGATCAAGATGACTAAAACAGCTACAGAATTAATTACATATTGGATAGCACATGGGGACATAGTGACACAAAGTATGTATAATGTATGTACTTTAGGCTGCAAAAGATGAGCAAAATTCAGTAGTCAGGTGTCTCAAATCAGAGCTCATTCACAGAAATCTACAAGATGAGGATCCACAAGTACAGTTAGTCTAAATAATAAATTCATGAATGTAATACTGTCTTATTGTATCCTATCTAAAAATGTCTTTTTAACCATGAAGATTTACCCTGGTTGTAATAATAATAATAATAATAATAATAATAATAATAATAAAAAGGTTGTTTTTGTGGTGATTAAAATTGTTCCCAACAGTTTTCAGATTCAAATCTGTGTGGTTTGTTTGAAAAAAAGGACACATTTTTGTTGTAAAATATAATGTTTGCATGGGAAGTTGTATAAAGTTGTATAAATTAATTATTTATCAATGAAACGCTGAAATTAATCTTCTTGTTTACCACTGAATGCTTTTAGAGACTGACTGTGTTGGCTTCTAAGAGTTTTTTGTCATATTATTGAGATTGAATGTGACAGTGACGATCAACAAACTTCCCATGTTACCCCAGTCCAGGCTTCCGTGGATTTCCTTGCGATCCAACGGCAACACACAGCGTCAGTGTGGGAATTTAGCGCTCCTCACCACAGCAATACCATGCCTCATTTGATGACACAGCATTGGTCACATTGGTGACATTATTCTTGAGTAGAAAACCCCATCTGGCTTCAATCAGCAGTGACCTCTGAACGCTGGTTTCCCCTCGGAGGACGAAGCTGTCACAGCTCCAGGCCTCTTGAAACCACAGTCTTTATATTCATATCTGTCTAAAAAGAGAAAAAAAAAATTGTTGCTGACCTGCGAGGAAATAAATTACTGGAAATGAACTAAAAGCCAAAAAGGCCCCTTTTAAGTTTGTTAATCACAAAGATGCAACTGAGATCCACAATATTTTCAAACACACCCTCTGCCCTCAGCAAATGAAGCATCAAATCATGTCTTACCTTACCTTTTACCTTGCATTTTGTCACATAAAAGCCAGGCTTTTATAACATGAAATAATACCACATGAAGCAGCTTATTCAACGATGTCTTCCTCCAATGTCTTCCTCCAGGCCAGTCTTTTATCAATAAATCAACACTCTTTCAGTGAGTTACATTGCCACACACTTATCCCAGATTCTCCTGGCAAATGTGGCCCTTTCTGACACCCTTACGGCAGCAATGAAAAAAGAAGAAAGTGATGTCCCCTTTATCAGTTTCTGTAATGTTGCCGTAAAATGTGATATTCTGTATTTGTCCTGCAGATGGAAGCAGAGTTGCGTTTCTGCAGCTTATCATGTCCTCATAGCCCTGCAGCACCATTCCCTGCTTTCCATTTATGTGAACAGCAGTCTCAGGGTTATAAGTGGCTCTTTCAAGATTCAGGAGAAAATAGAGATGATCTGCTTAACAAAAGAAGTAAGCTTTTTTTTGTTCTAATTTTGAGTGTAGTGTTTGTCATGAGAAGACATAGGACATATTTATTTATTCCAAATAATCCAAATAGCGGTTTGCTTTGAGCTACAAACAAAAGTAAGAATTGAGCACAAAAAATATCATTAAACTGAAGGTCTTAGACACACAAAGTAGGCTTTGTGTCATGAGGAAAGTCTGAGTACATGCGTGAAAGCTACTGAATGTCACTTGAAAAGTGTAAATGGAAGATGTGTATCTAATTAAAACCAGCTCCATTCTATGCAGATAGGTGAGATGAACAGAAACTAGCTGGGAAATGCAGTATTTGTTGTTCCAATCAATTTTCATACCCTGCAGAAACCCCTGGATTTTTTGTATTATTTTTTCATTCGTCTCACCCCAATGGGCCACATTATCTTGCATATCTCCATAGCAGACAACAGAGAAAGTATTTATTATGCTTTCATGGGTTATCCACTGAGAGCTTGTGTATGTGTAAGCATATTTTATCATGTATGCCAGTGTTTAGCTTTAAATAAATCCAAAAATTTTCAAATATCTCTGCTGCTTCTCCTTTCTGTGTGTACGTGAACAAAAATACGAGTTAGATATTTCACACACACTGAGAGGAATTGACTTCTGTGAACATACCTAGATTGTGCTGGGGTTAAGTTTAGTACATCTTTATGGTTACCTTCTTCTAGACCTATTTTGCAGATTTGGATCAGTGGGTGTGACAAAAGCTTAATGGGAATGGATGATAGCTATAAGAGCACCTGTCTGAAGATGATGCCTTAAATCAGTATTCTCCCTTGCAGTGAAAAGTGGAAACAGGGCCTGGAATTAAGGCAGTAGTGATGTCTGTCCCCTGGTCTGTGAAATGGCTCAATCTTCTCGGCTGATTCTCTGTTTGATTGTTATAAATCGTTTGGAATCACATTATCTTTGCAAACCCATCACCAAACATTGCAACTCTGAACCAGTGAGGAGTCCAGAGCCAGGTTATATTTTCAAAACATAGTATGCATCTCTTTACATTTACTATTTGTGTAATCACACCAGAGATATCAGTTTTTTTATTAGTCTTTTCTTACCCTTTTGTATGGAGAGGGCTGTTTCATGTACGCACCTCAGGCTGAGGATTAAGAATCTACAGTTGTGGAGAAATTATTTGAGCTAATTGCCAATTTCAGCAGATGTTCAATTCAATTCAATTCAATTCAATTCAATTTTATTTATATAGCGCCAGATTACAACAATTGTCATCTCAAGGCACTTAAGTAATATAGTCCAATTCAAGCCAATTGGAATTCCATTCATTGTAATCATAATCCAATTAATTCATATAGAGCTAATTCAAAAAATTAATATCCTAGCTAAGGAAACCAACAGATTGCACCGAAACTTGTCTTCAGTCCAATCTCCCGTCCTGAGCCTGAGGCAACTGTGGAAAGGAACGACTCCCTTTTAACAGGAAGAAACCTCTGGCAGAACCAGACTCAGGAAGGGTGGCCATCCGCCTCGACCAGCTGGGGTTTGAGAAGACAGAAAAGAGGGAAAAGAGGGGGGAAAAACACCATAACGCCATTCAAAGGATATCTGTTGGAACAGGGAAACATACGTTAATAACCACAATAATGTCACATGTACATAAAATCAATTGTGAAATTAAACAGGGGGAAAAAGAGTGCAAAGTGAGGAAAGGTGTGACAGATGAGGTCCCCCAGCAGTCTAAGCCTATAGCATCTTAACTATGGGATGTTTCAGGATTACCTGAGCCATCCCTAACTATAAGCTTTATCGAAAAGGAAAGTTTTAAGCCTAATCTTAAAAGTGGAAAGGGTGTCTGCTTCCCGGACATTTACTGGCAGCTTATTCCACAAGAGAGGGGCCTGATAACTGAAGGCTCTACCTTCCATTCTACTTTTAGAAACTCTGGGAACAACAAGTAAACCTGCAGTTTGGGAGCGAAGTGCTCTGTTAGGAAAATACCTTACAATGAGATATTTAAGATATGATGGAGCTCGGTCATTAAGAACTTTATATGTGAGAAGAAGAATCTTAAATTCTATTCTGAATTTAACAGGGAGCCAATGAAGAGAAGCTAAAACTGGAGAAACATGATGTCTCCTGTTAGTTCTCATCAGAACTCTGGCTGCAGCATTTTGGATCAGCTGGAGGCTTATCAGAGAATATGTGGGACAGCCCAATAATAAGGAATTACAGTAGTCCAATCTTGAAGTAACAAATGCATGAACTAGTTTCTCTGCATCACCCTGAGACAGGATGTTCCTGATTTTAGCAATATTACGAAGGTGAAAGAAGGCAATCCTAGAAACCAGTTTTATATTTGCGTCAAATGATAAATTCTGGTAAAAAATAACTCCAAGGTTCCTCACTGTAGAACTAGAAGCCAAGGAAATACCATCTAGAGTAACTATATAACTAGACAATTTCTCCCTGAAGCGCTCAGGTCCAAAGAGAACAACTTCAGTTTTGTCTGAATTTAAAAGCAGACAGTTCTGAGTCATCCAGGTCTTTATGTCTTTAAGACAGGCTTGTAGTCTGACCAACCTGTTGGTTTCATCTGGTTTCATAGATAAGTACAGCTGAGTATCATCAGCATAACAATGGAAATTTATGCCATGCTGTCTGATAATGTTACCTAATGGAAGCATGTATAAAGTAAAAAGAATTGGCCCAAGCACAGAACCCTGAGGAACTCCATGACTTACTCCAACGTGTGAGGAAGATTCTTCATTTACAAGAACAAACTGGAATCTATCAGATAAATATGACTTAAACCAGCCTAATGCAGTTCCTTTAATCCCAATAACATGTTCAAGTCTCTGTAACAGAATGCTGTGATCGATCGTATCAAATGCAGCACTGAGATCCAACAGGACAAGCACAGAAACAAGTCCGCTATCAGAAGCTAACAGGAGATCATTGGTAACTTTCACCAGTGCTGTTTCTGTGCTATGATGCACTCTGAATCCTGACTGAAACTCTTCAAACAGATTATTTATATGTAAATGATCACAAAGTTGAACTGTAACTATTTTTTCAAGAACTTTAGACAAAAAAGGGAGATTGGATATAGGTCGATAATTAGCCAACACTTCTGAATCAAGAGTAGGTTTTTTAAGTAAAGGTTTAATTACAGCAACCTTAAAAGTCTGAGGTACATATCCTATCAACAAAGACCGATTGATCAAATCCAATATGGAAGTGTCAATTAAGGGGAAAACCTCCTTGAACAGTCTGGTTGGGATTGGGTCTAACATACAAGTTGATGGTTTAGAAGAGACTATTGCTGTTGTTAGCTCAGAAAGATCAACTGGACAGAAGCTGTCTAAATACAATTCAGGTTCGAAAGATACTTCTAAAGCTGCTCTACTTGATGATACATCAGTGATAATAATGGGAAGGATTCCATTAATCTTCTCTCTGATAGAAACAATTTTATTGATGAAGAATCTCATGAAATCATCACTGCTGAGAGTTAAAGGAAGACATGGCTCAACAGAGCTCGGACTCTTTGTCAGCCTGGCAACAGTGCTGAAAAGAAACCTGGGATTATGTTCAGAAGACATAATGTTTACCCCTTTTGTGATCATGAGCCAGGTGTCAATCTTAAAGGTGTTGTGCAGAAAAGGTGAGTAAAAAAAGTTTTAAAAAGTTTGTATGCTCACTAGAGGTCTGACTTAAATGATGTGACTCACCAGTTGTTCATAGATCTGAGCTGTCAAACAATAAGCTCACATGACTGTCCAGCATCTTTCCAGATATTCTCAGAGAATAAAGTAATTCCAGAGGAACAACTCTATCCATTGCCTTCTATGGATGTCCACCACAGTTATTGTTTTTTTCCAGTTACTATATGCTAGTGAATGGAAACCCAGGTATAGTTGAGTGTTTTTGTGTGTTGATTGGCTAATTAGCACAAACCACCATTGTTGTTTTGTTGGTACTGGATAAAGTACCAAATAAAATCTACTGAGCGCTATCTGAATTCGACTCCTTTCTTCTCTGCAGTGCCACTGTTTGACCTTCAAGTTTACATTATACATACTTCACTGCCATTGCTACAGTATCTAATGTATTTAAAGTGGCACTCAGCAAAGAAATCCAAGTAATTTTCTGGACATGTTAAAAGAGACTTACAGTCATGCAGGTTGTTGAATAAAAGGGTAAAATTCATCTTTTGTTTGAGTGAATTCATGAGAGCACTTGAGCTAAAAGGGTAATTTCATGAACTGAGGTGAAAGCCACTGAAATCATCTGTCTTTCTTCCAATGAGAAGCTGATTCACTGTCCTGCTAAATGACTATTAGCTGTAACAAAGATGATTGTTTGGCAGACGATATTGATAACATCACTAATCTCATCGTAATCATGTTGCAAAAATGAAAATATTTATGTCTTTAGAGCAGCAAAGATCATTATAAATTCCAGTGCTTTTATAAAAGTCATATCAATTACAAAGAAAATATAAAAAAAAAACATTCTGACCTTAAAGCCCTTCACCTTACATTACTCACTGGGATAATGCAAACCAGGGGGAGCAGGGAAGGATCAGATATCATATTCACAACTGTGCCATTGTTGTGGGAAGTCTGTATTTTTTCAGCATATATAATAGACTGTTTCAATTAGATATTCTATAATATAATATCAAAACATTCCTCCTGGCTCAGGCTGTAAGTGAGGACCCCCGACAGAACATTTTAAGCCAGAGGGAGTCATGTGACATAAAGGCTCACATAGCCTCTGTGATTTCATCTACATGACATATTCAAAATGTTTTAGAGCTCATCAGAGACAGAGGGCTGTTAAATTATTAGTCTCCTTCCACCCATCTTACAGCACCCCTTCCTGGAATTCTTACAGTTTGATCATTATAAGATATTCTATCATTGTTGGGGGTCATTAACCATCTGCGATAGCAGTAATAAAACCTAGATATGGTTCACCCCCTGAAATTAATTCACCCACTCCTCAGTTGCCAAGTTAGCATATGGTAACAGTACTCACGAAGGCTCAACCCAAATGTAATTCAGTTCGGAGCAACCCAGTGTAAAATGTTGGTTTCTGAGGCTGTTGGAAAATGAAAACCAGGGAGAGTATTTAACGCCAACAATCATAAAACTGCATGTTATTCCAACTCACTGGGATGTCTGTTGACGATGACCAAGGGCAGCATGAACAGAGTAGAGCTTAAAGCTAAGCATAATCCCCCCCCACACGGCATGTCAGAGCTCACTTTACCCCAGAGAGCTCCTATGGCTTATCAAGAAAAGAAGACTTAGTCTGCATTGATGTTTAATTAAGAATCTCTAGTGAATGTTCTCTGCAGATCTAATGTCTACTTAACAGAGGTAAACATATCTTCAGAGACCTGGGTCATTCTGGAAATACGTCTTATGACTGTGATACATAGATAAGATTAATTTCCTGGTGGGTTGGTAGAGGTGATATGTAGGATAATAACCATAGTCAGTAATTTAATTAGATTAGTCTGAATAAGTGAATATTAATATTTGTCTTCTTCATAATGATATAGATCCAGTCCCAGATTCTTTCTGTGTGAGGGATGTCACATAAAGAAAGTGTAATAGGTTCTCTCTGTATCTGGTGATTTTGTTGATCTAAACAAAGATGGGCATTTCATGGCATTTCATTGTGCTGTAAGAAATCTACCAAACAAGAGTACAGTATTAAACAACACCAAAAGTCTGTAGCCATGCTATAGGTTTTGTAACACTTTGCACATGCAGAGATTGTAGTCAGAAAACACCCCCAAGCCAAAAACTGATACTGTCCTCCTACCCATAATGTGCCCATGTTCAAGCAAGTATACTGTTACTGACAACAACAACAACAACAACAATAACAATAAACATCAAACTTATATAGCGCTTTTGTGGACACTCAAAGATGCTTAACACATGCAAAAACAAACAAAAAAGGAAAGCCAGTTTGTAGAGGTTGGTCTTGAGTTGGTCTTGAAATTCTGTAATGAGTCCGAGTTTCTGATGAGTTGTGGAAGTGAGTTCCAGAGGGGGGGGGGGGGGGGGGGGGGGGGGGGGGGGGCAGCGATAGCAAGTAAGCTAAGTATACAGATATGAAACAGGCATATCTTCGTTCAAGTCTACCTTAAAAAAAGAATTAGATTAAACTTGGCCAAAACATCTTAAAAAGTCAGACCAGTTTGCATTCTTTGGACAGGATAGCATAAGACCATTGTGTACTAGAATGATGGGAGGAAAAAAGTATGGGAAAGACTGGGAAAGAACGTGAAAGTGGAGATGAAAGTGAAATCAGTCATAATTAGAAGGACAGTCTTATGACGTTACTTATTTTACTTAACACACATGACTGTCACCTGGGAATTTAGCCCCTGTCCAACCCAGTACTCCACTTACTGTTTGGTTAGATTTAGGCCCTTAAACCACCTGGTTTTGGCAGGAAAAGGAGTTTATTAGGATACACTAACATCTTATGAATCTCCTTTTTAAAGCTTACAGACTTTCAAGTTTCATTCGATCGTCAAAAGAAGCAAATGTGGTATGAGCATAAATGAAAGCAACCAAACTGAAACTCCATCTGAAATACATTGCTCTGACAGTCATGAAAGGTATAATGAGAAATGTTCAGTTTGTGTCTGTTTGTATGAGTACAATGATTTTCAGATGAATTATGACGTGTACAAGGACTGTCTGTTCAGATTCAGCCTAATGAATGTATGTATGTATGTATGTATGGACATCGAACCAGAAAGCATACAGAGAGAGCAACTCAGGCAGCAAAGAAGAGGAAAATTCTGCAAAGACTGAGTCTGTCACTTTGTCTAAACCTCACTGAGCTACATTTCACCGGCTGAAGACTAAACAGAAGACAGAGGGACCCACAAACAAATTCTGAAAAAGGCTGGCAAAAGATCACAATGGAGGAAAACCACTTATTGGTAATCTCAACATTCCAGACTTCAAGGAGTCTGCACAGGATTCTCACAGTAAAGAGTATTAAAAATACATTTTAGGAAAGCACAGATATATGGGCCTAACATTGGTATTGACCAATATTCGTTGACTGCAGGCGGCCTATCGGCAAAAAGGGATAAGCCCCCTGGCTGTAGCTGATGTTTATCTGTATTTGTATAGGCTATATATTTTACTCACAAGACTATTTTGTTTGGCTAATCAAGTGCTGAAAAGTCTTTCAGTAGGTTAGATGAACAGTCTAAAAGAGCTTCTGAAACTGTTATTTTTCAAACAAAGCACTAGCTATTGGCTAAAATTATTATTTTCAACATCGATATCGGTATCGGCCCACGATTTAAAAAAATCAATACATCTCAACCAATTTTTCATTGATGGTCATGTGAATTAGTCCAACAATATCTCATCTGTGGAAACAACAGCAGTGTTTGTGGTTCCTTTCAACATTTAATATGACGTTTTTGTTTAGCCTTTGAGGTGAATCACAAAGTCTGTGTTTTAATGGCATTTATGTTGTTTCATTTCAAATCTATTTCATAATCTATTTCTTTAATTTCTATAATAATCTAATTAAAAAAATGTTAAACTATTTTGAAATTGAGGACTTCTCCTGTTAAATAAGTGACTGAATAAATAAAGTACATAAAGTAAACTACCAATCACATGTTGGTTATCTTTTTGCTGAGTTTCCTAATGCTCATTCGAAAGGAGAGGCCGACAGGGATTTGTTTACATAACTTTAGTATCTCAGGTTAGGAAAGGTGTGGAGGGGACTTGGGATAAAACAAGCACTGTACGCCAAAACCAAGTGATGGTTATTGGGAGTTTAGTTGTAGATGAAACAAATAATGGATTAAAGAACCATACATGGTGTAGAAACAGACTACAAAGACTAAAAAGAGACTGGACCACACTACCTGCCCACCACCAAGCAGCAGACTAACTGGTTAGCAGAGTTCTGAGGAGTTTGCAGAAACCCAAATGAAGTTCCAAGAACGTGAATGTTGGCTCGCGTGTCGTGTTTACATATAACTAAAAAAAGGGAAAGAGTCCATGAGGGTGATAGCTAAGTTGTAAAAACAACAGACTTATATTGTTGATTCAACAGGCTGACTTGTTGTATTGTAGGTTTAAGATGAGAGCATTGGTTACCGTATGTTAAGAAGAATCACCATTTTATCCAGTTTTTACCTTTTGTGTCATAGAATGCTTTGTCCCAATATAGAAAATCAATATTTTGAGATATTCTGTTGTAATATCTGGCGGTGCAGCTTTTTTTCCCCTAGTCAAATCAAATGTAATTGTATAATGTTATTTGATAAATTAAATGTTATTCCTGATTATCACAATACAACAATAAATCACTTGATCTTCTTTGGGAGATCTTTTGAGGACTTTAAAGAACCATGTCGTGACGTGTTGCCGACACCCTGCCCATCTTTGATGCTTTTAGATCTGTGAAATAGGTCCTGGGTAGTATTTGATTTTTTCTCTTGTCTTCTTTTCCTCTCCTGCCAGAAGATAAAAGTAGTCACATGAAGAAGATGGCAAGTGACAGATAGTGAGGAAACATGGTTATCAACTTTGTCATGTTAACTTGCGGTGCAACAGCATAAACAGCATCAGTGTCCCGGGCTCAACCACCAAGTTCACTTTTTGTAGCCTCTTTACTTTAGCTGCAACAACAGACCTACAGACAAAGAATGATGTCAGTTTTGTCATTCATTCCCTTATTCTCAACTATTTTCTAAAGAATTCCATCGATTGGGCAGTTTTACAATTCTTTTTCCTCGTCCTAGTTAGAAAATGCTTCCTTATAAGAGCCTTTTCTTAACACAGGACAAATGCGAAGTACCAGATTCTACGTTTTGATGTTTGTCCGATTTATTTATACAGTATATTGTTCACCAACAGAGCCTTTCTGCAAGCCAATATCTGTTGAAGAGTCAATAAGAAAATATAATGATAGAATTTTATGTGAAAACAAAAACAAAAATGAGAACATGGAAACAAAACAAAGCACAAAGAGAAACAGCACAACAGGCAGTCTGGCCCATTTAATTTCGCTCAATTCTTTACCCAGCATGACCATTTCAGAGCATGAGCGATGGTAAAAGAAAAATAAAAAACAGTAAACATGTTTGAATGAACACGTCCTGCAGATGTGAAATAACCTATATTGCTATATTGTAAGCATTTAAAAACACCTGACCTTCAGTTCAGTGTCATGTGTGAGTGTGAACACACAATTTGTGAAGCATCTATTTGTCCCCCAACTCTGAAGATAAGATTTACAAGAAAGAATAAAGTTAGCGCAAAGTAGTAAAATGAAGCAGCCTCTGGAATTCAGCCGATTTGTCTCAATTTGGCCATCAAAGCCCTTTGTGCATCTTGTGATCCCATTAGTGGATGTCTCTGGGTGAAGATCACTTCATTGAGCCATGGACAGGGAGACCTAATATCTGACACCCGATTGCAGGGGAGGTGGGGGTTGAATATCTATGAGTGGATGCAAGGGTGAGAATGGAATAGGTGGAAGGGAGGTATGGCAAAAGGAGTGTTTAAAAGACACCTGAATTGAGAGTAATGAATCCAGTGAGGAGCGTAGACATCTCTTTCATCTTCAGACAGGTTTAAACCACTCTTTCATCATCATCATCTGAAAAACGTGCGTGCTCATAGTAAGGTACGCATTTACCAGTGGGGAGGACAGACACATTTCACTTTCAAAGAACATCCCACTTTTACGCTTGGGATTGCTTTTTTTAGGTCTTACTGTGTTTGGCAGCAGAGCGAGGAGTTGAATTAAACACACAAAACATTCCCACTGTGAGGAACTCGGGCAGGTGACAATTATTTACTCTGAAATTAGCCTTCTTATTGTGCCTGATGAATGTGTGTGGAAATTAAAAGTGAAAGCTCAGAATGTCAGGCTTACAACGCTACATAACAAGGTCATTGGTGTGTTTGAAGAGTCCCTCATCAGGGTGACAGAAAGCAATGTGAAGAGCTACCGTTTCCTGTAGGTTTGAGACCTAAATATATTTAAGGGGTTTCATTCGTATGATCTGTTGATGAGAAAATTTAAGCCAAGTCACATAAAATCAGCTGGGTGTTTTAGGGTTCTAAAAATAAAGATGTTACTCTGTTGACTTTGTTCATTACTGAAGTAGCTCAGCGTCTATGGCGAGTTTATCAAGAGTGTTCAGAGGATGAGCTTTGCATTTAGAGATTGTGTGTGAGTTAGCACGAGACTGGTATTTGTGTGTTTATGTAAAAAATCTCTTCAATTATTGGATCATTGACTCTGATTGTCCCCAGCAAGTCAAAATTGTTATTAATCTACTTTAACATCTCGACATCTACATCCTTGTATTTCTCCAGAGATATTGGTAAGTATTTTCATATACCGTGACAACATACTCTCACTCTCAATGTATTGCAAAGTTAAACTTAGTCAGGAGCCCTTAGGCCTCCAGGGGCTACACAAACACCCTCAGACCATATATAGGCCTTTTCCCTTCTGGATTTGCAGTATTTAACTAGTTAATACAGAAATAAAAAAAGACAAAAGCTATTAGTATTTGGTGAATATCAAAATCCCAGCAGTAAAATGGGCAGCTGTGGGCAAATCCATGCGCCTCCAGATTAGGGCCCCCTAATCGAGGAAGTCAGATAAGCAAACACATCTGGGGGGCAGAAAACAATACCTGAAAAAAAAAAATCGGTGGAAAACCACTACTACAACTTCACACATAATAATAATAATAATAATAATAATAATGATAATAATAATAATAATTCAATCCGGTAATGAAAATATGGTCACACTAGCATAAATCACGACCGTCAATTTTGTTAACAGTGTGGAATTTTTTATGAATTTTTTATTTTTTTAAAGAAATGTAGACCTTGTATGATGCATGCAAACGCACTATTACAACTCCATCAGGGTCACAAGAAATTAGTTCACCAAGTAACTGCTAAAGAGAAGAAATGAAGCTGAGAGTACCAGAATACTATTACCCTCCAGTCCTGTTGTATACCAGAGCTGAGATCTACATCCATTGTCCATCAGAAGAACAAAGTGTTCAACACTCAGAGGCATGGTTAAGGTAAAAGAGGATGAAACCCAACTACCACTCTATCTAGGCAATTTCAAGACAGCCACATCCATCTGGAATACTTTTAAATAGTTTATAAACTATTCAGAGTAGGCCTATGTCAGATCTCATTTGGGGCTCAGTGGGGCTCAATTTTTTTTGTTTGTTTTTGTTTTTTGTAAAGAAATGTAGAACTTGTATGATGCATGCAACCAACAGAAAGCTATCAATAAAATCAAAGGTATACAACATACTATGGAGAGCTAGAACAGAAACATAGCCCATTGTAGTCATTATGATATTAGGCTGTGGGCCAGATGAGCTTTTGGTGCACCAGCAACCCTCCACCCCCACTCCTTCCAACAAAACTAACTTTTTTTTTTATAAAAGCCTGACTATGCTGAATGGAAATTTAATGTTGACATTGAAAATGTTGTGATACACCATCTACTGGTATTCATGAATAGCTGACCTTTGACCTGGACCATTATCTACAGTACAAGTCTGCGGTTACACTTAGCAAATTCTGAAACAAATTCATTCATGTCAAGATTTTCTGTGATTTCCTTCTCATGTGCCAGAATGTCTAAATCTTTTTTCCTTGAATGCAGCATTGTTCGGTGTAGTGGAGTGAGGATGCGGTTCAAGGTGGAGAAAGAGCTTTTGCATGCAGCTGAAGACACACCAATGACAAGTGCTGTGACATGTGACATATTGAATGCAACATGGGGAAGGCCTCTTTGTACTACTGAATGCACTTGCATGCTTCAGAGAGGCTAGCATCAGGTGGCAATTTATTGAGCAACATTGCTTTTGCCACAGAAATTTCATTTTCGAAGGTTATGCTGTTAAGCTCTGTGCCTGCAAGCACCTGAAGTGGTTTCAGGAGAGAGGGCTCAAGAAACAACTTTGAGTTTGGCAGGAGAAATGATGTGGACCTCATCAGTTCAACATTTCTCTGAGAGAATCTTGTCTCCATCTCTACAATAGCTCTGTCAAGAATGTTTAACATGGCCCTTTTAAAAGCTTGATTAGGAGCTATTTGGTCATCAGAACGTCCAAGTGTTGACAAGACAACGCTATCACCAAGCAGTGAATTAACTTTGCGTTTTCTCTTAGGTGGGGGCGAATTGGTAGGCCTACTTCCACCTGAGAGAAATACACCTGCCAAAATGAGTCACTCCTCATCTCCTTCAGAGTATCCAGTGAAGCTGTCACCACCTCCGCAGCGCATACATCCACTGCTTGGGCCTGCAGAATGGCATTAGCTGGTTTCAGTGCACCAAGAACCAGAAGGAGGAACTTTCCTGTGTTAAAGAAACACTGTCGTTTTAATTGGGTCGAAAGACCCAATGCCTCTGTGCTGATGTGAAAAGGAGCAGTGTCATCCTCTGCTACATCTGAGAGAAGCCCTCTGATTGTGTCCTCATTGGTGACAATGGACTTCGTAACATCATGACTGGTCCACCGTATCTCCAGTAGTTGAGGTGTGTTGTATGTGTGTGCATGTTACATAATGTCTGTGACAAAATGTGCTTAAAGAATTTGACCAGTCAAGGAACTTCTTTGCCAGGGGTTCTGCTTCCATTGCATGAACCACTGCCAAATGGAGCTGGTGGTTGTAGCAGTGCACGTATGGAATGTACTTCCCCACTATGTTTTGCAACAAAGCTTGGACACCACCCCTTCCCCTAGACATGACAGAAGCACCATCATAGCACTGACACACTAAATTGTCTGGTCAGTCAAATGTGAAAGAATGTGGTCTGTCACACCGTAATGAAGTGCGGGCCCCGGTGCGGTCACAGAGTCAGGAGGACAAGAACTCTTAGTTCAAACAAAAGTTTATTAGTTAACAGAAAATCTCACACAGAGGAAAAACCTGGCCTGGTGAGCAGGGAAGTCGGCCTGCAGAACCGGAACAAAAAACCAAGGTAATCCAAGAACTGAAAATAATCCACAAAACATCAAGGGTCAGGATCCAGGTCGTGAACCAAACAGGCATAACAAATACATTAACACACGAGCAAAGAAAGGCGGAGAAGACCAGGTATTTAAACTAACGGGGCAATCAAGGGAAGATGGAACACAGGTGAGTTACGAACCAGGTGTGACATGGTCGGAAATGTACTCAGCATCAAGCTGATGTAGTTAAATTTATCCAATTAGGTGTTCCTTGGGGACAGAGTTTTGGACAAATCTAATTACAACAGACACATTCTCTATGTTACAGCGATCTCTGGTACCATCACTTTTAATGCAAAGTCCAGGAGAGTCTGGATTCCCGTATCTGGCTTGGATATTGTTTAGCACCATTTTGGTGAGGGTTTCAATTATGTCATTTTGTATTCTGTTTGACGTGTATTTTGCATTGTCTGGGATATGTTTTACAATTTCTGCCAACTTCTCATCTTTTTATAATAGAGATTAGAGGAATAGAGATGCAAATAGAGATGATTTTTTTATGGAGACAGAAAAGTGTTTTTCTTACAGCACAGTTGCTAAATCTGGGAAAACTTCATGTTTTGAGGCACTTTCCCATTGAGTGCTGCTAGCTTGACCTTAAACTCAAACTAGATATTAAGGTATAGTCAGTATAAGACAAAGGACATTCACAAACTGGTTCCTAAACATGTTATTAGTGCTGTGTTAATAAAAAAAGAAAAAAACACCACAATTATTTATACAGATATCATGCGACCATGTAAGACAGATTTTGTGCAATGAGTAAAGGAGCGCTAACAGGTTCCAAGGACACAGCTGTGGAAATAGCTGTGCCAGACCATGAACAAAGGGATGAGCAGTCATTTACTGGCTGTACAATGATAACTGTATAGTTATATCCTCAAATATGCTACTGCCACAAATGTCCATGCTAGGCTGGGATAGACTCCAGCCCCCCTGTAACCCTGAGTTGGATTAAGCAGGTAGAGAAAAAGGACGATAACATTCATTGATATGGACACAGCTGCCGTTTTAACCCTTTGGCTTAATACTGAAATGTAAGATTGTCACCCCAAAAAAAATATGGCCAAGGTCTCAGGTTTCAGGAATTTTTTATTTTTTTTGCCACAAAATGGGCTCATTGAATAACTATATGCACTTTGCCCAAAGACCTCCCCAGAAAATTCTGGTCTTTCTGTTATTTTCCTCCCCTCCTCCTATATTGATTTTTTTTCTTACAGGTTCAGTTCACTGCCTCATACAACTGCAGATGCTTAAAGGAGCATATACTCGCTGGTTTGTGTTTTTTAAATGGTAAATGGACTTGTACTTGTATAGCAAAGGTCTAACTGACCACTCAAAGCGCTTCACTACATGCCGCATTCACCTTCCGATTGGTGGGCGACTGCTCTTCCTCCTGAGCTACAGCCGCCCTAAAGTGAACACAAACAATATTAAAAGAGATTAAATGCCTTCCTCAGGAGGCCTGAACCTGGTTTGTCACTGTTAGAATGTGTATCAAATCAAATCAAACTTTATTTATATAGCACCTTTTAGACAAAAGCAGCGCAAAATGCTTTACATAATAAAATCAATATATACATAAAATCACACACTCATCTAAGTTTAAGAACACACATCTGATCATACTCTGTTTTTCACACACAACATCACACTGACAACCACACTGCACACTCACAAGTGTGATTGTGAGCTGCTGAACTAAAGCTCAGTGGCCGTACTCGGTCTACAAACAATAGACATGAAGTGATTAGGACTTCCTGACTGGATTTACAGTGACCCAGATAGGCTGAACAGTTGGCTGCTGCCGCTGCAGTACAGACAACCTGGCTTTGCTCCCCTAAATTCCCTCTTAATTGAAGAGACAGTTTAGTGAGGTAGGACAAAACTTTCAAAGGGCATTTAGGTGGGTGGTTTATTTTCACTTTAGGTGGCCTTAGTCACTGGCTTAGTATCCAGTAATGTGACTTCACCTTATTTCCAGCTGCTTTAACAGCACTAGGCCTCAAACTAACATCAGCACAACGGTCACGGCACCATGACAAAAACACATTCACCTCTAATCTAAGCAATTGACAGTCAGCTAAATCTACTTATTTATTCTGCTGGTGAACTGCATTTGGAGAGATGAATGGCTTTGATTTTGAGACGTAATTACTACATCCAGCTGTCTGTAGATATGCCATTTCCTCTCAATTATTGGCTGCAAGATTCCCTGCTGTGAGATTGCTGTATGTTAGGTTATGGCAGCCTCTGTTTTCCAGCAGTCTCTGCAGACAGAAAGTGCTGATTCTGTGCGCTTTTATGGGATAACTTATTCTCTCTTAATTGCCAAACGGTCTCCTGATGCGTTTTTGTGTGTGGGAATGTGAGTGTGTGGGTGTGTGTGTGGGAGTTAGCCCCATTTTGATTAATGTGAACTGGGAGTGCTGAAAGTGCTGCCAGGCTCTGAGGTGTCACCCAACACTACTGAATAAATGAACAGAACTAATTGTTTGTTTATGATCTGAAATATTAATAACGCTGAATATATGAGGCAGTCAGTTCAAGTCACCATTTGGGACAAATATGCACTGTGGCTGCTGTAGCTTCATATAAGCATTAACAGGAGCATTGTCAGTTCTATTCTAACTGTTTAGGGTGCATAGTTGGACTTTATTATAATTAATTATTATAATGTAAAGCATCTTCTATAGTATTTTTGAGAGGTTTTTGGGGGATAAACATTTGAAGGCAAGACTGCAAGAGATTTTAGCTAAGATGGTGTCTTATTTTGATGATGAAATATTTTTCAGCAGCTTACTGCAAATTGCACATCTGTTTCACTTACTGTCTGTGTAAGTGAAGGCAAACAAAGAGAAGTGCTATCACATTTATGGTTTCATGCAAGGAACCTTGAATGCCAGTGTAAGTGGCCTTGATGATCATCATTTATTATGATTGAACTTCAAGGACCCTCATGTTCCAAACTGAGAAGTATTCCTGGGATTAAAGTGCTGATTAAAAGACTGTTACACAGTATGTTCTATTCTAGAGCTGACAAGGGGAAATATTAGTGATCGTCTGGCAACGTGACAAAGACCACAGAGTAGCATACAATGCTTGTGTATGAGCCCCGGAAAACCAAAACAAGTGGTTGTGTTCAAAAGTTGCAATTTAGAGCCCTCGTGGGCCTCATCGGGATTTCTGCTCTCTACCTCTTTAATGCTGTGAGTTTAAAGAGGATGACGCTAAATCAGGAGACTAAATCCCAATTCCCTTGTGGTGCACACCCCAGGCAAAGTTTTGTTTACGCTGTGCTTTATCAGTGATCTGGGAAGCATTGTGAAATCCTGTGCATCGCCTCTTTCATCTCCATACAGCACCTTGATCCTCACCGCACCATTAGTGTTGAGGCAGTAATGAGAGACTGAGGTGAAGAATTTCAACCTTCCGGTTACATTGCTTGGTATGTTGTGTGTGCATGTGAATGTGTGTGTGCATGCTTGTGAAGGGGAGGTACACAGCCACTTTCATTAAAAAATACTCAATGTAAGTCCAAAAGCCTCTGTTGTTGTTAATCTAGGTAACGAAGCCCTCCTCAAAATTGTTTTGTGCAGCATGCAGCTCTCAAAATGAAAAAAGGTGATGGGGTTGATTATTGCTGATAGAGGGAAGCAAACAGCCTGGTCTGAAATATTCCTCGAGCATCTAATCATTTTGTTGTATTGCAGAACAGATAATCCCCTGGAGTAAGAAAACAAACTAGTACATAGGTTTCATATATTAAAATGTTTTTTGCAGCTTTTGTCACATTTATTCACCTGTAAAATGTTTTCAGTCAGCAAAAATCTTATCATATTGTTATGTTGTTATTTGAAGTTCTCTTTTTTATTTTGGCAATCTCAGTCCAAAGTGTGATCTCAGGTGCCAACCACCGAGGCTATCACTTTACCTAACTTACATCTGTCTTGGTTGTTTTGTGTTACTTTTAGAGCCAAATGATGGTCTGCAGTTCATGCTGATTTAGCAGATTTTCCACCCTGTCAAAAAATTATTCCGTATTTGCAACTTTTGACATGAAAATAGGCACATTTTTGAGATGCATCACTGACGAAGTCACTTGAGTCTAAGAATGTCAGTGTGGCATTAAAAACCCATCAGTCAAACTCCAAAACAAAGCTGATCTGGGGTGAATTATAGGGCTGTGTTTTGAGAAGCTGTATCCAATACCCTCATCTGCCATGACACTTAATTCAAAGAGTGGTGTGTCAGATCTCATTTGGTTTGCAAGTACCATCTTACTTTGCTGGATTGGTGGCACATCATTTGATGGCTTATCATTATCCCGTTCTACATTAGGCCTCTTATTACAGCTGGCAGAGCATAACCCCACTCTTAATTTTGTAAATTAACATGCCCTTATGATAATTGAATAGAGGATAATAGCTCTTGGTAGACAGCATATATAGTGACAGGGAATAAAGAAAAAAACATCTATCGAGTACTCCCACCGTTCACACACATCCCCTGTAGATAAGAGGTCTCCTTAAAAAACACTCTGAGCACTTCTGGATGGTCGATTAGGATGCACAGCAAACAAACTACAGCACGCATCACATTGTTATTTAAAATAGAAATGTAAAACATGACCCTAAACTGAAATATGGCGATCAATAACCTGTCTCCTGCTCCTTTGTGAACAGTGTTTCTGATAAAAAGGGCTGAGGAGAATTGACATTCTACGGTTAGTTTCAGGGGAAGGGCTCCCTCTCGGCTTTTAAAGCAAGCTGTCGTAGCTGTTCTTGACATATCGTTAGCTATTATTCCTGATGCCTCCCGTGGGCTCATCCTCTCCATAAACTCTTTTCTTTTCACTGAGCCACAGCCTCCTATCACCGGCATGCTTCTTAAACAGACACATACATTAGTTTAACTCATATTTCCTCAGAGGCTCGCAAGCCCACCAACTCACAGCCCCACTTATCACTTGGCCCCCTGAATGTGGACATAGCTGCTTGGACATGTTTATTCAAATGCTCTGCCCTGAGACAAAAACCTGTTGAAGCAAGTGTGTACATTTTCTTTCTTTAAGCTTTGGTCTGAGTTGTAAAAGGTTTGACCTAGAATCCATTAGCAGAGAAGGACAAATGAAAAATCCCCACTTGCTGAATGTGGTTTAACTCATTGTTGTGACATATGTTCAAATATTTCTGCACCGAAAAGAATGCCATCGTTTAAACATTGACCTCTGCATGTAAAGAAGTCAATATCATCAACCTATCTGCATAATAGGTCAAACACATCAAAACTATTCAAAAAGATCAAATAGGAAAACTTGCCCCACGGTGAGCTATGTAACTCTGAGCAATGCTGAATCGAAACATCTGTGCAACCGCCTAAAATGGCCGAACTGGTGTGTTCTAGAATCTGTATAAGTCAGTAATGTAGCATTTTGTTTCATCCTGAACTGTTGAAACTTCAATTCAGTGTGTGTACATGAGGATTACTGCACAGCAGAAACAGGTCATCATGCAACTAACAGTGAGAAAAAAAAGAAAAGAAAACTCGTATTTGTTCTGAATAAATCTCTAATTACTTGTTGCAGCCACATCGTAGCTATTACTTGAAACTTACTCTTGCAAAGTATAGACGATTATAGATGAGTCATTAGTTCTCATATGACGCCGTACTAGTCTTAACTTCTTGCAGCTGCTTTAGATATATCGTCTCTTTATCTTCTTGAGATTTTCTACTTTTAACTTTTTTCAATCAAAAAGATTTTTGAAACATTTTCTCACTGTGTTGGATGCTCTGCTGCTTAAAAGAATTCTGTTGGCGATTCTGGCTCTTTTGAACGTCTGGTTTGAATCATAACAATTCTGACCGGAAAGTTGTTTAGATGTAGGAGGAGCTGATTGAGCTTTCCAAAGCCAAATGAATGCCTGGTACATTGACTCAAATCCAGAGTTAAAGAACATATTTATAGGATGTATATTAGGACAGAAAGAAGGAGGAAGTTTAAAGCATTTCTACGCTCGGTATTAACAAGGAATGTGAGATCACTGGCAAATAAAATGGGAGAGTGTGGAATGCTTACAATGACAGAGGGATACCAGGAATACATTATACGAATGCCAAATTCTGCAACACAATATAGATCTGTTGCCTGACAGTTTTCAGACTGTAAAGGCAACAGATGGCATAATCCTACAAATGTTACTGAGAAGGAGCATCTCTCCCCCCCTGGATGTTAAACTGTTATTAATCTGTCTACAGAGAGATTTCACCTGTGTTAACTGCATCATTTAGTTGTTGCCACAGACACAACATCCCAAGGCATTCACACCTCACATTGCTGCACTTCCATCTTACCAACAGATTTTTATTCTATTTTATTCAGTTTAATTTATTTAAGATTTTTCCTCAATAATTTATAGCAACAAATACAATTTCCCCTATTATTACTAATAAGGGAAATTATTATTATTAGAGTTGCATTCAACTGAGCAACAAGAGTTACAGCTCAAGTCCACATATTGTACCTAAATTACAATTTTTTTTTGGCAAGAAAAAAATTTTGAAGGCTATATATGGCCCACTTCAGCCTGGAATATGTAGTCCACAACAGACGTCACTTTCATGTTAAATCAGTATCATGTTTATAGCTCTATGTATTAGAAGGACCTTCTGTTCCTGGAAGTGGTGTCATTTTTATAGTATTTTGTGGATTCACATCAATCCTGTCTTTGTGTGTAAACGTGTATTGTATGTAAAAGTTGTCTTTGTCAAATTATAATAGAATGTTTAAACTTTTCCTCTAATGGATGTATAAAGTCTGTTTGCGTCTCTGGTTATGATGTTTTCTTTCTTTGTGGATAATCCTTTCGGTTTTATCTTTAAGCTCTTACAAGATTTGTTTCGAAGCTTAGTGGCAAAGCACTCAATGGTTAAAGAAAAAATCCAATAACTTTAAAGCTGGGCCCCATCTTTTAGAGTCTAAATGACTTGTTGGATGTAACTGGCAATACTGACATCGCAGGAACCTCATCCAAGGGGAAGTTGCCGTCTTGTGTTCCTTACCTTTGTTATCCTGACAACTGTAGTTGCGCTCAAGCTAATAAAAGTGCCTCCTTTTCAGGAGTGTCTTTATTCAGGTTTTCATCAAAAGTTTTTTGGTGTCAAAAGTATTCTATTATTTGACTTGTCGGGAAATACAATGTGTTGCAAGGTGCAGTGCATTCACAGAAGAGGAGCATAACTAGCTTCAACCGTTGTCTTTGCCAGAGCTCCAGAGATTTTCAGTTAGGGCTTTTCAAAGTGTGGCATTGTAGAGAGAAGGGAACACAAGCAATTTTTCAAAAACAGGTATTCCTCTGTTTTATTAGCAAGCCACACTTTACTTTCTAGTCCAACTCTGTGATGTTAGTTGAGCTTTACTACTAGCACAGCCTTCTCATCTCTCAGTCACGTTTAAAATGGTAAATGGACTTGTACTTGTATAGTGCTTTTCTAGTCTAACAGACCACTCAAAGCGCTTCACTACATGCTGCATTCACCCCACTCACACACAGCACGTCTTAAGATAAACATAACTACGTGCTTTCTAAGCATTCACACACATTCATACCCCCAATGATACACCGACCTTCCGATTGGTGGGCGACTGCTCTTCCTCCTGAGCTACAGCCGCCCCTAAAATGCTGTCGTTTTTGCAACAACTCACCTTCCATGACATTTTCCACACTTCTGCTTTGATGCACAAAATTTCCTCCTGGGTCAGACTGCAGCTGTTTCTGGCTAAATGCTTTACAAATTAGTGACTTTTTTCCCCTGAAAATATGGCAAATGTTTGAAAGTACAACTATTTTTATTTTATGTAAGCATTTCCAGTAATGGCTCATAATTTATCATCAATTAGATAAACACACTATCAAAAAAAAAGAGTGGGTGCTTAAACCATAACAACAATTCAGTAAATAATGATGCCCTTTAAGTAAGTTTGAACCAAACACATGATTACTTTTACAAACCAATCCATAGAAAGCAGTGTATATACTCAAACCAAATTCTGCCTTCTGACTCTGAGCTACTAGCAATCTCTTCGTTTGTATTTTCCCTGCGTCAGGTGCACCCTGAGGTACACTGGGCTTGCTTCCAACATGACTGCACCACCAATTCATACCCAGATGCAAAGTATTTGCTTGTTTCAACGAATTTCAAACCACACCAGATGCTCACCAATAAACCCAAAGAATTAACCCTTTACTGGGATGGGATCCAAATTCAGTATCTTTCTCACACAACCATTTCCCTGCAGTCAGATTGAACAGGCGGTGCAATTTCTTTTCTGTAAGATTTTGGCAGTTTAAATATTACTGCAACAACTACTTCCAGCACGCAAACTCTCTTCAAACTTTTTAAAAATCAGAACGTGAGAAAAAGGAGAAGGCTGGGTTGAAGGAAACTATGAAGATGTAAATAACATAATATGACGAAAGTAGACAATACTGTCATGTCTGATAACTCAGTAAAACACTTACAGCTTGGAGACAAAGCTCAGAAGCAGCCTATAGAAGTGGTGGTAAAACTTGTAATGAAAATGATACCTTGAGCACAGTTTTAAGCTTTGCCAACTGGTTCGGATTCTGCCTCATACACTGATGTAAGTATAACATTTTATCAGGATACACGATGCAGTAAAGTGCATGACTGGAGCGTGTTGGGATTGTGCTCAGCAGCTCATGTCACTATCAAAACTGTATCAGCAGACTCATTCACATTAATTCTGAATGACAGCATCTGAGAAAATTGCGTCTGCTTTTAATCTCAGGACAAACATTTCTAGTGAATCTTGATGAAGCTTCGTCTTTGGTGCCAGCCTCGCTTAGATGCTGGTCTAATCAAAGCGGCACCACGCTGCTAGCCTGTGGCTCCACTGTCGACAGCCCTTGGGGGTTTAATGTTGATTTCCCTTTTGGACTGAGTCACTCTTGAGAGGATCCAAGTGGCTCTGGTGCTGGGTGAGAGCAACATCCTTGTCACTGATACTGATGCTCACTGTTGTTTGATGCTGGGCATGTCTCTGCAGCTCCCTACCTCATCTATCACAGTAACTGTGAATGGCGTAAGGGGACGGCTGAGGAACAGAGGAGGGCTCCCTTCTCTGACTATGTACTTAGTAATCTGTGCCAACACTGTTCCCTGAAAGGAGAATGGGGACCTTGTATTCTGAGATTCCAGATGGGCAAAGCAAAAACAACATAGCACACACCACAAGGACTCTCCAGTGGGACAGAGGGTAAAAGTGGATAAGGCTCATGAGGTTATTTTTGTGGAGTGTGCTGCATAAAAAAACATTAAAAAATTATGCGGTATGTTTTATCTAATGTTAGACATTATCTTGATCAAGCAGTGTAGTGAGTTGAGTGGTGAACTATTAATGACTAAGATCTTTTTATGTAAAAGTCAGTTTTTGTCAGATGAAGTAAAGGGAACATTTGTTGAGAGCACATTTTTGGGTGTCTGAAGACACTATTAACTCAAAAACTCAAAAGCATTTTGCTTTGGATCCCCTAGGTTTGAAAATATTTAACTCAACAACCATTCAAATTTGCATTGAAGTTATGTCAAGTTCAGCCCCGACTGTTTGCATTCAGGCAGATGAAACTAGCGTTGCTTGAAGACATTTTGTTGTCAGCTGCGCTAAACAGAATGCATCCGACTACGACTACCAGCCTCAGAGGACATTAGAGCCCAGTGGATAAACTACATTTCAGTGTAATGTTTTAGCAAGAGTAAGCAAAAGACTGTATGTGCAACACCCACTTTTTTAATTTCATTGGACTGTTTTAGTCGCAGCACTTGCAACAAAACTGTACCGCAAAGAGGGATCAGTTTTTTGTTCAGCAGTTGCTAAAACACTAGCAGCTCAGGTAATGAATCATGCATAACAAATACTAAGGAATTATCGCTGTTACTTTTTGAAAAATAAACATTACTGTTATGCCATTACTTTGTTAATATAATCTTTTCTATTTTAACCATGTTATTTGGACATATAGCCGCTGCTTGGACAAGGTGTGTTTTCAGAACAACAACGGTCCTCTGCTCACTCTCATTGCTACTACTCTCAGTTACTTAACCTTGCATTACTGATATGTTTCTAATGAAGATGTAGGTCTCCAACTACAATTGTTTAATGCTTTTAATAGATACAAAATGTGTAATGCAACAGTAATTAATGGTACACATGCATTACTATGAGTTATGCTGTATGTGTTCTAGTCCATTAGTGTTGATAAAAAGGTGCGGTTTACCAGCATTTGCTGCCAACTTATAATGCTACACTGCTAAAAGTGAGGTGGTTGCTTTGTACTAGCCTGGTCTCAGAAGAGGTGTTTCAAGAGAAAGAGAAAGGGTATTGTTTCTTAGATCCTGTTTTCTACAATTAAATGAAGACAAAACTGAGATCATTCTGTTTGGTAGCAAAGAGAAGACGGTCAGCACTGGTAAATATCTTGAGACTCGGGCCCTTACAATCACTGACCAAGTTCGTAACCTTGGAGTGTTGATAGACTCAGATCTGACTTTCAGCAGCCACATCAAAGCTGTCACCAAAGCAGCTTTTTACCAACTCAGAAACATCAACAGAATTAAAGGTTTTCTCACCCAAAAAGACCAGGAGAAACTCATCCATGCATTCATCTCCAGTAGACTCGATTACTGTAATGATCTGTTAACTGAACTTCCCAAAAAGAGCACTAAACATCTGCAGCCAGAGTTTTAAGCAGCACTAAGAGATCTGAACACATCACACCAGTTTTAAAATCTTTACACTGACTTCCAGTCAGTCACAGAATAGATTTTAAAAGCCTACTGATGGTTTACAAATCCCAGAATGGTTTAGGCCCAAAAGACATCTGTCATATGTTCAGAGAATATAAACCCAGCAGAGCTCTTAGATCCAAGAACTCAGGTCAGCTGGTCCAGTCCAGAGTCCAGACTAAACATGGAGAAGCAGCATTTAGCTGTTATGCTGCAAACAAGTGGAACAAACTGCCAGTGGAGATTAAACTGTCACCAAATTTTTTTCACATTTTTAAATCCAGATTAAAAACATTTCTTTTCTCATGTGTTTATGCATGGAATTTGCACATTATCTTTTAACTTATCGAGACTGTTGCTTGTTTTTATTCATTTTAGTTCTTTTTAATTCTTTTATTTCTATTTATATTATTTTACATATTTTTAATGCTTTTTTCTGCTCTCTGCTGCAAATGCTTTAATTTTATGTGAAGCACTTTGAATTGTTTTGTACATGAAATGTGCTATACAAATAAATTGGACTTTTACTTTGACTTAAGCCAAGTGAAATTTTGAACAAATCTTGTCTCAGACATTTCAGTAAGACCTCAGAAAATTGTGCTAATTGGTAAAAAAAAAAAAAAAGGACATGTCTCCTTTGAGTCAGAAAACTACAATGCAATTATAGAAAAGACATCACATTTAATTGCACATTGTGTATGTACAGCACAGTCAAAATACCACACACTTTACACAATATAATCCATCTGAACAGAATACAAGCCGGCCTGTGTCATGTAAGAGTACAAAACATCAATTATTTGCCATTAACTACACAGTTTATTCGCCTCATACTCCGTGTAGTTTGGCTGTCTAGCGCTGAAAGCTTGCAGGGCAGTGAGTATCCTGGTAACGTCTGCGCTGGACAGTTTGAGTCTGTGGCGAAGCAGACAAGCGAACAGATCCACATGTGGGGCTCCTAGAGGCGAAAGCCGGTTCACCCTGTAGCGCAACTCAACCAGCTGCAGGAGGGCTGAATCCTGCGATCCCTGAGTGTACGGGTAGTCTATCTGCAGAATCAGGTCCTGGATCGCTTCAGGGTCAAAGTGCACACTGTATCCAAACAGCTGCATGTTGCTCACTTTCATGTAGCCAATGCTGCTGGATGTCTCTGTGTCCTCTGGAGGTTCATTATGCAGCGTCATGTTCCTGTTTCCTACTGCCACCCCCACAGAGTCCTTGCTGTGGCTCCTCAGGTAGAAATGAACCGTTTCAAAAAAGCTCTTCCACCTGTTTCCGAGTGTCAACGTCCAGTTGTAGCAGTCCAGGGGGATATCTAACTTGGTCCGCTCCCAGTCAGGATATCCATGCTGACCTATAGGCATGGTCCAGCTCTCCGAATGGCTACCTCCAAAGGGATTGACAAACAGGGACAATGTTGGCTCCAGAGTGCTGTTTCCAGTGAGGCAAAACTGCAAAGAAAGCCCAAGGAGCACATGAACACGGTTGGACTTGACCCGGTTACTCTTAAGGGTGAGCAGCATTCTTTTCCTCCAGGAGGGATCGAACCAAGTGTTTATACGCACGTCATTGCTCACAAATACAGCATGCAGAACAATGCGTGGGTCACGCCGTTGGAGGAGGTAGCGCAGCTCCAGATCCTGCAAATCTCTGTCACTCTCCATGCCGAGGTAGGGGTCTGTAGGGTCGGGCACTGCGGGCCGGCAGGCTCCCTGGTTCAGGGTGAAGCCTGGGTTACAGCTGGAGCATCGAGTCCGGTTCTCTGTGGAACAGGAGGCACAGCGGGGACCGTCGCCCACAGAGCAAGGAATCAGGCCCTGGCAAGGCGGATAAATGTAGGGGCAGGAGCAGCTGCGGCTCCTGTCACTGTAAACGCCAACCTGCTTGTTCTCACTGCAGTACAACATGGAGAGAGCGTAACTCAGCCAGAAGTGCAGGGGCCTGAGGGAAAGAAGACAAATGTTTCAGAACACATCAGGTTCAGAGACACCACACTGCTGTGTTGGCTTTTATGAAATTGTATTTGGCACTGTGTTGTTTTTTGCGGTGACACAGGAGAGGAAGGTTTGCCAAAGAAAACGTGTTATTTTGATGTGCAGTGAAAAGAGTTTGAGTCAAACTCAGCTGCAGCCCACTATGAGATGATGACACAGAGTCATACACATACAAACCCAAATACCAATGCACTATTAATGTCTTGTGACTCTATTTTGTTTTCGACTCATACAACTTTTAGGCCTTTTTCAGACATGAGGTATGAAACATTAATAGCTACATCTGTTAAAGTGACAGCCCCATTTGTCATAATGAGATCAATGTTCCTCACGGCCTCATTGGGACAGACACCCCAGATATGACAGTGAGAGCCATGGTGTGTTTTTGACATTTGCTGTTTATCGGAGATTGGACTGTTCATCAAGTGAGGTATAACACGCAAAGCATGATTAAGTTTTCTTACGGTTAGATGTCATATTGCTATAATAAAATATATATTAGCATGAAAAGTGCTCTGTCGTAAAACATACCAGCATTGGATGGGAGAAGCTGAAATATCACTTTTCTACATTTTTAAGCTTCAGCTCTCGGTTTGAACAACTACATGGGTGTTTTCACTCTTACCATGTTGTCTGTGGCACAGATAGTTACAGGGAAGCCTGATCATTTCAGAAATGATCTGAGATTTATGATCATAAAAGAGCAGTGCATGTCTGAAATTGGCTTAGATAAACATAGTCAAATAAACACAACACTGGTTAAAATATGTATCCCTGACACAGAGTCATGTGAAGAAGAAAGAGCACCTTTAATTTATATGGTTTTATGTATCTGAAATCTAAAAAAAATATCTTGTCCATACAACTTCAGATGATGAACATTTTTTTCCCAAAAACTGGACCAAAAGGCAGAGACAGTGTGTGAAAAACACAAAAAGATTCCCTTACTGTTTCCATACAGCTTAAGAGGGTAAGTCCCAGCCAGATGCTGCTAATCAAATGCACTCGATTAAATGATCATCAGGAAGTGTGAGCTCCTTTATAAAAGCAAAGGTTTTGGCAGTTTGCTGGTCTTGAGCATTCAGGTGCCAAGGAGGAAAGACATCAGCAATTATCTTTGAGAAGCAATTGTTGTTGCCCATCAATCTGGGAAGGGTATAAGGCCATTTCCAAACTATTTGGAGTCCATCATTCTACAGAGAGAAAGATTATTCACACTGAAAACATTCAAGACAGATGCCAATCTTTCCAGGAGTGGACATGTTTACATCAAAGTCAGACTGTACAATGCAGAGAACCCAGAAGTTACTTCTCAGACTGTACAGGCCTCAGTTAGCATGTTAAATGTTCATGACAGTACAGTTAGAAAAAGACTGAACAAGTATGGCTTGTTTGGAAAGGTTGCAGGAGAAAGACTCTTCTCTCTAAAACAACATGGCAGCACAGCTTAGGTTGAAAAAGATGCATCTGAGCAAACCACAAGACTTCTGGAACAATGTCTTTTGGATAGACCAAGTGGAGATGTTTGGTCATAATGCACAGCAGCATGTTTGGAGAAAACCAAACACAGCATATCAGCACAAACGCCTCATACCAACTGTCAAGCACGGTAGTGGAGGGCTGATGATCTGGGCTTGTTCTGCAGCCACAGGACCTGGACACCTTTCAGTCATTGAGTCCACCATGAACTCCTCTGTGTACCAAAGTATTCTGGAGTCAAATGTGAGGCCATCTGTCTATGAGATAAAGCTTGGCTGAAACTGGGTCATCAACAGGACAATGATCCCAAACACAGCAGCAAATCTACAACAGAATGTCTGAAATAGAAAAGAATCAAGGTGTTGGAATGATCCAAAGTCTTGACAACCTGAATGAAGTCCTGTGGTGGAAACTTAAGAGAGCAGTGCATAAATAAATACCTGCAAACATTAATGAACTGAATCAATATTGTAAGGAAGTGTGGGCCTAAAATCCTCTAAAACGATGCAAGATCATACAGAAAACGATTGATTCAAGTTGTTGCTGCTAAATGTGGTTCTACAAGCTGCTGAATTTTAAGGTGTACTTAGCTCTTCACATGCTGCTTCTGCGTTTTGCCTTAGTTTTGGTAAAATTATTGATGTCATGTGTTGTTCATCTGAGGTTGTATTTATCTTATTTTAAAGCCTGATATGGATGATTTTAAATCATGTCCTGATATGTAAAATCATATAAGTGAAAGAGTACACTTTGTATATATACTTATACTTTCTATAAATAAACAAAAAATATTTTACTAGCAGAAAAATCTTGACACAAAGGTGCTTTGTGGATTGCATTTAAGTAGCATGCTGATTGATTGTGTTATATAGTTAATTTCCCTGCCAGAAACAGCCATCTTATATGAATGTTGATAAGCTCAATCTGGCTGAAGTACACCAACTGGTGCTGCTAAAATAACAGCACTAACAGTAAAACAAACAGATCTGGTTAAAACAATAGCTCATTACTGTGCACAGCAGCTGAAACTCCTGAAAGTGTTTTCATAATATAAATGAAATATTACTTGAGAATTGATTATAATTTAGTGCAAACTTGCAGACAGTTACGTTTATGTTTCTGACTGACCAATCATTATGCACTTTGTCTTCCACTGGCTGGGGCGAAGAACCCTTGCTCCCATCAGCACTTTTCATCTCACTCAACAACTACTTTTCCCATCTAGTAAGTACCGTCTCATTCTGTTGCTTTCTCTCTCTGCTTGGCACATGAATCATTTTAATAATTATCATTTTTGGGGAGCAGCGTGGGTTAATATGCAACAGTATCAATATTCCTCCCTCTTGCGCCAGTTTTGCGTCTTACCTCGGCCTTGGCAGGATTATTTTGGGCTGTTTTCGGCACCTCTTGCTAAGGCTGAAGAGCTTGTTGGTTGTGCGGCGAGCTTTGGTGAAAAGTTGGCTGCTACTGGTTTCCAGCTGCCTGTAGCGCTGTAGCAGGCTAGCGTCCATCCTCCACAGGTACTCCACGACAGATGTGTTTACAGCGTAATAGGTTGGCAGCTTCCCAACAAAACTCTGGAACTCCTCTGGAGGGAAGAAGAAAATGAATGAGTAAATGCTGCCTGTGGCTGTGAGCCGCAGGGTATCAACATCCCCTAAATGTCAACCCCTCATTGTTTGTCACAGGAAATCAAACAGCAAAAGAATGAGAACAACAGTTCCAAAGTGCAAAGTGAGTATGTTTGTGAATATATTTAATCTTTTTTTCTGTTGTTTGCATGGTAATTTGCAGATCATGTCAGAGAGCAAACGGTAACCTTTCATATTTTGTTTCTCTGGAAAAATATACTGTATATTCACACCTGTTGTCAGTTGTGTACCTAGTCTCTAATTAGACATGATTGACACTAAAAGCAAAATTGCTGAAGTGTTTAGGAGTGTGAAATTAGGACAAGTTGCTATGGTTACAGTGGCCATGTGTCAAACTTAACAAAAGAAGTGACATGTTTTAGAAAAGTTTCTCAATTTCTTTTTGTCAGAAAAACGTAACTGTGTCGACTCTCAGACGAGCTAATTATTTGCACAAGGCCCCACAGAACAGCAGAGCACTCAAACTATTTCTATAATGTTTCTAGAAATCTAGAAACTGCTTCACAGCTTTATACCTCTTCCATTTTTTTTCTTTATACCAATCCATTTGAAAATGATTTCTTTGTCTACTCCGGCTCACATAGAATTAGAACAAAAAGTTGTACACAACTACTAACAAGCCGAAAATGCTTAAGTGTAGCTGCTTCACACAGATAATGAACCTGGCATCTGAAGGTCTGTCAAAGCTTTTCTTTAGCCGTTTTTTCCACTCATTTACAGTCTAGTTCTTGTACCTGATCCTTTAAAATGAACACTAACCTATAAATCATTAAAGCATAAAAAGGCACCCAACTCAAGGGATGAACCAGTGCTGGTCTACACATTACAGACAACTTATTAAAAAAAAAAAATTTAAATAGCATCTTTAAGCACTAGGCCTTCAGTTGATCCATCTACTGTTCACTGAAGCCTCAGCGGAAATGGTTGCCATGGAAGGGTGGCTGTGGCCATTCTTAAGAAAGAGAAACAGGGAGAAAAGACTGAGGTATGCCAAATGATCCAAGAAGATGACTGAAAATCAGCAGCAATAGCTCTTATGGAGGTATGAATCTTCCCCAGAGCCTGGACCTCAACATTATTGAAGCAGCGTGAGATTATTGCAGAGAATGGAACAAAACATCCAAAGAAGAGCTTTGGGATGTCGTTCAAGAAGCCTGGAGAACAATTCCTGAAAACTACTTACAGAAATGACAGAAAGCTTGTCTAAGAGGGTTCAAGCTGTGTTGAATAGAAAAAAGTGCTCATACCAAATATTCACTTTGAATTTTTCCTTATTTTCATTTATGTTTGCAAATGTTTCAATAAATCGCTGCACCTATTTCTTGTGAAGGATGGCTTAAGACTTTTAAACAGTACAGAATTTTCAGATATTTAGGTTTAAGCAGCAGGAAACCAGCAAACCAACGTACCTCCTGTAGCTTCTATGAGCAAATGTGTGGATAACATTTCCCACAGGGCAAATGCCAGCTCCAATTCAGAGCACGAGACACATGCAGCTGACTTCTTTGGACTCTCACAGCCAGTTTCTCTTATTCTTTGACTTGCACTGTAAATATTTTGAATATATTATTTACAGAGTTGAAATCTCAGGGTGCAGATCATTAAATGATAAAAAAAGGATGACAAAAAACAACTATGACACAGACATCTGCCAATAATTTTGCAATAGTCAAAACTAAATCAAATTCTAGCTTAAAAAATGTACAGAACAGAGGGAACAGCGATGATTACCTTTGAACCTTTTGAATATGAAATGTTTTCACTTCAGTATTATATTTAATTAGCTACTTGCATGGCATATCAAAATTAGCAGATTAATTCTTGAGTTATGGCCAAAAATGTCCTTTGTGAGATAATAGAGATTCTTGAGTCAATGTTCCTCAAAGCTTTCAAGAGATATCTGGTTCACAAGAACAAGACAGATCTTTGTGAACCACATAAATTAAAACGTAGTCATTTGTGGCCATTAGATGGTAACAGATGGCTGCTAGATACTAGCTCCAAAAAAATGTCTGGCTCCAAATCAAACCCATTCAAAAGTGCTCACTTTTCTAATTAAAGGCTACGTTGTTAAATTACTGTCATGAGCTCTACTTCTGATCAGTGTGCTGGATGTCATTTTGAAAGTATTTCCATAAAATATCCATGAAAAACCCTCATCAGGTTTTGAGGACCCCCCCCCCAACCCCATTAATTTTCTTTTTTTAAAATCGAGGTGTGTCTACGTCTAACATTTATTAAAACTGTACTTCTTCTTTACTGTTGCTTTCATCACCATGATGAATTAGTTGTGGTGCTAACAATGACTTTATATGGAAATGATCGAATCTGGCAGTGTCTGTATCCGTTTATGGCTAAAAATGCAAGCAGAAGTCAGGATTGTGCACATGTGTATAGTTTCATGATAACTGAGATTTCTAAAAGCCAACCATTCGCACACATGACTTCCCTCATCTGCAAAAAGAATGTGTATGCACATTTCTGCATTTGTGTGAACACACAGTTTTAGTTATGAAACTAAAGATAGTTTTAGTTTGACTCCACATGGCCAAAAGTGCAAAGGTGAGCTTTACACTGACATCATATCGTTCAGACAAACACATTTCTGATCATTATCACTCTGTTTTGTGGGAACAGAAGGGAAGATGGTGTTAACTGCAGTTGGACTGGTAGGTGGAGCCATGCAAAAGCAAGGTGAGAGCATCATTTTATTTTAAAAAGTCAATACATGCAGCAGTACCTTGGTACAAATTACCATAGCAGTATTGTAGTGATGGCTCTGCTTCCACTCATGTTCAGCTTGCCCTATATATTTGTTCCATCAAATCTAAGTAAACTGTTGTGTAAATACTGGTTGAGGCTATGAATCATTTCCACAATGGTCCTTTGTGTTTATGGTAATCATAACACTGTTGTGTTGTTAATAAAAAGCATAATGCATAACGTGCTTGGACTCAGGCCATGTTTTGTGTTACTGCTCGTTCTCTTATTTGTGGAAATGCTCTTTAATAGTGTGCAGAACTGAAGGAAACATCTTAAGTGCTATGAATGGGGAAACTGTGATACGGCCAGTCGCCCCTGATGTTTAAAAGTGACATTAAGCATCTCACAAAACTATAGATAATTAAACACATTTTGAGAAAATTAAACTGGTCCGAGGACAATGAGGATATAAAGACAACACAATCAAAGTAAATGTATGACGATGAACTCTGATGTGAATCCCATCAAGCATGCTGTACACGTCAGGGTAGCTATAGGAATGTGAGCTACCCTCTCATCTTCCTTTTGTGTAGACGACAACTTCACCACTCAAGTGCAGAGCGAAAGCGGACCAACACAGTAAAAAAAAATAAAAAAAATTCAGGTAAAAGAAAAAACCATGTTGTCAAAGCAAGTCTGTTAAAGTCATGTTGAGATTAAACAGATTTAAATTTAAGATTCCTGATTCAATCATTTACCACCTCATTTGTACACTTAAAGAAGGGATTTTGTTTAAACTTTAAATTCTAACTGAGCAAATAGGTAAGAGTCTCTCTTGTATAATTATTGCATGGATGATTAGGCTTCAGCTGGCAACAAGTTATTTACCCCTAACCGATGCAATGAGTTGCTTCTCATTTCTTAAATAACCATGTCAGAAGACACATCCTGTGGTTGTGGAAAAGATGATAATCTGTTTCAGAAGGGTCAAATTATTGGCATCAAACAAGGAAAACATCTAAGGAGATTGCTATTGATTGGGTTAAGAACTGTCCAACACATTATTAAAAACTGGAAGGACAATGGGGAACCGTCGTTTTTGAGGAAGAAATGTGGTTGAAAAAAAATCTGATCGTGATCGGCGATCACTTAAACGTTTGGTGGAATCAAATTGTTAATAAAACAACAGCAGAACTCACGGCTATGTTTAATAGTGAAAGAAAGGGTATTTCCACACGCAAACTGAAGGGAACTCAAGGGATTGGTACGAAACAGCTGTGGAGCCTTAAGAAAACCACTTATCAGTGAGGCTAATCGGAAAAAAAGGCTTCAATCTGGTAGGGAGTATAAAGATTGAACTCCGGAGCAATGGAAGAAGGTCATGTGGTCTGATGAGTCAAGATTTACCCTGTTCCAGAGTGATGGGCGCATCAGGGTTAGAAGAGAGGCGGATGAAGTGATGCACCCATCGTGCCTAGTGCCTACCGTACAAGCCTGTGGGGCCAGTGCTATTATCTCGGGTTTGGGGTTGCACCATAAACACAACTACCGACCAGAAGACAAGTAAGTGTACTGTTATTATGCAATGGCATTGCCCCGTTTTCTCCCACCAATTAATTTATTTTAATTGAACTGATAAGTCATAGTCAGCATCATTATATTGAGGTTTAGTACGGTTTCCCAGCCTTTTATATCTGTTTGCTTCTCTTCTACTCTCTGTGTTCACATATGCTCTCTTAATACAGTAAAACCCAATAAAACTGCTCTCATTCACATGAGAAATTGTGATTAGGACTCAGTGTTCAGCAGCGGTTTGTTTGAAAGTACTGCGAGGCTAGGGCTCTGCCCTAACAAAATCTTGATTTAAAAAAAGCACACCGTCATCTGACAAAACAGCATAATCTAAGGAGAGAGACTGTGCTGTGATTCCGGTTATATTTACATGTGCAGTGATCAGTCAAAGAGAATTTTAGAAATTGCACAATCCCTCAGATGTTTTCTTTAAATGAGAGACGTTGTCAGCGTCTATGCAAAGGCTGCTGACTTTCTTCTCTCGTGCCGTATCTCTGGGACCATAGCTGTGAGCACGAGTCTGCCTGCTATTTCCTACTTACTAGATGACACACCTCACACACAGCGGATAACTAGATCCTGTCCTTATGGAGCAATACAGAAACTTTCATCTCTACAAAGTAGTTATGGTTTGACCTATGAGTCACTTGTCACTTTTAAGAAAAACTATCCAAACTTTCCAAAACTAGCCACATTTTGCAGCCTGCCCACCGAGTTGAGAGCACTGTTGACTGTCCTCTATTATGCCAGTTCTTCAACATCTTCTACTACTATAAAGGGTATTTTCTAATCTTTATGTGGCAGGAGGGGGACCTAATAAAGGGAAATTTATGTTTTCTTTAAGCTACAATGGTACTGTTAAAGACACCACCTGGAGGTTATGTTTCCACCCCCAAGAAATCAAAAATTAGTATAAAGCACCCAGATTCGAAGCACACGGGCAGATGTGACTCCAGTGTAAAGTCTTTATTTACGTAAAATACTTTATTCTTACTATTCTACTAAAGGCAATGGTAGTTCACTGTAATAAAATGCAAAAAAGTAGTTACAAAACTTGATGCAGGGCCATCATCCAAAGAGCAGGTCACTACCCCTCCACCAACCCCAGCTACATGAACATATTGTCAGCACATGCGTCCGGAATTGGGTTAAAGAAATAAAATGTCTAAACATGCAACAAATTCTCAGAATAAAATTAAACAAATAAACCCAAATACAAGTGAACATCAATTCAGGACTTCAGTACCGAGCAATCCAAGCCAAGCTCCTCAAATCCTGTTCATAGCATATGCTTAGGTGTTAGACATGGACCAGCTTGTATGGATTGCCTGGACACAAAACCCACATTTCAAGCCTGCAGGATATCACCTACAGATGCAGTGTGGGTGGTGGTGTGCAGCAATTACAGGTGGAGACACTCCAAAACAAGAGGGAAAGATGCGCCAACAAGACAACAGCAGCTGGGACCACCAGCACCACAACATGCCTGGGAGCTGAGGCACAGCTTCTCCACACAGGGGAGGAAGGTGAAGCAGTGAGCCAGATGAAGTTCTGCCAGATGCGGAACTTTAAGCTAATTTCTGATCTGGTAAATAAAAAGCATGACTTGTTAACCATGCTGATGTAGCTAATGTTGTTCTGTAAATTTCTCAGCTGATTCTGTGACATTGGCTTGTTGAATGTATGAATGCATTCATTTAGAAACAAGCAACAGAGTCAATTAACCTGTTTGACAGAAACAGTGAAAACGAGAACATGATCTGTTACCTTCGAAGTTCACAGACTAGATTCTTTTATGAGAATAACATGTATTACAATTTGAGATAACGTGTTAGGCTTAATTTTTTTATCTTTACCCTTTGTACAGACAAACTATAATGTCCGAAATGCAGAAATGCCAAATGTCCAGAAATGCATTTGGAAGAAAAATATTTCAGCACTTAAATTCGAGTTTAAATTCATATGCTTTTCAGAGAAGAATGACCTGTGTCCTAAAAGTCTATGTTGAAGGCAGCTTTTAAAAGCCAATGTTCCACCTTATTTTCTTTGATTTTTTTTTGTGAAAGCACTATCTAAGCTGACATTTTCAAGTTCCATTTGAGAGGGTCCCAATTAATTTATGACTCACCAGATTCCTCAAACTCCTGGTTGGTCAGCCTCCAGGCATCACTGATGTGCAGCAGGCTATTTTCCAGGGTGTCCAGGTCAGAGCGAGGACAGTTACATTGTCGGAAGTCCATGCTGCACTCACACCAGCAGTCATTATTCTGGCAAACAAATTGGCCCTCAGATTTACAGCCGATGTAGTTGAGCGCTGCCTGAATGAAGCAGCTTTGTAGATAGCCTGGCAGGATGACTTGCAGCCCTGTGGCACAACAAAGACAAGAAACATATATTATAAAGCTAGTGATAGTCTGTGTTCCTAAATAAATTCTTCCACAGCAAATATTGTTTAAAATAGCCTGATACTATACATCTCGCATCATCAGCACATCACCTTATTCACAATTATTAAAGGTAGTCCTGCAACCATTAGCAATCTACTATTTTGAGATAGTTGTTGCTGTTCTACCACTCAACTGTTTTTTTATTCAAAAAAGATGAAAAGGTAAAAAAAAGAAATATTTCTGTCTTTTGTATTAAAGAATGGGCTACTATGAGCTGAGTGCCTGTAAGGCAGGAGGGAAGTCAGAACTTTGAGGCTGACATTGCTGTTGATTTTTTGTCAAGAAGAGAAGCCAGAACAATGTCAGATGTGTCCTTTAAAAAAATTGTTTTGACATTTTGGAAAATAGGCTTCTTCAATTTTTTGTAGAGTTAAGGCTAATTTTAACAGCATCCATCATGAAGAGCAAGACGACTTTACAGCAATGGCGTCAGGAAACAGAAACAGAAACAGTAATGTTGACTTTCTCACACACAAACCAGCAGTTGCTTTCCTACATTGTGCATTTAGATTCCCTGCTGTCGCGCTACATCGGACAAAAGCTGACAATTTTGAATGGCCATTTACAGTTTAATCATCCTCAAGGGCCACTGAACTGCAACATCTCCGTTAAAGGAGAATGAGACAGAAATTTTGACCCGAGTTACTTACATCCAGTGGTGACAACCTCACTGACTGCATTATTTTAATTCGCTTGCATTTATAGATGATGAATGACTTGTGTAGTGGGAAGAGGTCATTGGATGAAAAGATTGAGTGTCCTGCCTGACCAGCTGTGCAAACAGTGCAAACAGTTAGAGTGAGATGTCACTGTCCTTTTGCTAACAATACAGGAACTGGTGGTTTCCATTTACCTTGTAGTTGAACCTTGTTTTCTGGACTGTGGACCAATACAGAGCTGACAGTGTCCAGGTTGTCATAGTTGCTGCAGCCGAGAGGCCCAGTCCTGGTTTCAGTCACCTGAAATCACATGGAGTGAATTTGGTTTATTCTTTGCAGTCAAACCTTTTTGTATCAACTCATTTAACAATGCTTTAGGACTTGCTGTTGACAACAGCCTGGGTGGTTCTTTTGGTTCTATACATGGGGTATATTTCTTCTAATATAAAAAAAAAAAAGAAGAAAGAAAACAAAATCAGTCAAAAACAAAACAAAACATCTGGAACACTGATTGGTCTAATCACTGTGTGATGGTCCATCCCAGGTGCCTCCAAGCCCTGAGACATTGGCATCCCCTCTGGACAAGGTGAAGGTGAGGCTTCTTTTTTTACATTTTTTTTATACACTGTAAAGATTTAATGCAACTCTGTATTGTAGTGCATCACAAAGATTCCCCATAATAATCCTCTGCCTCAAGGATAATTTCAGCTATTGCTGAATGGCGCTTCTTGATGGAGTGCCATCTGACTGATCGAAGATCACAATTTTCCAGCTTAGACTTGTCCTTTATGCACTGAATTTCCTGCAGATTTCTTAAATGGTTTAATAATATTCTGCATTGAAGAGGGAAAAATATGAAAATCCCTTCCAATCTTTCTTCGAAGGATGTCGGTATTAATCTTTTCAATAATTTCCTAATCCATTTGTTGACAAACTGGAGATCCTCTGCCCATCTTTGCTCATACTCAGCCCTTTGTGGAGGCTGATTTAGTCCGAAATCATGAAAAACCTGTCGACATCATCTGTTTATTTGTATTATTTTGTAATATTTCTATTTCTATTTATTTGTTGACCTGTTTGTTTTTAACCATATTACTAATTCTAAATTGCTCTGATTCCAACTTCTTTTTGGCTTGTGTTACAGGCCTGTAATGCAAAGATGAAACTGAAAATGAAGTTTATGAGATAAAACATGAAATATCACGTTTAGACTGTCTGAAATAAAAGTCCAACTACATGCAAGAATTGCTACCTTTTTAAATTGTTTTTAAAAATTGTGATTATTACATAACAATCAAACTCTTTTTTTTTAAATTTAGGGTTGCACTTCATCATTTCAGGGAGGTTAAAATAACCTTAAACCTCATTAAAGCATCTTCTACCTCAAATAATTTTGCAATGAAATGATTTACTGTGAAGAAAATTGAAAACGTCTTAAATTAGAAAGCTTATCTTAATGAATCCTTTCTAACACAAATACATTTTAATATTAAAGTTAGGTATTCTGAAATACATAAACGCATAGCTCAATCTGTATTAGCATACCTTAAGAATCCTTCCTGTTTCTCACTGAATCCTGAGTAGCTACCGTATGGGAAATTAATGAATGGCCACGTATTGCAGGTGCTGCTTTACATACCTCATAAAATGTAGAATTCATCTCCCTCTCGAACCTCTAATTCTCACTGATCTTCAATCTGCCTGAACTCTGCAGCCGCTGCAAAGTGGCAAATGAATGGAAGTCGATGTGGTTGGAAATTAATGGAATGATATCTTTAATCCATCAAGCTGATACATAACCAGACTAACACGTTCTCATTTTCGGGGGGCACTTGTCTTCATCAGTGGCCACTCACTTTAGCATCTACGTTTGCCCCTCGGGCTGATTAATGTGCACACTCTAATAGCCACTTCAGATGATAAAATGGATGATTGGTGTTTTAGACTACAAGACGCACAACTGCTGCTCCATTGTGCCTCCTCACGCTTCCATTAAAATCTTGCTACAGAAGAGTAGATGTCTCAGAAGTATTGTGTCCTTGGGTTTAGTCATTTTCACTCAGTTACTGTCCTATACAGGAGGAGGTTACCTATAGAAACTCAAAAACTTGATCTTTACTGATTTTGATTAAAATCAAGTAATGTTCACATTCCTTCTGCGTTGTTGGTGGTTTGTGTGAGAAAAAAACAACGTAAAAAGAGAAAAAGTAGGAAAAACTGATTTGACAGAGTTGCTGCTCGCCTGCAGTCACGAGAGGTGACTCTCCAACAGTCTGGCCAATTCTGCAAATAAGCATTTGCTCTTAATCTACCTGATTAAATAAGCTATGGGAAGAAAGTCCCTGAGCTGGTATTAAGGGATTTTCTAGTTTAAGTTGTCCTCAAGTTAAGTTTCCAAACTTTCATAAATGAAGACTTTGCTTTATATGTATGTCAGCAGAAGACAGTAACTTTTACAATTTTGTACACTATTTCTTGATTATACTATCTCATACCTCTACTTCCCTATAATGAACAGGACAACAATGCATTTTACTCCACTACACAGTAATATGCAATCTGTTATTAGTAGCCTGGACGTCATTGCACTAATACGATTGTTCACATAATAAAATTATATAACACCAACAGGGCTTAATTTGCATAATGACTTTCTTTTTTTAGTATAAATGTTGAAGTTCACATCACATCAACACGCGAAGAAATTAAACCAGTGAGTCAACTGATGACTCCAAGTCAATTGGATGAAGCTGCTAGAAGCAACACTATAAACAATTATGAATTGAATTGAATGATTAAAGATGATCGTGTGTTCAAAAATAGTAGAAATAACTGTTTTTCTATGCTGCAAAACTGTTCTTCAATCATTGTGCAAATGATTATATGATATACCCTCATTAAACATGTTTAAATAACATTAGAAAGGAATTATTGTGTTAGTGCAAACCTCACTGCACTTTAAAAATGCATTTAAACATGTAAGTCCAAGCAAAAATATACACAAAAGTGAGCCTGTTGAAACACACCCAGATAATGGAGTTGGGGTTTGAATCACTCCTGCATGTATGCACTCGACTACACTAAAATGCAAGTGTATAATAACACAGCTGAAGTTCCAATAAAACTTAAACATTTTTCATCATGGTCACTTTAAGGTGACATAATATAGAAAAATCTCTTTTTCCTGTTCTTGGAGCATTACTCCATTGCACTTTGAAGTCACCAGCAAGTGAAAAACACCCAAAAAATACAACCCTGGCATTTTTTTTTGCCCCTATGTTTGAAAGTTCCTCATTCAACAAGCCGTTCACATTTTCTTTGCAAATTTACCTCACTCTTCAAGTTCACTCCACCTCCGATACTAAGCCAAGACATCTGAGCTCCACCTACTTGCTTTCACCCTGTTGGACCGATTAAGCCAGCTTCTGGTGGAAATGTTCTGCTGTCAGCTGTACTGAGGAGCATTCCTCTTACATCTACCACCAGCTTCAGAGGATTTAAAAACACTGTGGATAAACTATATTTGAAAGTAATGTCAGCAAGAGTTAGCAAAAGACTCTATGTGCAGCAGCCACATTTCATCAGACTGTTTTAAGAACTTGGTCCAGTTCAATGCTGGACATTGCTGGAAAAACTGAGCCACAAAGAGGGATAAGTTCCTACTCTCACTTCTTACAGGCAACAACCTTTGTTAAATGGGGCAGATGCCTCATTTGCTGGTTTGTGCAGAATTTAACAATCTTTTGATCTTTAATCTGAATCAGGTTTGCTGAAGCAGGGAAACATCTAAAACCTGCAGGACAGCGGCGCTCGAGGACCAGAGTTTGAGATCCCTGGTCTAAACTGTAGATTATCTTTTCCTTAGCATTAAAGGAAAAGTTACTGCTAAAATAAGCAACCACATCAAATTTTAAGAAGGGAAGTGTTGTTAAAATAATGATTTCACATAATATCCAAGAGACTGGCCAGTGGGGGTGCTTAGGAAAAGGCAGCAGTAGAGACTTTGAAAAATGAGGACAGTTAGTGGCAGGACTAATCTCCGTCTCAGTTTATAGGATTAGAAACTTGTTCTTCTGTTTTACTCAGGCAAGTTACTTTCCATTTTAATGTGAGGGCTGAACCCGGTCCCCATATAGAAAGCCCTGGGTGACAATTATTGTTTTCATTGTGCTATTTCTACTCCTGCTCTAAGGAAGCCGCTGCAGGTGAACAAATTCAAATTTTTCACAAAAGAAACTTCCCCTGCTAACTACTTTAGTTAAGACAATGTTGATAATTGAATTACATTCTTTGAATTATATTGTCATTAATTTCATAGTTAAAACTGATGTTTACTAAAATGTTATGTTTTACCAGATGAGGTATTCCTTATCAAAACCTATATTAATAGCTGGGACACGCTCCAGCCCCCTGTGACCATGAATGGGATGAAGTAGGAATAAATGTGCAGCAATTGGCAGATGTTTTCACGGCCGAAATCTGATCATTGCATAAAGCCAGTTTAAATATTATGATAAATTCTATAGGTTTATTTAAGTCTGAGTCATTTTTTTTACAAAATAGATAGTCGATGCCTTTATCATCATTCCAGAAATGATCAAATACTGCCAACAGTTAAAAGAAAATATCAGAATAAAATGTCTTTGAGGCTGTAAATACAAAGTGAATCAACACCTCAATAAGAACCAGGCAGATATAGAGAACTTTAACAATAAATTTCACCAGAAAATCTCTCAAGTTAAGTTTTCACATCAAGACAGTTACTTTTTGTATAATAAGTTCTCTGAAACTGTATGTTTAGAAATGCAAATGAGACCCTGTGCTATACAACATGCAGTGATTTTTCATAAATTCCCAGAAGAAAATGGGTTGATGAAGGGCACTTGTGCAGTCAAGATGCCCATTCAAATTTTTAAGGATTACATATTACAACCAAATCTCAGGACGGAGCTTAGCAACAGCGTGTAGCTAATAGCGACAGGGCTCCACAGTGCCGAATAATGCCGTTTCACAACAATGGCTGTAAAATTGTAGTTACTACATATTTTCATCAGTTTTGCATCATTTTTCACATAAAGGAATTAAGGCACAAATGGATAGAATGAGGCAGGAAGAGATGGTGGAAGCTGCTTATCCACAGAACCTCATGCGAGAGGTCACAAATGTAAGACTCTTCTTGCAAAAAGGCTTTCACGGTCATTACACTTTTGCACTTCCTTTCCCATTTGCGATTTCTTAGTTTTCTACTGCAGTGTCACCTGGGAATGGTTAAAGGCAAGTCAGCTTTTCTCCATCTGCTTGAGCACATAGCTTATATGACCCACATCCTCACCAGCATGCAAGGGTTTACTAGGTTCCTCTGTGACATTTGCAGCCCTAATATTCAATCTAATATTCTAATATTACTGTAATTATCCACACATCTAAAATGTACCATAAACCAATTATAAACTAGAAATGTGCTATACAAGTAAAGTCCATTTTCCATTGATGCCCATGCATGGAACACTTTGGTGAAGCTGAGCCAAAGTTTCATATGAATCAGCTTCAGGGTTAGGCTGTAAAGATGCATAGTTAGGGTTACAGTTAGTATACATGTTATTGATACATGTTATTGATACATGGTTGAAGAATTACAAAAATCTGCATTGTTGCAGCTTGCACATTTTACTATTAATTGGTTGCGATTGATGTCATGTGAACACTGATCTTTAGAAAAAAACTGTCTATGGATCTCTTACCCTCTTACAGAAATGGATTGTGACACTACTATGTTTTGGCATGTGGACAAATGTACCCGTTACACATTTTCTTGTGAGAGTGGGATGCAAATTATGAAAGAAAAATTACCCAAAATATAAAAAACTCACTGAGAGAGATTTTTCAATACGTTTGTGCCAATTGTCTAAATCCAAACTGGAAAACTAGTTTGCAACATCAGATATCCTTGGTTAATGCATCAGTCTACCTTTAGTTTACACGGCAAGCTAGCTGGTGATAGCCCGGTGATACCTTTGCTAACAGGGACTTTTTTTCCATGTTTGCACATAAATGCCAAGTTACTTGCCGACTCTGCAAAGTATGAAAAGCATTAGAATGCGACACTGCTACATAAAACAACACTCCGAGACCCAATCCAACCTCAACTTGGTGGGACAATTTGAAAACTGCTGAGAGAATTTTTGTCAATTCAGAACATTAATGTTGCATTTTTTTACCTGAGCTGCTTTGGCTGTACATTGAAGGACAGGAAACTGGTATGTGATCTTCTGTCAGTCCCGTCAAGACATTTGCATGCTTATGGAATTGCTAGCATTACTAGTATTTAGTATTACTAAAATACCTGAGTGGATGTAAACATGCCTACAAATCACTGAGTGAGAGAAGCAGACAATAGAAACAAACAAACAAAAAACAGGATTTCATTGTTACTATATCAACTCATATTGGGCAGTTAAAACCTTTTGATATATTATGAGGTTTATGTATTGACCAGGTCTGGGGTCATTTTCCCTCCCTGAATATTTGATTAATTTATGTTCATTAAGTTTAAGAGAACAGAAAAACCAAGGCAGCCCAGTATTGATGCTTTATATAATGCTGTTCCCTTGTGTAACTGCTGGGGGCTAACAAACCCCAGAGCAGGAGAGTAACACAGCAGAGTTTAAACACAGAGTATGTGGTGTTTCATTTCCCAAAGGGCCACTGCTGTGTTTTCCATATTTTCACATACCCGTATGGCGGTGGATGCAATCTGGAGGTGGTGCAGTCTGCGCAGGGTGCCCTCCCTGTCTGTAAAGTAGGAAGCAGCCAGCTGGTGGAGGGCTTCCAGAGTCACTGAGCCAGAAGTATTTGAGTTCCTGTAGCTGCTACGCCTGCCCTCGACCCCTGTGGATGAAGACTCCAGTCTGAGCTTCCTTTTGTCCACAAATATTGTCAGAGACTCCTCCCCTGGTGACAGTCAGGCAGAGAGGTTCATTAGCTCTGATGGAGCAGCACTAATCACCTTTCATTAGTATCTTTTCAGACAGAAAAGAGCAGCAGTGATTAAGTGCTTTGGGGGAACTGATGGCTTGGATGATTGGAGGAAAAGGCACAAGCAAGGTCTCTTCATCTGTTAAACTCCTCATGAATAAAAATAGGTTGTTGGAGATCACTGATTAAGCCGTCTTAATTATTTTCATGATCTTAATTGAAATGGCTAAAAAAGTTCATTTAAAATCAAGCAGATCTCAGGTCAGCCCTGCTTCTCTTAAAGACATAAAAAAAAATCAATACTACATTAATGAGTGTAAGTGAAAATCTACCAGTTTTCAAGATGTCTGAAGTATATGGCAGAATGAAGGCTTTGTGAGTGAAGTCACGTAGTTTACTTTTCTAGCATATTTACTCACAGTCACCCTCCTCTCAAACTAAGTAACGAGGTCAACATGCTTTCACACCAGCTCTTTTATTTTTTTTTTAAAGGCTAAAATATTGGGGGAAAAAAATCCAGTTTCTCTGGTTTCAGTCGGAGGAGGGATAAGCAAACTTGATGTACGAGTTCACAGAAGCTGCACTTCATCCTAAATCCTCCCTTCTGTTTAATGGTATGTGAAAGTCTCGTGTCCAAACACATCAATCTACTTGAACTGGCCCTATTCTCAAACTGCTTCTTCATAAGTAGCACTCATATACCCCTTTTTTAACCAAAGCAGTGTTTTTCAGTGTTTTCAGTGTTGGTCAGAACATAAATAACCGGTTCTAGTTTCGGCTCTGGAGCTGAACCAGCACAGCTATTGTTTTGAAGGAAAAAAAACAAAAAAGCTTCACTCCACACAGGGGGATATTTGTTGCTGCAGCTAAACATCTGCACTTTACTCATGGGTAAACATATCCCTCCGAAACATGTTCCAGTGAACTGACTTCTTTAAAGTTGTGATATAAAAAACAGACTTTTTACTTTCAGATGTGACTTTGTGCCAAGTTGATTTAACATGTCAAAATCTTTAATTGACTAATAATACAGAAAATATCTAATACTTTGATTATATTTCTACTAATTTCTGATTTTAAGATAAATGTTACCCTGAGCAGTTGTGACACATCGTGAGGAACAACAGTCATTAGGTAAATACACTGGCATTTGCCATTGCTTTCAAGAGCAATTCTCTTTTTTTCCATTTTTAATTTTTGTTTGCATGTAGGAAAGGTCAAAGAAAATCACTGTCATTGTCCTTTCTTTGGTACATGTGACTTGGGACATAGAGTTTATTGAGCTCTTTTAACATGAAGGAGACATATTGGGGGAAAAAAAACAACTTTTTCTTTGCTTGAGTGTATATCTTGGTGTCTGAAATCACTACTGCAAACTGAAAAACACAATTTTGTTTCAGGGGATCTAGGTCTGAAACAATCTTTTTCAGTGAGCAGTTCAGATTGCAGTGATTTCCACAGCTCAGAGAGAAAAAAATCCCAGGCCTGTCATCTATATCTCCACCCAAAATCAAGTTCAAATCATGCTGTAGTTGCTGTATCTTGGAACATGGAGGTTTAAGATCTTTTGCTCTTTTTTTTTTCTTTGATATTAACAGCAAATTCTCGTCAGCAGTTATACTTTCAACTTAAAAAGAAATACGCTTATGATGCTCTATCAGAGCTTTCTTTAATGTTTTATATTCAGACTGGTCGAAATGTAGATAGATACTATGAGCCTATTTAGATTAGATTAGATTAGATTAGATTAGATTAGATTAGATTAGATTAGATTAGATTTCCCTTTATTGTCCCACAATGGGGACATTCACAATACATTAACTGTATGCGCTATCTGTCAGTCATTGCTTTAATGGTCGTTAAGTTTATTTGTGTTCAAATTTAGAACAGATCTCTATTCAAACACACCCTGCAGATGAGAGAACTTGAGTAGAGTTGAGTGGGCGATAACACATGAAACCAACTGCTAAAAAAGAGCTGTAAATTCACGTTTAAAAGGGAAGTGCTGTATTGTATAGCTGTGGTATTTTAACCAAATCATGGCACATATATTCCATTAAGAACTCTGGAAAGTGTGTTGACTCATGAAAAATAGGTTTAATACAAGTTGTTTGGGCCTACTGTAACTCTAACAACATCTTAAAAGTCATGCTGCCCACCCCCCTCTAAGCCAACATCCTTCCTGACAGGCTGACATTTTTTGTCAAGGCTTCCTAAAATGGTTACAAGGGAAGGTTGTAAAAATAAATAACAGAGGAAACTGGAAACCAACAGCTGTGTTCTATGATTAAGGTACATGTTTTGTTGATGGATCTATCAACTATGGCCTCACATGACTTCTAACCTTTTTTTCCAGATGGAGTAAAGTCAAAATTCCAACAACTATTCAAGGTCCTGTCAAGTAAGCAGAAGCACAGGTCGAATTAAACAAATAGCACGATGAAAAGACATTTCTCTTGAAACTGAACATCCACTCAAAGCAACATTTTTCAAGATCAATATAAAGTCAGCTGTATGAGTTTCACTGTCTTACCTGAGTTATTAGTCTTTCCCTTAAATACACGGTTTGTTTCTCTGATTTCCAAAATATTTGCATTCAAACGGTATGTTACTGTTTTTATTAGTTTACACTTGATTTATAGTTTGTATTTTTTGTCATGATATTTGTGGGAATATGATGAAAGTAATTAGTATTCTGATCATCACAAGAAACTCCTTTTGATTAAATTAACAATATTTTCTCTTTCCAGCACTCTTTTAAAAACCACAACCTCTAATTAGGTGGACTTTGTAATAATGCGTAATCAAAGAAAGACATGACACTTGCCAATAAATTCATAATAATAAATTTTAAATAATACAACGGTGAAGATTTTTTTCCAGAAACCATGCTGTTTTGACAGTACAACAAAAATATTGAATCTGTCTTTTCTCTGCTTTCTCCAAATTATTTGTTGTATGCTAAATCAGAGCAATTTGATGAGCTTTGTGAGCCAAACTACACTAACCCAGAAAGAAATATTATATGCTTTGTTGCTTGGAAAGCAACAGACGGTAAAACAAGTGTCCCATATGCTAGAGAAATAGAACAAAATCACATTAGACGCTATGCGAATCAGGCTTGCTTTGAAGCTGAGCAGACTCTCTGTACCTCCCAGAGTGGCAGAGAGAAGGAGATGAGTGCCATATTTCTTGATTAGACTCTCTGTAATCATCTGGAGGGTTGGCCGCCTCCCCAGCTGGCGGATAGTGTGCATGAAGTCAGGGTCGAGGGGAAGAGCCAAGCCACCGCTGCCACCAAAACTGTCTCGCTTCTCTACCGCCAGGCTGTTGACCTTCCATCGACCAAATTCCCTGGAAACACAACAAAGCACACATACTCACACATAGGCTTTTTCAAACAAGTGTGGGGCTTCTTTTGTCTTATTCATTTGTTTCATATTGCACCAAAATGCTTTGCCATGTGTTTGGGTCAGCATGTAGATTTCTTTACAACAGTAAGCTCTGTTATAATACCTGCAGAATGTGGTTCAGCATTGTCTTGCTGAAATTAGCAAGACTTTCCCAAAATATATGTGGCCTGCATGGCACCATATGTTTCACCAAACCTTTACAAAACCTGCCATTGCATATGTGCAAAGTTTGGTGCAATAATGCAACCCCAAACCATCATGGTTGCTGGCTGTTGAGCTGCGTACTGATAACCATCTGAATAGCTCATCTTCTTTGCGGTTTCTAAAAAGAAGCCTGTTTTGTTTTTTTACCTAAATATCTGTCATCTGATGAGATTGTTCTCATTTATGCAGAGAATTGCCAGCTATAATCTTTTTTGAAGAATATGCAACCTTAAATGGTACATAAATAAGAAGAACTGTATGTAAGGTGTTAAAATAGTCTCCATTAGTGCAACTAAAGAATTATGATCCTTTTCTAACCCTAATCAAATAGTTTCATTGCCTAAACTCTACCAGGAAGTGACATAAGTGATTTAAAAGTTTGCTCTAATTTCATTATAAGACCGTAACTTCGAAAAAAAGTTTTTCTATGCATCCCGTGGTTTAAAGCATAATGGCGTAATCAAAGCCCTTACCATCTATTTTTTTAGAGGACTGATTGTCGAAGAAAATCCTTTCTACTTAAGGGTAAGCGCAAATGAGGGATACGGTCATACTGGAGGATGGACTGGATTCAGTTTATTTATATAGCTCCAAATTACAGCAAACATCTTCTAAAGGCACTTCAAAGATACAAACCAATTCAAGGCAATTTGAATCAAGTTCATTGTAATACAATCATAATTCAATTCATTAAATTCCAAATTAATTCAATTCATACACAGAGAGCCAAAAGTAGCTTAGCTAAGAAAACCAACAGATTGCACTGAAACGTCTCTTTGGTCCAGTCTCCCATCCAGAGCATGTACACATGCATGTATTCTTTCTGTGGAAAGAGAAAACTCCCTTTTAACAGGAAGAAACCTCTGGCAGAACCAGACTCAGGAAGGGTGGCCATCCGCCTCGACCAGCTGGGGTTTGAGAAAACAAGAGAGGATGACAAACACCATAACAGCAGATCAGGGATACCTGCTGAAGTATACAAGAGGACTTCAGATTCTGACTGGAAGAATTAGATACTTCATACAAGCAGTTGCAGTCTTTTTGTGTCAGGGACATAGTAATTCTGGAATCTTGAATATTGCAGCTTGGTGCTTTCTGAGTCATTTTCCTCTGTACTACTACGACTTGGATTAGCAGAAATTGGATGTATGAACTTCACTTGAATTTCAACTCCTTTCTCTTAGTGTTTTAACCTGAAGTGTTTCCCCCAGCAGCTGGTTAGCCTGCCAGTCATTTTGCTATTTTAATGAATTGAAAATGTGAGCACATTTTTGGCTTTTGAACAGAGGGAGGCTAATTGTTTCCCAATTGCCATTTTTTATCCTTAGAAAAATTATTCTGCTTCTGGCAGCAGCTCTACATTTGAGTAAAACATGAAAGGGGTATTGTTGTCAGCAAACTACCAGCACTCGTTTTAAAGATAATTATTAAATAGAATAGGAAATATAATTGAAGAGAGATTACAACTGGGAAATGGGGATGTTTTTAAATTATGCCCTGCTGAGTATGATTTCAGTCTTATAACCACTTGATCACAGGGTGTGGTATTCAGGTGTTCAGGATGGTAGAAACCATGTCAATCAGCAAAGATTTGCATCACATCACCTTGGAATCAATTTCTTTGTCATCATTCAAATGCTTTTTTTCTCTTCAGAAAAAACTATGAAGATATATACTCAACCAATTTCTACTCATCACTTGATAACTGCAGAATTCCATCTACAGAGTACTAGGGTTCCTACTAGTATGTGCAGGAATTGCTTTAAAGAAAACCCTGCAACGTATTGAGATGCGACGCTGTGAGTCCCAGAGCAACAGAAAGAAGTGAAACCAAAATAAAGTTCCACATCATCAACTGTCATCATTTGTTATCTCATGCCCTTTGGACACAAGTTTTGCTGAACTAGAGATCCTTGTAAAGCTTCTCCCTGTGTCTGTCCTCTTATACAGTACCAGTTCATGCATCTTTCCCACAGCACTGCCTGCCACTGTACCTGTACCTCTCTCTCACTCTCCTTCTGGGAGGACATCAAATCACTGCCGTGCGAAAAACGACCAGCAGAGAAATAATTGGGGAACTGGGACAGTGTGGAGTGTGTCATTACAGGCAATCATCGTAACAAGAGGACAGGCTGAGTGTCAATCTCCGCTAGACAGATGGGTGTTTAGCCAACAGCTATTCTATCAGCATGCACATGTGGAAAACAGGAGCTATGATGGGGTGGGGCTGTTGCAAGCAAGAGGGCTTACTTTATGTAAAAAAAAAAACAGGCAGTGATAAACAGGGATGGAAATAACTTTTAGGAATGAAGGACTATAAACTATAAAAGGAGCAGCCAAGGGGAGAAAACTGACAGCTTAATCACATTCTGCCACATGACTGGCAGCCATGTGTTGTTCACTGTGGTGTCACAACTATTGCAGTAGTCAGTGGGGAGGAATGGCATTTAAGGCTATTTAAAAGGACATACCTATAGAAAAGTATCTACTACACTGTGTAAACAGTGTTAAGCATAGCTGTCATACTATCCAAAAGTCCTGAGCATCCCCTTTTAATTTCTTTTATTTAAAATTATGTCCCCATAGAGCCAGACTTTCTTGTAAAGTGGTCCTGAGCATTAGTTCTCCTGACTTTCTGAAGGTCTTTCAGGGTTTTTCTTTGGACATTGGCTGCTTTTTCACTAAATTTTCAGCTCAGTTCTTGTACCTGACCATTTTCAGAGGAATGTCATTTTTTTTTTGATTATCCAATTAAAACTGATCTGTGAATCATTTAAGCATTAAAAGGCACCTAACTCAGGAGATGAACCAATGTTTTGTCAAAACATGAAAGACAACTGCAGTAAGAACACAAATGGTATATTTGCACACTTAGCTGCCTGTCACACAGACATGTATTTTGCTCCCATTTATTTCATTGGCTCTACATTAAAAAGCCTACATAAAGACAAAACAGCATTTTTCACTAAAAATATACCTAAAATCAGCCAAAAACTTGAGAAATTGAGAAAACTAGACAAGTGGGCAAAAGAAGAAATGAGGGGCCTAAAAGACTATCTCCAGCAGATGAACAGTATCTGAAAGTGAGTCCTTCAGAAACAGGAAAAGATCCAGCAAAGACCTGGCACAGGACCTGAGAGATGCATCTGGAGCTTCAGGCGATCCGAGCCTCATCAGAAATGGTCTCCATGGAAGGGTGGCTGTCAAGAAGCCACTCTTAAGGAAGGGAAACAGGGAGAAAAGGCTGAGGTATGCTGAATGACACAAGAAGTGGACTGAAAATCAGTGGCAACAGGTCTTATGGAGGGATGAATCCTCCCCAGAGCCCGGACCTCAACATTATTGAAGCAGTGTGGGATCATCTTGACAGAGAACAGAACAAAAGGCAGCCGACATCCAAAGAAGAGCTTTGGAATGTCCTTCAAGAAACCTGGAAAAATATTCCTGAAGACTTCTTAAAGAAATGACAGAAAGCTTGTCTAAGAGGGTTCAGACTGTTGAAGAATGAAGGTGGTCACACCACTATATTTTCATCAATGTTTGCACACGATTGAATAAATTGCTGCATCTATTTTCTGTTTTTTGGCAGTATATGAAGAAATCCTTATTCCCGTCTTTGTATTATCTCTAAGAAAGGACTGTTTCAAATTAAGTGTCCTGTCAGAAGGTTTCTAACGCAGCTGGATTTAATTTAAGTGTCATCTTTAACATTTTTAATACATCATCCTAAAAACAGTCACAGAGTTGAAAATGTGACCAGGCAGCTTACAGGAAACAGGAGTGATTGCCATAAGGTAAAAGACCCTCAAGAGGAGATGAGTAGAATAGATAAAACTGATATTGGTCACACTTTACAGCCCAGCTGTCTGTATCTTTCTAAGTGCCTGATTTTCTACTAGTTATAGAAAAATATAGGCCTTAAAGTTAAGGGACTCTTGGGAGGTCGGTGGAGCTGGACCACTGGAAAAAATAAATAAACACTATTCATTTGTCACTAAGAGTTAAACACCACAGCCTAATACATTACTGAGGGAGGATAATGGAGTAATTGATTTATTCGCCATAGATGCGCACTTCCACTTAAATAAATACTTGGCAATGGCCACCACAGAATAAGAATTTCTCACCAAATTTTACAAGACGGAAAGATTACACACACATTAACTACCTTACTGTATTAAATGCTGAAAGATGGAAGGTCTGACTTTACACAGTTCAATAGACTCCGTAACAGTTGCAGAGATATATATTGTGAGATTATTTACTCAAAAGCTGCCAGACGCTGCCGCAGGAAGTCAACGAAGGAATACACACCCTGTCATGATGCTTCAAAATGACTTCTGCTCCAGGGTTCATTACAGCATCAGCAATCACGTCATGAAAAATCCTGAATCAAAACTTGTGCTTGCAAAGAATAAATGCTTGCTTTTATCCTAATGGGTGATCAGTTTGCAGTCAGAATGCTTAATGTCAAGAGCAAAGGACACACTGCTCATCGCTCCAGTAGTTTTTCAAATTTGCTCATTACGTCGTATTAAATTTTGTGCAGATGTAATACCTGTGAGGGTAATCCTAAGAATGCAGGCTTTCACTGTCAACATTACAGCAGATGTTCTTACTGAGAAGTTGCTGTCTGACCTGCAGCGCCAAGGCACATTAACCTGCAGCGTACATGGTAGGGTTAAAGTCTTGAACCACCCATAATTTCTTTAAATAATTGAAGGAAAACAAGAAATCTGTGCAGTGGTTTATTGAAACGTTTAAACATGAATGGAGATACAGTATAAAAGGCAAAAGCATTGTTTGTACAATTCTAACAAGCTCGTCAATATTTGGTACGAGCACTTTTATTCTTCAACACCGCCTGAACCCACTACCCTTCTGTCATTTCTTCAAGGGGTCTTCAGGAATAGTTCTCCAGGCTTCCTGAAGGACATCCTAAAACTCTTCTTTGGATGTTGGCTGCTTTTTGTTTTGGTCTTAGTAAAGATGATTCATCATGTCTTCAATAATGTTGAGATCTAGTCTTTGGGGAGGATTCATCACTCCATAAGATCTGTTGCCACTGGCTTAAGTCCTGCTCTTATGTAAATTGGCATAGCCTACCACAGCCTTTTCTCCCTGTTTCCCATCCTTTCAGGCTGATGATTTCCGATGAGGCTTCAGTGAACAGTAGATGGATCAACAGAAGAGTCAGATGCATCTCTCAGGTCCTGTGTCAGGTCTTTGCTGGATCTTTTCTTATTTTGCTAAGTTGTCTGTTATGTGTAGACATAACATTGCTTCTTCCCTTTTTTCCTACTTGAACAACTCAACAAACAAACACCCGTTTCTCTAGAAATCCTCAGGCTGAAAATGATAAAGCAGCAAATATGCTGAAAAAGCGTCCAATGTCCAAAGAAAAAAAACTTTGAAAGACCTTCAGAAAGTCTAAAAAAAACTTCAGGACTACTTCAAAATATTTAATTTAAAAGAACATTTGGCTGCTTTGAAGCAAAATGTAAAGAAATGTGTGGGGGTTCAAGACTTTGCACAATAGTGTACATGAATCAAACGAAATTCTGCAGACGCTCATATCCCATAAAAAACTCCATAAAGACATACATACTCACAAAAATTGAATAGTAGCCTACGCACATATAGGTCTTACCTATATATCTTGTAACGGGTGCTGAAGCCCTGTTGGTACCTCTCCAGAGCCTCCGTGAACTCCAGTGACTGGTGGAAGGGCCCTTTATCCGACAGCAGCCACTCCAGGGACCCGGGGGCGCCGTCGCCTTTTCCGGCTACTGCGGCTCCAGCGACCGGTACTCTGGAGGTCCATCCCCAGCAGAGCCAAAGGCTGAGAGCCACCCCCTCCCATAGTAGAGACAGCCGCTTATGACTGATTCTCTGACAGCTCATGCTTCACCCAGCGACACCTCATTCTCTCCGGACTTAGATGAGGAAAAATATTACAGATGGAGTAAGTCGGGCGGATATGAAGGATTGTCGAACAGTATCATTTCAATCCATTCCAGAAGTAATAGTCAAATCTCACGCAAGGCGTTTCTATCTTGTAGGCTACACTGAAGAGACACTCACCTGATTTTTCAACAACAACCAAAGGCGCTTTGACTGTTAGTGAGCCCCTCTGATCCCGCAAAATGTGCGAGTAAAACCTTTACGGTGATCCGTCCAAATGAAATGATAAGTAAAGAGTCCCGTCTTTCAAGCCCCACTCCACCAACTTGTTCTCTGTTTTGACTCAACTTCAGTTCGGCAGACGGTCCTCCAGCATCCGCGCGTGCAGGCGCTCTCCGGTGAGAAGTTGCAGCAGCATAAACGCCGACACAACGGAGTTCATGCTGAGGACGTCCGCGCGCTCCGAGACATTTCCACAGCGAGAAAGATGCATTTCATCACCCTGAGTTAAATCCCTTTGCTGTCCTTAAAGTTGCTGCTTGGTAATAAAAATCTCGTCATATTCTACGAGAGGGCTCTCATTTCTCTCCTTTTGCCGTGTGAGCTGGTGAATGATTGAACGCCCGCTTCAACAAAGAGAGCTTTTCTTCCTCACTTTCTCTCTCTTTTCTCAAGTGAGATAGGAAGAGGGCGAGCAAGTGCAGCTTGATGAGGGTAACATATACAGTGAATAAGATCACCGTGTGCTGAAGTTCAGGAAAGAGGGTGGATGATGATGCATCAGGACCAGCGTTACCTTCCATAAATCCACATTATTTGCTTTCACAGCTGTCAGAGAATGTTGCTTATTTAAAGCCTTAAACGGAGTCTCCTAATGGGCTAATTATCTTCCGGTGCCCCCTCTTCTATTATTGTCCCGTGCCACTGCTTCACCGCCTGCAGCTTGCATAACAAAATGATCCAACCTCTCCTTATGACATGCACGTTTGTGTCAAAACTGCATGCCATTACCAGGGAACAGGTTCGTGTGATCCAAGTTCAGTCAGGCTGCCCTCCCCAAAGCATCGTAAATTAGGCAAATAATGCGATTTCTCCACCTAAAAGAGAGCTTAAAGTCAAAATTATGCAAAATAAATCTTTGACCTGTAACTTGTAAATAATGCAGTTTAAACCCTCAAAACATTTTCCGAGTGGATTCTTACTCATAGTGGCATTTTTTCAGGCTGTGAAGGTCGGGTCTGATGCTGATTTGGGATTTTTGTCCCCAAGCCTTCCCTGCAGCAACCTCAAAGATACTTGAGGCAATCTTACTCAAACGCAAAAGCTGGGTAATGCTAGTGGGAAGTTGTCATAAACTTTAAAATGAGTTGAGAGGAAATCAGGGACATAGAGTGTGTTTGACGGTGGAGTGAACAGGCGCATCTCTTAAGCTCTAAACTCTACAACCAGAAGTTGTTTTATGTTGGTGCTGTCAAACTTAATGTTTGCCAGGAGAGACTTTGTCTCATCTTGTCTTTATGTTTGTCATTCACTTTAAATCCTGATTGCCAAAGACCTTGCAGTGTTAAATGGGCTGCATGGAGTGCGCCTGGAAGGAGTTGAATCAATAGTCTGTTTCCATCGATTTCCCTCTTAGCTTTATTGTTATTTGGCAATGCCCTCTCAGGGTGCCGGTGGTTGTTCTTTCCAAGTTATGACGATTTGTCAGTCCAGTAATGAGGAGGTCACATCTTCAAAGCATAAGTATCTGTTGTCACTGACAGTTCTGCTGGCAGACGTCTGGATTGTCTCAGTAATCTGAAGCTCTTTGAAATTTAAAGCAGGAGGCAGTTTTCTTGTTATCTGCCAAAAGGAGGATGATTTGCTTCTCCAGGTTGCTCACTTTGACATTTGGGACATGCACAATGATAGAAAGGTCTGCATTTGCCTTTACAACAAAAGAAATGCATTAAATATTCCAGCTAGTAATTTGTGTGGATAAGGAATAGGAGATAGAAGCTAAATGAGCTTTTCCCTCTGGGCTACTGACTGTTATAGTCTCTTGAAATCTGGGTCTTTGTTGTCTGTGTGTGCTGTAATTGAAAAGTTCCATCCCCCCAATAGTTTCTTTCCTTCTTTCACTGTTTTTCTTTTGTCTTTCTATCCCAGTCCGAAATGCTCAACTTCCCTTCCACCACCTTATCCTCTCTCAAGTCTCTCTATCTTTTTCTGCTTCTTTACTTTTGCTCTCAACATATTCTCCGTTATCTCTTGACTCTCTTTCCCCACTCGGCCGCCCGCTGAGCTTTAGGATGAATGTAGGGGATTTTTGATCATCAACCTTCCGCTGAATCAACCTCCTTCAGCAGATGAGAAAGGGGCGGAGGAACTTCGAATAAGTCCAGGAAGATGATGTGAAAGAGGCTGACGTGTCAGTGGTGTTAATGTGCCTGAAAACAAATGCCTCAAGCCTGATAACGTGTGATGTGCCAAAGTAATCACAAGTCAAGAATGACGCTGTGATTTCCTCCCACAGGAAGAGAGGAGAATGAGATTCAAATGTACGTTATATGACTTGAAGGATTTGGCATGAAGAGGGACCATCTCTGTGAATGTCAAGCTTGGCACCATCTCTGTTGAAATTATTTAAAATTATTAATCTTTCTCAAGAAGCCCTGTCATATTCCAAAGAGTTCTACACACTTCTCTCTGTTTCAGCAGATAACACTCTGTAGCCTCCCACCTCAGGCGAAAAAAGAGTTGTACTGAGTAATTACTTCTTCTGAACCTTTTTTTTTTTCCTGTGAAAAAAAATTAGTTTTACATGATGGGCACAATGTAAAGCAGATCATGGCCATGCTGTGCTCATTGTTCTTTGAAAACCTCTCCAAAATGGAAAGGCAATGGAACTTGGCAGGTGGTGAATGTGAAAGTGCAAACAAAATGGGGAGAATGATTATGAGGTCTTGGCTGTGCTAATTCCATTTAAGTCGGGAATGAAGACAGCGATTGGACTGAAACCCGTCTAGTGTGGGTAATTGGACTGGCTTTGCAGGAAAGATGTTTGGAATCGACACGGTAAATACCCCCACGCTGTCAGGGGAATGTGAGGGGGCTGAGACACATTAGCAATCATCTCAGCACAGTAACTATGATCTCAATGCTGAGATTTTATCAATACCAATAAATACATTTGACTAGATCTCCTGTATAGCCTCTTGATTTTTAGTAAACTATTTTTCTCAGTTGTGACTTTTCTCTTGCTTTTCACCGTTGGAGCAGTAAAAAACTGATGAAAAGTGCATGTGACAGAAAAATTGTGTATTTTTGTGGTTTCTCAGATCTGCCTGGTTGAGCACTCCTCAGCTCTCTTGGTTATTCAGGTCAGAGAACATAAATGTCCAAGTCTTTGTCAAAGCTTTGGCTTGTGTGGCCCAGCTGCTATTTTTTCCTCCTCGCAGTACATGCCCTTTCATTCTTGAGTCACTCTGGAGCATTGGAGGGCTGACCTAGAATACTGAAAGCCTGTCACACCACAGGACATGAACATCTGCACAGAGAAAAGGTAACTAAACAGTAACACCACACAATAAGTAACTGTGCATCTCTATCATTAATCAGCCTCACGACAGCAGCACTGTTGAATGCACTTGAACATTTCACATCCAAAATGTATGTATGTGTATGTATTTCATAGCCTTACTTGATCATTATTGACTGCTGAAGTTTTATCTGTTGCTCGTGTATTTTTCATAGACCTTAATATAATTTTCCAGCATGTTTATTTGTTAAAAATCCACTTAGATGCATCCTATTTTACTAAAGCGACAATATGCATATGTTACACCGATTTTCTTTCTAAATAAATGAAATAGCCAAAGTAATCCAATTCTGAGGATTTGGAAATTGCTTGCCCATAGTACAAAGAAATGTTAAAAGCTATACTAAGCTACCCAACAGCTGGTTAGCTTAGCATAACTTTGCATCAACATGGGGCTCAATCCAAAGGGAAAGAAAAGAAAAAATCATTTGTAGTACAGGCTGCTATTAACCCAAAACCTCACAAGTTATTATCTTGTATCGCTTTCTCTTTTGCCTAAAAACTATAAGCATAAACCAAAGAATTTCTGGTTGTGGTTCTGCAAATAGCCCAAATGAAAAAATCTAACTCTATTGACATTGCAATAGCATCAGCCACGAGTACTGAAATGTTGAATAAACATTTTGATTGATATTGATTTTTTTCAACCATAAATAAAAAAATTTCAATATTCATTGAACTGTCATCTACAAAGTCAGCACGAGTTACATTTCGGTTGATTTATTGTAGAGGTTAGTGAAGCAATCATTCAATTATCATCTCAAATGCATTTTATCTCTATTTTTCTCCAATTCAAAATTCAAACAAGGTTATATTCAATTCCCTTTTGTGCTCAGCATGTAGCCCAATACAAATAATTAATAATTAATGAAATACCTTTTCAAAGAGCTTACCTGAATGAAAAAAATGAAAAGAAACAGGTCTTTAACATTTAGATTTAGATCTGGAAATGTGAAATGACATTTACAACTTTACACTATTATTGCTGTCTTTAATTGTTAAAGGTATTATCTTTGTTGTTCTCTGGTCACCTGATACCACTTCTTTTTTGCTGTTTCTCTGAAGACCTGGAAGTTGCTAATAATCCATTCAAACTGATGGGCTGCTGCTGAAAAAGACAAGATATAACAAACAAAACCAAAATAAATAATTAAGATAAAAATGAGAAGATAGTGATGATATATCAAAGTCCTAAAAGTGGCATGCTTTTTTGTTGCTGTGCTTTTCTGTTATGTTGTTGTTTTGCTTTGTTTGCTCTTAAGATCTAAAGGAAAATGTTCCACTTCACTGCCACCCTGTAACAAATAACATTTGAGGTCACTGACTCCCAGCTGGTTGAAGCAGTCTTGTTCTGCCTGAGGTTTCCTGTTGTTAAAAGGGAGTTTTTCTTTCCACCATCGCCTTGTTCATGCTCAGGAGGGTGATCGAATCCCAGCACAATTTCCATGCAATCTGTTGGTTTCTGTAGCTGAGCAACTTTAAAAAAAAATAAAACAAATTGACTTAATATGAATTGGACAAATTTGGAATTGAATTAATCTGAGTTGATTGGATTATGTAATTTGATTATATTACAGTTAAGTGGATTGTGATTGGTTTGAATTAGACTGTATCTTTGAAGTGCCTTGAGATGTATTATACACACACACACATATATATAAAAAACTGAATTGAATTGAATATTTAAACAAAGTTGTCACATATAATCACAGATGATATATAACTTTGTATCATGGACAAAGTTTACCTTCGAATGTCAGATTTAGAAAAGTGCAAGAGATGGCAAAGCAATATTTTTCCTTGTTCTCAACTGAACTCAACATAGGAGAGAGGGAAGACACTAACTCCACCTTTTCTGGTAGAGACATGATACAGACACCTTATTTAAATATCTGTAATAACCCCTCCAGGTTTGCTTAAAAATTTGCACAAAATAGATGTTTTTTCATAGAAACAGTAAAAGTAAAAGTAATTAAAGAAAAAGTCTCATTTCAAATTATCGCATCTCAAAATAGTCTTGTTTTGGCTGTAAAGCATGGTTGGTTCTTCTTTCAGTAAACAGACTACTGTAATTCCTCAATAAGTTACAAACACTGTCATAGGAACTTGTCCTTTTATGACAATGTGCATGGGCCAGTTTTCAATTAGACTAGTGATGGTTCAATTGGAAAGAAACTTCAGTTGAAAGTTTGCTAGCTCAATCTCAACTGCCCCAGTCTATATATTGAAGTATATTTGGGAAAGATAATGAAACCCCACATTGCCCCCACTTCTGAGCTGCTTTGGGTGAAAGCGTCTTTTAAATGAGTTAAAAGAGGTAGACTCCTAAAGTGCTAATTGCTTGTGGACTGTCTGTGCCACTGCTTCAATTATTGGCATCTGAAAACCAAAGTTAGCCTATTAGAAGTAAGACTTATTGAAACTTTGGTCATTTTAATTGAATGACTGAATTACAGAGAAGAGAGAGGGTGTTAATGGTGTCTATGAGCAGTGAGTCAACTTTGAAAGACAACAAAAACAGCATGTAACTACACTGGCAGATTTCTGGTTATTGTGTTAGCATAATGAGCAGCCTGTTACACTTTAGATATTTGTTCCAATGGGCATTAAATTGAGCAAAGCAATATGCTGTGTAAACATGGAGTCCCAAATGGACCAATCACAGCTGTTTTCTTCTGCGGCGCCGTAATGCCAGCACACTCAAATTTTGACATAAGGGTTGTGTGAGATTTCATGTGCGGGGATGGTAGGGTTGGATAGCCTAAGACATTATGTTGCATTTGCCTTCTGCTTTGTGCCAGGTCCCATTTGTATCTGTTTTTTTGCCTATTCTTACTACCTGCACCTATACATTGTGTATACCAATCCAGCCAAATTCCCAAAGAAGCTGCTTTCTTTCAGATATTTTCTTTTGCCAGACAGCAAAAGGAGTCTGAAACAGTGACTGAAAAATGACCTGTTAAGACAACACTCATGGTCACTTTTTCAAGCATTAACACCAGCTGCTCTTGTCTGACAAAAACCTATAGAACTGCAGCGTCTTCTGACTCCATAACAATCCAGAGATCTTAAAGATTTGATCTTGTGAGATCACCTCCAAGAGAAAAAGTTACAAGCAACAGAACGTTTCCACTGTTTTTTTGTTACACAATTCAAATTCCTAATGTACCACGAGGAAAACCATGCACATGCACTAGCAGCTCACAGGCACTGCTATCTTTAAAGGATCAGCAGGTGTCAGAATCATCTTCTTATGCTACAGTGTCATTTTATGACTTTTACAGAAAGAGAAAATGGATTTGTGGTGCGAGAGTGTGTGAAAATTGTGAATCACTTCAAAGCATAACTCGAAAGCTGTGCCCTTCAGAAGAGGAGCATGTCAGGCTTCGTAGAAGCTTCAGCAAAGGTTACAATGTAGGGTACAAGGCAACAAAGTATGTTCTGTGTTAATCTGATGCTCAGCCATTAATCCCTTTTAACACTGTGACATGGAGCATTGAGTAAACCCTGTTAAAATACAATTGCATATTTTCTATACTTTAGTTTTAAAGCCAAAACAGTTAAGTTAGAAAAAGGTAGAGCCAGGCTATTTGTTGCTCCTGTCTCAAGTTTTTATGCTAAGCTAGGCTATAACCAGCCGACACTATTTATTAGCCATTGGGGTGGAATCAGTCTCCACATTTATGTCTCCTCAAAAGAGATAGCAGAAATAGTCATAAACAATTTTATTGTGCTGGTTTATAAATTTATTTAGAAGAATTTATATGCAGAATTTATGTGCAGAGGTAACCTTTAAAACTGTATATTAGCAAAATGTGGAAATGTGAGTTTACTTTAACATTGCCATCATAGCAAAGAGAAGATTGTGAGGGAAAAGAGTAAAAAGAATCTGAACTACATAAACTGAAATTATGGAAATGAAGGTTTCTTGCCGGAATGTCAGCGCAAAACACGAGGACACCAAAGGACTACTTAGTAACTTTTAGACACTTTTAAATTCACAGGAGTCTTCTGCTCCTTATATATTTATATCATGTTATCCTTATTCAGACGTTTACTGAATTTAAAGAATAATGAAATGTTCTTTTGAAGCCATTTAAATTGCCACTTTTTTGTTTCGTAGCAAACGTTTTCATGAGGAACTGATGTAATGTAATTCACAAGTTCTCTGAAATATGCCTGCATGTTTCCTTGACCAGTTAATGAGAACAGTAACTGAGTCTCAAAATGGTCCCATTTTGTTGTAATTACATGCAAGACACCCAGATCAATGTAAGAAGAACCCTATTGGAATATTTGTTCCTGTAAAGCTTTGAAAGTTCGTTGGATTAAAAGTAAAAAAAACAAGTTTTTTTTTTCTCTTAATAGGAACATTGAGCAGTGACCTCGAACTTTGGCTGAGCATCAAGATTGATTATTTGAGTGTTTCCTTCACAATGGAAATTCAGAACTTGTCAAATATGACAAAGAAAAAAAGTATCAATCTTTTCTTGGAGATTATTCTGTATCGGAGCACTGGTGCAAAGCAGCCTTTGATGGTATTAATGATTTCCTTTCACTCTCAGGCTCTTGAGTTCTTGGCTTAGTCAAAAATGAAAGATTATTTAAAAAAGGCATAATAGCAGTAGCTTATAATTGTTGCATTCAGATTCAAAGGTATTTCCTTCACTACCACATGCCTAAAAATGTGTTTTGGTATATTGAAACTTATGAAAGAGAACAATGTGCTATTTCTTCTGCTTCTCTTTTATCTTTTACTGCAGCATTGAGAGAAACCTAAATTCAGGATTTTTGCGGTCAGGTGGCTAAAAAATAGGTCTTGTAGCTATTTTCTATGGACAGTTTTGATGCAATAGATTATCTTCAAAATACAGAGAATTTCTTATCAATCATATGCATATTCAATTATAATCAAACATGCTTGAAATATTTGTTTTATATTGACCAAACTGAACCTCTAAAATTCAAGTAAACATGTTAATCTAACTGTATTGAATGAAATCAAAGCTCTCAAAACTACACTCACAGACCCAGTTAATTGGGGTTTATATTGCTTCTGCTTGTATACACTCAACTAGACTCAAGTGGGCTTAGGCGCTCAGCACATGCTCTAAAGTGTCATCTTTTTGCATCTTTTTCTAAAAACAGTAATATGTAAATGTATACTAATACAGTCAATTCTTCTAAAGATGCTCTCGTCCAAATATTTTTCAGTGTGGACCAGCCCAATAAGACCATGGGTCAACTTGTGGTTGTTTAAAGGTGACATATTATGTAAAAATCACTTTTTCTTGGGAATATCATGGGAGCATATATTTTGGTGTCTGAAGTCAGCAGCAAGTAAAAATCTCCCCAAAACATAACTGGCATTTCGTTCGTACCACTTTGTTTGAAAGTCTTCCTCGAGTTCATCTGAACTGACTAGCATGCCCCTTCTACCACAAGCCTCAGAGAATACAAGAGCCCCGTGGATAACTTCTTAGTATGACTTAGGCTGTTTTACGGAAAGGGTGTTAAAACAGGGTTAAGAGAGTGACAACCTTGCAACCATCAGGTATTTTCACTGAAGCTTGTCTCATACATCTCAATAAGACCTCAGTGTCAAATAGTTAAATAAGGGAATAATGTGACACCTTTAAACAATTTCCAATTTCACAATTGTTGCTCTACTCGAATAAAAGCCTTTTTTATATATAACCACAGCAATATCTGACCAAATCTCCATTCAAGTAACTTACTGACAACATCTGTGCAATTAATTCAGCTACACTTGCATGTATAATGCACCAAATCTTCAACATAGAGTTAGAAGCAGCTGAATCTCTTGAATGTTTTTTTCATACACACAGCATGACAGCATCGGACATATCGCAATCAATAAACTGCCCCTGTGTGTGTATACTGGGACCAGGAGAGTCAAGTCCAATAAATTGGCCAAATTCAGCTTTAACCATAGCTAGACCTAACTGTGCAGATAACTGTGCTGTATGTTGTTGCTCTGGTAGCTGTACGTTTGATGCTGCTTAAACTTCTTTTCTGCTTTTAATGTCAACTTGAAATTTGATTGAGATCAGTAATTCACGAGAATGGATGTCCTGTGTGCATTCATACGGCAATGAAGCAATCTGTAATAACAATACATAGCTCTGTTTCGACAATAACAAAAGCACACTCTTCAGAATATGATGTTCGCAGAAATCGATTTCAGATGTGTTACAAGTGAATTTTTATACCCAAGAGAAAATTAAGGAAAAAAGAAAGAAACAAGCAACCATTTTGAGGTAGTTAAGAAGCAAAAATCATTAACTACAGCTCTCTGAAAACATGGTTGGAGGCAATGATTGAATACGTTAAATCAAGCAAAAACACCAGAATAGTTCATTAACATATTACCTAAAATATGTGAAGGTAGGTAATAAAAGTTTATTATACTCAGGGGACTTTTGAAAGTTTGAATCATTCTGAATCATTACTTTTCTAAGCTGCAACTGTGAAACAAATGAACTTGCACATTACTTGCTGGGCTGCTCTATTGATTGACACAGTTGCTCTCAGAAACAGCGTTGTGCTTGTCAAGTAGTTCAGTCAGACACATTTAGAGACACAGACTGAGCCACTAAGGATTACTGGACGGTCTGTTCAAGACACCATTGTCATATGGGAGAATAAAGTCGTCATTTGGTTGTTATATAAGATGAATGTTGGGAGTGTTCTATCTGACAGGCTCTTGATGCTCCTCATGCATCATAAATACTTATAATCTGTTTTTGTGAGAGTCTGCACTTTGCAGAGCTTGGGCGAATATGTAATGATCCCTCGGTCGGTGGCACATTACCACGTGAAAAGAAAACACGAGTGTTTTGCGAGGGCAATGCAATTCTATTACATTACATCAGGTCTAAACCAAACAGCTGCTAATATTTCTATCCTCACTGTGCACCAAGCTGTGTACACACTCTGAAACGTGTTGCATTGTTTCTAAATAAACCTGTTTGTTAATTCTCCAAAACACCTCCAAACCTTTTCCCTGTACAGGTCCCTGAAACAAAGAATGACCTTCAGCTCTCATCAGACAATGCTGTGTTGCTAATTACTTGAGACTAATTTGCCAAAATTTCCTCTGCAGGAGACACACCAAGTGGATATGGAATAATGTAGCAAGGTCAGACTCATCCTGTATCACTTTTATGTGATTTTGATGCCCTTTGGATGAAGTAGGAAAGTAAATGTTAAAAGCACTATGTAGCCATGTGAGTTAAAAGCATAGATGTTGAGTGTGCACAACCATGTGGGTGACAGCATTTGTTAGTCCACCATTCACATCAAAATGATTTATCAAGGCCACTAAAATATTTGTTGTATATACTGTGTGTGAACATTCCACCAGATGAATGGGCTTAACATAATCCCTGTGGTGATTTTCTTGTGGCACCATTAGCTTGACCTTTACAGCTTTTGGTCATGCATGTTGGCTGTATTTCTACTAAATTAGGCACACATTCATACAGTGCAAAAACAGTGCAAAAATGCACTTTGTTCTCACTGCTAATAAACAAATATTAGCATGTTAATATACTAACATGTGTACACGATGAAACCATGGGAACAGAGTGAAAACAGGTTGACAATTTCTTTACTGCACTGCACATATCTGTTTTATGTATGCATAACTACGCCCCTTCTGGTGAGGGAAAACAGAGAAAGTCTGTCCTTTGACTTGAAAAATGACTTTGTTTCTCTAGGTTTTATGCTTTTATGTTGAAGCATTTTTATGCTTCAAGAGTGACCCCCCCCCCCCTTTTATTACTTAAATTATAATTAATGTTGTTGTTATTAATAACTACTCTGCTCATGGGAGACATGCTTGTTTCCTGCCGTTTCCAAAGCGCCAGAGAAATTTATATTCTAATTTTTTTTCAGTTTGAGAAATACACTGTGGCGGGTGTACGTGACAAAAGACCGAAAAGCGTGACTGTCACGCTCAATGCGTGAGACTTGAGAGCCCTGTTTTTTAAAATGTATTTTCTTTGCCACTGTCTTCAGTAGAGGCTGACTGTAGGAACAACAAACTTTTTGGGGTGAATATTTTAAAGTTAGTGCCAAGCAGGGCTGGTTCTAGGCAGGCATATATGAGGGGGCAGTCAGAAATGTGAAGGGGGCATCATGCATTCACATCAGGCTCCAGCACTTTTGTTTCTGTGCTTACAGTAACAATATTTTCTTCATGGAATTAGGTTGTTAGCTATGTGTCCAACCCCAACCTGGAGAAGTGGATTGCACTTTGTCAGGTCACTTCTCAAACTGAACAGAAGCCATGCTTGCTGATGGTAAAAGTGTAGTTAAGCTAGCTGCTGTCTCTGATGTACTAGCAGTAGCATCATTGCTATTACTATCAGTACAGGCAGGAGCAGCACTACGCTTCCTAAAATCTCTGAAAAATGGATGCATCACACAGCATTAACTTTCTCTTTGTGCGCTGCTGGAAGCTGGAGTGGAAAATAAGTAAGCTGGCTTTGTAAAATACACTGTGGTTATATGAAACAAAACAGTGCAGAAGTACAGCCCGGGGTCTGTCACGGGTCATTTGTCCTCAGTCTGTTACCTGCACTGGATGTCGACACTCATCTCTGTGCTTGTGTGACTGAGAAACCCCCCCCCAAAATTTGGCAGAGCTTCTTCAAAGTCTTACCGCGACGTGCTGAAACCTGACACTACACAGTTATGCTACGTCTTGGCTCACTGCATACTACCAGTGTTTGGATGCATACTGGGGGCTGGGGGGAAAGGGTGTGTGCAGGGCCAGGGTGGCACTCATTTTCAGCCCTGGAGTTTCATGCCTCAGGCCGGCCCACTTTAGATCACGACCTATTATTAAAATCATGTAATTATAACCTTATATTTGATATGGAAAACACATTTTGACTTAACCAATTAAGATATTTTCAGTGGCAAAATATGCAGGTTTATTTCATATTACTTTCATCCTATTCCCTTTCAGTTGTGGGCTTTGTGTATTTACTATCTTACTTTTAATGATAAAAAATATAACAGGTCACTACTATCATTTGGGTATAGAAAGTGGTTATGTTGGAACTAATGATTGCTTGTTCACACACTCTGTTACAACAGCTGACCTGTTCCTTCCATACTGACAGAAGCAGTCCCCTCATCCCTACTGGATCCTGGTTGTGCTTCTGACACTAATTCACATTTTAAAAATGTTCACAACTCTCAGCACAAATCTCCCCGTTTTACAAAGCCTTCTGATCAATTTAGGTCAGTTTCATTAACGTAGTGCTGAATCATCGAGCATCTCAGGACACTTTTCATATAGAGCAGGTCTACACCATACTTTTCATTATATTAATTCTAATAATATTCACTCAATGAGGAATCCTACCTGCCCACTCTGGACTTGTGGGCTCATGGCTGGTGTTTGGTGCTGTATCTTCTGACAAAGTTTCCCAGTTATGTAGCGTCGCATCATACCCTTGCGGCCCCAACATCAGACCGACCCATTGGGAATTGTCCCCGGTTCTCCTGATTAGCCACTCTGGGCCTGGGTGTGTGTTTTGTGCAGCCTGTGAAGATACACATGCGGAGGGACAGAGAGATTAGAGGGAGCTGATACTGTATCTTGTCCCTTTTTCAGCGGATTTCTCTGCTACTGCAGTTAGTTTAGTCAACTTGTAATATATTATTTTGTGGTTATATTAAAATGTGCATTCTCAACTTCCAAAAATTTTGATTTGAGGGGACAATGCCCTCTGTTGCCCCTGCGTAGAGCCAGCCTTGGTGCCAACATAATAGCAAGAAATCACAACTAAACTGGAGGACACCACCGCCTGTGTACTACGCCGGTCATGGTTAGCACCTTCACAGCAAGAGGGTTCCTGCTTCGAATCCCAGCTGGGGCCTTTCTGTGTGGAGTTTGCATGTTCTCCTTGTGTATGCATGGATTCTCTCTGGGTACTCTTGCTTCCCACCGCCCAGACGGCAGTTTAATTGGTGACTCTAAACTGACCCTAGGAGCGAGTGTGAGCGTGAGTTTCCTGGAAAATTAATGTGCACATAAGTGATGGAGTCTTAAAAAGAAAAACTTATAATTAAAAGAATGATACTTTTTGAGGAGCTAAGTGATATTGGAGCTGTTGATAATGTTTGTTTCACATAATTTTTTTGCAAAACCGCTAACAGGAGTGAAGAGACGTGTGGTTTGTGCCAAATACACTTTATCCACATAGCTGCAGGTTGTCCAAATTAGTATGTAACTACTAAGCTTTAAATTAACAAAGTGATGGTGTAACGATAATGTTAATCCTTCCAAAACTATCCGCAACATCTCCTTATAGGTAGGCCATCTTCATCATCTATGCTGCTAGCATGAGCTACTGCTAAATGAAAAAAATTGACTGAAATATAAACTCTCTCAAATTATCTCTCAAATACTTACATTTTCCACGTGCAGACATTATGAGTTGGAAATGACCCGTGTTTGTTGCACAGTTTCTTTGCAAGTCCAGCGCTGAACTGAACCAAGTTGGCGAAACAGTGGGTGCTGTGGAGCGCCAGTGAGCTCAATAGGTTGAGCTGGCATCCCATATACAGAGGCTTAACCTCCTCAACACAGCTGTCCCCGGTTCGAAACTTGGCTTGGGGCCCTTTGCTGCATGTCCTTCCCCTCTCTCTCACTCTCTGTTCTATTTCCTGTCAAGCAACTTTCCAATAAAGGCCAATAGTGCTGGTAAAAAAATCCTTTAAAGAAAGGAAAGTAGGTGCTGCACAGTCTTTAGCTAACTTCTGCTGCAACATTGACCTAAAACATAGAGCCATGTTCCAGCAAGAGCTCTGTTGTCAACATTTTCATGCGAAAAGGGCTTCATCACTTGGTAAGGTTGAACAGAAGTGGTATAGGTGGGATGAACTTGACAATAAGCGCAAGTTTAAATAGAAAATCTGAAAGGCTTATTGAGTGAGATTTTTTTTAAACCTAGGGGGCCCAAAACAAAATTCCAGGGTGGCAAAAGTGATTTTTCCATTAAAAGTCCTCTTTAAATTTTACCCTTGACATGACAGTGACTGTGTGAGGAGGACAAACTACATAAGTGGAGGATGAAGGAGAGAGAATTTCTCACCTTTTATTTATTTGGAATGCCAGAGGTAGATGTTTTTTTAGAGCAGATTGATTGCCAAGAGGTGTTATTTTTAATTCACTGAGGGACATCTAAAATGACCTTGGAATACAAGGGAATACAGTTTATTTATTTTGTACTGTCACACAGAACCCTGATACAAAGGGCTTTAAAAGAAGAAAATAAAATCTGACAAGACAAATGTTAAACTTGGCATCACATAAAACCAGCTTTCTGCAACCCATCAATGTTTTGTTTTACTTTGTATCGTTTTCCTTCCTTTTTTTAAAGTTCACATTTGACCTTTTTGTGACCGATCCTGTGATCACTAATGAGAAGAGTCAAGGGATATTTACCACAAAATGGTTTTCTTATTCTTTCTATTGCATCGCATCCTATCAGTCTTGTGTGTTATCCACTGTCCAAAACCATGAAAGAAATTTGTGAAAATGTATGTGAAAGTAGATACTTAAAATGAATGGATTCATCAGTCTGTTAATTCAATGGCATTAAGTCATTCAGATATTGATCAAATTAAAGGACAACATCTCTACCTTCACTAGCTGCTAGTTGTCAGGTGAGAAGTTGCCCCACCACACAAAACGGTGAAGTTAGTTTTCTAATAATGTGTCATTTAGACATAAAATTTCACACAAAGCTGACAAACAAGTAGCACTGTAATAAATGGAGGGGGATGGGAGTTGCTGAAACAGCTGATGGTACTACAGGCAGCAGAAGGTTCAGCTGCATGTAGCGAATATGATTATAATAGATGTTGCAAGTCATCAATGTACGCTAGGTGCAACCATAGTGTAGAAATGTGTGCACAAGGTGTTATTTATTCATCTGATAAATCTCATCTGAACAGCTGATCATATGTATGAATGAACCCAGTGCTGCTCGATGTGCCCGTCCAGAGCGTGTGATGGTAAATTTTATGTCTCAGGACTGAAAGACTCTCCAATCCACATTAACCATTTGTATCACCCAGACACGCTAATTGTTTTAAACTATTTACCTCTTAATTAACACTCAGACAAGATAATTGTTTTAACCTCCTGTTTCTTAATTATCATCAAGACTGCATCCGAGCGTCACACTTGTGTTGTGTTGAAACTGATATCGTATATGTTACAATGTCTGCCCAAATCAGGTTTCTATTGCAAAATGTGACTGAAAAGCACCAATCAGGGTATTCATGACACTGATGTGTTTAGTTGGAGAGTTTATTAAAGTAGGCTGAATTAGCAATAATCCTGCCAAAATCAGAGCCAAATATAATCAACAACTTGAAAAGACGAGTTAGCAGGATCCCCATGATGCTAATGGCCCATATGTTTGTAGAACAAACAAGTGGTGCCTTTGTTGTTAGTAAATGACCTATTTGGTCATTATTGAAATGAGATGTTTGCATCACGGAAGTTCAGCGATCACTTGCCAACCCAGCCATCAGTGCTTTTTGAGACCTTTTCTGGAAAACCTCATTCTTATTTGTACTGCTGTGTAAATCGGGCCTAATGTATGCCAGCAGCCTAGAGTTCAGATACAGAGCTGAAAGCTCAGCTGTTCATTCAAATTCTTCACACTTTTGAATTCAATTGATTGAAAAAGTTCCTAATACTTCAGTAGCCATCTGCTTAGTCTGCTTGCTGTAAAATAAAGAGTTTTAGCCAGGTGTGTCAAGTGTATGGAAGAAACCTGCTCCTCTCATCACTATGGTTCTGTTGGGCAATATCAAACCCATTTTCCCAGTTTGTATCTTGCAGCATAAATTCTCATATTCTATCTTTGCAGTAATATAATATATATTTGCATTTTGAGACACGTTTCATATCCACAATAAACTAAATACAAAAGGTTGCTATCACATTGAAATTAATTGAATTAAAGGATAATATGGAAGGAAAGTCGTCCTGTCCTTGTAACACCAATCTGTAAGATCACTGTAGTTCTTTAAAAATCAAATTGGCTGAAGGGAATTGTTGTATTTTAAAGGCTGAGTTGATCTATCTGGTAATATTCTATATTAAAGAATAACTTTCTTTCTTACAGTCCAGCCATTCGATTTGGTTTTGAATATTTGTAATTGGCGTGGAAGAAGGAATATCCAAAATCTTTTTCCTAAAGATCACTTCCGTTGAAAATCAATGTTGTTTTTTTAATTTCACCTTTTCAGCGTATTCACATGGTGATTGTTTTTATATGCTATAACACACGAGTGAAAAAAGTGTCAGGTAACATGGCTGGGAAAAAGCAGCAAAGGGGACAGGCAGGATGGACATGAGGCTGTGGCAGAGTTACATGTGAGCCATTTAATTCATGAATGTTGTTGTTTCATAAGTAAGTAGTTTTTTAAATATCTCATTCAATGTCCAGAGACAAACTTTAAGTAATATTATTGTAACTAGTAATATTAGACAGTTTGAAATGGTGTCAAATCCCAAAGTCCAGTATTTAATATCAAGAAAGGGTGGTATTATTAACAATGGGCTTTTTACTTAACCTTTGTTCAAGTGAAGTTTTTAATTGTTTTATAGTACTGGAAACATTAACGAATACTTATTCATCATATTTTAGTGGTTATATTTTTTTGAGATAATGAAATAGTTTATAAAAAGAGTTGCATATCTAGATTGAAATTGAAGATTTCTCCGAATTTCAAATTCAAGTTGAATTTGAATTTATGTCACATATTAAAATTACATTGAGTTGAACCAAATCTGTTTGAAAATTAATTTACACAGACATGTACCAACTAGTCTTTTACGGAAGCAATACAAGCCCCTAATGATGAATATCAATAAGTGATGGTGGGCATTATCAATGTGTCATGAACATTTAGCACTGCTTTGCCTAACTACAACCTCTCACAGCTGTTTACAAAGCATGATTCCTCTCAGTGTCAGAGTTTTTATTTCACTGTGATAAAGTGTATGTTTTTCCTCTACAATAAAAAGCTCTTGTCTCAGAACAAAAAGCAAGACCCTTTTTTTTTTACCAGGATGTCATGTAACATTTTATGTCTGGCAGTGACTTACGACACAGTGAAGCATATTGATGTGAGGAATTGTTTGTTTTTGTACTCAAAGACAGACATGACATGACATTCACTCTGACCCTTTTGCTTTCAGGATAATCTATCCTGACAGCTTTCATAAAGAACCTCCAGACACTATAAAGAGTCCTTTGACTAAAAGTAAGCTTCTTACTTGAATTTAAAGTCTTTGCTCTTTTCATGTGCTCTTCTTCTCCCATCGCTCATCATTGTGAAAATCTGTCTGTCTACTTATCTGTTAATCTGAGGACTCCACTATCAAGCCAATATGAAATTTGTTAAGGAGGAAGCAAAGACTCCTGCTTTTATCTTCCAAGAAAGAGCTTGCATGTGCAAGCATTGGTGCAGATGCGTGTTTTCTTTCACTCAGTTCTCCTCCGCTCTGCAACACAGATCTCATTGTATGAGTTATATGAATAGAACTCCCTCACTGTCACTGTTCCCTGTGTGGAGCTGTAGGTCTGTTATTAACCGATAAAACAGTGTGTTTTTATGACAGCTACACCACCTACATACACACACCTGTGGTTTTATATACTAAATGCTTAATGTATTTAATACTGCGGGTGTCAGATAATGGTGTCCAGTGGATGATGTGCACAATCCACCACCTGGAGAAGAGATCAGGAAAGAGTGTATATGTGTGTGTGTGTCTGAGCTGCTTGTAAGTACCATTTTGAGCTTTGGAATTTTTTGGAAGAAGAGTTCTTATAATTAGTTTTGACTTTACTCGATCGATCTGGAGGCTGCGGAATAGAATCAATTTGGATCAATTCTAACACTGAATTTTGTGCATATAGTTACTTATATAGTTGTAGTCGGCAAACAAATAATTAAGTCAAAGTGATGCTGACTGATGTGCTCTTTGTTTCCTAAAAATTACTCTTGGTTAACATCATTTTGACAACAAAGTTGTGTCAAACAAGTATGAACAACCACACTGAATATGTCATAAAAAACTCACACAGAGAATTTACATGTGCAAGTTTGAGTCTTGTCTTGGTTTTAAATTCTTGGCATGGACTTCCCTAATGAAAAACAATAATCTTCATGAGTCAGGTTCCAACTTTGTTCTATAGCATTTGGCCTCATCATTATTGCTGTAAATTTGCTGGCCATTTCATTGAGAGGATGTCTTTCCTGATGGAAAGTTTAAATGTTCTGTGCTCGGTGGAAAGATGCATTATTACCTTTAAGAAATAGTTGATCATCACCTAACCTCCTGTCCATGGAGAGAATGATGAAAGAGTCCAAAATTTCAGGGTCCACTTTACGGTAATGAATGCCATCTCCCCTGGTCCTTTAACTGACATTTACCCCATATCATCAATAACTGTGGAAATGTGCTTTTTTTTCTTCAGGCAGTAATCTTTATATGTTTCACTGGACCTGCAACAAACACAAGTTCTAGCATCAGCTCCTTCCCAGTGCAGAATGGTGATTCATAAATCAATATTGCTTTCATCTAGTCATCCACAGTTCCTGACAGCTTCTCTTCAACCCACTTAGTTTTCTTTTTTCAAAGTGTTAGTGATGGCTTATGTTTGGCTTTTTTGTATGTAAATCCCCAGTTTCTCACAGTTCACTCAAAGATCCTTAATGGCTACCATTTCCAAGATGTCATGTCGTCAAATCTTGTTTCAAACTGTTTCATTTTCAGGCATCCCTCAAAGGACTTAGTCCGTTCTGTGGAATTTCATGGGTGCTTCTGTGTATCCTCCGCATTCTCAGAGCACCAAAAATCATTTGCTCGTGTCAGAGATGAGGCAGACAGAAGATGAATTGATGTCAAAGGAATAAATATTTAAATGTGACTAAGTTTTTTTTCTTTTTAAACTTTTTATATAAATGGCCACTAGGAAGCCAAGCTATTTAACAGATATGACAATCTCTGTTATGTGTGTAGTGTAGTTGACAATAGGGCTGTTGCCATGACATTTGTCGATTTGTTAGGACTGTTCTAATATGTGTTTGTCTAATACAAAGGTATCTTTACTTATCTAAGATGAATGTAACCTGCTCAGGAGGCATCCTTGACTTTTATAAACACCCACAGACTCCTATTTCCGCTCATTTGATTTGAAGTTTTTTTTCAATCAACCTGGCAAAGCCATAATGGAACACAAGCAACGTACATAACAAAAATTATTAAAAATCCCAAAATCAACAGTGAAACAATACAAAACGGCTAAAATGATACAAAAATATAAAAGACCAGAGAATAACATGTTTAACCAAGTTGTGCACAAAAGTTCAGTAAGTTCAACATAAGCTCATTAAAGAATGCAAATTTTAAGCTTAGCCTTAAAAACATAGAGGCTGTTTCGTACCCAGACTGGCAGGAGCCTGAAAACTGAAAGTGCTGCCTACGAGTTTGGACCTAGAAATTAGTAGACCTGAAGTGAAGAGTTATAGTGTGGTTTGAAGGAATTATAGAATCTTTAATCTAAAATAGAGCAAAGCCATTTAGAGCTTTATATGTGACAAGGAGGATTTTAAATTGTATTCTAAACTTGTAGAGAGGCCAAAATCGAGGAAATGTGACCTCTACCAGTTAGACTGGCAGCAGCGTTTTGGATCAGCTGAAAGGTTTTATGAGAATTATTGGGACACCCAGCTAAAATGGGATTACAGTACTCCAGCCTAGATGAGTGAAATGCATGAACCAGTTTGTCAGCATCACTTTGAGAAAGAATGTTCTTTTTTTAGAAATTTCTGAAATATTACGCAGATGAAGGTAAGCCATTCTAAAGACTTGTCTAATGATTGAATTAAAAGACAAATCCTGGTCAAAAATTACTCCAAGGTTATGTCACAAAACTGAAAGCCAAGGTAATGCTATCTAACTCTAACTGTATGGTTTCTTTTGTTTTTCTGTTTCTATTTCCAAGGCACATTGCTTTGAGTTTTGTGTCCTGATGCTTTGATGCTTTGATGCTTTTGTTGGTCGCCTGTATGTTTTCTTTTTACAACCTTTCTATTTTATTTGGGAGCAACCAACTTCTTTTGCCACACTCAGCGTTGAATTACCTCACAGAAGAGGTTTTATAGTCCCTGTCACTGATTCCGCTGACAGCTCTCTTGTTGGGGCCATATTTCCTGTCAATCAGCCAGATGAAACAGCTCATTAAGGTCTGCAAGCACTCACTTTTTACTGCAGACTCATTTGCATATTTAGACTTGTGCAGATGTTTGTTTTAGAAATGCAAATTGAATGGTTGTTCCATATTTTTTCATCTCCTTGATCTGAAAAAGCCAATAATTAAGATAATTCTACATATATTTTTTTTCAAGCTATGTTTAACAAAGACAATATGTCAAAATTTTACTGAGTTTTTGTGTTATATCTCTAAAAAACAAACAAAACACCGAATATAGCTAACAGTTGATTTGGGTGATTCTATATATTTAGGTAGGAGTTGTACTCCAGGTAACATATCAAGGTATCTCAAAACTAGGACATGGCCTTTTCAAGGTTTCTAGAAGCAGGATATGATGCTAATGTGTTCAACACAAACCAGCCTACTTAAAAAATCGAACTGATACTGGTGCGCTGTCAAAGTATTTCTTGTGTTTCTTTTATAGATATACATAGTAATGTTGCAATTTGAACACAGCAGAGAAACGAAAAAAGTCACAAGCTAGAAATCATGTTGACTAAGCCAAGAGTTTAAGTTGTCTTAACTGCGTCAGATTAGTTTGAAGACATTTTGTAGTAAAGTTTTTCTGTGTGAGTTCTGTGGCTCACATGCCTCCGAGCTGCACCCTCTGTTTTAATTAAAACATGATAGTTGAAGCAGAGGAGTGGATCTATATCAGCTGGACTGTGTGTGCATTTGCTCTGCACCAGCAGCATTTTTTCAATCCAGGTCCAACTTGCCATATATTTAACAAGCATCAGTGCACAAACTGGATACAAAGGCTAAAGAGATTTAAGAGTATTCATCAACAACTAAATTATGTTGCACAGCAGTAAGTGGGTCTGAAATGCTGGTGACACATTTCACCAGCATTGAAATGCTGTGGTTGGTTTTCCCTGTAGGACCTCCAGTTGATAGTCACTTTAAAAAAAAAAGAAAACCGATTCCCACATGAATGCACTAACCAGTAACTATACTTTTAAAGAAGTATGCAGTGTTTTGGTTTATTTTTACTTTGATATTAAAACATCTGGGCATGATGTCTTCCTCAGCGAAGGTCTCTTTGACTGCCAGTTAACATTAATTGCCACTAATGTTTATTTAACAGTGACATCGTGTAGATCAAAGTCCTGGTCCGAAGGCAATGATTCTGCAGGTGTGAGACTGCCAACGACACTTTTGCAGAGATGAAACGAGAAGCCACAGTCATCTATCATCAGGGATTACCAATCTCATTTGAAAACATAAAATTGCACATTAAAGGAGGTAGTTTTCCTCCTGAGCTGAACACTGGAATTCTAGGTCAATTAAGCGTTGAATTTCCCCTGGAAGATGAATTTTATAAAATCATCACAACAGCATGCAATAACCTGTTTACAGTAACTCTGATCAAAAGGGGTCTAATTCCCTTTGCTTTAATGATTAAGATGAACAAACTCTATGTTAAAATGTGAGGATATGAATAAAAAAGATCAAAGTGAGGTTTTTTTTGGGTGCTTTGGAAGTGATATATATATATATTAATATTAATATCCAACAAGTTATGTTCTGTTTCCCCTCTGTGTGTTTTTCACCACAGTATATGCGACGTGTTGTCCATCCAACTTTTTTCCTGTGCAGCCAAGTAAACTTACTCATTTTGGCAGAGCCTACTTCAGCTGCTCTGACAAGCTAAAACAGCCCTGAACCCGATACAATTCAGCAGCACTTTATGGTAACTTTTCTTTTGTTTAAGGTGGTGCTTTTGTAAAGATAACCTCATTTCAAGAACCTTTTGAGCTATGGAGAGCATAAATGAACAGACCTTTATTAGATCTAATTTCACAGATAGGTTTTTTTGGTGCATGTTTTCAACAGTCATTGGAGGCTGAAGGAAAGTAAAGCAAAGACTCAGACCACAGGTGAGGAGGTGCAGACACTTCATCTTCATCGATCCCATATCTGGGAACGGTGAAGTGGGAACACCTGAGAGTGGCGTGGATAGAGTTTGTATGTGCACCCAAAGCTTGAGTCCCTCTCTGTGTGTGAGTTTCACGAGGAGTAGGTGGGCGTAGCCTCGTTTGGAGAGTCTCAAAATAGAGTAAAATAAAGTGTAAGTAAGTACTTTTAGGCGGTAGTTTAACATTAGAACAACAGTGCCCTGAAGAAAATTGAGGAGACCACATATCACAGGACTTTGTAGGTTATCATTCCTAATGACATGATTTTTATCTGCATATCTAAAATGGGAAATCTCCAGCTTGAGCCCATTACGGATAACGTCCTGGTCTTTGTCATCATATTTCCGTCTCGCCTCTGAGCACCATATCTGGAATAGAAGAAACCAATTTACCGATGCCTCATTAGGACAAAGCCAAACAGCCAAAGCTAAAATACCAGCAGTGAAGCTCATCTGCATTCCAAATGTGAAATACAAATGGGAATATGAAATGAACACCGGCACAAGGCATGAGTCCCCATGCTTCACTAAGCTAAATTAAAGAAATGTTTTTTGTACACACACATCTACGCAACTGCATCTCCCATATAAACATACACACAAACACAAGATTGTATTTTGCCTGCAGATAAAAAAGAAAAGCATTGAAACATTTTTTCTTACAGTAGAAGAAGACACAATCAATATCAAACGTGGTGGAGCGTAAAAGTTTGAGAAAATAAAGAACAAAGAAACTCATGGAGGACTTGTTTTTCCTTTTTCAGCTCTATTGACAGCTTCATCTTTGGTGTGGAAGGTATCTGCATTTCAGATTGCAATGCTGAGCTGTTATGCTGTAGCTTTCATATCTTGCAAGCTCTCATCTTTTTCATTATTTAGTCCATGTGACAGAGGATACCAAGATGCAATGGATTTCTCAGCAGTGGTGGTAAATATATAATTGCATTTACTCCATACTCCAGTACAATTTTGAGGTTCTTGTGCTGTGCTTTGATGTTTCCAGACACTTTATACTTCACCTCTATTACAGTTGTGGAGCTAATGTTTTACTTTTTAACTTCATGGTCTTCTGAACGTTACAGATTTTACATTAATGGAGACAAAATGCTGTTTTACTGCAATGGTTTTGAGTTTTCGGCATCCTTTGTCAGGCTTCGAATGTGTTGGGATCGTAGACACTCAGTGGGTCTACTTGATGAGATTAACTCATTTATAGGTATAGTTGGGTTATGCTCCTTATCTGAGCAAGAGTAATTATCCTCGGATATATGGCAGCGAATGAATCGAATCACTGGCACAAAGCGTGTCATACCCCAGTATGATAGGTGGCGCTGTACCAATTTCAACTATCGCTAATAGAGCCACCGGTTCACGTCATTACCACCAACAACAAACAAAGGCATTCAAGAAAGATGGCGAACGAAGAGCAAGATGAAGCTACGTCCCTCTACATTTGTGATGAGCATGGTTATGGCACAAATGCGATGCACAACGGCGCATTCTCCATCGCGTTGTTTGTTTCTTTCCTATGGCAGCGACAACAACATTTGACTTAATCTCCTTTGACTTCCAGGTGACGATCCTGGGGGAAACAATCTTAAACATGCACAGAACGCTCAATCTGATCCACTGCCGTCTACATGCACGTTCAGTGTACATTTGGATTGAGTTATCTCAGGGCTTAATTCGATCACGAGTTACGCGATCCGATCTTAAGGTGTTTTACATGATTAAGGTGTCTACATGAACTGAATCTTATTGTAATTTAGCCATTAATCCGATCTGATGGCACGCATGTAACCGTACTGATTAAACCTAAAACGACAGAACCAACTGCACTCCTGATAGATCTGTTAAACCTTTGCCTCTCCACCACCTATTTTAAATACAATGACTGATTCTACAGACAGCAGAAGCAGGGCTGTGCCATGGGATCTCCAGTGTCCCAAATTGTGGCTAACCTTTATATAGAGGAGGTGTAAAGCAAAGCACTGACCTCATACAAAGGAACAGCACCAAGCCACTGGTTCACATATGTGGACGACACTTGGGTCAAGATCAAAACTTAAGAAGTTGAGGCTTTCACGGAGAACATCGAAAGACCACAAGTTGCCTATTTTGGACTGTGCTGTGTACATTGAAGAGGACAGAAGTCTTAACACCGAGATTTAGAGGAAACCCACACATACAGCAGTACCTGCTTTTTGACTCACATCATCCACTAGAACACAAACTGGCTGTCATCAGAACTTTACATTAGGCTACTGGACTGAGAGTGTACCTACCAAGGTTGAGGGAAAACAAAAGGCACATCAGCACTCCAAGAAAGCTCTTCAAACCTCCAGATATCCAAACTGGGCCTTTGTCAAATCAGCAAAAACAAATGGCAAACCACACTGATAGACAAAACTAACAAGAACCGGCGCAAACATACTTTAATTCTGTATGTGGCGGTAGTCTCAGAGAAACTTAGAAGGATCTTCTCCAAAGATGACATTCCAGTGCACTTCAAACCCAAGAACATCCTCGGACAGAGATCGGTTCACCCAAAGGACTAAACACTCAAACACAAACCGAGTGGCGTGTATGCAGTGCAGCTCAGTGCAGCAAAGAGCCTCTATATGGGATAGCCCAAACAACAGCTCCACAAGCGTATAGCATAACATAGGAGAGCCATCTCTTCAGGTCAACTCAGCAGTGCACTTACATCTCAAGGAAAAGGGACACTCTTTCGAGGACAGTAAAGTACAAATTCTGGATAGAGAGGACAGATGGTTTGAGAAAGGAGTCATGGAGACCATCTGTGTTAAACTGGAAAAAACATCTTTGAACAGAAGAGGTGGTATCGGGTATCACCTTCCCAGCACTGTCTCTCCTCCCCAGGCAGTTTCACAACCACTCCCTCCTTGGATCCTGTGACCAAAAGGCGCCCTTTCAGACAGGTAGACAATTCAGAGGTGATAATGTCTCAAACAACACAGACATCGGTCAAAGGGGTTCAGTGACACACGTGACATTAACGACCCTCTCTGCTTATAAGCCGATAGACCCCACCATCAGTTCAGAACTGAAGAAGCCTTTTGGATGAGAAGTGAAACGTCTTCAAGATCCAAGAAGAGGTCTACTTGCCCTTATTCAAGTTCTTATGATAAACCTAAAATACTAAGTAAAAGTTCATCTTTTGGTTTCATTGGTTTACAATAAAATCAGAGGTGACTGCTTTTATTTCTGGTATTTTAAAATTCTTTCCATCAAAAAAACTTGTTTTTAACTTTGTTAAGTGTCAGCTCTATAGCTGGGGATTTCTGTTGCTTTCTGCAGAACACCTGCTACGGTCTTAGAAAGATAAGATCAGACAGCCCATATCTCCTACATAAAAGATTGGAAGAACAAATTCTGACCACATGCTGGGTTGGTCTTTACAACTAATTTGCATTCTCTGTGAGGTACTGATGACATGATAAGGTCATGTAAGATACAGGAGAAGTTGGTAAAAGCTAAGCTACTTGGTGTGTTTGTCTTGAGGACTGCAGATCTCACATTCTCTATTAATGGCTGAGATACACAATAATCAGATTCTGTAAGCTTTCATCTATTCAGAAATTTTAATTTACAAGAGAAGTGGATTCAATTTGTTTGAAGACATTGTGTTGTTAAATTGAAAATACCAAAGAACAAAGTTCAGCTATCTTCATTTCTCTGACAGCTTCTATCACTATTTTAACCCAAAAACAATCAGGTTTTGACACTTCATTTTGTACAATATCTGTAAATAATCATTTATTTTTGTAAAGTCATTTATCTAGGAGTCACAAGTACAAACATGCATGTCAGTCAAGCAGTACATTTATTTATTCATTGTTAATTTTTAAGCATTCTTTTTTTGTCCTGCTCTTTTACAACTCATGCACTCGTGCATGACTCTCAAGTGGCAGCCGGTTGTAGGATCTCCGGTCATATTGTGTTGATCTTTGTAACTTCTTGAGATTCTCTGATAAGCTTTTTGCTTAGTTTTGAAAGATTTTCTGGTTTCGAATTTGTGCTGTTTCAAGGATTTCTGCTGGCAATCCTGGCACTTTTAACATTTTTTTAACAAAACCTTCTCTACCTTTAAGATTAGGCTTAAAACCTTTAGATAAAGCTTAGATGATCCTGAAACATCCCATAGTTACGCTGCTGTGGGCCAACACTGCCGGAGGACCTCCCATGATGCACCTCTCCTCACTCTGCTCTGTTTTACGCTCCACGTTATTGTGTTTCTATTTTTCAGTAGGCATACTTGGTCTGGGATTTTGGTGCTTGTTGATCACTCTTTCCTGTCCTCTCCACCTTAAACACAACTCTGACAGATTATACAGGCAGACAGAGGCTGCAAACAGACTGTAACAGTAATGGAAGGGTGATTGCAAAGTGTGTTAACAGATGGTGTTATTGTTTTACATGTTACTGAGAAGGAGGGGATCTCAGATATTGAACTCTGAGCTATGTATTTTCATCCATATTATGTACCTAGAAAGGCCAGCTTTGCCATTTTGGTTGCAACATAAACAGTATATCACCTAAAGCCACTGCTGATGTTGCATTTAACATCATCAGCAAAGCCATTGCGAGGTTACAAACACAACACCAGAGGGCATTCATGACAATCTCTGGAGATATGTATTTTACTTCCCTCTCAGCTACATTTATTTTGCAGGTGTTTCCTAAATGATTTTTGGTTTTAGTCTATCTATTTATCCTCAGTAATTTAAACTGTGACAATATGGTTTCCCTTTGGGAATTAATCAAGTATTATTCAGCTGAATCAATTAAAATGTCTTAGAGCTAACAATGTCAGACTAAAGAAGGCAAGCAGTGTCAGCTGCTGGTGGGCGGAGATGTGGGCGAGGCCAGATCAGCATATTCATAGATTCACCTTCTGTCTTTCGGATGAGAGGTGAGACGTCTTCAAGATCCATTAAGTCCAGTTGCCCTTATTCAAGCTCTAATGGTGCAGATGACTGAGAATCTCCATCAACATTTATGTAGTCATGAACTCAAAAAGTTGTTGTAATGAAGCTTTTTTTAGTCAATTAGGTACAGGATCTGTGGATAACCTTTATGTGTGAGGAAATCCAAGTCATTATTTTAGCCTATTGGGCCCAACTCTCTTTTGAGTCTGTCTCTCAGTGTCACAAGTCTGACACTTACAAGTTGCACAACCAGCATTAAGGTTTAAGTGTCTTAATAGGTGCACTCTTTCATTACTAATCACTTGAAACAAGGACACTGCATCCAGGTCTGCTTCTCTAAATTTTGTGACTGTTAATGCCTGCAGCAGGCAGCTTTTAGAGAGCAAACACATTGCAGATATTTTTGTCTCTCCATCCCATGTTCAGTTTCAAGTCGTTTCTATCTCCAAAACAGGCCTTGATGAAAACTGAACAGTCTATGATTTTGAAGAAACATTCTTTTTTTCTCTTTTTTGCCAATCAAAGATACAAAATTTGCCCTTGTCCGCTGGCATTTCATTTAATTGAAAAGCAATATATGGCACTCACACATTAACTATGTTTTCCTAAGCTTGAATGCAAAGGTCTATATGAGAAATTTGCAAAGTAAAAATTGTTCATGGCTTGGTTGCCTGAAGGCTAGATAGCTCTTTTCACTTTGAACAACATCTTGTTTCTTTTATGTGTCCTGAATGAATTCATGTTTGCCTGGCTAACAGACATCTAGAGTGCCCTTTGCAATTCATTACGAAACAATTGCTTGCGGGAATGAGGAAAAAAAGAATCCAGTGTCTGTTCTGGCTCAGTGCTAACAACAAGGCAGAGATAACCTGATGACAGCGATTATAAACCATGAGCTGTAAAAGGAGACAAAGAGGCTCGGCTGTAACACTGTCCAAAAAATGAGGAATAATCCTCCGCTAAGATCAATGTCAATTCCCTGTCTTTTCTACAAATAAAACTAGCTTAGCCATTAGACTTCTTTATATGATCATATCTTTTTTTTGTTTTGTGATGCACTTTGCAATCTCATTGAATGAGGCGAAGACAAAGTACGTTTTATCTAAAAGTGACAATTAGGATAAAGAATGCTAAAACACGCAATTATGTCAGTCTTGTAATTTGCATTTATTATGTATAAACACATCATAAACGCAGCTGGCGTAAAATTCTAATGACTGCAGAAGTCAGCTTTTCATGTGACTTGTGTTCTGTGGGAAGGATGAGCACACTTTTAATGTGACTGATGTTTTAGTTTCACTGTTAATTAATGGATTGTAATTTTATGGCTTCACTGGCTTAGCAACACTGTACTTCTTAAAGGCCTTATGTTCGTCTCTGAAATCTCACTATTAGTTTATGGCTATGAGAGTGGAATAACCTGAAACGATTGTTATGATATAGATAGTGGATGAACATGGAAAAGATGCTCCGTGTCAGTGGACTGATTAGATGAATTGTTGGCGCATTGTCAGAGAACGTATTTGTCTTCTTCAACTTACAGAATGATCTGCTGTTTTTTTCCCCTTTTTTTTTCTTTTGAAGGATTATATGGGGGTTGTAAAGTCACTAACACTAAACCTGAAAAGTCCACCAGAGCTTGACTGTTATCAAGTGTAGTCTAAATTAAACAAGGCTCTTGTTCTACCAGAGCAGCGTCAATCAACAAACTGAGCACTTCTCGTGTTTCACCAGCTATGCTGCTTTGTGTATTATGTCAACTCTAGTCCAAAAAGCCCAACAGCAAACCTGTGATAACTGAATTACTGACACATTTCACAATTTAAGTAAAAACAGCTGCATTGTTAACAGTTACAGCAGAAATCACACAAGGTTAGACTTCATTTGGAGGCATGTTTGTGTTCACTTGATGAATTAAACTCCAATATTCGTTTTGTTTGATCTCTGCCAAATCCTAAGGGTAAACATATGACTGCTGTATCACAGCTAAATGGTGAAATGCTGCAGGGCAGATTGGTTTACATTGTCTTTATATTGAGAGCAGCTGCCTGCTGTGGTACAAAATGCCATAGCAGTTATGTTGGGTGATGATTCTCTATAGAGTTGTCTGCAAGGGAGGTAGCCATCGTCCAAATAAAATGAAAGGATTTGTTTTTGTATAAAGAAATAAAAATGTTGCTAGTGGCTTCTGCAAAAATATACCAAGAGAAGAAATACAGTGACTCTTAGGAAATTAGGCACTTGTAGAGTTAAAGCATATTTGCAGGTTGTTTTTTTTTATTCCCTGGTATTATGTGTTTGAACTGATTTACTTGAATTAATGTTTTATCAAATGAAGACAGAATGAGTGTGCTTTGTAAAATTATTTAACCCTTTTGGCATTGCTATTTTTACCATCTTTAATTTCAATTTGATTTCTTGTTTTTTGGGGGGGATTTATTCATATGTCAATATGTGCTGGGCTGCAGAGTTGTGTGGTGGTCACAGCAAGAAAGTTCATAAATCTACCTCTCAGCTGGGGCCTTCTGTGTGGAGTTTGCATGTTCTCCTCGTGCTTGTGTGGGTTCCCTCTGAGTAATATGGCTTCCTCCCACAGTCCAAATACAAACATTTTAGTTTAACTGGTGACTGTGTGAGTGTGAGTATGAGTGTGCATGGTTGGTTCTCTGTGTTGATCCTGTGTTATGCTGGTGACCTGTCCAGAGTGTATCCCTCTTCTCTCCTAATGGTAGTTTGTATCAAACCGCCCTCAGCCCTCAACAGGATAAAGCCAGTATAGAGAATAAATAAATGCATCTTTTTTGTTTTTATGTAAGTATGTACAAAATATTACAATATATACAAAGTCTTCATTTCTGATGCACTTGAAGAAGCAAAGAGTCCGGTCACTTGGTCTGATGTTGTTCAACAGAATAGATTTCAACAGAAATGTGACTGGCTGAGATCTCCTGAGGAAATGTTGTCAGTCATTGTCCATTTTCTAAGCATAAATTTTTTTTTTGGATTTAAGGCAGAACAAACTGTCCTCATTTCTTGTTTCAGAGTTTTTTTTTTATTGATTTGATGCTCCTATTAAATTCAAATCGAAGTTATGACTGGATTTTTTCCCCCTCTCCAAGACAAAAAGTTTTATTGAGCACATTTAGTGCAACTCTGTTGCAGTTTTCTCATATTTGCCGAAGCCACAATGTATTTTGAGCATTCAAAATAATCGCATTGCGTGACAGAGATGATTTCTCCTGCTTCATTTCTACCTTAGAGTATGTTTTTGTACTTGGTACATAGAAAGATTTGCCTGCAGCTCAAGTCATTTGAAAAAACAAACTAAAAAAATTATCAATATCCTCCAACTGTATGAAATATTCAATGAGAGTCTGTGAGAGGTCAACTCCAGGATTCTGACTCCTCAGGAGCATCAGGCCAGCGTTAAAAATGCAACATGACATGGGGAAGTTACAGTCACTCAAAGCTATAGACCTTCACCAACCCACTCCCACGTCCGCTTAACCTGATGATATGACCTCTGCTTTCTATCATACTCGATTAGTCACAGCTTTGGTCAGTGCTGGTGTGAGCATGGCCAGTACGTGTGTCGAGAGAAATGGATGGTGAGTGAGAGAAAGAGAAAAGGCAGAGGTGAAATAGAGAGCATTAGAAGTGGAAAAGCCATGGAGGAAAGCACTGCTAAATGCTTACATATTACACTTAGGTGCACGAGGAGGAGATGAGGATGGTGTTTAAAAATTCAGAGTTCACACTCTCTGCATCTTTTTTTAGATAAACTCACCAGTTGACATTTGCAAAAGAAATTCACAAAAGTTATTGTATGAAATACAGCTGTCAAGCAAATAATTGACACAATTTCTTTAATTTCAATTACTTGATTATATTGATTTAATTTTGTAATATCTTAAAATTTGATCAAATCTTTGCTTAATAAATAGCATATTATTTCCAGCAGAACCTTTAAATGTTCAGATGGGCCCTGTTTCTGGAATAATGGTTTTCTACATGTTGTCCACTATGTTCATTGTACCTTGGATAAAGATAAAGATAAAGATGACCTAGTTGATGTAAAAATACATTGTCTCTGAGATGGTCCTCCTTCCTAAAAAAATGTTTCATTTGTTCATGCATGCAGATGTTAAGAGTAAAAATAGTGAATATGACAGTGATGGTCACGTTGTAAAAAGAATGTTATTTAGCCCTAATCTTGATTTTTTTTGTAACCTTTGTTTACATCTAACCGAGGCACCCAGGAAGTCCATGGGGGTGATGGTTGCATTGTGAAAAGAATGTATATTTAACCCTAACCATGATCATTTTCTAGTCGTAACCAAATCATTTTGTTGTGTTAAGCCAACCAGGAAGGGATAAAAGTTTTTTAGATTGAACGCAATACTCAACATGCCAGGTACCAAGAATACTACTGTGAATTTCGTGGAAGATGAGGCAATTTTATTTTTCCACCACGCTCCATTGATGTAGTCTGCTGTATGATACCAGGAATAAGGCCTAAATCATACTTGCTTTTAATTATTTCTTTGCATGTGTATGATTGGTACCTCACATATCCTTGGTTGGTTTAGTTTTGCTCACATCCTTATAAATTAAGGCTGTGTGAACACAAGATGTTGTAGGCAGGTGAGTGGCAGAAGCAGTGTAGGGGCAAACGTGACCAGATATCCAACCTGTTTGTTTTAGGGAGCTTAAATACCATTTTCAATACTGCAACATTAACATTAACCAAATAAAAGCCTTCTTTACTGTTTGTCATTTAAACCTTGCAAATATAAAAGTTTCGGTCACAGAACACTGGGGAAATTCTCCGGTAATAGTTGTAGTTCCCAAGTATGTGAACAATTTGATTGACAATAAAGCCAATAGCTTAATCGAGCATGATTAAAAAGAGTATATTACTGGTTTAATGATGTTGGTCTACGTTTTTTGTCTGGGTAGAGTGTGGTATTGTCAGTTGGACTGACACTAATTCACAGATTCATAGGAAATTGAGTAATTTCTTCCTCTGGAGACATATTGACTTAAAATTGTATTCAAATGAACAATAGAAAAATATATGTTAGGGGCATAAACAGTGTGGGAAAAAATATGGATTACTTAAGCTCACCTGACAGAGCTATGAAAATATACAGTGTATAACAAAAAGGGTTGGGAACCTTTGCTGTATACCACAGAAAATATTGTGTCATTACCAATTGATCTTGTGTTTCCATCCATCCATCTTCTATAACAGCTTAACCCGTCGGTGGGGTTGCGGGGGGCTGGAGCCTATCCCAGCGGTCATCGGGCAAGAGGCGGGATACACCCTGGACAGGTCGCCAGTCCTTCACAGGGCCACACAGAGACAAACAACCACACACTCACCCCCAAGGACAATTTTAGAGACACCAATTAACCTGACATGCATGTTTTTGGACAGTGGGAGGAAGCCGGAGTACAGAAAGACAAAGTAAAGGCCCCAACTGGGAGCTGAACCTGGAACCCTCTTGCTGTGAGGCAACGGTGCCAACACCACCGTGCAACCCATCCTGTGTTTCTTTTCTCTGAATTTTCAGGTTCAGCATGAAAGTCTGTTAAAATTCTGCTGTACAGAGACTTGAACGCAGTCTGTATTTTAATTGTCTGCATGAAGGTCTAAGCAGGAGTGGCTGTGAATATTAAAAAGTAGAAAAGACAGCTGAACACACACACACACACACAGTCTCACTTATAAAATCAACATCTGTCTAACCCTATATCTACCATCCCTTGACTTTAAACCAAGGCTTCACCCTAACGTTTTATACATTTTAATAATTGGGACTTGTTTTTGTTCCCACACTGGGTGCCCAGCTAATGTGACTATGTTAACATATTTATCATACCCACAGCAAAAATAACAAGAAGCTTTCTTGCTTTGCAAGACCATTTCTGCATGTTGTGTTCGCCTCCCCACTGCCACATAAAATCATGTTTTTACAGACAGTAACTCAATTAAGAAATCTCTTGTTCTCTCTTCTTGAATCCTCTTTTCCTCCTAAATGTCTTTCTTTTCAGTGCGTTTTGGCTTTGGTCTCCCTGTTACTGTACATCATACCCTGTAAAACACTGCAGTAACTTCCATTTCCTTACTTTCAGCAGCAACATGAGGCAGGATTTTTCTTCTTTCACACTCACATGCTTTCTCTTTTTCTACATGAATTATCCTCCCTTTCCTCAGAAAGCAAGGCTGACAGGGCACGCTTGGGTTTACTTTACAGCATTTGGTCAACTTTTACATGGTAGTTGCATTCAGTGTATTTTCACTTTTTGTGTGGTCCAGATCTCCTGTTAATATTGAGATCATAACTACAGATTGATGGTATCCTTGTTTCCTTAACCAGCACATTAACATCTACATTTGACTTTTAACATTGTAAATTACCTGCTGTTTTCCATGGGGCAGCGCACATGTGACAAGATGATGTACAGAAGCTGAGAGCAGCCATGCTTGAAATATCTTTATTAATGTAATTATTCAAAGATCACTAGTTAAGTATCTCATTGTTTTAATATAGATGGGGTTGTTTTGTTGTAATAATAGATGATGAAATGCCATTATCTCGAGATAACAAGTCTTGTATATTGTAATGGATTAATATATTTTGTTAGTTCGGGATTGCCTGAAGGGTCAATTCTGGCTGAAGCATTGCAGAGCTGGTTCGACTCGTGTATGCCTAAAAACGCCACTATCTCTGCTCAAGAGCAGACATTTAAACTTTAAGATCATCACAAAAAATAAATAATTGCAGGTAAGGCCTCTCTTGGCTACTGTAATGGGGAATTAGGTTGTTTTTTAATTTCTAATTCCAGATATGTAGTATTACATATTACACATGTAACCCTAACCCTGTATTTCTAAAACCTAAACAATAATGTGTGATAGTTAGGTAAATGGGGGTTGGCTGCATCTAAAACTCAAATTTGTTTCATGACTGTCCATGAGTCAGTCATTCAGTCATAGTTGTAATCACTTTACAGTTTGTGTTTTGGACCAACACAGTGATGTGTGACATGTTCTGAAGTTGGAAACATACTGTGTTGCTGTAAAAAAGCAGTCTGTTTTTATTGGGATCTTCAAATGTATAAACAGGTTGAACCACAACTGACATTTTTCTTTGTCTAATGTTGTTTACGAACTAAAACTTACTAAAATGTAAAATAAGAATCCATGTGGGATATTTCATTGCCTGTGCAAGTGATTGATATCTGCGTCAAAATGTTAAATTAACACAATGAAAAAGACAGTTTTGTCCTTCAACTACACAGTGTCATTTGTCATTTGTGACTGGCTTTACCTGCCACCATGTCTACATGTCCACGCACTATAACACTGGGGTGATACACTTTGAGAATATAAGTGTGAGACCTTGTTTTCTCGTCCTTATCCATCCATCACAACTTTTTTAGCCCTGATGCACTCAGAAGAGCACCCTCTGTATAGATGACTGGTTTCATGAGCTAACTTGACCACCAACTAGTGCACTTTATTAAAAATAATTATTCACACTCATTTCACTTTACTATCCACACGCTGCCATTTGAGTTGGATTTTAATTTCCCTCTTTTGTTGGGCATGAAATACCAACATGATGCAACTGATGAATGCACGGTCTATGTGGGCAGTGGCCTACTTTAAATTTAGTGTGTGACTGATGGCTGCATCCATCATCACGATGTCATTATTCAAAATGCATCAAGCTACTATTGAGAAAAGTGGGTCAAAAGAAGGAGAAGTTAGTGTGAACTGATTGCATATAAGGGTGGCATCGGGACATTTGAAGTTTGGTTTTGGCACTCTGCCCCGTGACAAATCACAGCAGCACTGAAGTTAATGTCAATGCAGTAACTAAATTAACATTATATGGGCGAAACCATGAGCAGAGACAGCTAAGGTGGAATTTACCCCAGGGTCTAGAAAGTTAACAACTAATCCTGCACTGAAGGAATACCTGATGAGGACATGTTTATATGTATGAGGTTTGCTGCCACTATTTTATATCCCCATGAAATGGTGTAGCAGATGGTGATAAAATTCACATGCCTACATGTTAATGCTTTGTATGGGGTAAATGTGAGTGTTAATGCATGTGTATGAGAACCCAATCTAACTTGTCATATCATTCTCTTTGAAAATACAAAATAAATAAAAACTATGAATATATTAATTGCCTGAAAACTGTTTGGCCTGATAACTATAAAAAAAAATCTTTTTATAGTTTGGTTTAGGCTGATTTTAAATTATTCCCCAGTTGGTTCAAACACTAAAACAGCAATACAAGTATCTTAGATATGCAAACCAACTCTGGAGATAATGACCACATTTACATGCACACAATAAACCATGTTACTGAGGGAAAATCCTAGTAAGGCAAGAAATCAAAAATTGCATTTACTTACACTGCAATCCCCTCGTTACCATTCCCAAACCTAAATTTTTCCTAACTTATACAGAGGCATTTTAATCACTAATGACTGCACCTTTAAGATTGTCAGTCAAGCCTTTTGAAGAGTGGCTGCCAGGAGAGGCTGTACTTCAAGTCTGATTTCACATGTACAGGGGCATAGCCCATCACTCTTTGCCAAATTCAAGGAAGCGCTGTGGTGACATGAACATTTGCAAGCAGCTACAAGAGTTAGCATGTCTAGCATTGGTAGAACTTACTATGGTAGGGTGATCAGATCTGAAATGAAAAAGAGGACACCTCAGCGACAGGGGGTGGTTGGGGTTACTGGGTAAAGAGATGTAGTGATGTTGTAGTATTGTTTAGGTTTTAGAAATACATGTTGTAAAATACTACATAGCTGGAATTAGAAATGCAAAAAAGCTACCCGATTACTCATTACAGAAGCCAAGAGAGGCCTTGCCTTCAATTCTTTATTTTGATGCCAATATCTTTAAAAAATGAGTTGATTATTCTGCCATTTCCGGATAACAAAGTCTGTGTCCGCTTCACAAGCTAATTTTGTTTTCTTGGCATCATGACATATAGTAACTCATTTTTGTCATGCGAAAACAAGCTTCTATTGCTCGAGATCACAAGGTGAGTATGGTAAGTTAAGACAATCACTAGTCACTGTTTGAATGTTATTCATTGTCACTGTCATGACCGTTTCGGATGGCCTATAACATTCATTCAAAACATGCATGTTTAAAAGTTTAAATGCCTGCTCTTGAGCAGAGATAGTGGCGTATTTAGGCTTACACGAGTCGAACCAGCTCTGCAATGCTTCAGCCAGAATTAACCCTTCAGGCAATCCCGAACTAACAGAAAATATTAATACTTTACAATATACAAGACTTGTTATTTCGAGATAATGGCAAAAAATAAAAATCTATTATTACCACAAAACAACCCCTGCTATCTTAAAATAATGAGCTACTTAACTAGTGATCTTTGAATAATTACATTAAAGATATTTCAAACATGGCTGCTCTCAGCTTCTGTACATCATGTCACATGTGCGCTGCCCCACGGAAAACAACAGGCAATTTATGTTATTATTGCACATTTTTTGAGCCTTCATTTTGACACGTTTTGCACTGTGGACAAACAGCTTTTACATTCGCTGGACTGAGACTGCACTATTTTTGCACATTTTCTTTACAGCTAAACCGTAAACTCTTTTACATTAAATAAGGTGATCAGATTAGAGTTTGTGAAAAAGAGGACACCTCAGCAGAGATGTGTGTGGGGGTTTCTGGGTAGAGAGATTTAGTGTAAGCATGTGGCACCACGACCATGTGAATGCATACAAATGTGTCCATAGTCAAGGGTTCTACAGTATGATAATGAGCTTTATTGGCCTTTAAGAAGATTGCGGCCAACAGGCCTACTTTCCACTGAACTTTGGAACTTTTCCACTGAATCTATATTGGCTTCTTTCCACAACATAAAAATAACAACTTGTCTTACTTCTTTTTCTTGGCCAAAGATTAAATAAAGTGTAACTGTGTGGAAATTTTTTTTTAAAAATCTCTTTGAGGCATTCAGTCCACTTTCAGTGTGGTGTTTTAATGTACTCTAAGAAGATAACTTTTGGCCAAGTGTTAATTATTTCTTTTCAATGTTTGTCCCTTTATAAAGCAGTGCAAGCAATCATGCACTGAGCTTTCTATGCGTCACGACCAAGACGAAAACATGGATATATTTTCTGTAGTTCTGTGAGATGAACCAGTCCTGGATGGGTAACCAAACAGCCGCTGAAAAAAAAAAAAAAAGATAAATTAATTCTTATTTTTCAGAAAGTGGACGTAAAAAAGGACTACATTAAACCCTTGGTTTTGAAGTTGAGAAATTACATATAGACTGACTGTAATACACCTACAAATTTTGTAGTGTTACAGAAAGGAAACAGGCAGCAGCCAGATGTTTAAAGTGATTGTCATGTAGTTCAAATAGACAACATCCCTCAAGCTGAATCACAGTGTAACCACCAAAGGATGTTTCTACTGCTGAACCAGGACACGTTTAATTATGCAGGACGAAGGTTACATGATGGATGGATTGCAGCAGTTAAATCTCAGTCATTCTTTTTTCGTTTTGTCTGACTCATCGGTTTTAAAAACAATGTCACATCCACAATGAACAGTTTGATTCGTGATTTATACAGTTGTTCTGCCTGTTCCAGTTCAGATGAGTTATGTGCCCATGTAAAAAGTGTCGTCTCTCAAAGCAGGGATGAACGCCTTCGCACACTGAATCATTCCGAATTTCTGAACTGCTGCTGCTCACAAGCCCTACACACACCACAATGGGTGATTTGTTCGCAAGATTACAGCTCCAGACTATCTTGGAGTTCTGCTGCATGAAGAACAAAACTACGCTCCTGACCACACAGACATTTTATTTGTATTATGGCAAAGAGAAACTCTTGAAAATAACTAATATAATTGATCATACTGAAACAAGTGGATAGATATGTTCATTTCTTCAAGAGGATTAGATATTAAATCACAAGGATTTTAGAGTCTGATACTAGGATTTGAAGACAGAAACACCATCTTGAAGTTAGAATTGAGTGCATATTCAAGTACGACTGCCTGCCTTAGAGCAGGCAAAAATACAATGCCCAAACAAACAGATTTTAACGCGTATCGCCAGAAGGACTCAAATGCCCATGAGGCCGTTTTAAAGAGATTGTACAAGATGAATGGTTGCAGCAGGATCCAAGACCAAAGGCTGAACTGCAAATACCAGCAGGAGAAAGGCCAATCTTCAGGCGAGCGTAGACACAGAAGTAAACAGTCTGACCAGGATAATAATGGATTTAATTTTTATGATAATGAAAAGGCTTGATATTCACAAGTGTAGCAAGGGGAAATCTGAAAGTGTTTAGAGGAGACCAAAAGCCGGTGAAGTATGTGGCGGAGTCTTCCCGGAATATAGGAAGCATGGGGAGTGCTGGGTAACCGAGTTTCAGAAAGAGACATGGCAAGACTACCCTACCTGGAAATAAAGGTAGATTAGTGTAGAGGAAGGAGAGGGTAGGAGGATGATCCAAACAATCCGATTTGAAACTCTTAACAAGTCTAATAGCTGGGTCATACACAGGTCCGAGGAGAGCAGGCAAACAGAACAGGTCCAAAAATCAAGACATCCAAAAGACAGAGACAGAAAGCCAGGTCCGAAATCCACAATCCAAAGAGCCAGATCAATGAACCAGAGTACTCACGATGTCAGAATCAAATCCAAAAACAGGGCAATACACAGAAGTCCAATCTTAAGACAAGTGCTGGAATGTTGCTGTGCTGTGGTTCAGTAAGCAGAAGAGTGGGGCTGACAGACCTGCTTATAAAGGGAGGAGAACAGGTGAGTGCAGTTGAGCTGATGGAAGGCTAATTAGAGGGAGCAAAAAGGGAGACAAAAAGCAAGAAACGAACCAGGCCCCAGACCAGAGAGCAGAGCCAGAGACCGTGACATAGATGTGTGGCGTTAACTTTGCATTTTCAATACTAAAACGACACAGTTAAAAAATATAATAAATTCATGACAGTGTTCAATCGAACTGCTGTGAAACTTCTGAGGTTTGAGATGTTTTTGGTCAGTGGGAAAATTTCTTGTGCAGAAGGCTTGTGCAGAATTTAACAATCTAACCCTAACCCGACTTTGGACATCCCTGCTTTAGAGGAAAAACTAAAAAAAAAAAAGAAATAAAAAGTAAATAATGCATACTTTTCTCACAAAAATGATATTGATTCAATTCAGTATTTCAGTTCAAGAATACATTGTTGATCTTCACTAACAATAAATTATATTGCTATAAAATATTAATAAAGATTTGCAATAATAGATGGGTAACAAATTCAGCAGACCAACATTTAGAAAGCTGAAACGTAGCAGAATGAGGTACGGTCGAAATCTACTGAGATCACCATGAATGGATTGGGTTGTCATTTTTGTAGCTTAGCAACAACTTTGAGTGCACACATGGACAGTGAACACATGACAGACATGTCCATGTTTTCTCATCTGTTGTTAACAAGCATTGTAATCCCTCATCTCTCACGTTTAATATAAAAATATTAATAAAAATATTAATATTTTTATTAATATTAATAAAATATTAATATTTTTACTATATTTTGTTATTAGGCTTTTGTCATCTAATTAAAAATGTTTCACTAGAACCTGAGGACTAATCTAACCTAATCTGTGACAGCTTCAATTGGCCAGTAAAAGAGATGCTATTTTTTTTATATTTGGAAGAAGTATTTTTCTGGTGTTCTGACAAAAATCTAAAAGGCTTTTTTTCTTAATGTTTAAAACATATAAGGAAGGAAGAAAAAAACAATTCCCTGGACAGATGACATTGTCACAGTTGGCTAAAAGCAGATTGGTGTCATCCAGGCAAACATTTTTAATGAGAGACAAACTAAGATGTGGTGGAGAAGTGACTAAACACTGCCTGTCTGCTGATGTAACATCAGTGTGTGTTAATGTGTTTACATGTATTCATAAAAAAGACTTTGGTGGCAATTTCAATTTTATGATTATTCTGCCATCAGATGACCAAGAGCATCCTTTAAAAGCAAACTAAAATACATATCAGCTGGTTATTTCCTAATTTGCATCTGCCAGTGTGTGTGATGTGGCATCCTTGGGAGAAGCAGCTGCTGATGATTTGACAAGTATGACATTTACAAATATATCTCTGGGGGCTGTGAGAAAGCACAGATGCATTTTCATTCCCGACTAACTTTGATGAAAGCCTAGAAGACACGATTGATGGCCTCCCGCTGCGTGTCTTAGCTTCCACGGCGACAGCTGTTTTCTGTGTCACTTTCTATCCTGTCAGTTAATGTATTGTGTAATGCTCACCTTCAGGCTGACGATCTGTGACCATGTACACTCTCCACGTACACTGTCAAAGCAGCTGAGAACAAGGTCTTGATCGCTTGTGCTCTTTCCAGACCATGTTTTACCAGATGGTTCCCTCTTCTTTTAGCTGGATCTCCCACTGCATTCCAGACCAATCTCTGTGCATCACAGTCATGACTGAATGCCGTGTGTTCAGGAAGATGTCGTGTTCAGCTCTTCTTGTATATCCTGTCAAAACGATAGGTTCTTTATTCCTCTACTTTAATATGAATATTGACATGCATGTTATGCAGTAAAGCCAAGCTTATTGGTAGCCTTCTGACTTATGGAAAAGTAAGACAACTTTTACAGTGAGTAATAAAATGAAGCCAAAAGAAAGAGGTGCTTTCATAGGAGCATTGGAACCCTCCAGGACTACTTTCCCAAAGGTAAAGAGACCTTTAAAGAACTTACTTGTTTGTAAGAGTGGCTCCAGTGCCTCCGAGCACGCTTTTACCCTGTAATTTCTCCAAAAAGCTTTTTCTTTTCACATCTCTTGTTGATCTGTGGCTGGGTTCACATAATGAAGGCAGTGGAGCGATGTCTTGAAATGATAGCCACATGATCAGCAATGCATCAAATTATTTAATCTAAGAGCTGAAATCTAAGTGAAATTATGTATCACAGCTACAGAAGAGCAGATTGTGCTTAGTTCACGCAGAGCCTCATTCATGTGTTATGATTACATACGATACGCAAAGTGAAATGTCGCTCAGCATCTGAACTATGCTTGTAGCAGAGCAAAAAACACTAAATGAAACACTATCTGAAACAAGGAACAAGGAATCTTAGAAAATCTCCTTTTGTACATTGCTATTAAGCAGAGCTTTCTCTATAACCCAAATAGGGGATTGGGCTCATTACTGATATTTGTACTTTATTTAGACAGGCATTTTCTCCTGCAATCTGTCACTGCAGACAGAAACCATACTGCCATCATCCTCACAGCGAGGGCTGCACAGAATGATGCAGTCATGTGGCCATGTCCCCTTGCCTACTGCCATCTGGAGACATTGTCAAGAGCAGGCCGATTATCAGTGATTAGAATTAGATCTGCAGCCAAACAGACATATTCATAGGAAACCGGTTGGCCATGATATTTGTACGGATGTTCAAAGTTCATGTGGAGAGCAGCCTTAATCCAATCTGCCAGTTCTACAGTCCCCATGAACAAAACATTTTCACCTTTCCTGACATGCTGTCAGCTTTGGGAATAGAACACAGCAAAACAAGTTTAAAGAACATGAAACATTCCAGGTGGCCTGCTGTTTGTTGAAAACATTTGTTTTTGCAGGTGTGAGCTTTTTCGACCTTAATGCCAAAGCTCGGTGACATGAGCCACAACTAGTCATCTGTCACAGAACTTGTGGAAGTAGAAAGGGGTTTAATTATGAGATGTGTGAGAAAAATACAAAACAGACAAAGAGAAGAATATGGTTTTTTTACATGTATGTCTCTCATATACAAATATTCAATCATTAGAACTGCAACTACAGCATAAAGCAGCTAAAGCGAACTAAACTGTAACTTCACAATTTCATTATTTCTCATGACCTTTTAATTGGTAATTTAACAAAATTAAAATATTTATCGACACCACTTAAACAAGAAAATGAAAGACTGACTCCAGTCACATTTGTAATCTAGGTTACAGACATGCTTGCAATATTGAGCAACATGTTTGCAATCATCTGCAGTGTTGCTAATTTGGTGACTTTGTTTCTAGATTTTGCGAGCACTTTCACATTCATGATCGTCAGTTGGTATGCAATGCAGTCCAAAACAATTTCTACCATATGCTTTGGTGAGATTAAGATTAAGCAGTAATAACAACCTACTTAACTTTTTCCAAAGGGGAAAATGTCATGATTTTGAAATAAGATGTACACTGTGAAGCTGTTTTACCTGTTTATTTTCCTATTTATTTTTTAACTATAATTATCAAAACCCCAACAGTCATCATTCATTCATTCTTCAATACATCTGCTCCCCTTTTATTTCTCATAACTTATATTATTGAATAATATTAAACATTCCTTGTGGTGAAGGTACTCACTGGGTATTTTATCAACCTGTTATAACAGAAATACTCACCTAAATCTCACAGAGCCATTCAGATTTTCAGTGCAACCTTAAGTAAAATAAATAAAATAAAATAAAATAAATAGCTTGTAAAAAACCTGTTGGACAGATGTTCTGTTGTCAGCTTTACTAAGGAGCATGGGTCTTTCATGTAGCCCATTCTCAGAGGAAGTAAGAGCCCAGTGGATAAACTATTGTTCCAGCAAGTGTTACCAAAAGGCTGCGCATGTGCAGCAACCGCTTTTCATCTGTCACTTTTACCAACTTGGTCCAGGTCAACACTGGACTTGTGAAAATATTTTGCCACAAAGAGAGATCACTTCCATCTTTCAGTGCCTGAACTTCAGACAAGGGAAATATAAGCATTTGAGAAATGATTAGGCACAGTTTATTTATTTATTCTTTTTCATTTTTTTGTTCAGCAGTAGCTAACACTAGCAGCTTAGGCTGTTCACCAGGGAGAGGGGTGACTACCTACTTGCCCAGACTGTGCACCTCAGTCTCTGGCCCTTATAACCGCATGGTCTAAAAAACCATTGTCAGAGCAAAAGTATGAAAACAGAGGAAGGTACAAGTGAAGGGGCGCTCAGCTCAGCTTCGCACTGTGCTTTCACAACTCCACACAGCCCCGAGGCTCAGATGATTGAGTCTTAATCGGGTAAAATTACGATAATCCTAGGGCTAAATTTGTTCGTGCAAAATTTCCTGTGTCACTAGGGTTTTAAAGTGTTACTTTTTATAGACTGAAAGAAATGTGTGCTGATGATAGGGGGATTTAAATAGCTCCCAATTGTTGTTCATGTACTATTATCAGGCAGGATTCTTTTTAGATGGCCATCTGCCTGGCACTAATTAGTGATTTTTATTTGATTTAGTTGAAGTATGAGGCCAATGAAGTCTGCTTGGGTCAAAATGTTTTTTAATGCATGTAAATATGTGTTAGGGCTGAGGAAGACTGGATCCAGAAGCGAACAGGAGACTGTAAAATAGATGTCATAAAATGACTTTATTTAGGGAGGGGGGAGATATCATACCAGGAAGCTAAAAAGGATCCAGGGTCCAGGTCGGCGGGGAAGGAGGCTCTGTGTCCGGATGCGTGATCCGTGGGGTTTGGGGTCTTGTGTCCAGGGGATTCCAAGCAGGGGCTCGTGAGGAAAGGCTCGGAGGTGGGCTGCTGGCTGGTTCGGTGGAAGGCTGGGCGTAACACTGATATCAGGCTGGGCGCTAGAGCAGGCATGCGTATAACACTGAAGAGACACAATCATCTGGCACGGGAGCACAGGAGAGTGCAGGCTTTAGATTGATAATCAGCCACAGGTGAGAATGGTGACAGAGTGCTCCTCCAAGCCGTCCAGACCAGCCTGAAAACAAAGAAAACCAGCCAGGACCAATAGAAATATATAAATTAAAAAAAGCAAAATCACAATCACCACAATATGTCTGGTGCTTCATGTTAAGACACCAGACAGCATCAAACAACAATGTCTATGTAAAGTAAATCCTTCGATGTATAATTTCCCAAAACATGTCTTCCCTGTTCCTCAACAGCAGCATGCTATTTGATTACAGTTTATTGCTGCTGCACAACCTCGTGAATATCAATTGACTGGGTTGGTTCTTTTTGTTTATGCACAGTCCACCTGCTACATAAACAGACTGCAGTAATTTGGCTCTGACATTTGATCCCTTTCGAAGCAAATTGGGTGGATGTCTGAGCTCCGGTGTTTGAGCAGTTGTAACAGTGGTATACTTTTAGACTGATAAAGCTTGCTGCTCTGGGAAGAATCGTTTCATCTCTGATGTAGTCTTCCTTGTAGCAGTAAAAAACATATGACAAAAAGACTGTGCCCTACAGTATGCAACTCCAGAGAACATGCAAACATAAAAGGCAAAAGCAACAGAAATAAACACTAATAATTTTGCCATCTGTTTACATAAGCGGTGTGAAACTGATTCATGACTTATAATGATTTGGGTTCAGTTTTATGTAATTGAATTCAACTAATTCGATTGCCAACTTGTGTAACTGTAAATAAATATTAATAAACCATTGATCTGTCAGTTGTAAACTAATCACATGATTTTATCATTCGTTAATAGTGAACCACAAGAATTCATGGTTAATCCTGCATCAATTCATGTATCAAATCATTAGGAGTGAATTGGTTCAGAGGAACACGTTTCCCATGTCCGCCAGGTTCTCACCAGGTTGCTGGAAAAAAGATTGTTTGTGAAGGCAGAGAAATGTGATTTTCACGTGGATACTGTGTCTTTCCTAGGCGATATCATTCAGAGTGGAAGCATCAAACCTGACCCTAAAAAGGTTAAAGCAGTGGAGGAGTGGCCGGTTCCCAAGTCTCACAAGTAGTTGCAGCGGTTCCTGGGGTTTGCCAATTTTTATAGAAGGTTCATCCGGGACTACAGTAAAGTTGCCTCACCACTCACTAGACTCACTTCTGTAAGCTCACTTTTTTAAGCTTAAACAACTGTTTTCTTCAGCACCCATTCTGGTGCAGCCCGACTCCAGAAAGCAGTTCATCATAGAGGTTGATGCTTCTGACGCTGAGGTCGGGGCAGTGTTATCACAGTTTGTGGGTCCCGAGAACCGGTTGCATCCCTGTGCCTTTTTCTCTCGTCGTCTATCCCCCACAGAGCGCAGTTATGATGTTGGGAACCGTGAGCTGTTAGCTGTTAAGTTGGCTCTGGAGGAGTGGCAACATTGGCTGGAAGGAGCTGAAAAACCTTTCATGGTCAGGACTGACCACAAGAACCTGGCCTACATCCAAACCACCAAGAGGCTGAACTCCCGTTAGGCCAGGTGGGCAATATTTTTCAGCTGTTTCAGCTTTGCCCTCACCTACAGACCAGGTTCTCGCAACATCAAGCCCGACGCTCTCTCTCCCCTGTACACCTCTGAGGACCACAGCTCCACTCCTGACTCCATTCTTACATCTGGACAATTCATTGCCCAGCTCTCGTAGGGGATCAAGAAGGTGGTGCGCGATGCACAACGACTGCAGACTGACCCTGATCCACCCACTCCTCATCCCAGGTAGACCCCGGTCACACATCGCTGTGGACTTTGTTCTTTGTTACTGGACTCTTGAGGTAACACTGTGATTTTCACCATTGTGGATCGTTTTTCTAAATCCACCAATTTTGTTGCTCTTTCCAAACTGCTGGGTACTGGGTACTGTTGGGTCTGTGTCTGTCTTTTGTGTTTTTCCTCTCTCCTTCCTGTTTGTCAGCTGGTCAAGGTGGGATCTTCCAGAAATTCCTACCACCTGCTGCTGATCTTTTTTGTTTGACCTCTACTCACCTCCAAACTGCAACTTCAAACTGTTGCAGGGCAATGCAACTTCAGCAAAGTATTTCTGGCTTGATAGCACATACCTGAGGTCTAAAGTTTTCAGTACACGAATAAAGCTGGGCTTTTTCACCGTATAAAAGGGCTTCATATCTTTAGCAATGTGCAACATGACTGCATCTGTGATCTCTTTCTACCGGGCCCCTTTCTTATCATACAGGATACATTGAAAAGGATTCCTCTAATGTGGGTTGTGTCTTAGCGGGAGTTTGTGGGCAACATGCCTCTGTTCGAGGTGATTAAATAAATTGGCTGTGCTACAACTTTTGGTAGCAAAAGCCTTTAAACAAATTTTGCAATGTGTCATTACTTGTTCCGAGTCTGAGATCATAAAACCAAACCAGTTCCAAATATCTGATAACATGGAAACAAACTCTTTCTTGCTAGATGCAATGTAGTTTTTTTGTGTCTCTGTGGGCTCTGGGCTGGGAAGGGTTGAGCCCACTCTGAGCAAAGGGAAAATAAAATTGAAATAAAAATAATAAAAAAGCATTTTCATAAAAACGGCATTGGTCATAAATGGCAAATTAGAATTATCGATAAAATTGATTAATCGCCCACCTCTAATAAGGGGTATCTCCCAATCATGAGGAAAACTATGTGGAATTACCAAATAATTTGCATTTCTTAAACAAATACTTGCTTAAGACAAAATATGAAAATTAGTCGCAAGTGTTTTCAGACCTCAATGAGCTGTGCCACCTGACAGGGCCCATGCCCCCAAAAAGAGAGCTGTCAATTCAAACACTGAAAAAGATTAAAACACTTTCTTTTAGAAGATAATTCAACACAACAAGTGTAAAAGAAAAATGTTGGGGAAAGTAAAAACAAGATGATAAGTTTTTAAATGGGAAACATACGTTGACCAAGAAAGATGTCAAAGCAGAAACCAATTAAAATAAAGACAATAAGATTTGAACAGCAAACTAGATGGAAAAACAAATGGGTAGAAACACGAGTCTATGTCTGTGAACAAGCTATGAGAAACTGCCTGAAGCTAATCAGATTTACATCCAGACAAGTCAAATGTAAACTATCACTAACATACGTACTAACACCAAAAAAGAAGAATACAAGGTTACAGTGGGCTGAAGAAAAGCATTCACGGACTGCAGATGGTTGGATGAAAATGATATTCGGTGATGACTCATCAATCTGCTTTGGACAAGGAGATGAGGCTGGATATAACCCAAATTCCAAAACAGATGGGAAGTTGTTTGAAACGTAAAGAATTACAAGAATTAAGAATTACAACCACTATCATTGCAGCCTATAACGTCATCCTCTGATGATACAATACAGGCTGGTTTATTTGCTTCGAACCGGTTGACGAATCACAATTTCTTTTTTTTCGCAGCTTTATAAAAAATTACCTCAGATTTCCTTTGCTAATGAATGGTAACCCAGCAAATGCAAAGATAAACATTTAAACAGAACAAATATTCAGCATGTACGCTACTTTTAGACTTTGGAAATTCACAAAACCCTGCATGCTACAGTACAGGACTGAAGCTACAGTTAGTGGGCTCCTGAAATGCTCCTGGAATGACATGCAGTCATGTAAACGATGGAAAAAAAATGTTGCAGCGGAAAGCCTGCTTCGGTGAATTCCACCGAGCACAATTGTGCCATGGTCCAGCTGCTAAGTTGTCAAAAAGGTTCTTCAAGTCCACTCCACACAGTGTTTGTAATCTTGCGAGAGGAGCTGTGGAATTTTTCATTCTCAGCCTGAAATACAACCCATTGTGTCATCCTCTCTACTACCGTCCCAACAATCAGAGGAAAATACTACTCATTTGCGCATTTCCGCATTAGAGCAAACATAATTCTCCAGTGCTTCCTGTTTGGATTTATGCAATAACATGGCTTTAATAAGGTGGTAGGTTTTAAAAAAATTCCAAGGTTATGACTAAAATACTTTTTTTGTGCTACATCACCATCGACTAAATGGATGTTATTCTTACATTTTAGAATCTTTGAAGGTATTGTAGGTCACCTCGGCTTGCTTTGTCTGCATTGTCTCTCTCAAAATGAAAGTCCATTGTTGCACTGAAAATCACAAACTTCAAGACAAAATCCTTGGACTGGTTCTTTTCCTGCAACTTAAAGTATTAGAACAAACCCGCTAAATAAAGTGATTTGAAAATGGTGATGTAGTTTTATTTCTTGTGATTGGTATACATCATATTTTAGAGTTAACAAGCAAATGTATTTAATTAGTATTCTAACCACTATCACAGAGTCAGACTGGATGCCACATTACTCCCACAGACTCTTCACCCACTCACCGTGTATTACACATTTCTAAAACTTGCACCCTTAAATAGAAGCGATGTTTGTTCCAGTGAACTGGCCAGAAGCCACCACAGCTCACTGCTGCAGTAAGGAAGGAAAATAATGGCATGTCATCTGATAATGGCTGCACTGCTGACGAACCAGGCCTTTTAATGGATTTATAATTAATGCTTGTGTGTTGGTCAATGCCACTGATGGCAGCGGAGAGGCAGGATAATGCTCTGGAACTACAAAGTCATTTTAGATCAGTGTGGATCAAACCCAGACCACAGAATCAGAGATAAGAGGTACATTTTTATTCCACAAGAGGTGCTGGGAGGGCAGTTAGAGCCCAGAGAGCTTTCTGTCCTCTTTCTGTTTCCTGTCCATCTCTCACCCATTTCAGTCAGGGCGTATGAGGCCAATGACTCACCTAAATGCTCAATACTTATCACTTTAAAGGTTGATGGGCATCATTGCTCAGGTTTTTGAGATCAATGATTTATACCTGGATGACACCGTGATTGGTCAATGCATTTGGACAAAATAAACCTCCACATCTGTATCTGTTATCATTAGTTTGGCAGGGGGAATATTGAAATTGAAGTCCAAGGTTGTATTCCAGTTTCCCAGGTATTTTAAATAAGTAGGAATAAAAGGTAGGGTCAATAAAAGAGAGGGGATTTTTTGTTGCCATCTAGTGCCCTTTGGGACAGAACACACAAAGACAGAGATGAGAGGTTGGCAGATCCTTTGATACAACAGAGACCTTTTTTGTTCTGCTGCTGAGCATGTTTAAATAAACATTAACCAAAGAGTGCAGCCATGGCTATACAAAACTGACATGAAAATGTCAAGAGGTTATATCTGGATTCAGATCCTTATTAAAGAACGTACTGACTTCATCCTGACGTTTGGCTTTAGTGAAGTGATTTACAATGTAGCACAGAATGGTTATACAAAATTGGACTGTGACACACCACTCTGTGAATCATTTTAGTAGATGGGTCCCTCTGAATTCAACAGAATAGTTTCCTTATTCACATTTCACCTACTTTGAACTCTGCACAAAAGAATGGTAGCGTTACAGACAGGTGAAAGGTTTTCAATTAAATTGAATTCAATAATACTTTCTTAATCCCTGAAGGTAAAATATATAAAATTCAAATTAAATTGACAAAGTTTTGGAAAGGGAAATTAAAGGAGCAAATAAAAATCATCTGGTCTTTGCGAGTTCATTAATTCATGTAAATAGGACCTCAGATGTATGTCAATGCATGACATATTACATCATGCCATGATTAATTTGACAAAAAAAAATCAAATGCAGAAGCATATGTGTGAAAACTAAGTACCTCTTAACAGCTTCTGTAGAAAAGTGTGGAGCACCACTGTAAAAAGTCGTGTCCGTTTGTTGGTTTGGAGCATTCAGGTGTGTGTTAACACAGTACTAAGGAGGAAAGATCTCTGCAATGATATTAGAGAAGCAATTGTTGCTGCCCACCAGTCTGGGAAGTGTTATTCATATTATTTCCAGACTATTTAAAGTCCATCATTCTACGTTTGGGCAAGTGAGCAAGTTCTCACCCCCTACTACTTCGAGATCTACATCTTGTAGGTCTACATGTTGATAATGATAATAAATAAAAAGTAATTATTTATCAAATACTTACTTTCCTCATCTGAAGTTGAGTCACTGAAAGTTGGAACTGATGCCTCTTTGTGGCACAGTTTCTTCACAAGTTGATCTAACCCAAGTTGTAAAACAGATGAAATGTGGTTATCGCACGTACGTGCTCGTAACAAACTCTCGCTGAAAAATTGCCTTTAAATATAGTTTATCCACTGGGCTCTCTCTGAGGCAAGGGGTAGATCTTAAATGAAAGGAGATGGTCTCCAAGCAAAGCTGACTTCATCATTCTAGCAATTTGGATGCGAGCAGACGGGGCCTAGAGGTTAAAGCTGAGCAGAGGGGGTGGGGTGAACATGAGAAATTATGTCATTCTAAACGGCAAGACTGACCAGCTCGTTAAGTGAGATATTTTCAAACCCAGGGTCTTAAAACAAAATGCCTGGGTTGTGTTTTTTCCTGACTTTTTTAATTGGTACTGACGTAAGACACCCAAATATTTGCTCTCAAGCAAAGAAAAAAAGATCATTTTTCCATGTCTCCTTTGAATAAGTATGACATGGTGTATAATGTCACGTGTAAAGGACCAGATGTCTTTTTTTTTATTATGCCTTGATACACAAACCTGAGAAGTTTTTATTTTCTTATTTGCTGTGTTTTTACTTTCACGTGATTATGCTCCACTTACTTCATTTCCAGGATAATTAACACATTGCGGTCAATAATTATAATCTTGTTTATAGCGGTTATAATTAATTTCGACAGCTTCTGACTTTAAATTACAGGTAAGATATAAAAACATGTTTATCATACATTAGTGAAAACACTCATCTGACTGGGAATTCAGGATTAAATGAATAATTAGAATTCTAATTGTTAGTGAAACTCTAGGATGTGAAATGGCTGCCTGAGATCAAGCATGAACAAGCATGCACTCTTATGTGATTATTTGTTATTAAATCCCAATGCACATAGTTTGATCATTTCAATTAGATATTTAGTTAATCTGTGATGCTAGAGACACAAACATCAATATATGACATTAATAGATTACAGACTTAATGATTCTTTAGTATTCTTTCATTTTCTTGTAATGTTTAATTTGCTGTTAATTAGATTAGAATTTACTGTATGTGTGTGTGTGTGTGTGCGTGTGTACTTGTTTTTTTATAATTATGATAACCAAAGAGGAGGCGCCAACTATACTTGTGGGGTCCTATGTATTTTTTGAGGGCCAAATGGTGGGCCCCAAAAGTGATTTTTGAAGGTCAAAACTTGGTTTTATGGTGAGAGTAAGTTTAGGCATTCAGCTGTTATGATTAGGATTAAGGTAAGGCTCTAGGGAATTCATTATGCCAATGGTGAATCATCACAAAGATAGAAAAACAAGTTTTTGTCTGTGCGTGAAAAAAGAAAAAGATTTTATGAATGTGTGCATTTTGATGACTTCTTCCAGTATAAACAGACACTGTTAGTCTGAGCATACAAACCCAGTCCCCCATCTCACACCCCAAATCTCAAGAATCTTCTGCTATTTTAGCATAATCTTATTTTCAGAGCTCTCACATGCTGTGCCCTCCTTTGAAGCACGACAGCAAGCTCATGCTTTTTATGACTGTCGGAGTGACAGATGTGCAAATGTTTCCCTGTCTCATCTGTGTGTGACACATCAAACTGGAATGAGGGGCGCCAGTGTCAACGCCGGTCAGCGAAAGTCGCTGAATGTTTGGAGCACATTTTAGTCTGTTTTTCCTGAATTGTCAGTAGACAACTCCACCCCCCCACCCCCACACCCCCAAAACCAAACATCTGAGAGAATATGTGTACTTCATCTACATGGCTTGCAACATTTCAAAATAGGGGATAGATGGTTGCATCACTTAACTTCCTCAAAACAGCTCAAAGGCTTCATCATTTGACTGGCAAGAAGACGCTGCTCCAGAGCACAGCAGTGACACAAGCCTGTAATGTGAAATAACGTTTTTTTTAGCAGTGATTGGTTGTCTCCTCAGTGATCGTGAGCTGAAGATGGAAAGAGTCAGACTCCTTTGCTCGGCCTGCCATCATTTTCTCATCCCGTCTGAGGGTTTGAAAAGACACCCTTTGCCTGTCTGCGCAGCTTTTCTTACCTTTAGGCTGCCATCAGTCATCTACAGCAGATTTTGCTTTTCATTTCTCACATTCCAGAGCAACACATTCAAGATGCTCCCACTGAGAACCTTTCTAGGATGCACAATCCCTCTCATAGATCAAAAAGACTTCAGCAGCGATTTGGCCCTATAGCAAGCATGAAAAGCACTTTGTTTCAGCTTTTCTCTCACAATGAACAAAGAACAAGAAACAAGCAGAGAACACATCCAATTTTAGACCTTCAAATGCTTTCTACAAAGCAAGTCTTTTATATCTGTAGTTTATTTTATCTAAACTTATTTTTTTCAAGTAACTGAGCTTTATGTGAACTTTCTTTCTTTTTAGAGGTATAAGAATGTGTGCGTAGCTATGAAATAAAAGATGACAAGATCTCTACTTTTTTCCTTACTTTAGAAATTTCAGACAAGCTCAAACTAAACAACCATTTTTTATATCGACCTTGATAGACAGAAATACTGTATTATTTTAGTACAATTTGAACTTAGTTATTTGTTTCAATGGATGTTTTTCCTTTTTATTACATTTATATGTATTGTCCCCTTTTAGAAATTTTTCTTGGACTCAAGTGCTGTTTACAAAGAAACCTTTAGTTACAGCAAATGGATGAAAACTCCCAGGAAGGATGGTGGAGTTTGTTTAATTTTCAGTTGCTTTCTGGTTAGGTGTTGAGCAGGTATTATACCTTGAAAATCAGAGTAGAACTTGATTTTTCCTTTTATCCAAATGAATCAGTCAATTTCTTGCCTATCACAGAATAGATTCAATTCAATTCAGTTTTATTTATATAGCACCAAATTAAAACAAATGTCATCTCAAGGCAGTTGAATAATATAGTCGAATTCAAGCCAATTGGAGATAAATTCATTGTAATCATAATCCAATAAAATCCAATTACCATAATTCATTTCAAAATAATCCAATTCATTCTTATAGAGCCAATTCAAAATAAATATCCTAGCTAAGGAAACCAACAGACTGCACCGAAACTTGTCTTCAGTCCAATCTCCCGTCCTGAGCGTGCCTGTGGCGACTGTGGAAAGGAACGACTCCCTTTTAACAGGAAGAAACTTCTGGTAGAACCAGACTCAGGAAGGGTGGTCATCCGCCTCGACCAGCTGGGGTTTGAGAGGACAGAAAAGAGAGGACAACAAACACCGTAACACCATTCAAAAGATATCTGTTGGAACAGGGAAACACAAGTTAATGACCACAATAATGTCACATGTACATAAAATCAATTGAGAAATTAAACAGGGGGAAAAAGAGAGCAAAGTGAGGAAAGGTGTGACAGATGAGGTCCCCCAGCAGTCTAAGCCTATAGCAGCTTAACTATGGGATGTTTCAGGATTACCTGAGCCATCCCTAACTATAAGCTTTATCAAAAAGGAAAGTTTTCAGCCTAATCTTAAAAGTGGAAAGGGTGTCTGCTTCCCGGACATTTACTGGCAGCTTATTCCACAAGAGAGGGGCCTGATAACTGAAGGCTCTGCCTCCCATTCTACTTTTAGAAACTCTGGGAACCACAAGTAAACCTGCAGTTTGGGAGCGAAGTGCTCTGTTAGGAAAATATCTTACAATGAGATCTTTAAGATATAATGGAGCTCGGTCATTAAGAACTTTATATGTGAGGAGAATAATCTTAAATTCTATTCTGAATCTAACAGGGAGCCAATGAAGAGAAGCTAAAACTGGAGAAACATGATCTCTCCTGTTAGTTCTCATCAGAACTCTCGCTGCAGCATTTTGGATCAGCTGGAGGCTTATCAGAGAATATGTGGGACAGCCCAATAATAAGGAATTACAGTAGTCCAATCTTGAAGTAACAAATGCACGGACTAGTTTTTCTGCATCACTCTGTGACATGATGTTCCTGATTTTGGCAATATTACAAAAGTGAAAGAAGGCAGTCCTAGAAACCAGTTTTATGTGTGCTTCAAATGATAAATTCTGGTCAAATATAACTCCAAGGTTCCTCACTGTAGTACGAGAAAAAGCAAAATACTGGAAAGGAATTACTGAAAAGAATTGCACAGAGTGGCTTTTTAGTTGCACCTCACTGCCAACTACAGTTTTAATTTCCAGCACCAGAGTCACAGCTGTTGCACGACACAAGCGGGAGGATAAATCATGAAGGAAGAGATTTTTCATTCAGGTAAAATTATTTGGAATGCCTGAAGAACACATTATCCGAACATATCAATTGTCAGGCCATGTTAATCCTAATTTGCAGGACAACTCAGAGAACCCGTGGAATCTCAACCTGAACGAAGCCATCCAGCAGCCGCTGCACCCTCATTCATTGATGTATTCATTTTAATGACCATTTTTATGTTTGTTTTGATTGAATGCACTCATCATAAATTATGTAGCTGTGTTAGTCTTTGCTTACATTTTCATTTGCACTGTCCCTGAGAAGAAAATATCATGAAGCGATTCAGTGATTCATTGACAGGTTTATATTCAAGTGCTTTCCATTTCTGGAATAACAGCTGTGTACAGATGTCCCTGTCATGATTTTGCCTGGAGGTGTTTTGGTGGTTTCTGAGTTGCAGGTTGGGCTAAGCAGGCTGCAGGGCTTTCCTGGGTGGAGTTTGGCAGGTTCCTGCTTCCACACCTGTTTCCCATCTAATCTCATCAGGAACCATTCTTAAGAACTTGCAGGAGCAGCCAGTCTTTGCCAGATTGTCTGTGTCTTCCGTGTGGTAATCAAGTCACCGCCAAGCTAATTCTGAGCTATGTTTAAGAAGACACTTACCTCCTTCTCCTTGTGTTCTTCAGCTTCCTCTGAGTGCTTAGAAAGCCAGTGTAACTCTTGCAATCTTGTTTTATCTGTTCTCATCGTGGCGGTTCTGGTGAACAAACTCCTGTGGACAATTTACCTCTGTAATCTACCTGCTTGGTCATCCTCCAATGGCTTAAACTCCATTCACCACAGCCAGTGCCTCCCCTCAAGGATTCAGTTGCTTCCTGTAAAAGTAAGATGAGTAGAATTACTCTTTCTGATTATTCTGGATCATTCCTTGGATTCATCAACACTCGAACAAGTGATAACTCACTTTTCCTCTTCTGTAGAGACTCTTACCTACTGCCTGGATCTCCTGTCTGCACCTCAGTTCCACTTAAGTTTCATCATCTACTTTTTTTTTTTATTTCTTTTTTTTATATACAAACCATTCTGTCTTGGTGTTCTGCTTCTGAGTCCTTCACTTGTGGCTGTGCGAGCTCTGACAATCCCTGGGTTGAACAGTCGACTGAAGTGATATCAGGCTGTTAAGTCCAAAAGGTTTCCCTTATTGTTTTTATTTGGCTACATATTAATCCTTATTGACTCTTTTATTGGTGCCCCACTTTTAACTGAACAGATATATAGGTTAATTACTTGTATGGCCTGCTTTGTAGCAGAGATAGGCTGTGTCTATTATTGGTTAATTACTCTGAAAATGGCAGGTCAACACCCTCTATATTACAGCTATTATACACCATCATTCCATCAGTTTTTACATGGATAAAAATTACATTAGAGCATAAGCCCACACAACTCAAATTCTGTCAGAATTTATTAGCTCTGCAAAGATTAGCCTTTTTCTCTCCCCACGATTTTCTGTGAGTAGAATCTAAATTTTATGTCTGTCTGTAGATGAACTTTGGAAATCCGTGGTAAAGGTTTCTTACAGTTTTGTCAAAGTAGACTTCTCTAATGAATGCATGCATATGGTCAAAGGTCTACAAGCTCAAAGTAAAACCTTCAGTCTGAGATCCAATTTTTAAATGAGTCCACCAGAGTTGACAGCATGCAGAACAGGTCTTGTTGTCAACGTCCTGGCTGGGGTGGGCAATATTCTAGACTGATTTAAGTTTTAAGCTGATCTATTGATTGCTCTCCCATCTTCTGACAGAAAATAATATGGCTGCATTTTAAAGATATCTGCAATTGATCTGTTCCTCCCTCAGATAGCAAACACCTGAATTACTTATTCATTACTCAAGTGATTGACTGGAACACAGTTTGAACTACTGACTAATTCACTTTACTAAAAAAAAAAAAACTATTGCACACAAACTGACATTTTCAGGACGAGTGGTCTGTGCAGTTTTTAACTGAATGGAATGAGGGCTGCAGGCTGTGTTTTTCCCCGCCTGTTAATTAGTTCTTACGGCAGGAATGTAGGAAAGGAAGTGTGTCCTTTATCATACCAGAGTTAATCCCTCTCAATATTAGGGAGGTTCCTAGTGGGCTCATATGGATACCAAAGATGGATGATTTTGAAGTGAAGATTGTCTTCCCTATTTAATTACCTGTTTTATGGTCTTTTTTTTTTTTTTTTTTTTGCCTTTCTAGTCTCTAATGTGCCCTTAAAATCTAGCAACTGCCAGAGTATTTGTTTGTTTTGTTGTCAGCTGTGTCGTGAAGATGGAGTCAAACCACCCTGCATGTTGTTCTTTTACCCTTGACTTAAAACAGGAAAGTGTGTGTCCTGAAGATGAATGAGGCCGACTGCTGGCACAGAATGAAAGGTATCGTTTAATCGTGGCCTCGGATAAAATCTAAGTGGGTTAATTAGGTCAAAACACGACGCCTTCCACCACAGGGAAGATGTTGTGTTGATACATCTCAACAAGGGCACAATTTGGAATGATTTGTACAGATGTGCTTGGAAAATGTGTGTGTATGAAGTGTATTCTAAAAGTGGAAGCAACAGTGTTCTAGTGCAAAAGCTGTAAACCTGGTCAATCCAACGTCTTCCCTTTTACGTGGGTGTGAACTGTAAGCCAAGTGTTCGTGATCTATAAATAGATCTATCTATAGATGTATCACAAACAGTTTTCATTTTAAACACCTTGGTGTTTACAGAGTGGAGAACCCCACCCGAGCTTTACTTCTGAGAGGGTCAGCCTCTCTGGGATGCTCTGCCTGTACCCTGTTATGTAACTAACCTATTGCCAAAAGCTGTTATAAGACATTTCACCAGGTGTTCGCTATTAACATTCAACAGCTATTCCAGTATATTATAGCCTCTGAGCCAACTTATTTAAAATGGCATTAGATTTGAGAGGAGTGAACATTAAAAAGAAAAAAAAACAGCAAATCATTGTTTGCAGTTTTTCATGTTCATTTTGTACAATTAGGCAGTTATTTGAGAAACGGGGCTTTACGAAATGTAGACATAGCACAAGAAGAGAAAAGTCAGGGCACTGAAGAAACCCAAAACAATATGAGCTGCCATGGAGGAACAAATCAGGAGGAACCTGATAAATAAGGGATTATTGATGAGTATTTCATGAAAAATCTGAACCAAGAACTATACAATAAATGAGTTATCAGAGACCAGGATATAGTAATGAACCATTGCTTAATGAATAGGATTAGGGAGGACATTTTCCATGAGGAATATGATTAACTCTAAACTTGTCAGACTAGTAGCGCCTCATTATTTGTTACTCAGTCATTAATTACCCTTTCTGTTCACCCTTGAGGAATTTCATACACAATGCCAAACAGCTTTTGTATTTTTTTTTTTTATGTTGTTAAATTTGGAATTTATTTGCCACTGCTGACATGAACAGATAGAAATCTATTTTTAAAGGTGATTTTTATTTATTTTTTCCCCTCTAGAGTTCAATTCTATTCAATTCAATTTTATTTACATAGCGCCAGATTACAACAATTGTCATCTCAAGGCACTTAAGTAATATAGGCCAATTCAAAAAATTAATATCCTAGCTAAGGAAACCAACAGATTGCACCGAAACTTGTCTTCAGTCCAATCTCCCGTCCTGAGCGTGCCTGTGGCGACTGTGGAAAGGAACAACTCCCTTTTAACAGGAAGACACCTCTGGCAGAACCAGACTCAGGAAGGGTGGCCATCCGCCTCGACCAGCTGGGGTTTGAGAAGACAGAAAAGAGGGAAAAGAGGGGGGAAAAACACCATAACACCATTCAAAGGATATCTGTTGGGACAGGGAAACATACGTTAATAACCACAATAATGTTACATGTACATAAAATCAATTGTGAAATTAAACAGGGGGAAAAAGAGAGCAAAGTGAGGAAAGGTGTGACAGATGAGGTCCCCCAGCAGTCTAAGCCTATAGCAGCTTAACTATGGGATGTTTCAGAATTACCTGAGCCATCCCTAACTATAAGCTTTATCAAAAAGGAAAGTTTTAAGCCTAATCTTAAAAGTGGAAAGGGTGTCTGCTTCCCGGACATTTACTGGCAGCTTATTCCACAAGAGAGGGGCCTGATAACTGAAGGCTCTACCTCCCATTCTACTTTTAGAAACTCTGGGAACAACAAGTAAACCTGCAGTTTGGGAGCGACGTGCTCTGTTAGGAAAATACCTTACAATTAAATCTTTAAGATATGATGGAGCTCGGTCATTAAGAGCTTTATATGTGAGAAGAAGAATCTTAAATTCTATTCTGAATTTAACAGGGAGCCAATGAAAAGAAGCTAAAACTGGAGAAACATGATCTCTCCTGTTAGTTCTCATCAGAACTCTGGCTGCAGCATTTTGGATCAGCTGGAGGCTTTTCAGAGAATATGTGGGACAGCCCAATAATAAGGAATTACAGTAGTCCAATCTTGAAGTAATAAATGCATGAACTAGTTTCTCTGCATCACCCTGAGACAGGATGTTCCTGATTTTAGCAATATTACGAAGGTGAAAGAAGGCAGTCCTAGAAACCAGTTTTATATGTGCGTCAAATGATAAATTCTGGTCAAAAATAACTCTAAGGTTCCTCACTGTAGAACTAGAAGCCAAGGAAATACCATCTAGAGTAACTATATAACTAGACAATTTCTCCCTGAAGCGCTCAGGTCCAAAGAGAACAACTTCAGTTTTGTCTGAATTTAAAAGCAGACAGTTCTGAGTCATCCAGGTCTTTATGTCTTTAAGACAGGCTTGTAGTCTGACCAACCTGTAGGTTTCATCTGGTTTCATAGATAAGTACAACTGAGTATCATCAGCATAACAATGGAAATTTATGCCATGCTGTCTGATAATGTTACCTAATGGAAGCATGTATAAAGAAAAAGAATCGGTCCAAGCACAGAACCCTGAGGAACTCCATGACTTACTTCAACGTGTGAGGAAGATTCTTCATTTACAAGAACAAACTGGAATCTATCAGATAAATATGACTTAAACCAGCCTAATGCAGTTCCTTTAATCCCAATAACATGTTCAAGTCTCTGTAACAAAATGCTGTGATCGATCGTATCAAATGCAGCACTGAGATCCAACAGGACAAGCACAGAAACAAGTCCGCTATCAGAAGCTAACAGGAGATCATTGGTAACTTTCACCAGTGCTGTTTCTGTGCTATGATGCACTCTGAATCCTGACTGAAACTCTTCAAACAGATTATTTCTATGTAAATGATCACAAAGTTGAACTGCAACTATTTTTTCAAGAACTTTAGACAAAAAAGGGAGATTGGATATAGGTCGATAATTAGCCAACACTTCTGAATCAAGAGTAGGTTTTTTAAGTAAAGGTTTAATTACAGCAACCTTAAAAGTCTGAGGTACATATCCTATCAACAAAGACCGATTGATCAAATCCAATATGGAAGTGTCAATTAAGGGGAAAACCTCCTTGAACAGTCTGGTTGGGATTGGGTCTAACATACAAGTTGATGGTTTAGAAGAGACTATTGCTGTTGTTAGCTCAGAAAGATCAACTGGACAGAAGCTGTCTAAATACAATTCAGGTTCGAAAGATACTTCTAAAGCTGCTCTACTTGATGATACATCAGTCATAATAATGGGAAGGATTCCATTAATCTTCTCTCTGATAGAAACAATTTTATTGATGAAGAATCTCATGAAATCATCACTGCTGAGAGTTAAAGGAATACACGGCTCAACAGAGCTCGGACTCTTTGTCAGCCTGGCAACAGTGCTGAAAAGAAACCTGGGATTATTCTTATTCTCTTCTATCAATAATGAATAATAAGCAGTTCTAGCTTTACGAAGTGCTTTCTTATACGTTATTAAACTATCTTTCCAGACTAATTGAGACTCTTCTAAATTAGAGGAACGCCACTGTCTCTCCAGCTTTCTTGCAGTCTGCTTTAACGCACGCAGCTGTGAATTATACCAAGGAGCCAACCTCTTCTGACTGATTACCTTCCTTTTCAGAGGGGCAACATTGTCCAGTGTTGTACGCATTGAAGCTGTAGTGCTGTCAACAAGAGAGTCAAGTTCTACTGGAGTAAAATGTAGGTAGCCGTCCTCTGTCATATCAGCACATGGCAGTGAAGAAAAGGATGATGAAATCAACTCTTTAAATCTGGTTACAGCATTCTCTGACAGACACCTTCTATATGTAGAATTCTTCTCAGAAACCGTGTAGTCAAGTAATGTAAATTCAAAAGTTATTAAAAAATGGTCAGACAAGACAGGGTTATGAGGGAACACTGTTAACTGTTCACTCTCAATGCCATAAGTCAGCACAAGGTCAATGGTATGATTAAGGCAGTGAGTAGGTCTGTGAACACTTTGAGAAAATCCAATATAGTCTAATATAGAATTAAAGTTAATATTTAGGCTGTCATTTTCAACATCTACATGAATATTAAAGTCACCCACTACAATGACTTTATCTGTACTCAGCACTAACTGGGATAAAAACTCTGAGAATTCAGATAGAAACTCAGAATAAGGGCCAGGTGGACGATATACACAACAACAAACACAAGAGGTTTTTGTGATTTCCACTTTGGGTGGGAAAAACTGAGAATCAGAGATTCAAAAGAGCTAAAACTAATCTTGGGTCTAGGACTGATTAGTAACCCTGATCTGAAGATAGCTGCCACTCCTCCTCCTCTACCTGTGGTTCGAGGAACGTGAACATTTAAATAGTCAGAGGGAGTTGATTCATTAATGCTAACATGATCCTCCTGCTGCAGCCAGGACAAAATATATCAATATGATGATCACAAATCAAATCATTCACTAACAGAGACTTCGAAGGGAGAGATCTAATATTCAGCAAACCACATTTAATAGTTTGATGTTTTTGTTCAGTTAAAGTTTTTGTTTTAAATTTTTTTTTGCACAAGAGGATTTGCTCCTTTTGTGTTTTTTTATTGAGGGGGGGGCAGCATCAGGTGGGAAGCCGCAGAGAAGTGTGTAAGACTACAACTCTGCATCCTGGTCTCAACCCTGGGATGTCATGTTTTTGGATGACTAATAAATTCGTCCATATTTCTAGAAATGAGAAGAGCTCCTTCCAAAGTGGGATGGATGCCGTCTCTCCTCATCAGACCAGGTTTTCTCCAGAAAGATTGCCAATTATCTATGTAGCCCACGTTGTTTGCTGGACACCATCTAGACAACCAGCGATTGAATGAGGACATGCGGCTAAACATGTCAGCACTGGTCAGATTTGGCAGGGGTCCAGAGAAAACTACGGAGTCAGACATTGTTTTGGCAAAATTACACACCGATGCAACATTAATTTTAGTGACCTCCGATTGGCGTAACCGGGTGTCATTACCGCCGACGTGAATTATAACTATTACTACTACTATAACTATTTTACCGTATTTACGTTTATCCTTAGCCAGCAGTTTTAAATAGGATTCTATGTCGCCCGCTCTGGCCCCTGGAATGCATTTGACTATGGTCGCTGGTGTCGCTAATGCCACGTTTCTGACTATAGAGCTGCCAATTACCAGGGTTTTGTCCTCAGCGGGTGTGTCGCTGAGTGGGGAAAATCTATTTGAAACGTGGACAGGTTGATGGTGAACCACGGGCTTGACTTTAGGACTATGACTCCTCTTCCTGACAGTCACCCAGCCACTCTTAAGTCCCGGCTGCTCGGGATCTGCTCGGGGACGACTAACAGAGCTAGCTACGCTAGGTGGCTCCGCACTGACTAAAGGGGCCTGGCTCGCTATCGGGTGGTTTTCAACAGTGCAGAGCCGAGCTTCCAATTCAGATAACCTTGCCTCCAAAACTACAAAAAGACTACATTTGTTACATGTACCATTACCACTAAAGGAGGCAGAGGAGTAACTAAACATCTGACACACGGAGCAGGTGAAAGCAGGAGATAGAGAAAGAGAACTGGTAGCCATGCTAAGCTAGAGAACCAGACACACCGCTAAAAAGTGAAAAATAAAAAATAAAGATCTGCAAGAGTGAGCGTTAGAATATAACAAGTATGAGATAGAGTTAACTATGCAAGATGTGTAAATTATAGGGAGAAATAAGGTGATTATTAGTAGTTCAAGAGGAGCGAGAACTGTCACAGTGCACACACACAAAGCAACAGGAAGTGACGCAATACGTCTTACCGCAAAGCAAAGCCGTCACTGACTCAGTCAGTGATGTGTTAAGTTTTTAGCCATGTTAGTCCAGACAAAGCTAATCTCTAACGTAGTGATAAAATGCTTTTAAAAATACCAAAAAAGTGTACAGAAAATGAAAACATTAATGCATTTTTGTTGTTGTTTTGCAGTGAGTTGTGAACATAAGTTAGTTGTCAAGAGGTTTTTTATTTTTTTAATAGATATGTATTTACTGAGTTTTTAAAGTTTACAAAATAAAAGATACAGTTTAATACATTAACAAGGCAAATAACAGTCAAACTATAAAGTAATACACTCTCCCCACTCCAAAGGAAAAATGAAGTTTCATGCACAGCTTAATATCACATGGTTAAGGTATTGATAGTTAGGGAGACACCACCCTCAAGTTAGCAGAGCTTCTACAACTAGTTGTGAAGAGAGAGTTGACTGACTGTAGTGCATGTTGAGAATCAATATCTATTAATTTTATATACTCTCTTATCATTTGCAGCTTTGCAGTGGCTTGCTGCAGCCTGCAGAAAGATTTAAGCTTCATTCTGGTATACCTCCCGCTGTTGGTAAGGCCTACACATACCAACATTTACACCCACCGGCTATTTCTTCAGTTCACTGTGTGTTTGGACCAGAAAAGAAATCGCCAAAAGTGAAACAGTCAGAGGAAGAACATGTTATGCCTACTTCAAACAGAAAGGCTCCATTTCAAAACCATTTAAAGCTGTCGACTGTGAAACCACAGCCACTGATTCATTATGGAAATGAAAAAACTGTTGAATTATCTTAATTTGATAAGCATTCAGGGATTTGTACCTTAGTCAGCTATATTATTAATATATTTTTTTTTGTGAGTATGCTTGTGTTTTATCTCTTAGATTTCAAATGTAAAGTCTCAAATAAATGAGTTACTGCATGGACTGCTACGTAGGACACGCTTAAGGGCACATTGCTTTCAACTGTGGTCTCATTCATTCACGTCTCGCATACTCTTCAGATGATCCAAATCATCATGCCTCCATTTATAAGCCTCATTCTTTAACCTCTAGGCAACTGTGGTTGCTAACAGGCCTGTACTATATTTAAAATAACGTATTTCCATCATCTTTGGCTCTTCACCAATCATGAGAACGTTTAAAGATGTTCAGTATCCTGTTTGGTCCATCAACAGAATGGAAGTGCACTCTATGATATAACCCTGCTCAAAATGAAAAAATAAGTGTTACTACACAGAGAGGAAAATTACTTTTTGTCATGTAACACAAATATTTATGTTAACATTTTTCAATGAAATATCACCAGTTAATAAACATAACACAAAAATCCCGATAATCACATACTGATTTGATTAGGAGCTCAGTCTATGAATTCCACCCACATTATATTTCTTTCTATTACTTTGACTTATTACAGTTAAGGAAGATACAGGGTAGTGAGGAAGGTTGCTTTATGTGGAATTCAATTAAAAGAGGTAAATTATAAACAAGCCACATCACCTTGATATTTCCTAGGTTTTTTTTGTGTTTTTTTTTTTTCAAGCTTTGTACACATTCTTGGCAATCCACCAGCATCAGCCTTCACTTTGATGGCGGGTGATCCTAATGATGTTCTAAATCATCATAGGTCACTACGGGAGCACATTAAGTCACTTCTTTATTCATTAAAAACCCTTTAATGAGACCCTAATGAATTGTGTTAACTAGAGCACAAGCTATTCAGAATAACTAATAAGTTTTAGTGCTGTATCGTGGGCTGGCTATGCTAAGAGGTGAAAACATTATAATGGAATCTATAACGCAATGAAGCACCTACTATGGGGTCTGTCTATAGTGTGGACATTAACTTTACCCAATAAAAGCATAAACATTGAGCTGTAAATGTCCAGTTCTATTAAATGCAAATGAAAGGAAAATCCCACATTGAAAGGGAAATGGCTTTAAATGTATTTCTTCAAATTCAGTTTGGATTTTTGACTTTGAACCAGTCTCAACTAGATCACAAAATGTGGGAGGAACTGAAGTTATTTCAGTTTTCACCAGTCACAAATGCAGCGTACAATGAGAATAACAAATAATTACTTTAATTATAAAGTGATCTATGTAAAGGTCATGGGGGGAAAAGTTTTTAGTTTTGAATGTAGAACAAGTTTATCTTATTAATATATGCCTAGACTTGCAGACTTGTAGATCTGATCAGATCTGTTCTCTGAAGTCAGTGATTTGCCTTGCTATGGGAGGTAGTTTTGCTGTGAGTCAACAGTTTTTCAAGAGAAAGTTTATCATCTGACACAGGGGACCATCTTCCTTTTACCTGTTCTGCAGCAGGTATTCTCAAGTATCTCAATGACAAGACTGTTTTGTCGACAAGGTCTTGTCTACGCTAGCACATAGGTATCTGTCTGTGTCAATCTCTCTCCACTCAAGGAGAATTTTGGATGTTCAATCAACCCAGATGGACTTGCAATCTGTCCTCTCAAAAAACCTAAATCACCCCAAGTTCTCAAATGCTGATTGGCTGGAACTTAGACAACAATAACAAAGAGGGGAGACAGAAATTGACAATCTTCATTATTCTAACACTTTGTTGCACTCCATCTCAAAGCAGATCTTTGTCCACTATGACATGTGTCCTTTCACAGCAAAGCAAAGCTAAAGTACCAATGACTTGCTAACACAACAAAGAGCAGTCCACACCTCAGGTTCCTGTAACTATATCTGAAACTGCAACAGTAAAGCCCAAAGAGAGTGGCTGCCAAAACATGTGCAAGCCATACAAGCCCACACTAAGGACTAAATTAGTCAATGAAAAAACAGTCACATTTCATTAGTAGAACCCCATGTTTAGCCCAAATATATGCATAAAACTTGTTCCATGGTTCTTGCCAAACCATTGGGCAACAAGGCAAAGTCAGGGCATAACACTAACTTTCTTTAGTCTATGGAAAACTATGACGCACACAGCTCTGTCAACAGCAGTGTGCAGCCAATTCACCCCCTTCATGAACTTCCTTATCAGGGAATGATGACCCACTTGCACATTATTGAATCCTATGTGGCCTAAATTGCAGTCAACAACTTAAAAGTCAAAAATGTCTTATCACTGCCTGGCAATTCCCACAGGAAGCGAACACATATCTGAAACAGAGCACTGAAAAGTAATGAGTGTGTGAATAGCAACGCAGTACTCCAAATGGTCCCAGTCACTCTCAAAGGGAGACCTGACTCATTCATATTCAAACATTATTCCATCTCTCTGGTGTCCCAAGCCCCTTCAGATATTTCGGGAACAAGCACCACCACTTGTCTGTGGCGCTACAGGGAGGATACATAGCTCTAGAAATCTTGAGCCCCTGTTGAGTAACAAGAATTACTGAGGCCTTGTCTTAAAAAGACAAGGCTTCTGCAATGAAATTGAGCCTTGTGACAGAGAAAATAGAAAAAAAAGGTTCTAACTCAAGGCCTAATAGAGTCGTGGTGTGATTGACACGGAAGCCAAATCCTGACAGGCTGCATGACAGTGTATGAGTGTCTGTCCCCTCTCACACCCTGCTGGGAGTGCATATTATAAAACAGTCCAAATATGGAAACACTCCAGGACCTGCCACCTCCAAAAGGCTCAGGGCTGCCTCAACAGACCCTAAGTGTGACTGGCTGCCAAAACAAGATGATCTGATATTCTGAGGCTACACACTGCAATTTGAGCCTGAACAATTTCCTATGAGCTGGCTAAGTTCTTATAAGTATTCTGTATAAGTAACTATAGACAAAGAACAAGTCACCCCTATTAAATGGATTGGAACAAAATTTTAGCATTAGCATTTTGAATTATTAATTTCAGACATAGAAAGTGATCAACCCATACTTGAAGCCAGGAAGAGAGAAGACAAAATACCTTATACCTAATAATCTATAGATCATTGCCCTCTCTTTGTGGTAACTATGAAAACTATTGTATTAACCTATTAAACTATAAAATACAGTTTTGATTATTTGTTTGCTACTATTGTCATTTATGTTTTACTGCAGCAAAAAAATCTGATCAATTCATTTAATTTAGCTCTTAAAGCTTTTTTGTCTCTTCTGCTTGATGTAAAGCATTTGCAACTTCTTGAGTACATGAGCAACCAAGCTGAGCCAGAGTCAAGGATCCAGGACATGGGGTTAGGAAAGAAGTTTAATCAGGCAGAGCAGAGAGATGCCTCCAAAAGAGAACCAATCAAAGCTAAGCAGAGGAATCAAAGAACTTATAAGGATAGGATCTTGGTGGGTGCAGAAAAGGAATGTTGGCAGGAAGAATCTGAGGAGGAAGGAAGGACAAATACCAGCTTTTGACATTTAAAAGGAGGCTTCCCTACACTGAGTCAACATTCTGGCAGCATCATGGAGAAGAAACCCAAAATATATGGTGGAAGATACTGGAGATGTGATGCACACAGGAGGAAGACATGAAGTGAAGATGAGCACTGTCAAGCTTGGACTCAAACATGAGTCACGTGGTTGTTAGTTAGACATCTATCTACCTTTAACCTCCTTATGCAGTACTTGTTAACTGTTGATAAGCCACATTTCCTGTTATAAATTAAGCCAGTGCTTCACTTACTTTGGCAGGATGGCTCACTGTAAAACAAACCATTTATTCTAACGAATAAAACTGGTTTAAGGTCTTGATTGCAAGATTTTTTTTAACACATTCTATTAAATTCTAACTAACTTTCCAACTACTACACTGTTCCTAGTGCAGTGGTTGTTAACTTTAACTTTAAAACTTGAATTGTGCAATGCACATATTATGGCTAACATTGTGTCATTCTTAACAGAGGTCATAGATGTCACTTGAAGGGGCATTTCACTGCTCCTCTGGTAGCACATTTCACTTAATAAATACAGGGATTGCCATAAATCCCTCTACTCACTGCTTCCCTGGTGTCATGCCTTCTGAGGTCTCACATCCAGGTAAATAAAATAGAACATCCATCCATCATCTGCCGCTTATCCGGGGGTCGGGTCGCGGGGGCAGCAGCTTGAGCAGAGAAACCCAGACGTCTCAGTCCCCGGCCACTTCCTCCAGCTCTTCCGGGGGGACCCCAAGGCGTTCCCAGGCCAGCCGAGAGACATAGTCTCTCCAACGTGTCCTGGGTCTCCCCTGGGGTCTCCTCCCAGTGGGACATGCCCAGAACACCTCCCCAGGGGGCATCCCAACCAGATGCCCGAGCCACCTCATCTGACTCCTCTCAATGCGGAGGAGCAGCTGTTCTACTCCGAGCCCCTCCCGGATGACTGAGCTTCTCACCCTATCTCTAAGGGAGAGCCCAGACACCCTGCGGAGGAAACCCATTTCGGCCGCTTGTATTCGCGATCTCGTTCTTTCGGTCACTACCCACAACTCGTGACCATAGGTGAGGATGGGAACGTAGATTGACCAGTAAGTAGAGAGCTTCGCCTTCTGGCTCAGCTCCCTCTTCACAACGACGGGTCGGTGCAGAGCCCGCAACACTGCAGACGCCGCACCGATCCGCCCGTCAATCTCCCGCTCCATTCGTCCCTCACTCGTGAACAAGACCCCGAGATACTTGAACTCCTCCACTTGGGGAAGGATCTCATTCCCGACCCGGAGAGAGCATTCCACCCTTTTCCGGCTGAGAACCATAGTCTCGGATTTAGAGGTGCTGATTCTCATCCCAGCCGCTTCACACTCGGCTGCGAATCGCTCCAGTGAGAGCTGAAGGTCACGGCCTGACGACGCTAACAGAACCACATCATCTGCAAAAAGCAGAGACCCGATTCTGAGGTCGCCAAATCGGACACCCTCAACGCCCTGGCTCCGCCTAGAAATTCTGTCCATAAAAGTTAGGAACAGAATCGGTGACAAAGGGCAGCCCTAACGGAGTCCAACTCTCACCGGAAACGTATCCGACTTACTGCCGGCAATGCGGACCAAACCCTGGCACCGGTCATACAGAGACCGAATGGCCCCTATCAAGGGGTCCGGCACTCCATATTCCCGGAGCACCCCCCACAGGACTCCACGAGGGACACGGTCGAATGCTTTCTCCAAGTCCACAAAACACATGTAGACTGGTTGGGCGAACTCCCACGCACCGTCCAGGATCCTGCCGAGGGTATAGAGCTGGTCCACTGTTCCACGGCCAGGACGAAAGCCACACTGCATCTCCTGAATCCAAGGCTCGATTATCCGACTGATCCTCCTCTCCAATACCCCCGAATAGACCTTACCAGGGAGGCTGAGGAGTGTGATACCCCTATAGTTGGAACACACCCTCCGGTCCCCCTTTTTAAAGAGGGGGACCACCACCCCAATCTGCCAGTCCAGAGGCACTGTCCCCGATGTCCACGCGATGCTGCAGAGGCGTGTCAGCCAAGACAGCCCTACAACATCCAGAGCCTTGAGAAACTCAGGACGGACCTCATCCACCCCCGGGGCCTTGCCACCGAGGAGCTTTTTGACCACCTCGGCAACCTCAGCCCCAGAAATGGGAGGCCCCGTCTCTGAGCTCTCCGACTCTGCCTCTTCCGAGCACGTGTTGGTAGGATTGAGGAGTTCCTCGAAGTACTCCCCCCACCGACTCACAACATCCCTAGTTGAGGTCAGCAAAGCCCCGTCCCCACTGTAAACAGTGTTGACTGTGAGCCGCTTCCCCCCCCTGAGACGCCGGCTGGTGGACCAGAATCTCTTCGAGGCCGTCCGGAAATCGTTCTCCATGGTCTCACCGAACTCCTCCCAGGCCCGAGTTTTTGCCTCAGCAACCGCCGAAGCCGCGGCCCGTCTGGCCTGTCGGTACCTATCAGCTGCTTCCAGGGTCCCACTGGCCAAAAAGGCCCGATAGGACTCCTTCTTCAGCTTGACGGCTTCCCTCACCACTGGTGTCCACCAGCAGGTTCGAGGGTTGCCGCCACGACCTGGCACCGACCACCTTACGGCCACAACTCCGATCAGCTGCCTCGGCAATGGAGTCACGGAACATGGCCCATTCGGACTCAATGTCCCCCACCTCCCCTGGGATATGGTTGAAGCTCTGCCGGAGGTGGGAGTTAAAGCTCCTTCTGACGGGGGATTCTGACAAACGCTCCCAGCAGACCCTCACAATACGTTTGGGCCTGCCAGGTCTGATCGGCATCCTCCCCCACCAGCGGAGCCAACTCACCACCAGGTGGTGATCAGTTGACAGCTCCGCCCCTCTCTTCACCCGAGTGTCCAGGACATACGGCCGCAAGTCCGATGATACAACCACAAAGTCGAACATCGAACTGCGGCCAAGGGTGTCCTGGTGCCAAGTGCACATATGGACACCCTTATGCCTGAACATGGTGTTCGTTATGGACAGTCCATGACTGGCACAGAAGTCCAACAACATAACACCACTCTGATTCAGATCGGGGGGGCCGTTCCTCCCAATCACACCCCTCCAGGTTTCACTGTCATTGCCCACGTGAGCATTGAAGTCCCCCAGCAGAACGAGGGAGTCTCCGGTAGGAGCATTCTCCAGTGCCTCCCCCAGAGACTCCAAAAAGGGTGGGTACTCTGAACTGCTGTTTGGCGCATAGGCACAAACAACAGTCAGGACTCGTCCCCCCACCCGAAGGCGGAGGGAGGCTACCCTCTCGTTCACTGGGGTAAACCCCAATGTACTGGCACACAGCCGGGGGGCAATAAGTATGCCCACACCTGCTCTGCGCCTCTCACCACGGGCAACTCCAGAGTGGAAGAGAGTCCAACCCCTCTCAAGAGGACTGGTACCAGAGCCCAAGCCGTGCGTCGAGGCGAGTCCGACTATATCTAGCCGGAACCGCTCAGCCTCGCGCACCAGCTCCGGCTCCTTCCCCAACAGAGAGGTGACATTCCACGTCCCAAGAGCTAGCTTCAGTAGCCGAGGATCAGACCGCCAAGACCTCCACCTTTGGCTGCTACCCAGCTCACATAGCACCCGATCCCCTTGGCCCCTCCCACGGGTGGTGAGCCCGTCGGAAGGGGGACCCACGTCATCATTTCGGGCTATCCCCGACCGAGCCCCATGGGCACAGGGCTGGCCACCAGGCGCCCGCTGCCGGGCCCCACCCCCGGGCCTGGCTCCGGGGGGAGGCCCCGGTGTCCCATATCCGGGCAAGGGATCACGAGGTCCAAATTTTTTGTTCATCATAAGGAGTCTTGTGAGCTGTTCTTTGTCTGGTCCCTCATCTAGGATCTGTTTGCCTTGGGTGACCCTACCAGGGGCTCGAAGCCCCGGGCAACATAGCTCCCAGACTCATTGGGGCACGCAAACTCCCCCACCACGATAAGGTGACAGCTCAGGGGGGAGAAAAAAAAAATAGAACATTATCTAAGAAAAGTTGTAAACCTAACGGAACAACATGAAGCAACCCAGTGAAACAGATCATTCCTAATATGTTAGCTTAGAACACTGCATGTAACCACTGCTGTCTGTCAGTATTTATCAGTATCATTAATTCAATTTTACTCATTCATGGGGTGAAAATGAATGTGGTTAAGAAAAACAGTGTAATTAGTATTTAACCGTTATATCTTTTACTTGCTAACTGTAGGAATAAATTACTATTTAAATTAATCTGAAAGGTTAGTATTTGCCTCCGTCCAAAATGCTCCTTTTAAGTGTTACTGGCTAAATGCGGCTGTAAAGCAATTTCTTGTGCGTTTAAAAATAAAACTAGGAGTTGATGTGAGGGGCTCTCAACCAGGAATAGGTGTGTGACAAGTTGAGAATGTTAATGTGTTGGTTATGGAGTGGATTTCAGCGATGGTCAACTGTAACAACATCACACTAAACGTTGACTAATAGAGGAACTGGCTTATTTATTGGTACACTAACTCCTGCCTAAGCCTGATGTGCCTATGCATTCTTAAGATATGTACTACCATGTATATTTCACTAAGTGTTTTGCAGGGGCTAAAAAAAAGGGATTTTCGGTAATGGCTGCTGAGTCATTTTGACTCATTCTATCTTTCAGAAACAGACAATGAATTATTTTCAAAACAGATGTTCACCACTACTGAAACAAGTGCAGTTTTAGTGGAACTATTTAAAAAAAAAAACTATTTAAAAAAAAACAAACAAAAAAAAACAACACACCTTTAAAGACCTTTAATAGAATGCCTATTCCCCTTTGATCCAACAAGATCACCTCATCCATTTGGTAATAATGACATAATGTCAGCTTTGAGGCAAATTAGCTGACAGGATCTAAAATCTAAAATACGTTGCATGAGAAATAGATGTGCTTCACTTCAATCTAAGATGCTCAGCCTGTTAGGCTGTTGATGCCCCCATCAATGTGAAACTGCGTATACAGTCGTCTGCAGTAGGAGCATTCAGTTTGACCAGTGGATGCTTTTATCTGTGACCTGCTTTCCTTGCATATTAATTATGCTTCCATCTTCATACGCTTCTAGGGAGGGGAATTTCACAGATAACACTCTGTTTATAGTACACTGATAATTGGCGCAATATGTTTCACCGAACCTCCGCCAAATAACTCGCTGTAATTAGACTTGCCTCAAAGTGAGAAGGATAAAAATGAACTTTCCGAGAATGTGATCCATTGGAGACAGGATGAGAGGCACATAGGGAGGAGTTCTTAGTGATAATCCACAAAACAGTCAAGAGAAAGAGAAAGCAGGAGGCACTATTGTAACATTTCATGATTTATGATACGTCAAAATGAAATTATGATGACGACTCTGTAATTACAGATACAATAGCAGACAGTGGGATGAATGTGAGTCACTTGCCACATGGTTAGGAACAGATGAGAGCTTTCTGCACAGCAACATTGTTTAGTCAGGACTTGGACTTTACTGATTTCCAAAGACAAAATTGCTATGGGAATGAGGAGAACATTATTTTTCTTATCAAGCGTACATTGTGACACAGACAAATAGATAAAGCTATTACCATATTTTTCATAGACTATTTAACAGATGGACAAATTCACGGAGTCTTAAGAGTGCAGCCAAGCTTCTAGACCTGCAGCATTTTTAAGACACACTAGCTGATAATTCTGTGCTCTTTCCTCTCTACTAAATATGGTTCCTTTTGGCTTCAAGCAACAAAGATGGTGACGTCAAATTGCCAAACTCATGGCTTCAAAACTGGAGGCCAAACCTCACTGTGAGATGTCAGACTGGGTACACCTACTTTCTCTCTTGTCGATAAAACCCAGTGTCACAACAAAATGTAAAATGGTAAAAATAAAATCAGGAGGAACGATTGTTTGATGTTTAATTGTGCCACCAGACACAAGATTGACTAAACAGAGGAACATAGTCTGTATATTTCGTCAAAATAGTTAAAAGATGGCAGTTGCATGACATTTAAGAGGAAAAACATTCCACGCGTGTTATGTTGGAGGGATAGAATGTTGAAGCCACACATACTGTCAAGCTGAGGAGCCATCTTCAAGTCCCACCCCAACAACTAATGTATCATTTTGAACTTGTTTGCTGTTTCCTTGCACTTTTACTCGCCGTTTTGTCACTGTTTTACAAACTATTCACTTAAAGTTAGAGATTGAGATGTGCTTGGTCAGGATCAGGTCCATATGAAGGACTAAAATGACATGGTGAAGGTTAGGCATCAAAAACTGCATGGTTAAGTTCATGAAATCATTGTGGCTTGCATCAAATCTGACCTTGCAATGACATATCGCATAAGAAAAAAATAAATAAATTCATGGATTACTGCCTGCCAAGTCCCAGCTAAACACACACAGCGTGGTGTCGTGCTGTCTGGCAGAAACAACAAATACAAATTCTTTCTCCATCAACACAAATGCAAAGTTTTCCGTTCCTTGACTATTTCACATTTACTATTTGAGTGGGCTGGTTTATCATATTTTCTGTAATGCCATTCAGTTAATGTTTAAATCAGTGGAAAAACAGATTTATACCAAACATTGCTGATATTTTAAATTCACGCTGCATGCTTAGAGGTGATTTTCCAGAGGTGACTTTGGGGCAGCAGGGTTGCATACTGAGCAGGGTTATTGACCTTTATGCCGGAAGACTCTGTAAGGAACCTTCTTACTGAAGCGACCTTGAGCTTGATGATGAAGTGTCATTTGTCGTTTCTTACTGGATCAGGTCCTGCCGGCCTGTAGCTGACTTTGATATCCAGTGTACCAACATAAGGGGGAGTGATCGTGTAAGAGAATCTTCCTGCTTTTAGGAATGATAACACCCTCTGCTTTCACCCCATATTGGCTGAGGCAAGAGCTACAAACTGATTCAGCGGGAGCAAGGAACACTTGGTCAGATTAAAAAGATATTCATTAAAAGGAGACACAAATGTGTCCATCTGCTGAGGTTATATCAACAAACATTAGTATTCATACCTAAAAAAAATCATGACAGAGAAATGTAAAAAGAAATTATAATGAATATTGAGTCAGTTTCAGGTTGAAATCTATTCACCTCACTGGTATTATATTATTATTCTATAATAAGGCTGTAAATAAGCATATCTTATTTTTAAGGGACATCATGCAAATGTAATGGGTCTGCATGTGAAATACAGTATGAAGCTTTTGACTGTAAAGTTTTAGTAGTCCTGCAGTGCCCAGGCCTGCTGCAACATCTGTCATGGCTGAAACGGGGCAACCTCCTCCTCTTCAAACCTGAGTAGCAGAGTCATTCATTTATTCCATATTCTGCTTAATCGGCCACGGAAATACTCTCAGCTAATTGATTCAAATTATCTCTGTCGTTTATAGCAATGTCATTAGTTTCCTTATAAATCTGGCAGCTGTAGCCACTGTGTGCTTACCTGCATTAGCTTTTCTTTTTTATTAATTTGTACTATTCCTGTAACAGTTTAGACTACGATTAAAGTCGAGACATGCTGATGTGTTACAAAATTTTTTGCATATGAGCACTGACAGAAAATGTATGAAAAAAAAAAGCCACACTGAGAGGTCACCCCATATAAGCTTTTTCTTATTCATCAATACAATAGTTTGATCAAATTATGAAGACAGGCGTGCAGTTTCAGTCTCTCCTCAAGAGTAAATGTTTATTGATCAAGAGAGACTTGGGCATGTAAATTCTGATTTGTATGTGCATGTTGTCTGCAGGGTAGCTGCAGTGCCGAATCCATCACTATTGGCAAGTGGACCTGATTACTGGAGAGACTCTGAAAGTCTCATAGACCTATGATAAAGAACTCTGTCCAGGCCTCTTTACAACCACATCACTCAGGGTGTCCACACAAAGGAACAGTGCAATGCAAAAAGAATACCTCAGTATTTTAAGGAAGAAAACCCACTTGAGTTGGATGAAAACTTAAACATTAAATCACATTAAAACACTTTCACAAAACAAAAAATGTGAGACGTTAAAGAAAAAATATGTAATATCCATGGTGTTGCAGTGGTTTCAGATTCCTTTTCATGTGAAATGGCTGTGAGAGGCAGCGGTAGGCCCATTTTTAGATGAAACACCATGCCAGCAACAGAAATAACAATAATGATAATAATAAAATATGAAAACTAATTTTTCTGGCAACATGTAGGATGACTAGGATGGAGTCCGTACTGTGCAGCTGTAGGCAGAATAGTTTGCCTGAGCTCCTGGTACATGAAGACAATGTCTCATATAAAAGTTTATGGTAACATTTAACATAGAAAAATCTATTTATAGTCTCCAGCCAATCTTTTAATTGACAAACATTCTTTACTGGAAGTTGCAACAAGGTTACTCGTGTCCAACTGTCCAACCTAATATGGTGATGATATTCAGCTTTTGGTTGTATTATGATTCCTACACATATTATTGGGTGGTGGCTGTGAGTGTACCTTGCCTCTTAAAGCATCTTATGTGAGGCCAATAGAGTATGTTAACTAGATCAGAGATGCATGTTATGAAATTAGTACAAATTATTACATTTTCAAGGGTAAAACTAATGAAAATCTAATTGTTTTGACTACATTTTATGAAGGATTGACAGTACTAATCCATTGTATATGGTTTAATCAGTTGATGTTGCCTCAGTTCAATCAGGTTAACACATCACGAAAGTGAAATTCCCCATATCACGGACACTTCACATAAACTAAATAAATATTTTTGCTTGGCTGTACATTCCCCATTTAGCTCAAGCTGCGAGCCAGCGGTTTGCACCCAGGCGCAGTGTTACTTTCATCTGTGGCGGGAGCACCTGTGTGACTCACTGACAGGGAAATGATGTCACCAGTCAGTAGCTAGTAGTTACTGTGCACTGTCTGCTTCTCAGACACTCATTTCAGAGCGCATTTCCTGGAAGCCCTCAACCTTCCTGTAAAGTATAATGAGGGAGATCCCAGGCCTGAAAACCTGTGAAAGCCATTCTAAACACATAGCATGCTTGAACTGATTTTATCCATCGAGCAAGCACATTACATATTTACTAACAGTTTGTACAGATAAAAAAAACAAAAAACAGTTCAATACAAGTTCTTCATGCAGTCAAAAAGAACATTTCAGATGGCTTCCATGAAAATGTTGCAATCCATATTTGTGATTTAAGATGTGCATTTATGTTTTTAAAATTCAGAAGAAATATTTTGGATGTCAGTAAATAATTCTTACCAGGGAACACTCCCATTTCAGATATCCCAAATACAGTTACTTGTCTACGAGTTTACAAGTCGAATCTTGTATGCAGGGGCGGTATTTGCTATGGGCGAAGTGGGCAGTCGCCCAGGGCGCAATCTGTGAAAGAGCGCATCATGCACGAGGGGACGAAAAAAAAGTATCTATTATTTTTATAGCTAAACTGTTAATGTTTTTCTAGTTCTAACAATATGTAGCTAGCTAAAACCGTACAGCGCATCATGCAGAAGACAGACGTGGATTACGTCAGAGGGTCAAGAGCGTGCTCAATGAAAGATGGAAAAATAAAAGGTCAAAAGCCTTCAAATGCCCAATTCAGGGAAAGAAGATGACAAATGGACAAAAATAAAGGTATGCACTATGCCGTCATAGCCGTGTCTCGCGCATGCATATTAGTGTATTACGCATGCAATGAAACAGATAGCAATAGCCTAATGTGATTTAGTGTGTTTATCAGCCTCTTGCTAATAATAATTAGAAGTAGCAACATTAACTATGCTATGCTACTACTTATATACATTGATTTCATTGTTAAGCCCTGATAAAGGCCAAAAACTATTGGCTTTATTCCATTAGTTCCACTTTGAGCTAGCTGTTTACGTTAAAATTTAAAACTATAGAAATTTTAATTATAAAAAAGAGTGCCCCTGTCTCTACCTAACGTCTAACACTTTGTAAGCTATACTTTGTGATATAGCTTTTTGAATAATTTTGGGTGTGTTATGCTTAGGTAATTGGGTGTTAACCATTGTGTTGTGTATTCTGAAAGTTCATCTACCATGTTACAAGAATGTCTAACCGGTCTTGCCATCATCAGCATTAACCCTTAACCAAGGGGGTGTTGGCCCAGGGCACACAAGAAGCCAGGACCGCCACTGCTTGTATGACTCAGATGTTGAAATAAAATGTATCCAGACACATAAACTCCTGGTTTCAGTGGGAAAAGGGCATCATTCTTTGAAGGGAGACAGACCTGTGTTCAGTTATATGTGTGACTGAAAAGTTCTGATCCTTGTCACTGAGTTGTCAGGAGTGAATCATTTCTGTGATCAGACATGTCTGCACTTATCAGAGCAGAGTATCTGACTAAGGGAAGAACAGAATTTTACATGTCCAAGTAGAGAAGATTTTTTTTATATACAACACAACATTGGCTTCACAAATCATGAAAACCCCGAGTGACTCATCTTGGACCAGCCCCACACTCAAGATCAGAGCACATCTGAGTATCTGCTGAAAGACCAAAGACATGGCTGAGGACTTGAGGAAATATAGGACACCAGTGACCAATGTTTCCATTCAGTGAGTCAGTATGGAGATGGCTGATGCTTACAAATATCTCCACGTGCACTCTGGCACTAAACTGAACTGGGCAAAAATCACTAAAGCCCTTTACAAGAAAGGCCAAAGCAGTCTTTCGACATCTGGATGAATATGTGACGTCCAGGGCTATCCTCTATGCTGATGCATGCTGGGGCAGCAGATGGAGGTTAGCGGATGCAAACAAACTCAGCAAACTGATCCGCAGGACCAGGGATGTCGTAGGGGTGGAACTAGACGGTGGTGTCAGAGAGGAGGCTGCTAAGTTAAAGACACAATTGGGCAGCCTGTACACCTGTGCCAAGACGTGCTGGTTAGTAATTTGAGGCCCATTCAGCAAAGGATTCATCCCCCCGTGATGCACATCTGATTTTGAATGCAACAAGATATATCATCACCACATATGTAACACCTCATTCTTTTACATTTGCAATAATTTATCTGTACATGATACATTTCAACTATAACAATCTGAACTTTCTAATACATGGACTATATGTAAAGCAACTTTCCGATTTACTGTTTTAGTATCCTATTTCCATCTATAATTGTATTTATAATGTTTATCTTTCAATTTATATGTTGTATTGAAGGTATTTTTTGCATGGCAAAATAGTTTATCATTGATTAAACTAATATTACTTTTCATATATTTAATGGAACGCTGCGCTACAATATCTCCCAGGGGAATAATAAAGTGTCTGAATGTGAATTTGAAAATTTACATGAATGAATTTGAAGTGTGAATTGTTGAACCAGACGTCCCTGCATTCATGTGGCAATCTGCTCCCTGGTGGCAGCAGACTCGCCTTGCAGGACAGCACACCTTAACACATAAATGGACTGAGAAAGGACTGCGGAAGTCAACAAAGCAGCATTGACCTGACCTCAAAATCAAATCAAGCATCCACAGACCTGTTCCACAGAGACTCCGCCTAAAAGATTCATTACCATTACTGGAGGAGGTTCCATAGCCATACTCTGCCAGAGGTGCTTTGAAGGCATTGATCAATTGACACTTTAAAAAAAAAAAAATTTAAAAAAACAACCCTACTTTAATCTTGTTTTGACAACAAATTTAAAAGCAAAAATCTACTTTCAACTGGTTGTTCTTTTGGAAGACACTCTGAAGGTGCCCTGTGAAACTAAAACTAACATGTCAGTGTTATTGGTCCCATTTGTACTGTGGCTTCATCATGTTAGCTGCCAAGTGTCAGGAACTGGTGGTGAGATAGGACCCAGATGCAGCTCTTTCGTTCACAAAAAAGGTTTATTCCAAAAAAAAAACAAGACAGGGAGCAAAGGCAAAAACAAAGCGCGGCAGAGCTGGATCATCAAAAATGTTTAACTATTAAAAAAAAAAAAAACAAGGCTATGAAAAAAACAAAAAACAAAACAAGGCTATGAAAAAAACACTATGACTAGATAAACAGGCTATGAGGCAGGTAACCAAACTTATCTTTTTGTGGCAGCATGAAGGGATGGTGAGGATTCTGCAGTGACTCAAAGTAAACCAGGAAGCTAAATACTGTCTAGGGAGTGATCAGTGACATGAGGAGCAGCTGTGAACAATTAACCAGGTGACTTGAGTGAACTGAACGTGACGGGAAAAACATGACTAGAACAAAACATGATTAAACATAAACTGTGACATGACAAATAATAGAACAGACTGTGACATAACATAAACTGATGGGCAGACTGTGACACCAAGTGGGACCTCTGAGCATAGACTCCAGGCTTCACATGGATGTTTTTTGTGTAAAATTAATTAAGCTCCAGAGACAAGATGGGCCCCATTTTGCCCATGTATATATATATATACACACTCACCGGCCACTTTATTAGGTACACTTTGCTAGTATAAGGTTGGATACCCTTTTGCCTTCAGAACTGCTTAATTCTTCGTGGCATACTTTCAACAAGGTGTTGGAAACATTCCTCAGAGATTTTGGTCCATATTGACATGATAGCATCACACAGTTGCTGCAGATTTGTCGGCTGCACATCTATGATGTGAATCTCCCGTTTCACCACATCCCAAAGGTGCTCTATTGGATTGAGATCTGGTGACTGTGGAGGCCACTGGTGTACAGAACTCATTGTCATGTTCAAGAAACCAGTTTGAGATGATATGAGCTTTGTGACATGGTGCATTATCCTGCTGGAATTACATTACAACACCACCAACAGCCTGAACCGTTGATACAAGGCAGGATGGATCCATGCTTTCATGTTTTTTACTCCAAATTCTGACCGTACCATCTAAATGTTGCAGCTGAAATCGAAACTCGTCAGACCAGGCAATGTTTTTCCAATCTTCTATTGTCCAATTTTGGTGGCACCCGGCATGGTCTTCTGCTGCTGTAGCCCATCTTCTTCAAGGATTGATGTGTTGTGTGTTCAGAGATGGTATTCTGTATTCCTTGGTTGTAACAAGTGGTTACTTGAGTTACCTTCCTATCATCTCAAACCTGTCTGCCCATTCTCTTCTGACCTCTCACATCAACAAGGCATTTTCGTCCACACAACTGCCGCTCACTGGATATTTTCTCTTTTTCTGACCTTTCTATGAAAACCTCAGAAATGTTTGTGCGTGAAAATCCCAATTAGCTGTTTGTATTAACAAGCAATTGAACAGATGTACCTAATAAACTGGCCTGTGAGTATATATATATATATAAACCTATAATGTGTGTATGTACATAGTATATAGTATATATATTTATATGTACATATGTATATTATGTGACCTTTAGTTTTGCATTTACCACACGAGCAACTCTGCCACCCCGTATGAGTCAGTGCAGCACAACCATCTGCACATCTACAAGTCCACCTGTGAAAAGCACTACAGCTGGGTATTGAATTCCGCAGTAGTGGGTATTTCTACCACACCACACAAGCATAAGTAAGCTGAGCACTTGTCCAAGTTATTAATATTAAACATCTTGTTATGGGAGTGGTAGGGAATTGCAAATTCAGGTTGATTTACATTTTAGATTTAACAGTACGCCAACTTGTGTTTAGCCCACATGGTAATCAAGATACATCTCTCTCACAATCCATTTTTGCTATAAGAGTCACACCTGCTTATCTTCATAAGTGGTGCACATAGGAAAGTATACATTTGGGCAGCTTGTACATTTTAATGTTTTTGCATTTAGCAGACACTTTTATCCAAAGCAACTTACACTGGTAGGCAGTCAGGCTAAGGGGGTCTTGCCTGAGGACCCCTACTGGAGGTAGTACCTTTCATGCAGGGGATTTGAATCCATGTCACCGACATGAAAGGTGACAATCTTATTACTACACTATCCAGTGTGATCAAGTTTAACAGTTTTACCAAAAAAAAACTACTTTTATCATGGCCATAATCTTCAGTTTAGACATAGATCTAATTAGATGGATAATTAAGTCACAGGTAGTGATCGTGTTGTATTGTACTTATGTACTGCATACATATGCACACTTTACTGTACATACCCTGGAGGGAGTGTATGTGAAAGGGAAACAAATATATGGGAGAACTTTTAATATATTTGTGCAATACAATACCAAGTAATGTACAGTGTCACCTAATGTTTATAGATTATTATGAACTCTGGTCTCTGGTATTAAAGTCATAAGTGATACATGCCCATCTGCTCTAAATGGCACACTGCTTTGTGCATTATCACTGAATGTTAGCACCACATATTAATCATGAGATGCATAACTGCCCAATGGTAACATGATTCTTAGGCTAGTTAGATGCAGTCCCTGTCACAGTGACTATTCTTGTCCTAATATCTACACATAATGATTTTTCATATCAGTCCTAAATGCACTCAGCCTGCTTGTTCATATCACTGCGGTAAAATTGTGCATGAGTGCACTTAGTATTCCGATCTGCACATACACTATTCCCGGAAAAAACTTTTTCTTTCCTCACTTTTTTAATCATATGATTAATAATGGAGAGGATAACACAAATTTTATATTGAAAATCTGATAGAAACATATAATAATTTAAAACTGGTGTCATTAAATGGAATGTCTAATGTGGCAGATGATGAAAAAAGCAGCAGCTCCTTAGTCATCTGCTTGATCTGACATACTTACCCTCTCGGGAAAGATCAAGGCCTTCTCAATAGTCAGCCTCTCTGCTGAACACCCAAACGTCTTTTCTTCTTCATCACACTTGCAGCATCCTATTTTTAGATGAAAGCTATCCCGTCGGGGCATATTGTTATGAATATAGGAACACAAAAAGATTGTTGCAATTTATGTGCATTTGAAAGAAATTCCAAGCCTTATCTCCATTTCTTTGTTTTCTGTGTTTGCTTGAGGTTGCCTTTGTGTGTCTGTGTGTGCACAGCAGAGTCTGTGATGCTCTGACATGACTTTTAGTTTATTTTCTGTTCTGACTTCAGTGTGTTTTCAGCTTACTTACGTGAACAGATGTTCTCAGACAGGAAGTAACAACTACCCTTCCTCACCCCTCACCCATGTCAGCAATTTACAGTTTCGACTTCATCACTTCCCCTTTTGCCAAGCAACCTCCCAAGCACACTAATAGATGTTTATTTGTATATTATCACTATTCACAGACCCACACTTCTGTTTACAGGTGGTTCTAAACAGGAACTAAATGGGTAAATTTCCCCATTGCTGGGTCACCCATATAAAGCAAGCCAATATACCTCAAACATGTGATTTCAAATAAGTGCAACTGTTGTTTGCTGATAATGCTAATCACTATATTTTAGTGACACTGCAGACAAACCGATTAGGCTGGAGCTAAATTGTTTAAATCCCAAACCTTCTCTCTAACGACGAAAAAATATGCAGAAGCTCAGTCCCCTTTCTGTTTATTCCTTCAGTCTTAAGACACCAAACCACAAGACTCTGCTGAAGTGAAATAGTTGCATAATTAGAATGGTAAGTATGAACATTATGTCAAAGTGATCAAATAAAATAGGACTAATCTTTTGTGCCCAGCTGTGTGTAGAACCCTCTTGGCACTGTGTGTGTCTTGATTTTATTCATTTTCTCATTCGGAATGTTGACAAGAGGAAAATAACATACAGCAAAGCTAAATGACTATTTAAATACCATTCAATTTGCCTTTAGTGATTCAACTGTCTGCTGTATACCTGAAGGACAAAGATAAGTTAAGGTTCATTTAATAGAACCTTTGGACATCTAAATGTCAGCATCAACAGAATTTGCATTGTAAAAAAGGTTTACAAATCTTTTACAAAATTACGACAATTTTTCACCCTTGTGCTTTGTGCCTTTGACTGCTGAAGTGCACTGCGCTAACTAGCTAGGCTATGACAGCTTAAAGCTTAACTTATCACATACTGAAGCATTTTGGATGACATGTAGTGTTTGCCAAGCTCGTAATGTCCCACTCACGGGACTAGTCATGACAATCAGACCCAGAAGTTTGTGCACCAACTATTTTGTTGAGGATCACAAATTTCTGTTTTTGCATGTTGATAACAGATAACAGCACGTCTTTCCTGCCTTTGGAAATTAGAGGTATTGTAGTGGACCTTTGCTTCTGAACCCATATGCCATGGTCCATGGTTTTTGTGTATTTATTTTCTGTCCTTTGGGTTCTTAGTCTTTTTCTCTGGTTGAATTATCTCTTAATGCCTTGGTTTATTCTCTGTTCTTAACTGCTATTTTATATGAGCTTATCGCTATGTTTTTAGTTTCAGTCGTCAGTGTAGATTCTTGTTTTTCGTCATCATCCCTAGTTGTTCTCAGTTCTCCTGTTTGGTCCTCAACTTCACACTGATCTGTTCTTTGTCAAACTGTCACAGCTGCAGTCACTTACTCATTAGTTTCATTGTTTGTCTCAATCAATGATCCTCTCCTTTCCTTTTACCATCGATCTTCTTCATAGTTCTGGTTACCCCCCTGTCTTGTTGTTCTATTATTCAATCCTTTGGTTTCCTAGTTTTGTCAATGAAGTCCTGGCTCAGCTGTGCTTTTTGTTTCTGTTAAATAAAGCCTTAAGCTCAATCATTAGTTGGCCTCTGGACTGGTAATCTTTTAATCTGGGTTCACCAAAATCTACCTCATTAACGGCATATTTCTATCTCTGTGTCTTAAGGCTCAAAAGTTCTGGAAAGAGTCAGGCCCAGACCCAAAACAGATATTTTATTGTCCGTTACATTTAATTTTTTCCATCTCTGAGGTACAAGCTCGATACAAGCTTGGTACAAGTGGAAACTCGGGAGAAATTACTCCAGGATCAGAAAACTTTTATCAACTAGTTTGATACCATTCATACAACATCAAGTGAATGATTATATGGGAATGGGAGAGTTTGCATAATCTTTTTTTTTTCTTAAAGAAAAGGAATATATAAAATTTTATTTAAAAATTTTGACGAAACAATCAATTTTTTCCTCTGATGCCTGCACTACTAACAGGTCAGATATTCTCCAGAAAAATGTGCAAAAAGATGATCAAACTATCCCATTATCTATAGAAAAACAACAACAGTAATGCTATTCTATGAATGAGCATAACCAAATTTCTAAGCAAACAGTCAGCAGGATGTCAAACCCAGACGGGGGTTTCTGTGTCACCGGTGGAGCTGTTAGCAGTAAGAAGATGCACCATTACAGGAAGTAGAGAATGTATGGGAAATGAAATGTGAGCAGGGTTTATAAAAGATGAGGTGGTACATCAAATGATGGGTTAAACAGTTTTCAGAGAGCTATTTGTGGCCTGTTGCTTTGCACGCCGGAGACAGACAGTGCAGAATGGAGACACTTCTTTTTCTATTTCCTCAATTTAACTACATGGCCCCAAAGGAGGAAGCATATTTCAAAATGTTTGGGCCAGAGGACTTGCAGGCTACAAAGATGAAGGACGACAGTAGCAGGTTGGTGTGCGAACCTCAATTATTTTTGAGCATTAATTTAAATAGTTAATTAGATAAATCTTATCTTTTTTCTTTGTAAATGTGGAAGCTTTGGGAGAAATCTAAGCAGAACAACTGCAATCGTGAGAAAAGAGATTAAGCAACAAACAAAGCTGTCTTAGTTTAATCAACAGCATTATTCTGAAACTTGGACTTTAAAATCTTTGGTTCTCTCTCATGAATATCTTTTTTTTTTTTTGTTAAAACCCGTCAACATGATTTGTCTTTCAGTTTTTACTTTACCACAAAGATGTTGTGCAATTTATTGCGTGTCATGTAAACCACTTTGAAAATGTCTTTATGGGTAAAGAGTGCGATAAGCTGCTGATGTGGTAAACAGTGCCACAATCAGCATAGAGACTGTGGAACTTGATGTATGTTCTCCCTTGTTTGCAGACAGAAAGAAAAGGAGAAAAGGAGCCGACTAAGCCTTTTTCTCACCAAGTCAGGCTCCCATGAAAACGTCAGTCCCCACAAAAAGACAAATACGACGCAGAGCAAGTGAGGCACAATCCATTAATTTCATATACAGCCACCATTATTTCAGACAAGTGATTCATTTTACTTCAGTTTCCACTACCTTCCATGTCTCATTAAACATATTCATTCTCTGTGAGAATCACAAATGTTTTTTGTCTGCATTGTTTGATGGAATCTGACCGCTTCTCTGAATCTATGTATTTATTTATTTAATTCATCTTTGTTTTTCTTGCAGCATCTCAACAGAGGCAGCCTTGCAATGGAGTGACTCGTTTGAAGAACTGCTGAAGCATTCAGGTCAGATTAGCAACCAAAAATAAAAAAAAAACGTTTCAGCCGTCAAACAATCGGTCCCGTTTGAATTGTAAACTGTAACGGAGTGCTTGAAGAAATAAATAGTTAATGTAGACAGAGGGGAGAGTTTCACTACATCTTTTCATGTTTGTTAGTGCAGACGCTAAAACAGAAACTGTGCAACTTCCTCATAATCACAGAAGTTGCACTTCAGGGCCACACTAAAACAATGTAAACCACACTGTGTGGAAATGGTTCAAGCCTGCAATGATAAAACATTATCTATAAGTTATAGGTTTGTTCTAGTTTTACTTTGAGTGATTTTCATGTAATAAAATTACACTAATGGCCCATTTTACTGAATGAAGTGAGAGCCTCCTTTACCAAACATGCTCAGTAGTTATTATTCTCATGATAGCCCCTTAACAGTGTACCTCTATTTCTGTTTTCTTTGTCAGATGGTGTAGATACGTTCTCTCAATTCCTCAGGACAGAGTTCAGTGAGGAAAACATTGAGTTCTGGTTGGCCTGCGAGGAATACAAGACCATTGACTCCAAAACAAAGCTGCTGTCCAAAGCCAAATACGTTTATTCCGTTTTCATTGAATCAGAGGCCCCTAAAGAGGTATGATGTGACCTGTTTATTTCCCATAAACTGCATAGACTTTATGCCATAATGTGGAACTACAAATGCTCTAATACCATTTAGCATTTTCTTGACTTATCTTTCACTGAGGTTTGTTAATTCATAAAAATATATACCTCTATTGTAAAAATAACAGTGAGCCAGTTCTAACACTCCCCCAAACTCATGAGCCTGCAGAAAGCTGACCTTTGTGAGCGATCACTGGATGAAGCAGCTCTGTGAGGTCATGTGCCTCGTGTACGCACTGCTGCAAAGCAGGTTGAGTTATTTCTGTGCGAGACAGTTGTGGTTTTGGTTTGGTTTTGATACGCTATACAAGGACAATGCATCTACCATCTCATCGTCTCAGGGACTGCTGCAGTTTTGACCGTTGAAGAGTTTTGCATCTGGTTTGAGGTTTTGAATTTGAAATTTGCAGTGCTCGAAAAAGCATCTCCCACACACTTTCAGTCTAAGATGCATATGTAGGCTTTAAAAAAAATATGTAGCTTTGGTAAAGACATGTACTCTAGCTGAAGTGATATGCAGAAGAGATAAACATGTAAATTACTCCCACCTTCAATTAGGGATGTCACAATACCAGACATTTAGTAAATACCAGTGAAATTCCACAATTCTTGATACCCAATTCGATACCACTGTAAAAAAGAAAAACAAAACAATAAATTCCAAAATCATTTGAACATTACAAAAAACAACAGTGATACTGGCATGTATCCTCAAAGTAATGAATAAAAAGAAAACACTTTTAACATTACAAAAAAAAAACAGTGGCATGTAGCGTTCAAGTAATAAATAAAAATAAACCACTATTTGGATGTCTGTCTTTGAGGTACTTCACTGAATTGAAAGTGTTTCCTCCTTTCGTCTAAAAAGCTCTTTGGCACCGTTTGCATATAGGTTTTTGTAAATCTATCATTAATCCCTGATTATCCACCTCAAACGCAAAAACGACTCTTACTATTTCTCTTTTCCACGAGTCGAAGCGGAGCCGTCGCTGCAGTTGCAGCTTCCGAGTTCCTTTGGCATTTAACGGCACACGAGAACACTTGTAGGTGTGTATATGGTGCCCAGGATACGTCTGGAGGAATTTCATCTCCAGTACCAACGTATGTATCGATACTGTAGAAAAACCAGTACCGTCATGTGTTTAGAATTGTGGCATCGACTTGGTACCGAAGTAGTGGTTCTCGTGATATCCCAGCCTTCAGTAGAGAAGATAGTACAAAATTATGAAACTGAACTGCCATAGTTTGAGTTCAATTGTGTAAGTTCAAGGCGAAAACAGGAAATCTCTCCTTTTAACAGCACTGAGTCTTGCTAAACATATCATTGTTTATTGTACAGTTGTCAAGCTGATGCTTGTGCTCTGCTTTATAGAGCAAAGCAGGTTGAGCAGAACTAATTTCTGTAGAGAGCAAAGTATGCTGGTCATTTTAAGTGCACTCATATGTACTGTTTTGTGAGTAATCCTTTGAAATATGAAGATGTTAGTTTTGTACTCAAACTTTATGCCTCTCTCACAGTGAAAATGGTGTTTCCCCTCTCTTTTTCTAACTCTGTGATAAAATCTCACTAACAAATCGACTTGGGTCTTGTCGAACCCATTTTCTATTGTGGTGCTTTGAACTGTAGATAAATCCAGCATGACAAACACAGTCATCACTCATGCAAACAGATCTAGTCAAAAGAGAGTAAAAGTTTTTAATGTGTACTGTTAATAATATACACCTTCAGCTGTTATTCTGTATAGTTTGTCATTATGCCCTATATATGATTTCACCTAGGTCAACATTGACTATAACACCAAAATGGCCATTCAGAAGAACATGGCACAGCCCACAAAGAGCTGTTTTGAAGCAGCCCAGATGAAAGTCTACAGTCTGATGAAAAAGGACTCCTACCCCAGGTTCCTGCACTCTGACATTTATCTGCGTCTAACCAAGAGGAAGGGCCCTGGAGCCACAATGTTTCGCAGAAGGTCACGCTCCTGTGTGTTTAACGAGAGAGGAGAGGCCACAACTGAGTCCTCAGCTTGGTAGTTGGAACATTGTAGGGGTAGTAGCTGACTTTGTGGAACTGATTCATTATTGACCAACAGATAATCCATGATTTGCAGCACGATTGTTGAAACATAAAGTATATATTCTAACATCCTCATTCTTCCACACAGTGCACACATTTTTATAATCATTTCATGGTGTATTACTTCATGTAACACACAGCACGACACAAGCTTAACAGCAGTGATCATCTAAGGGTACATTTTGGGTCTTTTTTGCCAAGAGTTCAATAAGATTTCTACAATTCCCATATGAATACAAGGAAAGTTAAGCTAGCAGTTAGCTATCTTAGCTCATAGCGTGAATGCTTCTAAGAGGTGGGAAAAAAATTAAATCAATCACTCTAACTGTGTTAATATTAGTTTCTTGATCATTTAATCCATGAAAAAGATGTACAAAGTAAAAAAAAAAGTGTCATCCATAGTAAATACCTGCAGTGGTTTCCTGGCAGCCTAAAATGATATAAGGAGGTTTATCTCATTCAGTCTGGTTTAAGGTGCAGACATGAGAGTGGGAAAAATCTTGTTGTTTAACTCGTGGCTTGAATAGACATTTTCCCACAAATTTTGAACACTTTCCTCAACAATTTTAAATCACAGCAACATGGTTATCTGAAAGTAATCGACATCCTCAGGCCAATCATTTTATTGTTGGCCGTTGTCTAAAACCAGATTACTCTGGTGTGTTTGTGTAATATCTTGCCATTCTTTTAAACGGAGGCATTTTACCGATTGTGGGGTCAAGCCTTCTGTGATGATTTTTAAAATTTCTCAAAACTTGAATGACCGTGGGGAAGTTGGAGAAAGAATCTCAGTTTAGGTGCCACCATGCTACTGACAGTATCAAGCCAGCCACACTGAGGCAAGTCTCCTGACTTCTACGTTTCACTTCAGTTGCCTTGTTCTCTAAACCAGTAGTCGCACCTTATACAACATTGATACTGTTGATATGCTACACGAGCTAATTTCACCATATCTCATTAAAATGGAATCACGATTTCATCTCTTGCACTGTCCAGCCTCCTCCAGACTAACGAGCAGTAAAAGCCTGCAGCCATAGTGACTGCAAAGTACTGCAACTGTATCTTTTTGTTTAACGAGTGTCTCCTGTTTCTGTTTTTAATTAGAGGATTCCATATTCGCTCACAGAAAATGCATGTCTTCTATGAATACTAATATTACATTATATTAATAATTATTTCTGTTTTTGAGTTGCCGTCTAATATAATTTATGTATTGCTTCATCCGCTGTAAATTGTACATATTATTATATCTGCATAAAGTCTAATAAAAGCTTTCCTGTAAAGGCAGTTTAAATGAAGCCTTTAGTGACATTAATTAGGTTGAATGGCCACTTCTAAATGTGACAAATGGAGCCATAATGGGTGCATATTACACTACTGGGGGGAAATTGTGATTGCGTGTTGCTCCCTATTCCAAATCACTGAAAATTTAATAGACCTTATCAACTCCCACCACTTTTGCACAGAATTATTCATTTTACTGTATATGTATGCACAAGCTATACTTCTTGCAAATACAAATAAGTATTCATTCAGAACTGTCACAGCAGAATTTGTGAATATTCATGCAGAAATACATCTGAGTACATAAAGGTGTAAATGCACACAATGCTGGTTTAGCTCATTAGCACAAATGTCAGGGTTTCCAGTAGCCTTCAAAAGAATAAAGTCCTTCTAAGCCCAAGTTAGTGTCAATCTCCCCAAACCTGCGTGGAATATCTCACAATTTGCATTAATTATTCATCCAATGAGACAGCGGCAGCATGCATACACCCTGCTTCATGCTGTCTTTTCACAAACAGTCAGAGAAGGGATGGGTAGGGTGAAGGTGGGGGGCAGGAGTTAGGATTTATTGTAATGGTCTGTTAACAAAGGTAGAGGCTCAGCTGGCCCACCAAATACATCAGAGCACAAGATTAGTCACTGGCTAAGACTTTGGTGGCACATTTCATGTTTCTTTTCCATTGGTATTTAAATTTGCAAGTTGGCCTGAGCTAAAAGCCTCTGAAATAATTCACCTGTCAAAGTCATATTCTGGTTTCCTGGAGGGAAACAAATGAGTAAGAAATCAGTAAGAGTGGATACAACTCCCCTGAAACAAGCCAAATACCAGTCCAAGAGGAGTTTAAAACAAAAATGATGGCTCTTAAGGTTTTTTTTCTTCAGACAAACAAGATACCTGTAACTCAGCCAAAAACACTCAGGAGTCTTATACCACTGGGCTCTGTAGTCTGCAAACTTGTATACAGGTTCATTACAAATCAGAAGTGCATTCATCTGCCTCAAAATGAGCCAAATTTAGCAAGAGATTTCCCAGACTCGGATATTGAGTTGTAATCTTTTCTTTTTTTTTTATTATGGAGTTGGCCTGCAACAATATCGACAGACCTAAGTAAATTTCAGAGCAACTGCAAAAAGAACACATTCACTTTAAAAGGCTCAAAGGGAGAGTCATGGTCTTTCTTTCTAGCTAATAAGCCTTTATGCAAGTCTTATTAAGATCACGTGGAGAAAAAATTAGGTGCAGACATGAGAGTAATAAAACTCTTGTAGAATCCCAACTAAATGCAAAGGCCTCCCAATTTTTGAAGTGAGTGAATGTTTAGCAGTGAACAGGTGGAAGGGTTGACTTTCCACCAGCTGAAGACTAAAGATCACTGAAAATGATCCAGAGCTACAGATTTAGTTGTACAGATGAGCAAAAAAAAAAAAAAGAAATCCTTGTTTTTAAGCTTTTTTTTTCGCAAATGTAAGCCATAAACAATCAGATTGTATTGCTTACACTTTCCAAGGCAAGTGCACATTAGAAGCTATACAAGATTATGGAGAAAGAGATTACACATTCTTGAACAAAACAAATGTGTGTTTACTGAATTTCTTTCAGGGGTTTGAAACCTAATTTAGTTTTAGGTTTTCGGTTGCTGCTTCACTCCACACCAACCTGCACCCTGCGACTCCTGCCTCAGCAGAAGAATGGAAACCCATTTCAAGTTCAAATAAATAAAGCAAGCAGGACCAACAACAAAGAGAGACGGAAAAATTCAGGGATGTAATTACAGTGTAAAACACATACATTAGGTAGAGATGGGCTGCAGAGGACTCTAGTGCCACCCTGTGTGTGCTAAAATAACTGCATCATCACATACATAGAAAATAAATCAGTTCTCTTTTACAAATTGAGTCTTTTCAGCAGGGAGAACCTCAGTTTTCTGATGTTATTAATGCTACCACTTTGGTACACGTGAATAACTTTTCATGGAAGAACAAATAAGAAGACTGCATCCCAATAAGACAAAACACCCTGAATACTGCGCAGGGACTGCACGCCTCACTGTTGTTCTCATATGTTTCATGGCGATGCCCTTTTTTGAAAAACAAATTCCTCGTCCTGGAGCTTCTACACACATGCAAATAGGGAGAGCCTGGGTGTTTTCCATCACCTGCTATGATTTACATTCTTGGTTTGTTTGGGCCCATATTTCAGCCGGTGGCCAGAAAGGTCAGGGAAGGTAAAAATGTTCCAGACATACATAATGCATGTATGTTTAACCTGTATACAACCAGCACACCCAAAGGGGCAGAGGGCAGTCTTCCATATTTAGCTCAGTCAGAGATCAGTCATGCTGTTCAAGTCAAAATGATCCCTCAGGTGTTTATTTTAAATCACGGAAACAGACAGTCAGGGAATCTTAAATTGAAACACTCAAGGAAAATGTGCTGTGACAAATGGGCTTTAAACATTATCAACAGAGAAAGTGAATGTCAAACGGAAGAAGTGAAAAAAGAAAAGTGTGTTGCAGACCTGATGTGAAAACTGCTGCTGACTCACCTCCAGATGTAGTTCAATAAAGCTGGGAATGTGTGGGCTGAAAAACTCATTTAATTGTTTACCTGATTACTCATTTTTTCAATTCTTTTGCTCCTGTGCACAGAGAAGTCAATGTAAAACTGCCGTTGGGGGTCGATCTCATTAACCTGGGTGCAAAATTCGCCTCAAACACGTCATTGTTTTAAGCCCATGGAATTTAGGACAGTCATGGTCTCTCATCATTCCCCATCACTTTTTTTTGTGCCAGCAGAATTGGATGGATGATATCTACTGATACCTTCAACCCCATGGAATGTTGTTCAGTGTGGGACATCCTCAAGACGAATCCTATTAAGTGAACTCTTAATTCTACCTGTAGTTCTATCAATATGTAGGTTTGTAATACTTAAAAATAAGGATTTCCATCAGCCTTGGTAGAGTATTGAGATTTCCAAAAATACTATGTTTTAGTGTTCAAACAGTGTTATTTATGTGAACATGAGAACTCGAAGTACAAAAATCAAAATCATTTCTATATCATCATACTGTACAGTACACACATTTTGAGCCATCCCTCGTTTCTTTATATTTTGCCTCCAAGGATCCAGACTTTGTTGTAATCTTTCAAAGTGGTCTTGAGCAATAGTTCTCCAAGTTTTATGAAGATCTTTCAAAGTTTTTCTTTGAACTTTGGCTGCTTCTTCACTCATTTTCAGCACAGTACTGACCATTTTCAGAGGAATGTTTTTTTCTTTGAATGTTAAGCCATTAAACACTGACCTATGAATCATTCAAGCATAAAAAAGGCATCTAACTCAACGACTGAACCAGTGTTGTGTCTACACATATCAGTCAACTGAGCAAAGACCCAGTTATAAAGTGGATCTTTAGATACTTTGTTACTAGCAGCATGCACAAAGACACATAATTTGTTCCCATTTCTTTAGTTGCATCGTCAAATAAATATCATATTTTGACCTCAAATAGCATTTTCACACCAATAAGGTGATTCCTAAAGAGCTATTCACTGGAAATTGGATAAGTAGAGGACAAGAGAAGAAGTCCCAAAAGTGCCTAAAATGCTACTTACAGCAGATGAACAGTAACTGATAGTGATAGTGATAGAAAACACATCCAGCGAAGACCTGACACAGGACCTGAGAGATGCACCTGGACCTTCAGTTGATCTATCTACTGCTCACTGATGCCTCATCAGAAATGGTCCCCATGGAAGGGTGAAGAATAGAGGTGAAGAATAAAGGTACTGATGTGTCAAAAATGTCAAAAAGAAAAAAAAGATGTATCATGTTACATGTAACATGTTACTGAATAAAGCTGCATGAAACAGAAATATTTTGAATTGTTTCAGTGAGCTAATGACTTTATGTTTATATACTAAATGTACCTTCCACACAAGTGTTTGCATTTAAGACTCTTAACTTGCTGTCAGTACAGATGAGCCCCAGAGGTCGAATAATCTGTGAAACATTAGAAATTTCTGTCATGGTGCTTGAAGGTGTCGTAAGCAGCATATTAATAAGTCAGAGCTCATTCGGGCCTTTCTCATTCCTGAGATGCAAATTGCAGCACGACGAGCCCTTTTCTTAATAGTCTATTTGTTTACAGCTATTTGCTTATGGTTAGGACCATTTCCCAGAGCTTCCTGATCACTGGTCATTGCTGTAATTAAATCCTTTCTCACATCGTGCTCCACCACAGCGAGACCTAATTTCTATCTGCCTAATTACACTTATTAAAAGAAACCCTTGGCTCTAGTTTTTCCTCATCAAGCACTGAAGAAATTGAATGTTTGATCATCTGAAATTCTTCGTGTTGGGATTGTTTTCATTAAATCATTTATTCACCACCAACACCCCCCTCCCCATAAACACATAAATGATGAACGGTGGTGTGGCCCACAAATGAGGTCAGCTTAAATCACGGCCGAGCTCTCTCTGCTCTGAGGTGCGTCAGGCATGGTAGGAAGCCCTGGTTCTCACAACAACAAACACTTTGCATACACATTTCCATATATTCCATTCATGTTGGGTGGGGGTCATTTAGATCAAGTTCAGTCACTTGACTCCTTCATCTCCACACAATCTCAACCCCATCTTCAGCCTGGCAGGAGCTTATCTCTGTCTCCCATTGTAGAAGACGAGGAGATGGCGATAAAGTGAGTTACTGCATATCTGATTATTGGGCCTTTACAATTTTCAGCAGGCAACAACTTACAGCAGCTATGTGGAAAATGCCAAGGAGTTTTTCACTTACTGTAAGTTTCTCTTTACATTGGGTTTCTTTCTGGATGGGATGGGAGGTTCATCTCAAGTGATCAATGCATTAAATGTATATATTTGAGCTTAAATGTAAAACAAAAAAATTATAAGTTGGCCTGGCAGTATGTTTTCAGCTGATGTTGAGTTCACAGATAGTTGGACTAGTGATAGATCTTGATGCTCTTTTCAAGGGTAGATTGTGTTGCTTTCCCAAGGATCCCCTGGAGGAAGTTGAGACTTGGAGTGAGTCCGTGGACAAAGTCCTCGGCTGCAAAGGTGACCCTCTCATCTGACTGTATGCTGTATACATTAGAGCGTATGTGCATGTTTCTTTCTTACTGTTATCTGTGAAATCCAGCTGGACAGATAGCTTTCCGGGAGTTCCTGAAGTCCGAGTACAGCGAGGAGAACATTCTGTTTTGGCTCGCCTGTGAGGAGTACAAAAAAATCAAGACAGTCCCAGAGATGATCTGTTCGGCCAACAGGATCTACTCAGAGTTTGTCCAGACAGAAGCGCCCAGACAGGTAAAAGGGCCTCTTTTTAAAATCTTATTTCAGATTTCAAATGTGAACAAAAAGCAGCACCACTTGTTGTTTGAATTCAATCTGTCTGCAGTCAGATAGTGAAATTCATTTGTCTAGTTAGGTTGCTTCCCTTCAGACCATGACGACGAATGATGATGAAAAGAGCTGCGGTAACGCTGCTCTGGGCTATATTGTTTGATTCCAGATCAACATAGATTGCAGTACCCGAGAAAACATTACAAATAACATCTCCCAGCCAACCCTGACTTCCTTTGAGATGGCGCAGAAGCTCATCTACAGCTTGATGGCCAGGGATTGCTACCCGCGCTTCCTAAAATCTGACATCTATCAGGGACTCCTGAAGAAAACGGAGTCAAGGTGATTGTATTATATCTGACGGCCTCTCAGATAGCAGCTCATGAAATCTTCAGTTCCAGTTTTGATCTGCTGTAGCGCTGTTTGATTATGTATGAATAACAGGTTTATGCCATACAATTCATATCTTAGTATAGTATAGTAGATGTAGTGTTTTTTTCTTAACCTGTGTGATTCAGTAGTCAGTTCTAGCTCATTAAGAAAGAAATGTAGTTCTATTTATAAACAAATGAATTCAAATGAATCCTTTAGAGACTGTACACATAACTCTGCCATTATAATCTATTTCCTCATTTCTAACTCAAAACGCTTAAAAGCTCTCATTTGCAAATAAATATCTATTTCTCTCTGCTTTGGGCTCCAGCAAAAGTTTTATTCTTTATCTGTTTAAAGTTTGTTTAGTTTGAAACATCTTAAAAACTAAATATATTCAACTGGGTGACACTTGGGTTTGGTCCTTTTGAATGCCATGCAAATCATCTTTGGTGCTGTTCATACGCTGTAATATGACCCCGAGTCACTTAAACACCAGGTGGCAACAGTGTACTTACAACTGAGGTACAACAGGGAGAAAGCAAAGCTCTTCATCTCCTTTCACTTTGTATTTCAGCAGCATCTCAGCTGCGGTTTGAACGTGTCTGTGCTCTGAGCACAATGTTAAGAAGAACTGCATGAATCAACTCTGCGTCTAGTTTAACTTGCCTGTAACAACAGACACAGGATGGTGGTTAAACTCATTTTGAAAAAGTACCTGAGTCAAAGCACAGCTTTGAATCGAATGAAAAACATACTTTTTTTTATAAGATCATTGATCTTAATGTTATTCTTTCTTCTAAATCAAATAGGGGAGTAGAGCAGAATAGTTTAGGTTAGTATTAGTTAACATGAGATAGTATCAGCTTGGTTTTTGTTTATCATTTCAGTTACAGTCTATGCAAAGAGAAATGCAAATTCAGAAGTGGCACAGCATTTCCGCCACTATTTTTACACATTGTGTACAAATGGAAAAAAAACAGGCTAAACTTTTATGGAAAATATTGAGTTGAAGAATGTTTTGTTTTCAGAGCTGCTTCACGTGTTTGGCTGACGCTGCTGTGTGCTGTGCAGACTCCCCACCGTACTTCCTCTAGTTGTGATGACTCTGGTTGCACTCACCTCTTTGTGGGAGAACAGTTAAGTTTGTTGGGTACAGTAAAAAAAAAAAAAGAAGAAAAAAAAAAGTCACATTTGACATGCCATGTGTTTGAACCACAACCTATTTTTTTTAGGTATACAAATGTGTTGGCCATCAAAGCTGCAAAAATCATGCACAGGTAGCAAAGGAGCTCTAAATATGTCAGATACTGAGCAAAGTTATGGTCGTCAGCATGACAGCAGTTGAGGGAGGAAATTCACAGATGGGTGTTGCAACTGATAAAGAAGATGCGACAACAGTTAATGTCACCACTGCAAGTCATCAACACAAAAAGCTTTCCTCTCACACGCACAAGAAGTGTGAGAATGAGACAAGCTGTGTTCATCTCTGGAGCACCATGTTGTGTTTACTTAAACACCTCATTTGTGTTTTGAGGTTATGTAAGTCATCACATCAAGCTTTTAGGTGTGCACAAAAAATTCTCTGCTTAACTATCGTTTACTGAACCTGAAGTAGAAAAAGTACTTATGAGTGGGATTCTTTAGGTTTAAGCAAATTCTTGACTTCAAATCTATATTCCTTAACCTGTCAGCAACCATTGGTTCTCAGAAGTTTTACAAGTGAACAGAAATCATGTAGGGGCAGAAGCATTTATAGAAAAACAGTGTCAGTGTAGGTAAACATCAACGTCTGATTCTACTGTCACTCAACTTATACTTTCAGTTGGAACTGCTGTTTTCGATTGAAAAACACCAGTTTATCACAGTAAAATTTGTAGATTGAAACACAAAAGCAGGACAAAGCAGAGGAATTAGATGCAGTTGGTTGAAATAAAATATTTTTAAGGATAATTAATAACATCGAGTAAAACTACCAAATAATAAAAAATAATTGATTTTCTGAAACATCTTAGAGCTGGGGTGTTTTTGTTGGCCCATCATTCCACCACTTTGTTCCTGACTAAAACATGTCCACAACGACAAAAAGTTTAATTGTATTCATGGTCCCCTGAGTTTGACTGTCAGCTTCTGTAGTGGCTGAGGATCTTGTCTTCAAATGATGCCATAGCATGGCATTTGGAGACTGTCCAAATGCATCTCCTTCGGGTGTTCATCCAGGTTGAAACAGCTCACTTTCACATCTCAAGAATATGCAACCTCTAGTGGTTGTGAATTCTAAAAATGATGAACGCACTGTTCATAACAAAACCTTTTGGTTTCTAACCCTAACCAAGAGAAGTTACAGGGTAAACCCAGCTAGGAAGTCAAACACACTGCATTTACACGTAACCATGGCAACCTTTAAAATGGCATTCAGGTGACAGTTGCTTTGTAAAAAAAATTAAATATCTCAGCCCTAACCTTGATCTTTTTTACTATGTGTAAATCCAACCAGGAAATGACAAAAGTATTTCAGTTAAGTGCGGTTGTGATATGAACACAACTCAGAAGTGAAGTAAATATGGTCATAGGTTGGTCTTGAACTTGTGTCATTAACCATTGAAAGCTATTGCATCATCCAACTCCCCCTCCAATGATGTAGTAGCTTCCTAAAGGAATCTATGATGTCTTCTCTGCAAATGCTCATATGAATCATATTTCCCTCTCCATGTTTATAGGGGCAATACTTAATACAGCCCACCAGACAGAAGAATGTGAAACAGTCACTAAACAAACTACATTCACGTTAATGAAGACTAAATCTGTTTTGTTTTTGGGGTTTTTTTGTGTTTTTTTTTTATTTTTTTTTTGGGGGGGGGGGGGGGTATCAACAACTTTTCAAGTAGCTTATTTCAATAAGATGTTTTATACATGTTTTATATTTTTTGAACTGAGGTGGGTGGGACTGAGCTGGTAGTTATGAAGAAGAAGGATTGATGGAAACACACATGAATCAAATTTCTTTTAATGTGCATTCCCAAATGATTCGAATCACTTTTGGATGGAAACATGTCTAGTGTAAGAAATGCCTGACATTCTACACAAAGCCCTTTTAGTTAGAATTCATTAATCATTCATTATATATACTGAATATATACTAAATGTGAATGGTTTATGTTGAATGGCATTTCAACAAAAAACATAAAGTCAATATTTGTAAAAAGAAAAAGAAGGGGAAAAAAGCAGAGCTTGCCCTCTAATCATTTCTGGCAAATATCTTGGAAAATTCTGATCATTGTCCTATTGTTTACATCACTGGAACTGAACTAGAGAAAAATTCAACGGAGGAACTGCAGCTGACTGGTACAAAAATGTACAAAATGGAAAACAGAAGACTGATTATGTTCCTCTGGAATTTTAGAAACAATTTAAAAGTCCTAAAAACTGCCACGGTGACAGCTGAGAGCATTATGCCGACAAAGAAACAGGAAGTGAAAAGTAAATTAGACTTAAACTTTATCACTCCCCCTTGAAACTTTTACTGTGAGAAGCAGCCACGGTGAAAGGAAGAATTAAAGATGTTTGAGCTTTACACAACTGTGCTGAGCAACCAGGCAAAAATGATAAAACGCTTCCCCCTTATATTTTAGCAGAGTTTTAAGTAGGATACATCTTACTTCAGATATAACATACAATATATTACACTCTACAAGTTTCAATCTTGTCTGAAATGGAAACATGGAGGTGGCTTGGTGGTCTAAGAATCATACCACAACGTTCTTGCTGTGGTTCCAGTGAATGACCTTTGTACATGTCATACCCCTCTGTTTCCCCCACTGTTTCCTGTCTGGCTCCACTGTTACAGATGAAAAAATGCAAACAAGGTGTTGGAAGGAAACAAAGACATTAATTCAAATCAAGCATCCTCAAGTAGCTTGAGAAACCAAAGTGAAAAAGACACAAGGTATTATTACATTATTTTAAAAAGACAATACAACTGCTCCTTTCCCCATCATGAACATCCTAACAATAACACTCCATAACAATAACACAAACAGCAAACTTAGCTCAAACTACCACACACCAAACTGAAACAGAAATGCTCTCCTGGTAAGTTTATTCTCAGAGACTTACATTTCCATCTTCTGCTGTTGGACCTTTGGATTGTTGGTATTTTTCACAACATCGTCCTTAGTCATGTGTCATTGTTGATGGTGTATTAATACACAAATACAGCATGATTAATGTTTATGTTTATGTATTTAGCAGACGCTTTTATCCAAAGCGACTTACAAATGAAGATTTAACAAGCTATATAAAGCTAACAATAAACTACATAGAAGGAACCCACTAGTCTGACTATGTCAGAGGTGACAGAGTAGAGATAGGGTGCAGGCATAGAAAGAAGTGCAGAAAGATAAAGTGCAGAGATAGAGGGGGTAGGGAAGTACAAGGTAAGTGCTAGGATAGGAGATGCTCTCTGAAGAGCTGGGTTTTCAAGAGCTTCTTGAAGATAGACAGGGGTGCCCCTGTTCTGGTAGCGCTCGGTAGGTCATTCCACCATCGTGGGACGACACATGAAAAGAGTTTGGATTGTCTTAGGCGTGGTGTAGGCACTGCTAGACGACAATCCTGGGACGAACGGTGGGACCGAGTTGTGACATAAGCCTTTGCAAGAGCATTCAAGTAGATGGGAGCCGTTCCATTAAGCACTTTGTAGGCTAACATCAGTGACTTGAATTTGATGCGGGCGGCTAAGGGTTGCCAGTGGAGTTCAATGAACAGAGGGGTGACGTGTGCTCTTTTAGGCTGATTGAAGACCAGACGCACCGCCGCGTTCTGGACCATCTGCAGAGGTTTCACAGCACAGGCTGGGAGACCAGTTAGGAGAGCGTTGCAGTAGTCAAGGCGGGAGATGACCATGGCCTGCACCAGGAACTGGGTGGCATGTTGGGTCAGGTATGGTCTGATCTTTCTTGTGTTTAGTAATGCAAAGCGGCATGAACGAGCTACAGAGGTAACGTGATCTTTGAAGGTTAGTTGGTCATCAATCATGACACCCAAGTTTCTAGCAACCTTTGATGGAGCAAGAGATAGGGATTCGGTTTGGATGCAGATGCTGTGTTGTATGGTTGGTTTGGCTGGAAAGACAAGCAGTTCAGTTTTTGGGAGGTTAAGTTGGAGATGATGGGCTTTCATCCATGCTGATATGTCTGAGAGACAGTCTGAGATTCGTGCTGAGACCGTGTGGTCATCAGGTGGGAATGACAGATAGAGCTGGGTATCATCAGCATAACATTGGTATGAGAAGCCATGTGATCGGATGATCTGTCCGAGTGAGTTGGTGTATATGGCAAAGAGAAGAGGTCCCAGTACTGAGCCTTGGGGGACCCCTGTGGCAAGGTGGTGCGCTGCAGAAGTGTGACCAAGCCAGGATACTTTGAAGGACCGACCAGTGAGGTACGATTCAAACCAGGAGTGTGCTCTCCCTGTGATGCCCATGCTTGAGAGCATGGACAAAAGAATATTGTGGTTGACAGTGTCAAATGCAGCCGATAAGTCGAGCAGGATAAGTACAGAGGACTTAGCTGTCGCTCTGGCTTCTTTTAAGGCTTCTGTCACAGCTAACAGAGCCGTCTCGGTGGAGTGTCAACTTAAAGTTGAAGGTGGGTGAAGATAGAGATCACGAGGTGGAAATTTTCTCCTCTGACACAGAAATCTACAAATTTGAAGAGCTTACTGAATATATTCAAACCTAGGATGGCCCAAACAAAATGGAGCTGTGTTTTTTTCTTTCTAATTGTATTTAATGTTGGCAGTTATTGCTATATGCTGAAGGATATGACAGACCAGTAAGTTTTTTGTTGTCCAGACATGACTCAAAGGTCATCAGCTGGGCTAAACCTGGGTTAAACCTGGGTTACCACAGGGTTTTCTGAGGCCAGATGAGGAAAGCAGACTTTGGATATATCTGGTGGAAATGGGGATAAGTATAGGCAGTTACTTCTGGTTAAAGCAAGAGGGACTGCTGAGTAACTTTGATTACAGAACAAATTCTAAGTTAAAGGACACTTTGACCAATGCACAAACAATCTGATGTTTCTCCTTGGCTCCAGGATTGTTGTGAAATTCTGCTTCACCAAATGAAATAGCACTCTGTATGTTTTATTGGAATTTGACTGCATACGTGTGCCTTGTCACATTCACAGAATGTTTCCAAACCCTGAGGCAACGCTGCCGGCTCTCAAGGCAAACTAGTTTGGACGTTAAAACATTTGCCTATCAGCTGCAGATTTTTTTTTCTACTGCCCTTTTTGCATTCATAGGCTCTAGACCAAACAATGCAGGTCTGAGTACAGTACGATCAGAGCTGTAACTGTGTTCAACGTGTTTGCTTGAATGTTTGCGTCATCCGCAACTTCCTCTTTGTCTGTGGTTAGTACAGAGTGACGCTACTCACCATCCTCATTTGAGAGTTCTGCCATAGATATATATTGTGGTGCTGCGCGGGTTCGTCAAACAGACGCAGTTGGAGATCTCTCAGCCTAACATAACATGCACAAAGTATTGTTGCCATGCCAAGTCTAGTCACATCACCATCAGTGGAGCGGCAGCACCTTGATATGGATATTGACGACAAGAAGACAGGAAGATACAGGTACACATTTAAACTATTCAGTGCTGTTTCGTATATCAACTAATCAGCCTTAATTGTCATCACTTAAGTAACCCTTGTTGGTTTGTGTTTGTTTGACACACTAGGGAAAGAAACTTGAAGTCTCGGCTGCAGCGCAAATCTTCACAAGCAACTAACAGTGAGAAGTAAGTTCAGAAAAATGTCTGGAAACTAAACCTCCTCACTGCTCACTTACTTCTTTTGTACATTATTAAACATACAACCTCCTTTAACAGCCTTCGTTTTGAAGAGATGTCTCAGTGGTCAGACTCACTGGAGAGGCTTCTCTCCTCCAAATGTAAGTTAATCTGTATGTTGTCCCTGACTTGAATTTCTTTGTCAGTATTCTTCCTAAACAAGTTGCTAATTTGCTGCTCACTTCCTCAATCTTTTTAGTGGGAACGCAAATATTCGAGGCTTTCTTGAAGTCAGAGTTCAGTGATGAAAACCTGGAGTTTTGGATTGTGTGTGAGGATTATAAGAAGATCAAGTCTTCCTTCAGGATGTCCTCCAGGGCCAAAAAGATCTTCAAACGCTACATTCAAGCTGAGGCTCCCAGAGAGGTATGTACAGAACTTGTTCCAATTCACAAAACAGATCACTGCTGCTTTGATTTTCATTAGATCTCATCAATTTTCCTCTGATTCCAGATCAACATCGATCAAAAGACCAGAGAGCTCATCAGGTGGAACTTGAAGGTTCCCTCAGCAGAGTGTTTCGATGATGCCCAAAAGACCGTCTACAGGTTAATGGAGAGGGATTCATACCCACGTTTCCTAAAGTCGGACATTTACAGGACTTTGCTGGACTCAACATCAGAATCAGTGCGGATGTAAAGAAAATACATGCCACAGACTTTGTATGTGCAGAAGATGGACTGTAAAGCTGTGTGCAGCGTTAGACTGCCTGAGTGGAGCTCCATTGCATGTTTGCTTGCCAGTGACATAGGTGATCAACACCATACTAAACCTAAATCAGTTCCAAAATACCATCTTTGAGAGTTTGAGAATACGTTGGGCTTGGCCATATGACTCATATGACTCTCTTTGAGGCAAACAGCTAGCTTCTGTCGCAAGAAAAATAGAAGTGAGATTACTCAAAATCGGTAGGTATTATAGGAAGTCATGTGTCCAGATTAAAACAGCTTTGCAAGAGCAGCGTATGTGATAGCAGCTGTAAAACAAAGGACTTTCCACAGATGTTGTGATGTGCAATGAGAATGCTGGGGACTTTCTGTGAGTGAGACCAGAAACTGCATGTGGTACAAACAGCACCTTTTGCCTAAGATGAAAGTACACAAACTACACTGGCACTTCATCAAGATCAAGATGTTGATATTTTTATGTACAGTTTTGATTTTTTTTTTGTCTTCAGTGCTGACACACTGAACTGATAGGCTACAACTGTGACAAACTGTTATAAGCTATATATTAAAAATGTAATCCCATGTGAACACGTTGTGAAGGCGAATATTAAAATGGATTTGTGGTGGTTTAATAAAAAGAAAATACTTGCACCCAAAAACAAGTGATCTTGAATGTACACTGATTGAAATATGCTCTTGTCAGACTGAAAGCCACAAATGAGGTTAGGCCTGTGCATCTTTAGATACACAGCACCTTAATGCAGGAAGCAACTTAGTCACCAAATCATTCATTTCTTTTTCTCGTTCATTCACATCCTTTCACACACTTACAGAAATTACAAGCAGGTCATTTTTATGAGTTCAGAAATGTCTACAGCGGCTCAATCTACCAGACTACCTTCCTACCCCTTCTTCTTTGAAAAAGGGAGTTTCATTACTGACCTATTTCAACATCACCTGCGAGCTAAAATGGGCCACAAACTGCAAAGGGTAATACCTTTACACAGAAGTTATGCAGAAATTGAGGGGCCTAAACAGATCCATAGGTACATATATGTATCCAAGCAAAAACTGAGACTGAGCAACATTTTATTTTAAATTTGTATAAGTTGTGGATTCTATGGCTGGAGGAAAGGTGGATATCAGTATAACAAGAGGGAATATGACTAGACTAGATTAGAAGTAAAATCTATGGTTATTAATGTTAGGTTGTTTTGGTGCATTTAATGACAAATATCACTGCACAGAACCACAATTAAATATTGGTATCAATTTCTTTTTCAATCCTTTAATGATTTTTTTTCATATTATCATGATTTCGACTCAAACTGTCGAAGGTGCTCTATACATGCTCCACAGATCCAATCTGCACTTTTGACCTGGAAGTGACGTGAGAAAAAGTGGTACACAGAAGAAAAAGAAGCCAATAACAACAAAAACAACTAAGAAATGAGTGAAATGCACAGATTAAATATACAGAGCTGTAAAGGTGTCCAATTCACCACTCGACATGGTACTAATTCCTACCAATAAAATTGGCAGACATCTCACCATCTTTTGTAGCTGAGTTAGGCAAACTGCCATCTGTATTCATGTTTTTATACTGGGAAAAGAGCAATACTCCAATTAAATGGCCTAGTTGAATTACAACTTCATTGTCAAAAAACTGCTGAAACGCTTACTCCAATTACTACAAAGCAACTACACTTCAGATATGTTGTAGTATTTTGAAAAAAAAAAACGTCTGTTTTTGAAACTGTATAATCCATACATAGCTTTACTTTTACTAAAAAGAAGCATTTTAGCTAATCCTAACCGGTAGTTATAGTTAGCCAGCTCAACACAAACGGTGAGAGAAAGGAGTTGGGGAAACTATAGTCCAGTCTATCACGATATTAGATAGATATGTTGGTCCAGTGAAGTAAAGGCTGTAGTACTGTGAGATAATTACAGCCTTTAGGAATGTGTTATTTTGGACAGGACCTGTGACATCTTGTTTACCAGTTGTTGTTTTTTTCCTACTTTTTTCGCTGCTTTGTAATCAAGAATGTATTTTCGGGTCTCTATTTGAGTATTAAGTCTTCTTCGTGTACGTTGTTGTATAGGGCCTAAAGAAAATGCAATGGTAATAGTACTTGAACATGGTGACTAACTTTCAAACAGTTCAGTGTTTGACATGAATGAGAAAGGTTTTTCAAATCTTACTTCCACCTACGCTGTAGGCCTATCTGTCCTCACATCAGTCTTGTATGTGTCACTGGTCTGTTCTGGTTTTGAAAGGGTTTTCCTCCCACCATTCATTCTGCCTTTGGTTTTCCATTCAGTCTTTCAGCTTTGAGAACAGCAAACATGCTTCAGCCTCATGGATTGTTTTTTCTTAACACAGCAGAAATAATCAAAACTGAAACAGAATTATTATGAAAAGAAAAACAAGAAGGAAGTTTATATCTGAGAACACATCAGATATCACTCTGTTAAAGGTTACAGAAATTAAAGAGGAAGTATTCAGACACAACTGCTTCACCACATCCTCTTTTTATCTCACTTGTGTACCTTTGAGTGAGCACAGACGTACACAGAGGCATATACAAGTCTCTGTGTACGCCTCTTTTGGGCATATACAGCCCAAAAGTCCTTTATATTTTTGCCAAAATAAACTTTTAGCAAAATATTAAATATACATATAACATTTAATTTCTCACCCTGGCTGTTAACATTGTGGTTTTTTTCCCATCAGATGCATGATCCAGCCTCATTGGTCATTATTTTCTTATTTACACCACTCAATCTATTACCAATAAGAGGACCCTCGCACAGATTACAAATATGGCCATGAGACTGTAAGCTCAAGTTATCACGCAATGAATGCAACACATGTCTTAAATAAACTGCAAAATATTAATTATATCCACTGTCAGATGAAAAAAAAACGTATAACAACTAAGACTAAATGTTTTTTTAAAACATACTGGTTTGGCTGTCACATGTGTCATGAGACAGTAGTCATCCTTTGGAATCACATGATCTGTATAGAGGAGGTGACTGTGATGCTGCTCAACCAGTTCAACAAAGGTGGCTTTGTTTCAGCTCTATTTTCATGGCAGGGGAAAGTTTTCCACTGTGGAAACTTTCTGCAAGATGAAAATAAAGTTTTAATAAAACGTGAAAATAGATAAGAAATAAATCTATTAATAGTATAACAATTGTAATCTAAAAAGATGCCAATAAAATGGAGAAATAAGTTGGTATCATATGGCAGCACATACAGATACAAAAAAAAAAGACTAAGAGTTTACAGCCAGCTCTGTAAGGCTGTGAGATAGATAGATAGATAGATAGATAGATAGATAGATAGATAGATAGATAGATAGATAGATAGATAGATAGATAGATAGATAGATAGATAGATAGATAGATAGATAGATAGATAGATAGATAGATAGATAGATAGATAGATAGATAGATAGATAGATAGATAGATAGATAGATAGATAGATAGATAGATAGATAGATAGATAGATAGATAGATAGATAGATAGATAGATAGATAGATGGAACCAAAAGTCAGAGGTTTACAGTTACATTCATAATTTGTAGAGAAGTAACCCCATAAAACACATTCAGGTCTACTCTGAGCTATTTTTGCCACTTATGGCTCAGTTATGGAACCCACAAGCTTTAACTTGGGTTATATCATGCGCTTTTTGATGCCAGATATAGAGCAGATTGTGCCAGATAGTAAGTGTCACAAGCCTTTTTTGACATGGGTTACAGCAACTCTTGTGAGGGCCAGGTGTGACCCAAAGGCCGAAAAAAAATGCAGATCTGGGTTGTGCTTGATAGATATATGACTGAGTTTTGGCATCCTGACTTACTGGCATCAGTCAAGGCCATGTATGGGTTTAAGAAAACTACAGATGTGGGCATAGATGGATCTGGATCAAAGGTTAACCCAACCAAGACCAAACCCAAACAGACTCATGCTAACATGATTAAAAAACAGAGGTACCTTTTTCATATTTTCAGTTTTTGTTTAAACTGAAAAAAGGGCACACTACATACTAAAGTATCCATATTGTACGACTTAGAGAACTTAAGGTTTCGAGAGTTCAGTCGTGTTAGCAATTGCACTGTCACTTTATGATGATGCATTTAATTCAGCATCATTACTCACAAAGAATCCCACTAGAGATTATCAAATCTTTCTCAGAATGCATCTGATGGGAAACCTGGAAAACTAAACTAGCACATAAGGTCATCTGTCTATCAGACCTGCGGAGAAATCCCGCCTGACTATATTCGTGTTATAGTAAACCAAAGGATAAAACCACTGGGCCATCACACTGCCCTGATGTAAATGAACACTTGTAAAACTTTTTTTCCTCTCTTTGTCTCTGCTCTCTTATTATGTACAACTAAAGTGTAGCTAAAATTATACTGATATGACCCCAATCCTTGTGCAATGCAAATGTAGGTTCTTTATTTATGTGCACACTAAGGGTTGTAAAAGTTAGAATTCAAGAGTTATAGAGTTTCATTTGGTTGAAAATTTGACTGAATAACCTGTAAGACTGCACAACACATAAGTTTATGCTGACAACTGTGATGATGGTAACCAAAACTGAGTTTAGTTCACTCAGAACAGGTTTGTTGCATATTCCGGTGCCCTGTGGACTATTTCAGTCTGACTGCTATTTAAGGAAATGTTGTAAGACTCATCTGAGAACAGAGCTAGGTGTTCTGTTTTGCTTCTCTTCTCTGCTCTGTTTGCATTTTGCACTTCCCCAGAAATCACCTTATCAAGGAATCGTGCATCACTAAGTAGCCGTACTTCCCGTCACATTTTTACTTTTAATGTCAGATGTATGATACAATTTCATATGTTCACAGACAAATAAAGAACACAATTTTTTAATTTTTTTCTAAGAAAATATATTTCTGAATTGATTGTTATTCATTCGTATTTCTCAGTTTCTGACGGTGATCAAATAAAAGCCAATTTCTACAAGTGGTGTTAAATTTTACAACATCACCAAAGTCTTCACCAAAGTCACAAGTTCAAAAAAGTTGCCCTTTTTTCCACACATAGTAAAAAATGTGTATGGTGTATGACAACATTACATTACAACATAAAGTAGGGTGAAAACTGAGGTTGTGAACTGGCGATTGTGATTTTATCAGTCAATGATTTATTTGATTTGTTCTAGCTGTTGCTCTTTTATGTTAACTACTTACAGTTTCTGCTGTGTTTCAGGCCGCAGATTTGGGTTGGAGCTACTTCCTGTGGATCCTGCCAGCTACACGCTAATTCATCAACATTCTGTTCCTGTTTCATCTTTTTGTTCGGTCAGTTTGTCTTTCTAGGGCAGCTGTCAGGGGGTAGTGTGGTCATCTCTCAATTTGAAGCGTGTTAAATTGATCCCCAACTTCCCCAGTTTAAATGTCAAAGTGTCCTTAGGTATGCACCACTGGTTTTAATCTGCAAAACCCCCTTTTCTCTAGTTGTTAAAATGGCAGACTTGACATGTTTGGTTTATAGCTGTGATTGAATTGATTCTTCATATTTCATGTAAAGATATAAAACAACAGCAGAAGGAGATTCAGTTTATATGAAATATTGTAGTGTCCCATCAAGATACCAAAGAGGACATGAGTCTGCAACCCTAAATTTTCAGAAAAAGTTCCACAGATTTGACCCTGAAGGCTTGGTTTTTTAATAAAACTAATTATAAAGTGTGATGCTGTTCCAACCATTTACCTGAGAGACACTGCGAGTACAAGCAGGTGTGTCAAATAAGTAAATTCCTTCTCATGCGTTTTCTGTTAAGTCACTGTAGATGATATACTGCCACAGCCAAGGTCTGCTGCAGCTGACCAGGAAGGAAGTAAAGTGTCTTCCCCTTGTATAAGACAAGTCAGCATTAAGAAACGGTTGAACATTCTGGTATTTTGACACTCTGATCTTCTGTCATCATTTGCTTAAAGTCTAAGTAGATCAGAAATAAACATGATATGACAAAAAATTGTATAATTCATCCCTGAGCCAAATATGAATAACTAACATTTAATTTAAATTATTTGTAATCTTTGCTCTAAGACACTGGTGGGATGTCCTCTGTGGACATGTATCTAATGGACAGTACTCATATACACATATACACATATACATTTAAATATATATATATATTTCAGGAACTTTTCAGCTTTGGACCAAGTTATCCACAACATTAAACTAAGCACACAAAGCATCTTAAAGGCAACTTCCAGTTGTTGTGTCTGCTCATGGACTTAAACTGTGTGACATCAATTTTGTCCACACGAGTCTTCACTCGTCTGCATGGTTCCTCCGCTGCATGACGTATTTGCAACTGCGCAAACGGAGTAATTTGGTTCCAATTACCAGTAGCAGTCATTTATCAAAGTTGTCTCTGTGAAAGTTTTATAAAACCTTAACATGGTCAGCACAAAGGTTTGGTTGGTAGTGATGCTCTGCTCATACAGTGACTTTCCAAAGCAAAACAAGCTCTTATTTTTGAACTTTATGAACACAGTAAAATAAAGTCCAGTTCTCTGAGCACTCGAACCTGTGCCGCCTTGTTACGTATTTTAAGGTAGAAAAATTTCACAAAAAACTAAATCTATTACAATGAAATTTTGTGTTGACATTTATTGTGTCCAGAATACACACCAAATAAGTGTGATACATCACATCGTCAACCCATCATTTCCTAACTTTTGCTCCAGTGTTTTGCGTGAAAACAGCAGCAAATGTCGGTATGCTCACGTGATAAAATATTACAAATAAGATACACAGTATCTCTTGTGGTAATGTTCTGTTGTTATTGGCTCCTTCTTTTTCATCTGTGTATGGGTGTCTTTTGCTGCATCTGGGTCAAAGACTGAGAGGAACTGTGGAGCAATCGCAGAGCAACTAGGTCAGTTTGACAGCAGTTAAACGTCTACTTTTATGAGCATTATCTGGGTGTGTTAGACCAGCTTTGAAAAACATTTATTTCTCTTCATCCCCCTTTCCCTTTTGCTTGCTCCTCCCATTCAGACTTCTAATATTGTGTCAATTTGTCTCTCTTTAGACTTACTCAGCTGTGAAATCTTGATTATAAGCCTTCAGTTTTTCAGAGATATCTGTATAAAGGCTGTCGTCTTGGTCCTATTCCACTTAAATTCAGATATTATGAAAGCATCTCCCTCCATTTCGTGGTGCAGTTGGGCTGAGCCAAGTTCGAGCTTTCTGCAACACTTCAGCTGTACTTAAAATTCTAAACACGTTTTTGTGATCAAAGCGTTTCTCCACACAGTAATTACTCTGACTCGGGACAACAACACTGGAGTATGAAAACCATGCTTTAGCTTACTTGATACAATCAATTTTAGAATTGTATCCATGGACTAATACTATGGTTAAAAAAATTAGGCCGAAACTAAAGCTTTACTGTATGAGACATTTTCATTCACACTTTCAAAAAGAGGAAAACTGAGCCTTGAAGTGTAAATATAAATTCACCCCAAGTTTCTGATGCTGATGTTGAACTGTCTATCGCACAAAACCTACAGAGAAGACATTCCCTTTAGTGTAATATTCCACTAGCAGTTATCACTTTCTTTGTCAGTTTCGAACATATCTTTTTATTTCATGAAATTTTATGGAACCCAAGAATTCAGCAACAGTAGATAGGGAAAAATCCAAAAGTGACAAAGAGGCAGAGGGAATTTTATAGGAACAGCTAAACAAACTCAAGACCACATGACTTGTGACTGAGAACAGCACAGACCTGAACGGTGGGTTAAGTGACGTAAACGCTGACAGACTTTTATCAGTTTATTTGATGCATTTAAGCATGGAGAGTATGATAGGGGTTGTGACACAGAGCTGAGTTTTGTTCTATAATTACACTATAAGAAAAAGCACATCGTATGACATACTTCAAGCATTCATGAGGCTCCTTTGGGATGAGTAAGAATGGAGGTTAAAAGAGGCAGTGCATATGGCGGTGCTGAAACCTGTAACTCAGGAAGGAGCGTCCTGTTTCTTCATTCCAGTCAGATTCCACTCTGACCCTGACAGTGACAGAGAGCAGGCACATTTAAGAGCCAGAGGTGAGGCCGCGAAGTTGGAGATCTAACTGGAATCTAAAGAAATTTCTTCAGAGAATTCAGTGGCATTGTTCATAATGAGAGATACTGTCTAATAATTCACAGTTTGGGTAACGCAATTCAGTTCTCTAAGTCATCGAAGATGGACCTTAACAGCACGAAGAGAATGTAAGCGTAGTATATTTAATTTGCAATACAATGAGGCCTGCAGAAGGCTATTCATTTCACTCTCCTGGGGCAGGTACACTGTTTAAATATTCCAACTGTTGTTCACTCGTGTAGAGATATCGCATGGAAATCCAGAATATATACCTTCATGCAGAGTCCATGCAGGAATATCAGCAGGTACCGTACTTATTCATTTCTATTTACTGCATAATGATTGCATACTTGACAGATGTTTCCCAATGTTTTCTTTTAAATATGAACAAATCCGAAAACCTTTTCCCCTGTTTACAGACAAGAAACAGATGAAACAAGCTTACAAGGAGAATCTCTTGAGACCCTCCTCTCCAAGAAATGTAATTTCTATCTGTTTTTAAGCACTGCAAATCTAATGCCTTGGTTGGTTAATGCTGTCTTTTATGATAAAGTTATGTCCTCTTGTGTAACAGGTGGACAAATAGCATTTCTGGGATTTCTGAAGTCAGAGTTCTGTGAGGAAAACCTGGATTTCTGGCTTGCTTGTCAAGAATTTCAAACTTTTGACTGTCCAGAAGAACGAACCAAGAGAGCAGCTAGAATATATGAAACATTTATCAAGGATGACTCCCCCAAACAGGTAAGAACAGTGTTTATAAAGTATAGAGTCAATTTCAAAGAGTTTAAAATACTCACTGATGCGTTTGTTTGCACATAGTGTGCACTATTTACTATAAATTGTACATAATTTGAAGCACTGGTTCACATGACTTAGAACCAACGTACACTCTTTTCAGGTAAATTTGGATTTCTACACGAGAGAAAACATCCGTCAGAGTCTCCAGCAACCAACTCCATCATGCTTTGTTGTGGCACAGAAGAAAATCTACAGCCTGATGGAGCATGGCTCCTTCCCACGCTTCATTCAATCCGAGCTATACAAAGTCCTTATTGATGCAGCTTCTGAACAGAGAGGGCTTAGGAAACGCAGTATGGCCTTGAGAATAAAGACAGCTGGGAATGATTTCAGAGTAAACAGTCTGCAGAGTGGCCTCCTTCTCTTACAGAAGGACTAACATCATGTGTGCTGTTGAGGGTGAAATGTCACAAACTGACTGAGGAAGTGCTGCCCACAGACAGTGTGCAGGCGCTTACCCTTTTCTCAAAATATAACTAAAACCTCTCTGTCAAAGCTGGACGCTGTGACAGTGAAGTGCACATGACTCACTACAGGGTGAGGTATGTGGTGCACAGTTGAAAGTGGTTGAAAGTAAACACTACCTCAATTAAAATCTCTTTTTTTAAAATTGTGTTTTAAAGTTGTGAGTTGGGTGAGACTGTCAGCATTATGAATGTATACTCGAGTTTGAATGGATCCATGCAAGTGTTTAATGTATTTTTTAAGTTTGGGCTTTGACCCTGTTTATGAACACTTTAAATGGCCTTGTTATGTATGCATCATGGAGCAATGCAATACCAAGGACTTCAGTTTGTGGTAAATTCACGTGATTTGTTTAGCTTCTGCAGGAAATGAACTAAATATAGCCTAATGGGTGTAACCAAAGTGTCTTTGTAGTTGATGCAGTATTGCCACCCAGAGGTGACCCGGAGGACTTACAGGCAAAAGAATTAAACGCAACTGGTGTTTCATGCAGATGATGATCACCACAGAAACATTATTAGGAAGTAACACTGGAATAACACTGACTGAATGGAGCTTTTCCGTTCAGCTGCAATTTACTGTACATCATGTATGCATTACAGCATTATGTATCATTGAATGTTGTGCAGATGTTTTCATCCATCAACAGTTTTACTTCCACGGATCGGTTAAACCTAATTGGTTAAAGTGGTTGGGAGCAAAATCTCTCCAGGCTTTCTGAAGATCTTTCAAAGTTTGTATTTGGACATTGGCTGCTGTTTCACTGATTTTCAGTCCAGTCTTGACCATTTTAAGAGGAATGTGTGTGTGTTTTTGCGTCTGTTATGTCACTTAATACTGACCTATGAATCACTCAAGCATAAAAAAGGCACCTGACTTAAGGAATGAACCAGTGTTGTCTCCACATATCACTGGTTCATCTGTCTGATCCCAGACAACTTAACAAAGAACATGTTCAAAATAGTATATTTTTGACACCTTTTGTATTTCCGTGTTTGTTTGCTGATCTTTCAATAAACAACTGCACTCATTGCCTGTTCTCCTGGCAATATATGAAGAAATATGTGATGCTTTGAGACTTTAACATTACTGTACTGTACTGTACAGCTCTACTTTATTTCAGACATATTCTAAAGTTTTGAGTTGCCCTGATGCAATCTGCAAGCCAAACCATCCTGAGCTTTAACTTCCCCAGACTTATCAAAATATGTTTATGACAGTAAATTAGATTTAAAACCAGGAATTACTTTTCCAGGATAGCGATTGAAGCTTTAAACATTTCCCTGAGAAAGGAAGCATTCCATCCTGTCTGCATACTTTTGAGCTCTCGTCATAATATTTCCTGTTCCCGCTAGTCCCGTGTTTTAACGCCAACCGGTTCCATTTCTAACGACATGGTGGTTAAAAAAAATGATAACAGTAAGGCAAGATGGGCAGGTACAATTCGATGGCAGAAAGCTGTATGTGACAACCAGATGATCTGGATCTCATAGGGAGTCAGTGAATGAATACTTCACGCAAAAACCCAAATTCCCAAAACGTTTGGACACGGTAAAGTATGAAAAAGACACAATTCAACTTTTTATTTATTTATCTTTTATTATGCGATCGCATTTTTAAAGAAAATGTTTTAGTTATTTAATCATGCGTAAATACAACATTTCTCGGCTCCGGATTTAATCTGGTTTTTTTTGTTTTTTTTACATCATACAGGAAGTTTAATGAAAAATTAAAACTGTTTGATAGAAACAACATATTTTGCTGAAGGTGGCTGCGGTATACATTAGTACTTTCTCAGTAACGTGATGACGCGCGCGTGCGCGTGTGTTGCCTGTTGTTCAGTGTCTGTGTGTGTGCGAGCGCGCTGGCGTGAAAGTCTGTGTGATGGTATCCCGGCATCCATCGCGTCACAGCCCCTGGATAACTCACTAATTGTCCGAGGGGAGGCCTCACCGCATCAAGCTACATCAAAACTTCACCCTTGTGCATATATAACGGGGTAAGTGCGTGTTAGTTTCGTGTAATTATTGGCAGGCGTTTGTGTTTTTTACTGTAATAAAATCAAATGTTTACGGTTAAACCGACGCTCTTTTTGTAGTGTAAGTAAGTGGACAGCTGCCTATGCTGAGCTGCATCACACCATCCAACCCTGCTCTTTGGAGTCCGGCTAGAAAAGAGCAGAGATTTGGAACTACACAGTTTGTGCGAGGAGGATGGCTAATATTACTATGCTGCAAAGTTTCAGCTGAGAAACGTTAGGAGTAGGTTGGATATGTTTTGTTACATAAACACCAAGATGCCAATTCAACCAAATATAATTTTATCAATATCTTCTTAGGTTAACTAACTTGGCACCGCACAGACTGTCCTCCTTTGCTAGCTGCACTGACTTAGTTTCTTGGCTTGAGCTAGTGATGTTAGCCTGGCACAGGTTCACTTGCTCGTTAGCAGTGAGGAATCTGGCTGCAGCTAACATTCATTGTGATTGAGGTCTCTAACGTGCTCAGGTAACGGGTCAGCGTCGCTTCCGTTTGTCTCATGTGTATCATCATGTCCCCTAATCGGCTTTAATCTATTCCTGTCTGAGGCATTGAGTAGGTTTTGTTGCTCACGATGTCAGCGTTGACTTGTGTTCATTGAGGCTCTGCACGGTTTACAGGTGCTCTAACCTACTGCTTTGTTGTAGCACCCACTAATTACTATTTGTATACATCTGTAATTCCCTGCATGGCAAGAATGGGAAATAATTCCACAAACGTTTGGTTTTTATTAACACCCAGAATCTGCGGTCATTGAGTATAAAATTGATATTCACTGTCCTCTCCTAGGCCTTCTCTTGTGTTACAATGGAGCCATCAGGAAGCACTTCAAGCAACCACACCCTGAACTCAACAGGTGGCGGTTGTCCATGGGAGATCAGTGACAAGGACAGACTGTGCCGCTTCCTCTGCTATGGCTCAGAGGGAGACGTATACACTGCCAGAGAGGAGGGCCGTGTAAGCTTGGAGAACGCCGGAGCCCTACTCTCCTTGCTTCAGGAGGGCCGAGGTTCTGAGGTAGTGGAGGAAATAAAAAGGTTCTCTCAGGATGGCCGAGCTGTCAGACTGAGCACCTCCATTTTTGCCTTGGCTCTGTGCTCGCAACACTCAGAGCTGAAGACCAGACAGGCGGCGTTCAAAGCCCTGAAGGAAATTTGTCGGGACCCTGCCCATCTCTTTTCTTTCATCCAGTACAAAAAGGAACTGAAAGAGGGAATGAATTGTGGGATATGGGGACGCGCCCTGAGGAAGGCATTGTCTGACTGGTACAACGAGCAAGATGCCATGAGTCTAGCTGCGGCTGTGACCAAATGTAAACAGAGAGGGGGCTGGTCGCACCAGGACCTGCTCAGACTCTCCCACACCAAACCAGCCAGAGATGGTGAGCCAGCACGTCAGCCCACGTTATTCAAAGCTGCTCATGTTATCATTACGCACATCAGCATCCATCCAGCATCAGTTTGTCAGAGTCTAAACTTCTTCGTTTTGGAGGGAGAAACCTGGGGACTAGTAAAGTAAAAGTTTTCGCAACCTTTTAGTTGTGCGCTGTGTTGCCTTTGGAGGAGTTTTTAAACTTAAAGCGATGGTGTCCTGTGGGGAAATGAATGTACCCTCAGTCGACAACTCAAAGAGAAAAACTGCATTGACAGAGAGACACAGTCAAAATGTAACGCTTAGAACTGCTATCAAAATGTTAGGCAACATTTCTGTAGTCTCAAAAATGACCACTGGGTCTAATAAATCTCCTTCTATTACAACTGTTTTCATTATGCTCAGCAGTGACAGACTGATACAATATGCATAGTGCTTATTTAACCTCCCGTGCTTTTGGGAAGCTTGTCCTACATTAAGATAGTGACGGTCATCTCTTTGTGTTTTCAGCTATTGCCTTGATCAGCAAATATGTAACAAAAGGATGGAAAGAGGTCCAGGTTGCCTGTGCAGACAAAGAGAACTCAGAGGAGGTGGTCAAAGTGCTTTCATACCTTGAAGTGGTGGAGAAGGTCAAGCACAGCTGTGACGAAACAGAGGTCATCAATTTGATAGAAGAACACAAGCTGGAGAGGGAGCAGCTGCTGACAGATCACCTTAAATCCAAACAGGTAAGAGAGTTCTGTTTATCAAATCCTATTAATCTACACTCCATAATCACATTAAAACTTATTGAAACTTTTAAGAAATAGAAATAACCTTGTCAAGCAAATAAATTACCTTTTTACAGAAAAACAATTCTGCAAAGTGAAAATTCATTTTGAGTTATTTTCAAGTAAATCAATGTTAGAGGGAAAAAAACTGTAAACAAACTTTGAAATAAGCAGGTTATACCAAACTAACTATAGTGAAACTAATTGTTTCGTTCCGTCATGAGATTGAACGCAGCATTTCTGATCTTTGGGATAGATCGCATTATATGCATTATATATATGCATTGAACACAGCTTTCTCAGCTGATACGATAAATTTAAAAAATAAACGCCTTGACGTGAATCTCTGAAAGTAGAGATCGAATCAGGAGGAGACGGGAAAGAGAGCTGCTTACCCGGGAGGGATGTGAACGCAGCGGCACATTATGGTTCCGAGAGGCTGGTTGAGACGGGGGACATGGTCCAACATAAGGCCTCCGTGCACTGTCCAGTCCATTGGGCCATTATCACAAGTTGCAGAATGCGCAGTCACTGAGTTGATTGGTAGGTAAAGGACGGTGGTTTGACTGTCACACATCACCCGGTCGCAGGCAAAGGCCTATAGCTGAGGGCAAGGAAAGCATGCAGAATCAGACTGCCAAACTCCTCAGAAAAGCATGCGCTTAGGCTCTGTGGAGAGTGAGGGAGTCGACCTCTGCTGTGTTTTCACAGACAACAAACCTGGCTGTAGAGATCCTCGCTGGATCCAGGATATCCAGGATCCTGCTTGCAAGCTTTACCACTTGCTATCCAATGTTTGAGCTTAATGCTGTTTATGTTTATAAAGCACTTATTTAATAATCAGTTCATACACATTGGATTCTGAAAAAAGTCAACATGGCTGTTGTGGTGGTTGCTTGGCTGTAGAGAATGCTCAAAATTCCTGATGCAGCTGCCCCCCTAATCTTTAAAGTGATTTGATTAAAGAACTATGTTTTATGTTTATCTGCAGGTATGGAGAGCATTGTTGAAGGAAATGCCCCTCCATTCGGTGCTAAAGATCCTGGGAAAGATGACGTCAAACAAAATCCTTGAATCAGGAAGCTCAGAAACACAGATTATATGTGACAGAATTCAGAGTGAGTCAGCTCTAAAGAAGGTACAGCACAGCGCTTATTCTAATTCATTTACTGCTGGTTTTGCATTGTCACGCGTCAGTATTCAAACATTTAAATGTGTTCACCAGGCAAAGATCCACCCTTTCAGCATACTCTTGGCTTCAGAAAACTACAAAAGAGGTCAAGGCTATCAGGGTAAAACAAAATGGGAACCAGACAGCAGCATCCTAAAGGCCATGGACTCTGCCTTTTACAGAAGTTTTACGGTCGGTGCTTTTTATTGTCCCAGTTTCTCACAGATTATTCGAGAAGATGCTGATCAGCATCTTGGATAACACAAACGACGTCTTGTTCTGCCCTCAGAATTTGGAGCCTGTGGGGAAACGCTTTGTCGTGGCAGTAGATGTGAGCACGTCGCTGAGCAGCGTGGTCCCAGGAACGGCCATCAGCACTGCTGTTGCTGCGGCAGCCATCGCTATGGTAACATTGTACCAGAGGTAGATGACTCAACAGTGTGAGAGGGTAACTGCAGTTACAGTTGGAACAGCTGAGTCTGTGAGCAGGGCTCAGCCACAACCCCCCTTCTTTGGAGGAAGCCTTGAAGAACTTACATTCTGTGGATTCCAGGGAAATTACTTCCAAATCCAGAGGATATTACCTGGAACAGAGGACACCACAACTATGATTCTCAGAATAGACAAGAGAATTGGAATATATGTGAAGCGCTGTGTTTGTAAGCAGGAAGCAGTAATTTTTGCATTTTTTAATTGTATTTTGTTTTTTGTTTTTCTTTTATGCTGTGTGTTTGGCGCAGATTTTTGCCCGAACGGAAGCAGATGTACATGTTCTGGCCTTCTCTGAAGGAACTGTGGTTCCGTGCTCTCTTTCTGCTCACATGACTCTTGCTGAAGCCACTGCAGAACTGGTTAAGGTGAGGCATTACATCACTCAAGAGGAAAATTATTAATGGCCACTAATCAGTTTATTTTGGGAATAAAGGAATATTACAATCATCTGTGCCCAAACTATTCTAATTAGTTTTTAGCTGTGATATTCTCATTGACCTGACTGAGTATGTTTGCTGAACTCTGACCTGTATGTTCCAGATCCCAAGTGGGAGCACTGACTGCACTCTTCCCATCACGTGGGCCTCAGATAAGGGGAAATCTGTAGATGTTTTCATCATTCTGACTAACAACCCATTGTGGACGTTTACAGCCGGTCCAGTGGAGTCTCTGAAAAAGCACAGACAGGTACGTTGTTTTTTTGTTTTTTTTTCATGTCTCCATTTGTGCTGAGAAAATGGATTGAACTTAATTTATACACAATGTGGTATAGATTGTTCTAAAATGATTGATTTTTAACACCATGTTAAGTCATTTGAATTGATGGGCAGAAACTTCATGTAGAAATATGGTACGAGTTTGCTTTTGTTATGTGGAATGTTCCATAACCGCTCCCGTAACCCAACTGCAAATGTATCTATCAAAAATAGTCCCAACTTTCTTATAAAAGTTAGTCTTCTATGAGGTTATGTAAAGTGTAATGTTTTTATCCGTAACAGAAGAAACTGTTGTGAGCATTCATTCTCAAGCTTTCTGCTGAGGAAAAGTGATCGTCTGTATTCTCAACAGACATCAGGAGCCAACTCCAAGTTGGTGATGTGTGGGCTGACTTCCATTGGACACGCCATCGCCGACACGGAAGACAGGGGTCTACTCAGCATCTCTGGCTTTGACCTCGGGGCTTTTAGCGTCATTCGTAACCTGGCTCAGGATCTGATCTGATAAAGTATAGAGGCTGTCTCTGCGGAATGTCACGAGAGTACAAAGAAAGAGGGCACATAATGGACCAATGTGGCCCAGATTCACAGTGCCCTAAAGGAGCACTAATCCAAAAGATGCTGACATTTACAGTTCCAGTTTCTCCTTTTGTATTTCACTGCTTACAGGTCAATTGACAGAGTGTCCAGCGGGCTGGACTACTCTGAAAATTTAAAAAGAAAGTGCTGAGACGGTGTATGTTGTTGCATATCATGCTGTCAAGTCTGTAAAGGGCCGGTGAGTGCTTTCGATGGTTCTTGGTAAGACACTAATGCCACTCATGTACAGCAAGATGATGGCAGACAAAATCAGAGGAATCTTGAGTCAGAATGTTAGAGGCATACGACAACTGTAGGTTTATTTCAAGGTGGTTTTCTTTAGTTTCATGTATGAATCGGAAGGACGGATGTTACGTATCCATGAATTCCAAACGTGAAAGCTGGTCCCTGTATTTTCTGAAGCGTTATTCTAAATTATTAACATGTAAAAGAAAAAAGCTAAAGGGCGCACCAAAAGTCAACAGAATGCCTTTCTGTTTGTTTGCTTTTTGTTCAATTCTTTGATTTATTTTATTAAAAAAATATTTTTTCTTTGTAACACTAACACGGGATACTTTTTACACTAACCTTGCCTTTTAAGCTTAGAAACATATGTTTTAGTTGTATTACAATTTGTTTCCCATAGGTCAGTTTTATTGTAATACAGAGTAGTTTCTTCCGCTTGAACCATAAACAAAGACCCTTAGTGCCCTTAAATGTGATTTTTCCCTTTTTATTTGTTTTGGGGTCTTATTACAAACTTTAACTCAGTTTACTTTAAGTTGGGAAAGAGGGAGTTCATATTTTGGACTCATGTTTTAGTCTGAATTCTATGCATTAGACTTGGTACAATACTGTATTAGGTTAAGACAAATCACCGCTGTTTAGTAACTGTCTGGCATGACTGAATCTGCTACAGTTATGTTGCTGTGTCTTTAAGAATGATTGTTGGTTAGAAACCAAAAAGAAAGACAATTGCTACCTTTCTGAAATAGTTGTCGAACAAAGTTGAATTTACTTTAGTAAAACATGAAATCATGTAGATTAAAAGTAACTGCTTTGTATTTGAACATGCACAAAAAATCCCACTGTGCTTACAAGCATTAGGGGCCATTTAGTGTAAATGATTACAGTGGTGCTTGTGATGTAGTCAACAAAAACTGCTGACAGCATTGACTAAACTTTTCATTTGAGTGTAATTCAGTTCTTATGAAGAAAATAAATTCCTGACCATGCAACTGTGAAGGATGTCTGCCCATACTCACTCGTACGGTCTTTTGGGCCTGCAGTTAAATTGTTAGAAATCTGAAATAATTGTGCAAAAATTAATAGTAATGTGTAGTTCTCACAAGAACAATGTAGTAGTTGGGAGGTATGGCAGTACACAGATGTTTTGCCACCATGGTTGACTTCTTTTCCATCATATTGTTACTCATGTCCATCTTTGTTTAACAAGGACTTCAACTGTAGTTGTAGTGTAATCCCATTCCAAATAAACATTTTGCTGCTCTTTGAAATGCTGTTCTTTTTTTACAAATTTTATTTTATGAAAAATTGACTTCTTTTAGGTATATGGGTTGTACTCTGCAAACATTGCGCCTCAGTGACCACCGATCCTTAGCTTTAAAAAAATTTTTGGTTCAGATCAGGCACCTTGGAAGCCACCTGATGTTGATAACTGGGGGCCTTGCTAACACACTACATCAAGGCAAGTGAAGATGGCGGATGTGTTGAGTGTTCTTCGTCAGTATAACATCCAGAAAAAAGAAATCGTCGCTAAAGGAGATGAAGTTATATTTGGGGAGTTCTCCTGGCCGAAAAATGTGAAGACCAACTACATAATCTGGGGGTATGTCAGTGCAAATAAAATGTATAAATCTGTTCTGCAGGCCCGCAGCTGACGGCGAAAAGCTCGTTAGCCGCATTAGATGCTAATATGCTAAAGTAACTCCTGTCCTCGTTGCTTTGCTTAAAACTTCAAGCACTGTTTGGTTGCTTCATCGTCATACTTAGATATTGTGTCGTCATCCCCGAGTTGATTTTGTAGCATTCACTGATGTCAGTATAAGTTTTTTTTTTTTGTAGTTCACAATGTATTTATAAAAGCTGCATTGTCAAACTTGCCCCGTAGTGATGGCAGGCTAAATAATTAGCGACGTCAGCTAGCCCCGAGTTGTGTTCCATGAAGTCGGAGATGCAGAGATTCGTGAGGAAGCTGGTGGTTTTATTCCCAACAGATGTGATTATTAAATGCTTCTTCCTAAGTCCAAAAGCAAAGTTTGTGTTTTGAAATCAAAGTTGCAACGCTTAGTAGGTTGGCTGACCGGATAACTGTTGATAGTTTCGTGTTTATGTGTCAACAAAACCAGTTCGAGTATCTTCTTCGGAACTAGCTTCATGTTTTTAGACTTGTGCAGATTGGATTAAAAGTTGTTTTTTTCTTTTTCTTATGCTTGTGTCACCAGTACTGGTAAAGAGGGGCAGCCCAAGGAGTATTACACTTTAGACTCTATCTTGTTCTTGCTCAACAATGTGCATCTGCCGCATCCTTCCTATGTGCGAAGAGCTGCGGTAAGTAGATCCACCACGTCCCTTTGTTTCTTTTTCTTTGCATTTATTGGATAAAAACAAAATCTTCCAGATTTGATCGTGATTGTCCTCAAAGCGTCTGTGACACGACTGTGTTGTTTACAGACAGAGAACATCCCTGTTGTCAGACGACCTGATCGAAAGGGATTACTATCATACCTCAATGGCGAGAGTTGTAAGTAGCACCTGCCATTGCTCATTCTGTGTGGGATGGGTTGTAGTTATCTTATTGTAGCTACACATATTTACACAATTGACCATTTTTAAAAAGTTTTGACCTGCTGTGATATTGCATAGAGCTTTAGCCTACCCCAGCTGTAGGATAGAGCCTGGGAAGCTGTCATAGGCTTCAGTCTACCTGGGCTTCAGTTGGAAGTTGACAGTGTTGCAGCTTCAAGTGTCTTGCTCAAGGCAACCTTGTTTTTTTTTTCATTTGTCTACTTATAAACTGTTTTGCAGCTACATCGACGAGCATCGACAGGAGCGCGCCCATAGAAATAGGTCTTCAAAGGCCAACACAAGGTAAGTTCACAAGCTCATAGATATATTCCATGATGTGGAATTTACAGTTGTTTTAATTTTTTTTAAATGTGTTACTTATTCCACACTAAGACTACAGTTAAATTGTCTGTTTTTTCATTTGTGGGGACTAGGGCTGGACTGAGGGGTTTTTGATGAGGGAATAATTGCCTTCAGTTTCGGGAGTTATGGCTTGTCAGACTGCTTCTTTGATCGCTCACCTTATAGATTCACGCTTTCTTTTTTTTTCTTACCCGTAACCGAAGGGCTTTGTTCAGTTGTAGAGTTTGTCTTCTGTGGTTTCTTTTTAAAAAAAATGTTTTGCTCATGTGCACAATTCAGTTCCCTAAATTTTGTGAGGCTGATGTTGCAGTATGTTCTCTCTACCCTAACTATAGCAGTGCTGGCAAAAAAAAATGCATTCTGATTGGTCAAAAAGCAAAAGGGTTGGCATCCCTTGAGTTTGTTTGTTATATTTACTGAAAATGAACTGAACTCCACTTTTTTTCCCCAACCCAATGCCTAGGCGTGTCCATTTTAACATGACAAATGTCAATTCAATTTCTAGAGCACCAAATCACGACAATGTCATCTCCAGGCACTTCAAAGATGCAGTCCAATTTATTGTAATCATAATCCAAGCAAATCCCATTAATTAAATTCAAAATTAGTGCTCATCATACATACAGAGCCAATTCAAAAACAATGTCCTTGCTAAGGAAACCAACAGATTGGATCGAAGTTTCAGTGCAATCTCCCATCCCGAGCATGCCTGAGGTGACTGTGGAGGGAAACGACTCCCTTTTAACAGGAAGAAACCTCTGGCAGAACCAGACTCAGGAAGGGTGGCATTCCGCATCGACCAGCTGGGGTTTGAGAAGACAGAAAAGAGGGGACAACAAACAGCGTAACACCAGGCCAGCGACCGGCTGAGAAAGAGAAACACAAGTTAATGACAACAATAATGTCATATGTACATGGAGAAAAAACAGAGAACAGAGTGAGGAGAGCCTAGTCTTAAAGTTAGAAAGCGTGTCTGCTTCTCATACGTTTAGTGGCAGCTGGTTCCACAGGAGAGGGGCCTGATAACTGAAGGTTCTGCCTCCCATTCTACTTTTAGAAACTCTGGGAACAACAAGTAAACCTGCAGTTTGGGAGCGAAATGCTCTGTTGGGAAAATATCCAACAATGAGATCTTTAAGAGATGATGGAGCTCGGTCATTAAGAGCTTTATTTGTGAGGAGAAGAATCTTAAAATCTATTCTGAATTTAACAGGGAGCCAATGAAAAGATATGGCCTCTCCTGTTAGTTCTCCTCAGAACTCTGGCTGCAGCATTTTGGAATAACAAAGTAACAAATGCATGGATAAGTTTTTCTGCATCACTCTGAGACAGGATGTTCTTAATTTTGGCAATATTACAAAGGTGAAAGAGGTAACTACTGGAAATGTTTTATATATGCGTCAAAGGATAGATTCAGGTAAAAAATAACTCCAAGGTTCCTCACTGTTGTGCTGGAAGCCAAGGAACATGCCCTTTATTCCAGATTACCAATCCAGCCCTAGTGAGGACCATTACTTATCAGTCACTTGTTTAAATGTATGCAGTTTTGTTAATGGAAGCTGGTAGAAAAGCAAACCGAGAACCAATAAGTAGAAACCCATCCATGTTTTTGTTTTTAGTTAAAAGAGCAGCTGATGAAGTATCTTCTGAAGCCAAAAAACCAAGGATTGAGGTAAGTTGACATGGATATTATAACATAAAACACAACTGACTTTAAATGGCATCCAAATCCACTCTGGTCAGTGTAGTTTAACCTGTTCTTTGACTAACTTAGTTTGAATTTCTAATCTAAAGAAGTACTGACTTGAGCGCAGAATAACTGGTTGTGATGTGAACAGTGAAAAATAAAAATGAAAGTCTTCAGAACTAAAGGCACTATTGGCATTGACAACTGACCATGTGTCTTGGTCCTGTGTATTTTTTAGCTATAAACCAAGATATTTACAAAAGTCTCTACAAACAATCATTCAGTTTTATATTTGGGATCATTTTATGTATTGCATTGATGATTATGTTTTGTTCGTTTTAAAGATATTCTGCTGTTGTCTGTTTGATTGGGTTTTCATAGAAATATGTGCCTATTGGGGATTCATACACCCCATAAGAAAGTACACTATATTGCCAAAAGTATTTGCTCACCCATCCAAATAATTAAACTCAGGTGTTCCAATCTTTTCCATGGCCACAGGTGTATAAATTTAAGCACCAAAGCATGCAGACTGCTTCTACAAACATTCAGGGGCCCAGTGAGGTCCAGCATGGTACCGTGAAAGGATGCCACCTGTGCAACAAGTCCAGTTGTGACTTCTTCGCTACTAAATGTTCCCACAGTCAACTGGCAGTGGTATTATAGCAAAGTGGAAGCGATTGGAAACAACAACAACTCAGCCATGAAGTGGTCGGCCACGTAAAATGACAGAGCGGGGTCAGCGGATGCTGAGGCGCATAGTGCACTGAGGTCACCATCTTTCTGCAGAGTCAATCGCTGCAGACCTCCAACCTCCATGTTGCCTTCAGATTAGCTCAACAACAGTGCATAGAGAGCTTGATGGAATGGGTTTCTATGGCCGAGCAGCTGCATCCAAGCCATACGTCACCAAGTGCAATGCAAAGGGTGTGTTTAAAGCACGCTGCCAGTGGACTCTAGAGCAGTGGAGACGCCTTCTCTGGAATGATGAATCACGCTTCTTCATCTGGCAACGTGATGGGAGAGTCTGGGTTTGGTGGTTGCCAGGGGAACGGTACTTGTCTGACTGCATCATGCCAAGTATAAAGTTTGGTGGAGAGGGGATTATGGTGTGGGGTTGTTTTCAGGAGCTGGGCTTGGCCCCTTAGTTCCAGTGAGAGGAACTCTGAATGCTTCCGGATACCAAGAGATTTTGGACAATTTCATGCTCCCAACTTTGTCCAAACAGTTTGAGGATGGCCCCTTCCTGTTCCAGCATGACTGAGCACCACTGCACAAAGCAAGGTCCATAAAGACATGGGTGAGCGAGTTTGGTGTGGAAGAACTTGACTGATCTGCACAGAGTCCTGACCTCAACCTGATAGAACACCTTTGGGTGTATCTGGAGGAATGGTCAAAAATTCTCATAAACACACTCCTAAACCCTGTGGAAAGCTTACCCAGAGGAGTTGAAGCTGTTATAGCTGCAAAGGGTGGGCCGACTATATTAAACCCTATGAAATAAGAATGGGATGTCACTTAAGTCCATATGCGAGTAAAGGCAGATCAGCGAATACTTTTGGCAATATAGTGTGGCAAGTATAGGACCAGCATGCACCTGGGTGGATGTTATGTTTTTTTCTACCAGAGCAAGAGAAGCGAAAACGTTTGATCTTCATTTGCTTGCAAAGGATAAATAAACCAGAAACCTACTGCAATTGTTTGGACTCCTTTTACCTGCGTACAGACTGTGTTCATCAGTGCTTTTTTTGGATTCAGTCGAATCTCTTTGGAATCTTTAGAATTGCCACAACATTTTGTATGTTTGAAACTGGTTTCTAATGAGAGTGATTTATTTTATTTTTTTTCTTGAATGAAAAGCTAAACTCGAGTGTATGTCATGAAGAATAATTATGTGTTTAAGGTTTCTCCTTTTTAACATGCAAGGTAATAAAGCAGTGATTAAAAGGTTAAGCAAGAAGTGCTGTAACATAGTGGAAAAATTCTTATTTTCCCCAAAACATTAAGTGTAACCTGAAATAGAAATTGATGGCTACAAAATAAAAAGTAATCGGAGTACTCTAAAGCGTTACTATGTATCACATCACACCCAACAGATTAAATTGTGTTTTATTCTGTTATAAATCAAACATTGTTGACTTTGCTTTCACCTTAAGGATGAGGAGCGAGTGCGTCTGGACAAGGAGCGCCTGGCTGCCCGTCTGGAGGGCCACAAAGAGGGCATCGTGCAGACTGATCAGATCAGGTATTGAAGATTGGAACCTTTTATATCAAGTCATGGCATTTTTTACTCCCAGAGATCATTTGGCATTTGTGTTTCTCACCCCAGTGTTCCACATTCTGATTGCTCCGAATGTCACCGTCTGTTAAATATTGAAATCCACACACTGGGCCTTCAAAGCAGTGAGCCGTTCAGAGGATCCAAACTTTTCCCCCACTTTTTTCAGATCCCTGTCCGAGGCCATGTCGGTGGAGAAAATCGCTGCCATCAAAGCCAAGATTATGGCGAAAAAACGTTCGACCATTAAAACAGATCTGGATGACGACATAACCCTGAAGCAGAGGAGCTTTGTGGACGCAGAGGTGGATGTCACAAGGGATATTGTCAGCCGTGAAAGGGTGTGGAGGACCAGGACGACCATTCTCCAGAGCACCGGGAAGGTCAGAGTCCAGTTAAAGCAGATCCCACTGATGCACTCGGTCCGTCTTTTAAATACGTGTGAGATTAGCATGACAGTCCTGGATCTTGATTTATGGACAATTCTAAAGATTCGTAATCGAACCGTATGCCAAGAAAAGATTCACAGCTTTATTCAGACTATACCATTTACAGTGTATAAGATAATTATTTGGTGTGTGGATTTTCTGGGATGGAGTTCCCATAAAATTCCCCAAAGTTCAAACAGCTTTTTGAACTTTGAAGAAAAAGTGACTGCCCCACACCGCAATGATCTCCTCAAGTTGCCACCTAAGCCTCGTTCAGACATAGGATATATAACATTTAAGTGATATTTTGATTAATCTTAATTGGGGTTGTGTGAGCAGTAAGATTTTTAGCAGACAGCATAGTGCTCTCGGTTTGGAGAATCAGGAAGGATTTCTAACAAAGGAGCTAAACTAACTGCTACTTACACTTGGGCATCAAAAGTCAACGTTTCACAGCAGTTGGAGCTTTTTATTCTGCATCACCTTTGCATCAGACAGTGGTTTACTTACACAAGCTTTCTAATGTCCTCAAACCTGATGGTCCAACATTGAGATGTGACAGTGAAACTTTTATCCACTAGATGGAGCCAAAAGAATTTTAAAAGGGCAATTAATGCTCTCACGCGGAAGCCGTTGGTGTTCATTTGACTGAATTTGTTTGTTGTTAAGACAAAGTTTTATCACACATGATAAAGATCCACATATTCGCCAACACATCCTGCACTAGTCGTTTCTGTCTTTCTTCTTTTCTTTGTTTTTTATCTTTTGCGTGTTGCCGTCAGATAAGTTCTTGCCTCGGACCTAAACAATACCACATTGTTTTCATTCACATAAGAATCTGTCAGTACTTCCCTTTCAAAATGAAAGTAAAATAGAAAAATACTCTATTTATTTGTACTTATACAGCTCTCTGAGAATACAAGTCATTTAGATTTACTGCGGTTGTTTAAGTAATACTGTAATTTATGACTTCACTGAGTTCAACTCGTTGTGTGTGTGTGTGTGTGTGTGTGTGTGTGTGTGTTGCTTTTATGCAGAATTTCTCAAAGAACATTTTTGCCATCCTTCAGTCAGTGAAAGCCAGAGAGGAAGGGCGTGCACCAGAGCAGAGACCAGCACAGAACACCACCCAAGTGGTAAAGATAAAACTCTGTATCTGTTTAACAGCCCAGAGTTGAGTTAATTGTATAAAATGTTTTGTTAGGTTTTAGACACTTATCATGTACCTAAATAGTCTATAAGGTTTACACTTAACTGTGCCTTGACAAGTGTGTGTATAGGGATGAAGTGTTTGGGCTCATGTTGTTCCAGGACCCGTCCTTAAGGAACAAACAGCCAGTGCCAGCTGCCTATAACAGATACGATCAGGAGCGATTTAAAGGAAAAGAAGGTGGGTTTTTATGTTTCTATGATGTATGTTGGTTCATTCATTCATTCATTGCTCTCACCCCTCATAGTGGAGGCTATTTAGCCAGTGCAGAGGGGCTCGTGTACAGTCGTCTAAAAGCCTAAAGCTTGGCCCTCGGAGACGATGCTACGCAGATATATATTGACTGTTTTGTAGTGTTGCTTTCTTTAGATAAAATTATGACTAAATATCATCAACAAACCTTTATCACGTGACCAAAAACGAGACGAGACGTAACAAATGTAGGTCATGTGACGATAACTATGATTAAATATATAATGCAATATTGTTGACGAATAAAAACAAATAAAAATCTGCTAAAATGTCTCTTCATTTTCGTTGACTAAAACGAGATGAAATGTTAACGTTATTTTGTCTTGTTTAGTCGCGTTGTTGTTATTATTTTGCAGTATTTCTGTTTCCTGTGTCTCACTGCACAGTCGCAGGCGACGTCACTTATATTATAATATGCAGCTGGGGTGGATAGACACACACACATATATATATATATATATATATATATATATATATATATATATGTTTGACATGTTTGGTTGGTAACATAAATATGTTGTAAATTCAAATCAGATCATCTTCCGTCTCTGGAATGGATGTATTCTTGAGTCTAAAAGGTAACAATGATATAATAATAAGACAACCTTGTTTGAATTGTGAAATGGGTTTGACTGATATAAGATTTTGGTTTCATCTATACTACTAGGTAATTATGCTATATTGACTGGGTTAAATAGAATTGCATTACTAAAAGGGACTAAAATACCATTTTCATTGACTAAAACTAGACTAAAATGTCATCAGTTTTCGTCAACTAAAACTAGTCAAAAATAGGGTAATTCTGACGAAAATAAGGCTAAAATGCTCAGACTTTTAGTCGACTGAAACTGGACTAAAAAGAGTATGAACGTGGCTAAAACTGATCAAAACTAAAATGACAGCTTGACACAAAGACTAGACTAAGACTAAAATTAAAACGTCCGTTTTGAAATTAGCTTGAACTGCAACACGTGTCCGGGTTGAGTAAGACACGTTTTCTGTTGGTCCAGTTATATTTAGCATCTGTCATCAAAAAGAAAACCTTGTGATTCACTGTCATGTCATTCAGATTGCCTCTAAAAGGGACCTGATGAAGCATAGCATCAGAGATGGTCGGATTCTGTTTGGTAGTTTCATGTAAAACCAGCAGTTTCGTTTTATGCAGCTTTGAGTCAACTCTCAACACTTTTATTGACCCAGTGATAAGATTAGAAAAAGAACAACAATGAATTCAAAACAGGTTAATTTTAAAACAACATCAGTCCCACAACAGCGTATGAGGAAAAATGTTTTTGTGGAGGTGGTTCTTCACGCCACTGTGTGTGTAAATTACACGTTGCATGTTTGATTACCTGTTATTTCATGCTTCAACGTCTGTTTCGTGTTTACACCGTGTGCATTTTAAATATGCATTCATACACATACAGTAAAACCACTGAGAGTTTCCTTTAAAAAGCCGATCATTCTGTACTGAAAAGAAATGAAAGATGGACGTGTATTTGGGCATGTATTTTTGTCTGTCATATTGAAAGAAAGCCACTTGTTTCGTCATATCCTGCAACTCATGTTTTTTTTTTCTGTTGTTTTTTCCCCTTAGAAACGGAGGGCTTCAAAATTGATACCATGGGCACCTACCACGGCATGACCCTGAAGTCGGTGACGGTGAGAATAAAGCTCGTGGTCAGCTGGTGGTGTTTGGAAGACCACAGAGTTGCTTCTACACTGAAGCACACTCACGCATTTCCAGAGAACTTTTGCGTTTTTTTTCATGGGCTTAATTCCAAGGGCTAAAAATCCTGAAAAACAAATCAGGGCCCCAGGCTTGTAGCACCTAACTGGAAGTATTATTAGAGTTATTATTCTTGTTACTATTATTATTAGAATTCTATTAGAGAAATCCATAAAAAACCAACGTTGTGTAAACCGTCACTGGACTGTGAACTTAGATGTGCTTCAAAGATTCCCAAATCAGATTCAAAATGTGGATCCAACCCTTTTATGTGTACATGAACTGTCATTTCTGTAAACAAGCCTCTGAGGCCTCTGCAGAACCACCAGTGCACCCCGTCTTTCCAAACAGTTGGGTGCATTTGTCTGTGGACAGTTTGTGTCACGCTGCAGTCGACGGGGGTCACACTCTGTCAGAAAATGTTCACATTCACGAGCCCTGCTGCTGATCTTTGCTGCATTTACAGTAGGTCTAGTTACTTAAGTAGGAATGAAACGTGTATTTTTATCAAATAAAGTGTCATTATGTTGCTGCCGCTCGCGGAGCTGAGCTTCCTTTTAAAATTTTTTTCTTTTCTCCCACTCATAGTGCAGATGTTTATCTGAACTCGACTCTGTCCACTTCAGTTTGTGAAACGCTCGCAGAAGATCTGAAATCCTACAGAAAATGTGCTTTTGCACTGCAGTGAATGCATATTATTCTTTCATAAAATAGAATTGTGTACACAAACATCCCAGTTGATTCCCTCCAATAGAAACAGATTTGATCTCGTGTAGAAAATATTGGCAATGGCAATATTTGTAAAGCGTGTTTTTTTTTGGGGGGGGGGGGGGGGGGGGGGGGGCTTGTGCGAGTTGCCATATGCAAAGGTTACCAGATGGTAACCCCTATTGATAAAGTAATGTGCTTAAGTAAATCATTTTTGTTTCACTTCAAGGCGATTGGGTTTTGTTCTTGATCAGTCAGCCGGTTTGTCCGCATTCACCGTGTTCGCTCTGCCTGCTCCGTCTTGTTGATGCAGGCATTGTGTTTGTTGTTCTGAAGGTGATGCCAGTATTTCAATAGTTCATTTGGATGAAACCCGTGTGAAGTTATCAGATGGCTGTACTTGCAGCTGGAATACGACACCCGCCAGTGGTTGAAAAGGAATCCATTTGGTGGAGGCGTGGGCTCGATGTGGAGCTTATCCAGGCATATTCCCACGTACACGTCCTCCAGGTGCAGGTGGCGGATACTTAGAGAGGCTTGGTAGACTTTTGTAGCGATGTCCCCAGAAAAGACGTAACCTGTCCCAGAGCAGAAGGTGGGGTACTTCTCTCCTGGATACAGCTCCGGGGGCATGTGCCACTTGCTGTTTTTATTTCGGTTGGGTGCAAATCCTCTCATGTTATTGCCTGTGAAATAGTTCTTCTTGGGCTTCAATTCAGGCCTGAGCAGCTTATAAATGAGGTACTCCGTGTTGACGAACATGTCGCTGTCAGTTTTCATTACGTAGCTTGCCTGTGGGCAGTACATCGCCACCCAGTTCATTCCCATCAATGTCTTTATCGTCAGGTTGTTGTAGGAATCCAGGAAGTCCTGCTGAATGATATCGTGATGCCTCTGGCTCTCCGCTTGTAGCATCCTTTGCTGTAGAAGTCCCAGCTCGCCATCCTTTTTCCCCAGCAGAAAGAGCCTGATGAATCCCAGAGCTGGGGCAACACTTTCGTTCCCCCAGGTCTGCCGTATGGCATTCCTTGCCTCCACCTGACGAGCCTCAGTGACGATTAGCATCACTAGAAATGGTGCAAGTCGTTTCTCTGCGCATTTGTCTGGCTCATTGATGATATAAGGAAAAGGCCCTTGGGTTATCGTGCCATTACGGTCTCCCTCCTCGCTTTGGCTGGTGTTTGCTACCACAGCGTTCTCAAAATGTGGGTCACCTCGAAGGGAAGAGACAACCTGCTTCTCATGAGAGCTGATGTTAGCATCAGACTTGAAACTTGGCTGAGGATCGATCACAAACCTCAACACGGAATTTTGGGCACTTAAGTTCCCTTTGGCCACGAGGGTCTGAAGTCCCCCACCTCCATTCACCACAGGGTTGCTTCTCCACCATGGCATACCAGTGAGCTTAGGTGGCCACACCTGGTGGACCAAAAAGACCACTGCACCCAACAGTGAGAGGAGATACAGAAGCTTAGCTATGTGTGTGCAGCAGTGGCGTCGTCTCCACTGCATGTTTCTGATAATGGTCACACCTACGAGGCAGGTCGTCAGCAACTTCTGACAGGATACAGATTCCTTAAGGGGAAGTGAACAGTATGTGCTGGGTTGCTGAAGGACATTTCACCATGTTTTATTTTAAGTGTCTTTACTGAGGCCCAGTGATTACCTAGAAGAGACAACAGAGTAGACATCTCTTTAATAAAACTGATAATCATCATATAAATCCAGTCAAGCTTCTGTAACAAGTGTTTAATATCGACAGTAGATGCAGTATCTGCTAACATGTTAAAGATGCTAGACACAGAGGATTAGAACTTTGGGGTGGAACTCTCCCTCCGGAAAATAATCTGATGCATATCTAGGTTTTATACAGAACGAGTCGGATGCAGTTCTGTTGTTCGTGTCAGCTGTAGTTTTATCTGGGGATTCACAGAAATCACTTGTTTGAAGCGGACCTGCTGACAACTTTGTTCAGTGTTTCACTTGGCATCTGTTAACAGCTGTACCCTAGTTATAACCCCACCCAACAGAAACATTTAATAAACTTTCCACTTCCTTCTCAGTGCTCTGTTTAGGCAGCAAAAAGCAGACAAAGTTTGGGACTGTTGGACTGTTTCTTTTGATTTGTAGAGTACATCAAATGTCTAAAAAATGTCTCTCTAAAGGGGTGATAACAGTTTGAATAGAGAGATGTTGCAGGTAGCCAACAGGCAGTTGTACATTTATCAGTCAGTAAAACTCTTAGAAGTTGCTGTCTTACTGAAACTTCTCTCAACTTGAGAGTTTTGCTTTATAACCGGATACAGTAGAATGGCTTCGGTTTGTGCCCCCCCCCCGCCCCCTAACTGAATTACACAGTATCTTTCTTAAAGGGTCCCGACAAGACAAAGCGTGGTTTGTGAGAGCTGAAAAGACTTGAACTGAAATTCAGTCAAGCACTTGCTTCAAAAAGGCACTCCCTTTATACAGGAGCGTCCGTGAAAAACAGATTTTTCCACTCTAAATAATTGTCTTGGTGTAACAGTCATATGCATCTCTATTCTCAGTGTTCATATTGTCAACTTACCCATTTTGGCATAAGCGCTCGTCTCTCTTTGGTATCCATCATTCAAACGTGATTATTTACAGTCTGCACACACTGATCAAGCTGAACTTTATGGCTCACATCCCTTTTCATTTCCTCTGCAGAGTGTAACAATTCAGCCTCTTCTCTGGCTGTTGCTCTGAAGGACTGTTTTTCATTGTCGTTATAGTCATCACAGGGAAATGTAGTTTTTTTTTTCTGTTCTTTCTTCTTGGATGAGCAAGACTGAACATGTGTCAGGAGATCCGATGTTGCAGTTTCTCGTTTTGACGCATTGTCCCAAGAGGCTTGAATCTAATAGTGCTGTGTTGCTACTTCTTATGAGCAAATTGAGAAGGGGGGCCGTAGCTGCCAGTTAGCTGCAGCCCTGGGTCATTCCACTGTCCTCGTTGTCATGTGGTGTAAATCAAATCGGCGTTGGCTAGAAGGGCTTGATTTCTGGATGTTGTGTAAGCCTTACATCTCTCCTTGAAGCTTTGTGCCCTATTTCCATTCTGAGGCTCGTTTCCTCGTCGATTCACGCACTCCATGCATCAGTGTCAGTGTTTTCTCCAATGTGCCCCCATCCTCTTTGTTTTCAGTTTCCTGTCCTCCTCATTCAGCAGCTTCTCACGCTCTGCTCGACCGTTGCTCTGTCTGTAAGAGGGGTGCAAACAGCGGGGGAGGAGGAAGAGGAACAGGAGGTAGCACCCTCAGTTGTGTGTTCGTTCTGAAAGGCAGCTCCAGGCTCGGTGGCATGACGCTCTTCAAACACGTCACGCCGTCTCTGCTGCTGTTGCTGGAGAGAGGAGAGAGGGGGGTTGGGCTACTGACCTATTTGTATTCACACCCACTCTCCAGAAAAGCGAGTGAAGTATCATAGAGATTTTGGGATGAGGGGAGGGGAGCTGAGGGGAGGAGTGAGATAATTCTTTGTGTCAGTACTTCCTCACATCTGATTTCTTAATCTCTCTGAAGGGAACATCTGGTTGCGTGCTCTTACTTGAGCAATGATGGACTGTAACTCGAACCTCCATGAAGTCACATTTAAGCGTCTCATGATAGCAGTTTGTGTTGGATGCTGATTCTAACAGAGATTACTGAAACAACGTTTCCATTGTGTGCGTTCAGTTGTTTGGCTGCAGTAACTGGGGCTACCTGTTCGAGCACAGAGAATTCAAACTTTTACAAACACAAGTGCTAATCTTCCCCCAATAACAACGCCTGTGCAGCTGCAACAGAAAATCAGCAACGAAATCTAAGTTTTTAGAATTTTTAATTTCTTTGGAGTTGACCGGGCAGATATAGGATTTTGATTTAAAATACCTGTTCTGTATTTATCTGAAGCCGTTGTATAAGTGTTACATGTCATGTTCAAAAAAACCTTTTTCCCATATCGCCCGGCCCTACTTGAACCATATTATGGAATTTGCTAAACTATCAAATTGGCAGATCTGCTGCTCCATGAGGGCTCTCCTCACACACCGCATGGAAAATTTCACGTTCTAAAATTCTATTCTAAGAATTTTTATGATTTTTACAAATATCTTGGCGCTCTTTCGTGGCAGGTTGAGCTCTGAAACCCCCCCTTTGTCCAAACATTCTTTGACGATAAAGGTGATTTTCTGTTCTGTTTATTCACTCAAATAGATAAACTCATATTTAGGAAAGATGAGATTCTCGCAGGACTTGGGTCATTTTAGGCTGTTCACTCTTCTGTGCGTCCCATTTTCAGGAATTGTCACAAATGTGTACTCTGAACCAAAAGGATGAACTGATTAGACTTTGCTTGTTACATGTCACTGTGATCTCGCAGACCAGTTCAGTATTTATAAGCTGAATAAGACATAAGTTCACAAAGATGTCTGATTCAATAGAATTATGCAACAAAGATGTTTCATTTCCAAAATGTCAAATGTTTTCTCTGACATCATATTGTTATGCAACGACTCCGTCTTGGTCATTATTCAGCACTGTTGCTCAGGAACAGAAGGGGAGACAGTGACCTTATTGGCATTTATTACACTACTGGAATTGGGGGCAATCTTTGATGCTCACCTTGAACTGTGATGATTTTACGGATCATCTGTGCTGCCGGGTTAAGGATGTGTCCGTGAGGCCTGCTCTCATCATGCTACACCTTTGTGTTCTCTTTGTTTATTGGATTTATTGGCTAAACCTGAGTTGAAAAGCCTTCACTACTTTCTGTATATTAATAGTGTGGACAGAGGCATGGGTATAAATTTAAAATGGTCTTAATTATTCGTTATTTTTTTCCTGCAGCAGTGCAGATTTTTTGTCAGGTTTGGAACTGCTTTTTTTTGTCAGAACAACACGCGTGATCCTTACTGAGCCGTTTTTGTATCGTTTGCTGTGTGTCGGACACAAAGTTCGACCTTCTGTCAGTGTCAGTGTTAGTTTGTCCCCTGGATGTTTTTCTGAGATTAGGCAGTCCAGCTGTAGGAGTGTATCTAAATTCCTGCCAGACTGTGACCTCTGGTGTGGTCACACCTTTTCCCATCTCTGCTCTCTGCACATTCTTTTGGAACGGAATCGGAACTCTATTATCATGCAGCTTTCATCACACTTAAATGTTTTAATGAAAGCTTCCATGTTTTTCATGGACAATTCTACTGAAGTAGAAAATGAGACGTGAGCTTTCAATGGAACTCTTCCCATCTTCCCATATCCAAACTCTTTGTCTATATTTTTTCCCTCTTGAAATGTTTTATACCAGTTATTAACCATTATGTTGATTACCAAAGACACACTATCAAATGCTTGTGTGTGTAACCTTGGACTGCTGTGTTTTCCAGGAAGGAGCGTCTGCTCGGAAGGCCCAGACCCCAGCACTGCAGCCCGTCCCTCGTCCAGGTTAGTGTCTGATTCTAAATGTTCAGCCATTCAGTGTGACGTGTTTCTTTAGTTATTAAACAGCCCCGACTGTCCTAAAGTGTACACGTCTTTCTGAAAAGAGAGTCAGCCGGGAGAATTTTTGTTTTTACAGACTGATGATGATAGCAGAGAGTGGTTGGTGGCTCTCGAGTCTTGCAGACGCTGGCCAGAAGACAAATACCTTAACAAAACTTGAGCATGCTTGAGGCGACTGGGGAGGGAAAGGACTCCCTTTTAACAGGAAGAAACCTCTGACAGAACCAGACTCAGGAAGGGTGGCCATCCGCCTCGACCAGCTGGGGTTTGAGAGGACAGAAAAGAGGGGATAACAAACACTACAACACCAGGGAAACAAAAGTTAATGACAACAATAATGCCAAATGTACATTATGTCATATGAGGAAATAAAAAAAGATCAGTTAGATTAGATTGTGGGAAATTGGCCCAATGTGTGACACTGACATGGGACCAAACCAAGAAAATGTGCTCCTGATGTGTGTCTGAAGCAGCGCCAGTGAAAGGACTTTTTGTGAGGAGAGAAGAATCACAGCTGTTCAGCTCCTCAACAAGTTACTCCCTCAGCTTTTTCCCTTTTTCACATGACAGAACAACAAAGCAGCATCAGTCTGGGACACATTTGCCTGACTGCGGAATATAGACGATGATGATGGTCGAATGCTGAAGTTGAGCCGTCGTTGTTGTGCATTTAGAAACTTGAAAGAAAATCATGAAAAATCTTTTTTTTTTTTTCTTTGTCGGGGGTGTGGGCAGGGCTCTGTAATTATTTAAGGTGGTAGTCCAGTGAAATGAAAAATATTCTTTTAATTTTTTTTTTTTTTAAAACATTTTAATCTGTTCTTTGTATTTCTGTATCTTGTCTTTTGTCTCTAGTTTCACAAGCCAGACCTCCACCAAATCAGAAGAAAGGTACATTTTCGTAATTATATAAAATACACTTGACGGTACATGTGGTGTGTAATGTAATACAAGCACCAATTTACAGAGCATAGTCTGATGCGTTCTCCTAATCTGCTGTTTCTTTTTTTCTCTGCAGGGTCCCGGACCCCCATTGTCATCATCCCGGCCGCCACCACCTCACTCATCACAATGCTCAATGCTAAAGATCTGCTGCAAGATCTAAAGTAAGTTTAAGTGCTTGTTGCTTTGACCATGGGAGCAGGTGGCAGTGTGATACAGGAAGTGTGCTGCCATCTCATAGCCGGTTTGTAATTTGCTCACAAACGGCACAGTCCTGTGTCGTTCCGTTAATATCGCTTATGATTTCAAGAGACTCGTGTTTGAGCTGAGAGTCTTTACTGGTTTCTCCATTTGAGTTCATTACAACTCAGAGGATTTGAGTTATTGGCTGACGCGGTTAAAACACCTCTATGGAGGACTGCAACTGCCGTAATGCGAAAAAAAAGATGCCCCCAGAAAAATATACATTGTATACACATAAATCTGTTTATGATGATAAATGCTATTGAAATTAAGTAAATTTGAATTCGATTTTGATTTAATTTGCAAAATAATCCTATAAAATGTGAAAGAATGTGTGCTTTAATTTGAAATTGCATTCATTTAAACTTGTGTTAATGTTGCTTTTTATTTAAAGATCTGCAGGCAACTCCCACGTAGTGGTTGAAAACTATAAAAGAGGTGTACTCGTCATTTTCCTGTGTTTTTTGCACAATGTGTAACTATATTGAATAAAAGCCACTGGCTTTGGTTGTAATGTTGTTTAACTCCTGTGGATATTTAGCTGGACACACTAATACTTGCAGCTAACCTGGAGCATTTTATTTCATGTCATCTATACAATGTTACTGCTGTGGGGAGCTTAAAAAAACACTTTCCCATGGAAAATCTTTACAGTGAAGACTGTTAGTGCAACTCAGTACACACTTGATCAGACAGAGAAATCCAAAGCTTAACGCACCAGCAGTGCCCACTTCTGACCGCCAAAGTTTGGCTGGGAGCTGGTGATTCTGGCAAAAGGTTTAATGTCTGAGAAACAAGTGGCACAGCCTAAAAGAAATGAGAGAATTAGAAGGTAGAAAATCAAGAGAGAATGGGGAATATTAAAGGTAAAACTTTGTTTGGGTTGCACCAGGTTCGTCACTTCAGAAGAGAAAAAGAAGCAGGGCATCCAGCGTGACAATGAGGTTCTGCTTCAGAGGCGCAAAGATCAGATTCAGCCCGGTGGTACCACATTAAGCGTCACTGTTCCGTATCGTATCATCGACCAGCCGCTCAAACTGGCTCCACAGGACTGGTGAGCAGATTTTGAAGATTGCTTTTTTCCCACACATGAGCTGTCTGTGAAGAGAACAAGACTTTGTCACAGTATGAAACGACAGTTTGAAAGCTCCTCTGACGGCTCAGTTGGTGACAAGAATTTTAGATATGTGACAAATGTGAGTCAGGATGCTACTGGCAGCAGCTAACATGCCCGTTTGTGCACCACAGTGGCATTCAGTTGTTTTTTGTGGCAGAATTTGATTTCTGACTCAGAAAGCAGAGCAGCCAAGCAGGTGCAGTTCAGCAATAACATTTAATGTCACAGGGCTCCAGAATGCCACAATTTAGTCACGTTTTAATTCACAGTATCATATTTATTCATTTGTTTTTATGCCACATCTGTGCTGTTAAAAGTTGGTAGGATTGATACTCATAACAGAAACTAATGTGTAATATTTAGCTACATTCTAAAGTTCCACCAGTGAGAGTTTAGCAGTTCTGATGTTTGCAAACAGTAGAAATTAGGAGTTCTTCAGCTGTCAGTGCTGCTGCTGCTGGGAATTGGAGCAGCTTCATGTATCCAAGGATACACTCAAGCCATCAGTCTCACACTGTCAAGCCTTCGCGCTGCTCTTTCAGCTACGTTGATAAGTGGATGTGTGTTTTTGCAGGGATCGAGTGGTGGCCGTGTTCGTGCAGGGACCTGCCTGGCAGTTTAAAGGCTGGCCGTGGCTGTTGCCCGACGGATCTCCTGTCGACATTTTCGCCAAGAGTGAGTGACTCATACTGTCAGGTTTATTGAGAAATGGTTAGCACCGTTTCAGCAAAGCAGCTGCAGCTGTAGGTAACTAATGCTGATAAAGTATCAGCAACATTCAGATTTAGTTTATAATGTGATGAGCCTTTGTGTCAGTGTCTTGAGTCTCTGCCCAGCTGAAGTTACATTGATATCAGCAAAAAGAGCCTGAACAGGAATCTAAACGGAGCCTATCTTTAAATTTTTTCCCCAACGTGATCCGATTCCACCCAGTTCTCCTGTTTATATTATTGGCTTTAGAAATTCTTTGCAGTCTCATTGGTCAGGTTCAAACCGAAGTTGTGAATACATTTTTCCCTCCAGTTCGAGCTTTTCATTTGAAGTACGATGAGGCAAAGACGGACCCCAACGTACAGAAGTGGGATGTGACCGTCCTGGAGCTGAGCCGCCACAGGCGCCATCTCGACCGACCTGTCTTCCTGCGCTTTTGGGAAACCCTTGACAGGTTTGGTTTTTTTTCCCCCCTTTTTATTCACCTCCTCTTTTGTCCACACACCTGATCCTTTATTGTGTACATTGTAATTTATCTGGCACATACTCACGTTGATTTTTCCTCTCTCTGGTTTATCAGATACATGGTGAAACATAAATCTCACCTCAGGTTCTGAGCCCAGATCAGAGTTCATCTCTGAAAATCCCACAGATTGATTCAACAGCCTTCCAACTCTGCTCAGTCCACCTCCAGTATCCAAGCTGCCAACCCATCCTCCAACATGATCCCTGTTTTACTATGAAGAAGAAGAAGAGGAGTGAAGGTCAACAGTGGACTCCTCATGCAATGTGCTTCGATGCTCTTGACGTTAGAGCAGAGATTTTTATTTTAATTGTTTCCTCATGTTTTCAGGTAGTTCAACAAAAATACCAAAACGTGTTTGATACAAAAAGATTGTGGGAACAATTTATTAAGCGACATGAGGTCGGAGGGAGAAATTTTCCTTTTTGTCAGTGAGGAAATTTGTGGTTTCAAGTCAAAACTGTTCAGACTGAGGAAAACGTGAAAATAATTTGAGGCACATACAAAGCAGCCATTGAGTTTGAGGGACGAGACTTTCTTACGTTTTTTATTTAGCGTGTTTGTGATCTGAATGTACATATATGATGAAACCTGTGAGAGCCAAAGCTCTTTGAGCAGAGACGAGGGTTCGCAGATAAGTGATTTCTTCATATGTTAGAAAATTTCTCTGCTCTGGCTCAATGAACAATCTCAGTCAAGCAGTATGTTCATAGTGGAGTTTCTGACAGATCAGGACATTTATTGGTCATGCAATGACTCTGTTAAAGTCTTCTTTTTTGTTGGTGTTGTGCTAGGTGAGAGAAATGATTGAAAGTATTGCTTTAAGTCATCACATGGACATAGACAATAAAGCCTCTGAGACAAATACTGTGTGTTGTCTGCTGTCAGACTGGTTAGACTGCTAAGTTTATTCATATTTATATATTATTTATATATTGGTAACATTATGCAAAGATATGAGTAGCACTCTTAAAAAGGAAAGTTATACCTGAAGTCTGGAAAAAGGATTTAGAAAGATCACCAAAGAATTTCATCTTCCATTGACTGGAATGTATCTACAAGTGACATGGATTTCATTTACGTGTTAACTTATCAGTGAAAATGCACATCCTCGCCAAAGAAAAGTCACCATTCCGATTCAACTATGGAAATATCTGAGAGTCTCGCATTGGAAAAGTACTTACAGTGCATGTTCACATGGCAACAAGTTATGTAACCCTTAGTTATGCAGTGAGTGGATTCATTCCTTTAACAGCCATGGAAAAGATGTTACTCTGTTTCTGAAGTTTGAAATTATTAGTCTGCGTCAAGCAACAAAATAACTGAGGATGTTATTAAAAAAAAATACAAAAATTGGGTAAGGACTCATGGAGTCTGTTATCTGGACGGATAGCAGTGAATGATCATTTTTGAGGAAGAACTGTGGTCTAAAGGAAGTCTTGAATGATTGCGACGGGAAATCATTTAAATGTTTGAAATAATTTTAAAAAGCAATTGAACTCACAGCAATGCTTAATGCTGAAAGTAAGAGCATTTCCCCAGGAACATTTAGAAGATACCTCAAGATCATTTAAAAAAAAGGCTTGAATTTGCCCAAGCGTCATCATTGGACTCTGGACCATTATGTCCAGACGTACGGTATCGTGTTCCAAAGTGATGGGCACATCAGGGTGAGAAGAGCACCAGATCCTGCTCCCATCATGTCTAATGCCTACTGTACTAGTATATGGGTGCAACATTATGGTCTGGGGCTGCTTCAGTTGGTCAGGTCTGGGTTCAACAAAGTTATGTCTAATGAAATTTAGGTCCATTGACACCTTGAATATACGGAACGACCAAGATTTTCTTTCCTGATGGCATGGGCATATTCCAAAATGGGAATGGCAGGAATTATCAGGCTCAAATTGTGAAAGAGTGGTTCAGGGAACATGAGATATTTTCACCCCACTGAGAATCTTTTGAAAGTGCTGTAGATAGCTTTAAAAAAAAAAGAGGCCCGACCCTCCCAACAACGACTCCCTTTTAACAGGAAGAAACCTCTGGCAGAACCAGACTCAGGAAGGGTGGCCATCCACCGCGACCAGCTGGGGTTTGAGAAGACGGAAAACACTAAACACCCGTTTGTGCACCACAGTGGCATTCAGTTGTTTTTTGTGGCAGAATTTGATTTCTGACTCAGAAAGCAGAGCAGCCAAGCAGCTGCAGTTCAGCAATAACATTTAATGTCACAGGGCTCCAGAATGCCACAATTTAGTCACGTTTTAATTCACAGTATCATATTTATTCATTTGTTTTTATGCCACATCTTATGCTTATAATATAATGTCAACACACTATGATTAGTACATGGCATTCAACGTGTAGAAAGAGCCAGTGTTGTGCCGGAAACACACCTTACAGCTGAACATTCATGTTCCTTAGTACAGCTGACAACTGAACCTATTCAAGCAAAGCTGGCTTCATCATTCTAGCAGAATGCATGCACGCAGGCGAGCATAGAGGTCGAGACTCAGCAGAGGAGGTGGAATGGATTTGAGGAGTGGCATAAGGTTACACTGAAAATCTGAATGGCTCGTTGAATTAGGGTTGTGTTTTTTCTGTGTTTTTGGATTGGTAGTGACATCAAACACCCAAATAAAAAAATAAGTTATTTTTCCATCATTTATCCCCTTCAAGAGTTTTTTAACCAAAAAGTTTTAGGAAGTTTTTTTCAGTATCCCTTTCTAATCTTCATTTATGTGACTTTATCATCACTTTGAATTCAGAGGACTTTAGAGGTTATTTTATTATGACAAATAGTATATCTTAGGGCAGTGTTATATTTATTTAAACCTGGGAGAATAATTGGCTTGAAACTACCAAACACACCCCTCTAAGTGTCTGTTGAACAATCGGATAAATCCTATTGGTTTGTTTGTGTTTTTTATTTCATACTCATATTTACATTGATTTTGCCGGTTATTGGATGTTTTACAATGATCCTGATCATGCTTACAAGCAGAAATGCACTGGTCAAAAAGAAAAAAAAGTAAAAAGCTCATTTAAAATGGACTGAGGAAAAGTGGAACACTGGTCAGAGGTCAGAAGGTCAAGGTCAAATCTATTCATATAGCACATTTAAAAACAACCAAGGTGTTTTACAGATTAAAATATCAAAACAGTCCAAAACAAATGCTCCTGAAAACAAATGCCGTGAAACACAACTAAAGTCAAATCAAATCTTTAAATTCTGTTTGTCTCCCTTTTACCATTTGATATGTTTTCTATGTTCTGTTGTGAAGAAATATATTGATTCATAAGATCAGCAAATCACTGGAATCAAATTTTTATTCACATTTTTACATAGGGGCTGCACGGTGGTGTGGTGGTTAGCACCGTCGCCTCGCAGCAAGAGGGTTCCAGGGGCCTTTCTGTGTGGAGTTTGCATGTTCTCCCCGTGTATGCGTGGGTTCTCTCCGGGTTCTCCGGCTTCCTCCCACCATCCAAAAACATGCATGTTAGGTTAATTGGTGACTCTAAATTGTCCTTAGGAGTGAGTGTGCATGGTTGTTTGTCTCGTTTGTCTCTATGTGTGGCCCTGTGATGGACTGGCGACCTGTCCAGGGTGTACCCCGCCTTTCGCCCGATGACTGCTGGGATAGGCTCCAGCCCACCCGCTACCCGATTAACAGATTGACGGTATAGAAAATAGATGGATGGATTTTTACATAATGTCCCAACTTTTTGTGAATTTGACTTTCTAATGACAGGATTTGATATCAAAGGGCTCATTCTTAAAAGTTTTCTGTGTGACTGGTAACCTGAATCTGTTTTTCAATTTATTTTCCCAAGACGAAAGCTCCTGCCTTCCATCAACTATACCTGATGGTAAATATAAAGAAACCCAAAATGGCTGGTATGAAGAAAATCACATAATTACAGTAGCATGTCACAAAGGATATGACACTGTATAAATGGGAAATGGTCTCCTCTGCCTGTATGTGAGAGTAAGTTTGTCCAAACATCAGGTTAATTTAAAGCAGACTCAACCACATAAACATTCAAACATTCTTATCAATGCGTCTTGATCTTTTTTTTTCATAAACTTTGATAAAGATTGTGCTTCTCTTTTCTTTTACAGAAAGAACTGATGCATGTGGTGTTCCTCCTAAATTTCCCCATGCTGTAATCATTCCTCAGGGACCCCAGGACATGTTTGCTTCAGATTCTGAGCTGCAATATGAATGTGAGAATGGATATGTGGAAGACAGAGCAGACACCAAAAAATCCATAATTTGCAGGTCCGGAATCTGGATTGGTGCCCCATCATGCAGTAAGTGGACAAAGTGTTCAACAGTGCAGTAAAACAATATTATAGTACAAAAGAATGACACGGTGGATCTTCAGTGAGGGGAACAGGTGGAGCATAAATCACTGTTTTGCAGCCAGCAGATGAAACTGTTTGCTGCTTTTCTTTCACTCTTCAGTCCAACTAACCCTGAATGTTCTCAGTAAGGGTTCAATTTGTAGGATTGTGAAGACCATGTTACTGATGCTACACTCTACCTCATGGCCAAATATGGCCTGCTGGTGTGCTCTGAAAATTCTTTGAATTCACTTCAAGTTTATTCATACAGTTAGAAAAGATACAGAAAAAGTACAGTGGGAAGATAAAAACAATAAACCTCAGTTGGAACTAGACTCAAGGCGGACAGCCGCTGCTTTGACTGCGTGGTGGTTGGAGACTGGGTGGTGAGAAGAAACAATAAACATGAGCATCCTTGTCTGTTGGACGGACCAGTAACGGCAGGTCACAAAGATATGGCTGTGGAGCCAAAGATGCCTGCAGGTAGAGAAAAGCACTGACTACGGGGAAAAGACAAAAGTGGATCAGACTGAGCCGAGTCAACTTTATCTATAAGCTTTAGGGGAAACAAATATCATTAATCTAATTATGAAGGTGGAAAGTGTCTATCTCCAGAACCCAAGCTCTGAGCTGGTTCCGCCAGAGAGGAGCTTGATAACTAAAAAGGTTCCAAAGGAATTTGGAAAATATGAAGTTATGAGGAATATAAGAGATAATGGATCTTGGACATTTAGGATTTAATATGTGAGGCAAAGTCTTTAAATTCTCTTCTGAATTTCAGAGCAAGCCAATGAAGAGAAGTTAAAACTGAAGAAATATCTTTTCATCTTTTGGACAGATGGCCTAACATTTGACTTTGGAGGCCAAAGGACATTGTTCCAGAAGACTTGTGAGTTGTTTACATGCAAATTTACAAATCTAAGCCGTGCTGCCATGTTTTATTTAGAGAGAAGAGGCTTTCTCTTGCAACCTACTTAAACAAACTTGTTCAGTCTTTTTCAGACAAACACACCAGATAATGTGGTTGGGAGTTTAGGCACATGTGTGAAAGTAACATTTTTTGGGATATTTTTGTAAAAACAGTAAAACAAAAGTGTATGTTTTTCTGTTTCTTTTGTCACTGCAAATTAACCAAATAAAACTACATATCAACACACGGTCACTAAAAGCATGTTGATTCTGTCACTCTGCTCTAATAAAATCCTGATTTTATAACTGCAGCGTCATCTGACAAAATCACCAATCAAGTGACTTAAAGATGATGTCTGTGCAGTGAATCTGGCAATACAGAGACTGACAAAATCACAGACAAAATGAGGTGTGGCACAATGTTTTGAACTGTTTTGAGCAGAGTCCACAGCGTCATAGCATCAGATGTACTTCGCCCCAAAAACTCCATTCTGCTCCTGAGCATGTGTAATAGGTTGTGGTCCAGCTGTGCATGTGACTGTGCTGTGTGATGGTGTATGATCATAGTTAACCATCTACAAAGTTATGAATATGGCAGTGCTGGTTTTCAATCATAATGTCTATCAATGATATAATCTGAATAATTATCTGGTCTGTTTCTGCTTATCATGTCAAGATCCATCCTGTGTGATAAACCCTGGGAGGTATCCTCGTTACAATTTACTCCTATCTTCAGCTATGTATTTAAATGAGGATGAGACAAAGTATCTGCTCACTTCATCAAACTGCTTTCTCTCGGTGCAAATACAGAACAGTGCAACTGGGTTGGTGTAAGTATAAAGACAACATTTTAAATTGCCACAATGCTTCAGTTCCAGTGCCTTTTTCAGCCAAAAGCATGTCTACGTGATTATACGGAATGACCAGCTTTTTCCATCAATAGATCTTCTGTATTCCCAGATAACAATGGCAGGATTAATTGGGGTGAGGTTTATGGAGCATGAGAGATCATTTTAAGCTCATGGACTGGCAGGTAGCATATGTACACAAAGACTTAGGCTGACTGAGACTAAGTCCGAGACTAAGACTGATTCACTCAACGTTGCTCCCTTTATGTTTTTTCCCTATTGTCAGCAATAATCCAATGGAAACAATCAACTCAAGTTGGACTGAAAAATGAGAACATTTGGTCAGATTGGCCTGAGATAATCATAAACATCCAATCAGGTCCCCACCCTCCGATCGATTCCTTCATGATTGTCACCAAGCAGATAATTTGGTTACAGGAATTCCCTTGGCCGATCAGTATAAATTCCCAATTATATATCTATATCTGTATCTTTATTGCAAAATAAGGGGACTGTCCAAACTCCACTCACCCTTGTTAGGCAAATGTAACTGCAGAAATATTCTTTAGATTTTGTTAGGGTTTGAGTATTTTTTTATTTGTTTGTCTTGTCTCGGCTTTTCTGTGTTGGTTTTATTCCATATTTTTAAACTATTTATTCCTGATTTACTTTTTAGTGTATTGTTCCTCTCATTGTTTGTCTTTGTTGTTGTTTTGTTTTTGTCTGTACTCTTAGTTCTGTCTTGCCTCAGTTCTGTTTGATTTCTAGTTTACGCTTCGTTATCCAGTGGCTGTCCTCAGTTCCCCTGTTTGGTCCTCAGCTCCACACTCACCTGTTGCTAATTAGTCTCAGCTGCAGTATTTATGCTTCTTGGTCTTTGTCATTGTCAGATCCTCGCAGTTGCTGTTTTCATGGTTATTCTCTGGTACACTGTGTAATTTAGCTTTTGTTTTCACAGTTTAGTTTATGATTTCAGTTTTTCAGTTTTCCTTGAGCCTTCAGTTTTCTGTCTGCATTTTGGTCCTCTTCTCACCACCACCAAACCGTAACAGATTTATATCAGAAGCTATATCGGAGAAGAAAAAAAAACAACTAAAAGAAAAGAAAAAAAACCTTGTGTAACCTTGTTAATGACAACAGAGAGTTCTGCTGACACTTCACCTGAGTGTCCAAAACATAAGGCTGTAGGTCCGATAACACAAATACAAAGTCAATCATCGACCTTTAGCCTAAGGTGGCCTGGTAACGGGTACATTTACACCTTATGTTTGAACATGGTGTTTGTAATGGACGATCTATGACAAGCACATAAGTCCAAAAAACAAAATACCCCTCTGATTCAGATCAGGGAAGCTGTTCCTCCCAATCACCCCTCTCTAGGTCACTCCATCATTGTCAACACGGACATTAAAGTCCCCCAGAAGAACAAGGGAATCCCCAGGTGCCACCCCCTCCAGGACACCACCTGGAGACTCCAAGAATGCTGGGTAATCTGAACTTCTGTCTGGTGCACAAACAACAGCCACCAAGCCTGGCTCCAGTGAAGTGCCCCGGTTTCCCTTTTCTGGGTAAGGTGACTTTAATATTCTGGTGCCGCTCCATTGAGATCTTTGAATCACTCTTAGTGGGGAACTGCCATGGGAAACCCTACCAGGGGCTAATGCCACAGACAACACAGCTCTCAGGATCATGGGAATACTCAAACCCCTCCACCACATTAACAGTCCAAACAGTTCATATAGCAATTAAAACATAATAGTTGTCAGTGGCCCAGTAAGAAATGCTTCGCTCTCATAATTAACTTCACACTAATGCAAGTAAATTTCAAAACTCACAGCAGCAAGTAGTACAGCTAATAGAACAGGCCAGCAGCTGTGAGATAAAATCTGGTGTGTGAGCAGACAGTTACTGTCACGCTTGCTTTCTGCCATGGGATTGTTGCTGCATAGAGACTGAAATGGAACTCAAAAGACACTCAACAAGGATGGACATCCCAAGAAAAAATGTTCACACTAAAGACAGCTAGGTGTGTATTTTGGATTTATAGTTGACCGAAAGTCTTTGCTTTAATGATACTGAGAGACATCTGAATTTGTTTGAAATTCATAGATATAATGTTGACACAATGTTGTCCGCTGTGTTTTTATAAAAAAAATTTTTTTAATTCTTATAGTACTTTAGCTCAACGTACCAGATAGGCCTGTAATGCTCCAACTCTGAATGGTGGTTACTTTCTCCCTGAGATGGAATCTTTTCCTCATGAAACAAAGATCAGTTATTCCTATGATAATGGACTTAAACCAGTAGTGAAAGGCTGGTGGGCAACAAGCACATGTCAAAATGGCAAATGGTCTCATGAACCACAATGTATAGGCAAGTTTTTGATAAGGTAAGGTAAGTTGATATAAAATGTTTTCTAGAGGGGATTAGAGAGCTCATCTTGGCAGTATTAGTGGTGTATATACATGTAATAAGATACTCAATAAGACAATGCAAGAAATCATTTAAGAAAGAAATAAACTGCTATACTGTCTACAATTTATGGATCATTCAAAATAGTCATCAAGTAACTAAAATGTTATAAAGGAGCAGCCTCATATTTCAATACACTTACAGAGCAAGTCATATGTGGTCGTAACTTCTGTCATTTATTCATGTTAATTTATCAGAAGATGTTCAGAAACGAGGGCTCACCTCATACGTTTTTTCTACTTATTCTCTGATCTTCTCTTTTTAACTGAGATGGAATCGTCTGTTCTTTTAATCCACAGATGAAAAAACCTGCATTCCTCCAAATATTCCCAATGCAAAATACACTGAAAGCTCAAATGGTTGGTAAGAGGAGGGACATGCAATAGTAGTAACACGTAAAGAAGGATATGTAGACAAAAACCTGGATGCTACTGCATGTATAGGTGGAGCATAGTTCCCTGTGCCTGTCTGTGAGAGTTTGTGTTTTGCTTCATTTGGCCATAGATCATCTTTTCCGGTTTCCTACTTCACTTATTATTTGCATTCACAGAAAGTAACACCGCGTGCAGTGAACCACCTAATTTCCCCCCTGCAGTCATCATTCATCAGGAATACCAGGACGTTTTTGATGCAAACTCAGAAATAGTGTATAATTGTGAAGGCGGCTATGGTACGGAGGATGGAACCACTGTCAAATCTATCTTTTGCATTGGTGGAAACTGGTCTGAAGGCCCAAAGTGCAGTAAGTGGACAATAAAGACTGGCTTTTATCAGCTTTTATCAGTATGTTTGTATTAATAGTGGATAACATGAACATCAATAAATATCATAATTCAGGTTAACAGAGAGAGTTGTCACAGCAATTTTTGGACAAGGACCAAGAAATGTGCTTTTATGTATCAATAGCTGGGATGTTTTTTTCACTTTCACTCATAAAAAATCATGCTTTTTATTGCCAGAACACATGTGCACGACATTGGACAAAAACTTATTATTGTGTAAGTCCGACCAAAACTGGACTTTTGCAATAGATTTAAACATGTTAGTCCAAACGAAATCATACGAAACAAAGTTTCTGAAAAACTGGGCTAACACACCCATATAATGCAGTTGGGGACTGAATCACTCAGCTAGACTCAAATGAGCCTCGGAGCTTCATACGTGCTTCAAAGTTTCATCTTTTTACATCTATTTTTAAGGACAGTAAATTATAAGTGTATATGATTTTTTTTTTTAAATCATAGTACAACTGCTCTCATTCACATGTTTTCCTGTTTCTTCGTTTAGAAATTATGACTGAAAATAGTCTCATTAAGACAGCAAAGTCATCATTCAGGTAATTTAAAAATAATGTCTGCACAGTGTCATACATGTACAATGATCTCCAAAAAAGAATAGGCCTACTAAAGGGTTGTGTGTATGTTTACTCACAGTCTACAACAACACGGCATCAGACATGCTTCAGCCCATAACTCGATTCCCCTCCTGTGCGTGTATACTGAGACAAGTGCCAAGCCAACTTGTTACCGCTGCTACATACTACTGTGCATCTAACCATGCTGACTGTTTTGAGCTAAATCACAGCAGTAATAAAACTGTAACATCATAAATCTGAGAGCTGTTGTGTGGGCTTAATTTCTAAGTAGAGAGCAGAAAGTTCTCATTTCTAAATGGTATATCAAAACCCAGAGGGATATGATCATACTGTATCACGAAGGATAGATATAGACCGGTACAACAAGCATCACCCATGAGCTCTTTCCCATTAGCACTACTTAACAAAGGCATCAAGTTGATCAGAGAAGAGGTACAGCTCTTAAGGAAACTGCCTTTGCTCCCTCTGTTATTTAGGAAAGCTTGAACTTTTATACATATTACTTTCCTTGTTGCATTTCAACTGGAAACTCCAAAGCACCTCCACAGAATCAGTGGCAATTAATCTGTCTTTCCTTCTGTTCTGTAAAGGTTGTAAACTTTGTTACTATCAAGTTGGGCCATTTTATAATTAAAAGCATTTACCTTAAATATCTCGACACAGACACACAGCTCATTTAAGGTCAGCTGGTTTGACTACAGAGATGTGAACATCAGTTGACTTTTCATTTCCATCTAACGAGTTGCCAACCTTAGAGCTCTAGTTGCTAGCAGAGGTGTCTCACTGACCAGCTGGTCCAAAGACAGTGGGTTAGTTCAGTGAGTTAGGATGTGTGCAAATTTCTTCATTTCCTGCAGCTAGTCTGTCAGTTATCAGCGCCCATTCATAATTGTCAAAAACAATAGCTGGTTTCAGCATGCACATAGTAACCATGGCTGTAACCATCTTGTCCCTTTTGCTGTGCCATACTGGTGGTGGACACGACATCTTCCTGTCGTGGAACACAGATATGAAATAAAGGTATGTCATCGATTTTGTTGGGAATCTAACTTCTTTGGAAAACGCAAACTTACTGTCATGAATTTTTAATGCTGTGGAAGATTAAAATATAACATATCACAGGGACAACTAACTGATGAGTCTGCTGTGTATCTTACAGGATATTCTACCATGTCCGGTTCAGATGGGGAAAACACTAAACCAGTCACAACAGGTAAAGAAGCAGATTCATTTCTTATTTTACGTTACATGTGTTGGTCAGTATCTCCATTAAACAGATCCTTTGACTGGGTTAAATGTATTTTTTATGTGTTGCTGATGGTTCCAAATCAGAGTCAATAATAAAGCTCATATTATCCTCTTTGAGGAGTTTGTTTATGAAGTGGGCTTAAATGTGCTGCTGATGAAAGAATATGAGATAGAAAGTTCAGTTCATCAACCAAGTTCATCTATCTGAAATAATGATCTGTTTTATGAAATACTTTTTTTTCTTTCCAGTTGATAAATGTGGAGAATTCCCCATAGTTGCAGACGGTGTTGTTCCCCAAGACAATCTCCGTTCTTTGCGGTACGAGTGCCTACAATTTTACAGATTAGTGGGCTCAGCGGAGGTGGCGTGTTACAGCGATGGCACGTGGTCAGCAGTACCCTCCTGCAGAGGTAAGTCAACACTAAAAGCTTTCATTCCAAAGATCTGTCATAGATATGGGGAAAATCTTCATTTGTATCTCTTTTGTACAGCCAACTACTGCTCTGTGAACACAGCTGATTATGACTTAGCAAATCATGGACTTGCATATTTCACAAATGGAGAGACGAAGAGACTGGATTGTAAGGATAAGTGGAGTTTTGATCGTTTTGCTTTGGTCGAGTGCAATGATGGAATAGCAAAGATATCCAAATGTTAGTATCACTTTAAGATCTTTATATTTAAATGTGTTTGAAAGATAAGAGGAGTAAGATCAGTGTTTCAGCAAAATCGGTGATTTCCCAGAATTTTTCCTGTCCAAGCTGCTGTCAGCTTTCATGACAATTATTATCCCTCACATGGAAAGTGGAAATCTGAAAACACTTGGAAGCTAAACTTGGTTTAGTGCATGTCTGTAGACTGAAAGCAATGAGAAACATCAAGCCTGACTCTGTGCAGAGGTCTCAAAGTCCACCTGAAAAAATATTTTCATGCTAACTACATTTGACTCTAACTCAGTCTGAAGTCTTCACTGGTTGTAGACAGAATTTTTTAAACTTTTTCAGACTTAAAGCCAATGGACGCAACAATATTTACTGATTTGTTGTTGAAATAAGTTATCTCCGGACAGTATTACAAGGTTATTATTATTTAACCAAATCATTTACTTACTTACTATCAACTTACTTGTCAAAGTTAATTAGCTAGAAGAACCAGCAAATTTCAGCTCATAATGTCAAATCAACTTAATAAATTTGTGTAATTTATGATAAAAACACTGATATGAAATGATTGTTACATACTACTTATATTTTGTATTAATAAAGCCTCCAGAAGAGTCTCATTATCATTCCATGCAGCCTTGACTATGAAGAAGTAATGTTGAAAACGGACAGGTTTCTGTAGGTTATCATTCACTAAGCACCATAATGTTTACACTTCTTAGACCTTAAAAAGATTAATTGACGAAAAATAAGCAGTGGTTACTAATACTGGAGAATGTGATTACTAGAATAGGACACAACAAAAACAAAGACAAGTGGTCCTGGTGGCAGATAGTGCAAGTCTGGCCTAAAGATGGTATATGGGTCTGGAGCCTATCCCAGCGGTCATCAGGCAAGAGGCGGGGAACACCGTGGACGGGTCGCCATTCCATCACAGGGCCACACAGAGAAAACAACCACGCTCACGCTCACATTCACTCCTAAGGACAATTTTAGAGACACCAATTAACCTAACATGCATGTTTTTGGACTGTGTGAGATCAATCATCAAGTCATATATGAAAAAAGTACAAATATGTTGATGCAACATTTCATTTCTCTATTTTCCCAATGTTCGCAACACAAGACATGTAAAATGAAATGATTCCAAGGTTACAACTGAATATCATTTTGATACAGAGTCAATTTCTAAGACAGTTTAAGAAAATTCTGCATCAATTTTCTCTTCCCATTTATTCTCTAACCCAAATCGCAACAAAATCTTACGACCAAATCAGTTGATAGGAATCAAAGGTTATTTGAAAGGCCTTTCCCAATATGCCTTGTTGTTTACTGCAGAGAGTCAGCAATGATTAACTGGTTGTAAACTGGACTATAGACTGGACTTAATTATAAATCAGATATTCTGAATTTACTCCTCTGCTTTGATTTACTGTAATGTTACATGGTAAGAACAGCAAATTTAAAAAAAATCAGTGCTGTTACTGTAAACTGAAGGAGGAAGAAACGAGACAAGATGCACTAAATTCTAATGCAATTAATGTATTTCCACTAATAATGATAAAACCCATGAAAATTAATGTAAAGTTTAAAAAAATTGTTACTTTGAAAAATAAAGTTATATGAAATGTAGACACATTTCAGAGCGATCACTTTTCTGCTGTGATGGATAAGAATGTTATATCCTGAGACAATGTGGATCAGTGCATCATTTATTCTGGGAATTCTCCCTGCTTGAGGTAATAGTTCAGTTCTGGAACGAAGCTGAGGCCAAAGTCAATGTAAACTCTGTTAGCAGCAAGAAAGAAATCATTTACTGGGAGATGGTTAGCCTGCTCCCATCCACTGTAGATCAATGATTTGGCATAACTTTAGAAATATTTAGACTAAAAAGACTAACTTACTCCTTAAACATCCAAAAAAGATCAATCTTACCAGATTTGAAGCAAATGGATCATTTCATAGCACCAAAGAGAGCATACTTTATGTGATCCTACTGGCTTCCAGGCCCCTTTAGCATTTATTTTTTGTATTAAAATTCCTGATTTTGAATAATTCTCCTCTATTTTCCCTTCCTGGCAACAGCAAATAGGCAAACCTCCAATGGTTCATGTACATGGTTTCATTCTCCTGAAGTTATATTGGGGCTATAAATGTAAAATGAAATGTGAATTAATTAATACACTTAGGTACCTTAATACCAAGCACTTCATTACACCAGTGACCAAAAAAAAGATGTATGGAAACTGTTCAATACGCTGATGGGATCACATCATCAAGCTTCTCTTCATTGCCTCCCTGTTAATTCTTCAATTCAATTCAATTCAATTTTATTTATATAGCGCCAGATTACAATTGTCATCTCAAGGCACTTAAGTAATATAGTCCAATTCAAGCCAATTGGAATTCAATTCATTGTAATCATAATCCAATTAATTCATATAGAGCCAATTCAAAAAATAATATCCTAGCTAAGGAAACCAACAGATTGCACCGAAACTTGTCTTCAGTCCAATCTCCCGTCCTGAGCGTGCCTGAGGCGACTGTGGAAAGGAACGACTCCCTTTTAACAGGAAGAAACCTCTGGCAGAACCAGACTCAGGAAGGGTGGCCATCCACCGCGACCAGCTGGGGTTTGAGAAGACAGAAAAGAGGGAAAAGAGGGGGGAAAAACACCATAACGCCATTCAAAGGATATCTGCAGGACCTGATATTCTTCTCCTCACATAAAGCTCTAAATAAACTAGCTCCATCTTAAAGATCTCATTGTTAGATGAATTTATTGATTTGATTTCATGATTATATGCATCCTTTCAGATTGCATAAACATTGGTTTTCTCAATAGCATAGCAACATCTGGCTATGTAGTTACTCACCTGTATATGTCTAGATTAGTGTACATACTGTAACTGGTGGTGTTTGGACCCAATTGCAGTACAAAGGAGTCAGAAGAAAGTGGTAAAAAGTTAAAGGCTTTACTGAGACTCTGGCAGACAGACAAAACTCGGGAGAACCCGAGAACTCCCCATCCTCAGGTTGTGAGGAAGGCGAGTTCGCCAGCGGGTCCACTGCCTCCTCCTCCGACAGGGAGTCCTCCCACTGGTCCGGGGCAGTGGAATGGCCAGCAGCAGGTGTCCTATGGCGAGGGCCCCTGCCGATGTTGCTGAGGGAGGGCTGGTCCGGAAAGATTTGGATGAGACCCCGGTCCACAATGTGTTGAGCAGGAACCCAGGATCTTTCCTCCGGACCGTAGCCCTCCCAGTCGACAAGGTACTGGCAGCCCCTTCCACGTCAGCGAGAGCGAATGATGCGGCGCACTGCATATGTGAGTCCCCCCTGGACATGGTGGATATGTTCTTCACGGGACTTAGAACAAATGAGAATGTCATCCAAATAGACGAAAACATATTTGTCGATCATGTCTCTGAGTAGGTCGTTGACCAAGGCCTGGAAAACTGCCGAGGCATTGGTGAGACTGAATGGCATCACCAAATATTCATAATGTCCGGTGGGCGTGTTAAAAGCAGTCTTCCATTCATCCCCCTCTCGGATGCGGACAAGGTGGTAGGCATTACGGAGGTCGAGCTTGGTGAAGATCATGGCTCCTTGAAGCAACTCAAAGGCTGAGGAGATGAGGGGAAGAGGGTACCGGTTCTTTATAGTGATGTCATTAAGTCCCCTGTAATCAATGCAGGGGCGCAGGGTTTTGTCTTTCTTCTCTACAAAGAAAAATCCTGCCCCAGCAGGAGACGACGAAGGTCGGATAATACCGGCAGCCAGGGAGTCATTGATGTAAGACTCCATGAACTCCCGTTCAGGACCAGACAGGGAGTACAGACGCCCCTTGGGAGGTGAAGTGCCAGGCATCAGGTCAATGGAACAGTCATAAGGCCGATGAGGGGGCAATGAAGTCACCTTAGTCTTACTGAACACTTGCCGGAAGTCATGGTACTTGGCAGGAACGCTGGACAAGTCAGGGCAGGAACTGGAGTGCGTTGTCTGCTGGGGTACAGAGGCCTCTTTAAGGCAGACCTGGTGGTAGGAGTTCTTCCAACTGAGGATGCCCCCTGTGGCTCAGTCGATGTGGGGGCTGTGTCGACGTAGCCAAGGGTAGCCTAAGATCAGTGGAATGTTGGAAGATGACAGGAGGTGAAACTGGATGGTCTCATGGTGGTTACCGGAAAGTAGCATGTGGACAGGAGAAGTCTGGTGAGTGACAGTCTCCAGAAGATGGCCATCAAGGGCTTTGGCAGGAATTGGGGTGTCAAGTGGAATCTTCTTAAGTCCGAGTTGTATGGCTAAGCTCTCAGCCATAATGTTGGCATCTGCACCAGAGTCTATAAAAGTGGGCAGGGTGTGTGCACCACCAGGAAGGAGGAGCTTGACTTGGAAGAGAGGGCGTAAGCTTGAGGAGGAAGACGTTTGCTGCCGTGTGACTCACCAGGACTTCCTCACTCACTGGTGAGCCCTGTCTTTTAACGGGCAGCGGGAGATAAAATGTCCAGCTTGTCCATAGTACATACACAGATTCCCCTTATGGCGGCGCTCTCGCTCTTCGGGTGTAAGCTTGGTGCGGCCCACCTGCATGGGCTCAGACTCTACACTATTATCCATAACGGGTAAAGAGGAACCGGAAGCAGATGAGTAACCTGGCCAGCGGGCTGGGTCGAGATGACCAGGAGATCTCTGGCCCACCTGGTATTGTGGAGCTTGAGAGCGAGAGAAGGAGGTTCTGTCTCCTCTCCCTTCTCCGGGCCTGTATGCGGAGGTCCAGCCGAACAGTAAGTTCAATGAGACTGTCCAGTGTGGAAGGTAGAGGATAGGAAACCAGTTCATCCTTGATGTAGTCTGCCAAACCATGCAGAAAAGCATCGCGCAGAGCCGCAGTGTTCCAGTCGCTTCGACGGGCCCTGGTCTGGAAGTCGATGGAGAAGTCAGCCACTGACTGGTTCCCTTGGCGCAGGGAGAGCAGATCACGGGCGGCATCAGATCCGGAAGCGCCCAACCCGAACACCATGCGTAGTTCCTCAGAGAAGGCCTGGAATGATGCACAACCGGAAGTTCGCCTCTCCCACTCTGCTGTTCCCCAGAGGAGGGCTCTGCCGGTCAGGTTGCCAATTACGTATGCCACCCTGGCCTCCTCGGTGGCGAACATGTAGGACTGCAGGCCGAAGAGTAAGGAGCAGGAGGTCAGGAATGAACTGCAGAGTTCAGGGTTTCCATCATATCGCTCAGGGATTCTCTCTCTGGGTTCGGAGATCATTCTGGGCTGTGGCAGAGCTGGAGCAGGAGTTTCCAGTGTGGGGACTGGAACTGCAGGAGGGTGAGTGGACATCAGCTGTTGCAACTGGGTGGAGAGGGCTGCAAAGTCATTGGTGTTGGCCTCTGTAGCTCGTCTGGCATCAGCCTCCTCCACTCTCTGCTGATGTTGCATGAGCGCGTGCTCAATCCTCTCAAACCGATCCTGTGGTGAGGGTGGTCCTGCTAGGTCCATGTCTGGCCAGATTGTACTGTAACGGGTGGTGTATGGACCCAATTGCAGTACAAAGGAGTCAGAAGACAGTGGTAAAAAGTTCAAGGTTTTACTTAGACTCTGGCAGACAGACAAACGGTTTAGAAACCGGCAAACAGAAATCAGGAGAGGAGACGCAAAGTTCTTGGTCAGGGACAGAAGGCTGGGTCGAATTACCAGGAGGCAGACGAAGCAGGGAATCAGGGACAGGGGAGGTCGGTACCGGTAAAGCTGGCAGGAGAATGCTGGAAAGACTTGCAGGGCAAAGAACAATCTGGCAAAGGATAGAGTGTAGAGCTGGTGACTATATGCTGGGCTGATTGCATGTGACGAGAGGCAGCTGTGTGCACAGGTGAGTGGAGTTAACTGATGAGGTGTGTGTGGCTGACAGGCTAAGTGGGGCAGAAGCAGGATCAATGGAAAATTACTGATGGTTGGATGACTAAACTGTGATACATACCTTGTGATTTCTTAGTTTATTTGATGATAACTGACTCTAACATATCTAATCATCGCCAGCCACTGTCCCAGACGAAGGTAGCGTCACTCGTGTGTTATGTTAACAGCAGGAGTAATTTTGGTTAAATGCTGGCTGGTTGATGTAAATTTTTTTAATCATTGTGCTCAGGGAAATTAGTGAAATACAGCCAGTCATTATCATTATTAAAGATGATTTTTACAATTTAAAGACCAACAGTGTTTTTGTCCCCTGGCTGCACGTTAATCCAGTAATGAAACCCTTCCATGCCTATTGCCGGAGTGTTGACATAAAAAAGTCAAATTTTCATGAAATTCATTGTGAATTAATGAACACATTTTTTTTTTTCAAAGGCTTGTAAAGTATTCTTGCTGTTATTCCATTTACATGTGGCCGATTGCATCTCACAGTAATTTGTTTCCTGCTTCATAAGCTACAGTTTGTGTATTAGATCTGCTTCCACTTAACCTAAATTCTTAAACAAAGGGAGTTTAAAAGTTAAGAGTTTGGCAGAGCACCTCATTATCCATTTAATGTAACAACAGACAACAGCAGTGGTGGACAGACTACACAACTTCACTACTTGAGTAAAAGTACAGATACTCCTCGTCAAATATTACTCCAATACAAGTAAAAGTAGCTTAGTCAAAATATTACTTAAGTAAAGTACTAAAGTATTTGCTTAAAAATTTCCTTAAGTAAAATTATTTTAAAAAGTATCATACAATTACGTTCAAAATGTTCATCTGCAATTTAACAAACAGTAAGCTAGCTAACGTCAGTAGCTACTTTACATACGTGCTTTTTCAGGTTTGACGAGTTTCTGTAGGCTGTTTTATCATTTGTTTGCGGCAAGCACAACAAACATTTAAACTGAAAAGAAACCATTTTTGTCTCATAAATCTCAAATATGGGTTTCAGATAAGGCCACGGGTGCTCGGCGGGAGTTTCTCCATGTGTTTCTTCCTCCATTGTATCAGCAGAAACTGCTTTTTTTCTCAGAATTTTGAAAAAATAGAAAATAATCATCAGCTGACGTCAGCTCAAAAGTAGCGAGTAACGAGAGCATCAATAAAAAGTAAAAAATACAGTATCTGTCCTTCAAATGTAGTGGAGTGAAAGTAAAAGTACCCCCCCAAAATAATACTCAAGTAAAGTACAAATACTCAAAAACTGTATTTAAGGACAGTACTCAAGTAAATTGACTTTGTTACTGTCCACCACTGGACAACAGTGAACCAAGTAAAGTGTGTGTGTTACTGAAAACATGTAGCATGGCTCTGTGCTATTAAAGTGTCCATGGCAGTGTGTTACTGAGTCATGAGATACAATGCAAAATTTTGCTTGCCGCATTGGTCCTTGTCCACAATTTTGTCATATCCTGGTGTGCAATGACAATACAGTCTATTCTGTTCTATTGGGTGAGCAAATTGTGATGGCAACTCAGCGCCGGAACCGTTTCTACAAGCACTAAACAACAGGTCCTCACAGAAGAAGTTGTACAGGAGGTAAGATTTGCAGAAGAAAACACAACCACACAGTCTCAACTTCTCTGTTTCACTTTTAAGCCATATTTATAGTTTTTCTTTTTAACATTTACAGTAGTTGTACATCTTGGGTTTAGCCTGTAGAGACAAGCCTGCTCGTACACTCTTTCCTGCCTGCAGCTCTTCCTGCTTTTCAAATGTGGCCTGGGTTACAGAAATCAACAGGTGCACGATTGTCCAAAATGACACCCAAGTGCACAGCGACAACAACGAACATAAACAAAGTATCTATGAACCGTGATTATACGAGGTATGGCTTGAGGGAAATCACTTTGAAATCCAGACCAGAAACATTCTCTCAGGTTTTGTCCAATACATTTTCTGAACAATCAAAGGACAGATGACTACACATAGGCATTTCTTATCTGCCAGACGAAAAGTGAAAAAAGAGCTCTTTGCTTTCGTCAACCCAGTAAAAAAGGAAGAATTCACAACAAATGAAGCAACAGCTGCACAACATATTGCTCTGTGTCCTATGTTTTAATCATCAATATGAAATTGATCAACATGTAAAATGTGCCTGTTTATACAAGCTCTGCTGACTTTGCATAGTGAAAGTTCAGCAGAGTGTTTACTATTTCCTTTCTTTTAGGGGGAATTCCAACAATCATTAACTGGTCCAGATCTGAAAAGGCTCATAACTCTGCTTTCTTGTGGTGATTTGACTTCAGACAACATGTGGGTGAGGTGTCTTGGTTTTGCTCTCCTGGTTTGGATTCCTGCAGTGCTGCATGGTGAGTATATTTACATTTTGTTGTGGGAGACATCTGAAGTTGATATAATTACTAGAAGAAGAAGACTACTTGGGTTGTTCTGAAAATTCAGATGATGTCCTAAAACGGTGAATGGATTGGAACAAAACAGAACAAGACTTTTGCCATGAAACAACAACAAGTATGAAAGCGATTCATTTCTGAAAAGCATAACTGAACACAAGGAAATCATTTAGCAAGATTGATGCGGTTTTATATGAAACTATGACAGAAATTCAACATAACTATACTGCATGTTAGAAAGCAAATAATATTCACTGACAGTAAAAAAAATTCAAACCATTGTCCCCCATAAATAATCAAATGATGAAAAAAATGCTCCACGTGTGCTAATTCACGCTTGCTCTTGCACCGTTCCAGAATATTCACCACTCCACAGTTAGGGTGGACTGATTTAACCTCAGAAACATCAACATCAACTGACTTTTCAGTTCCATCCAATGGGTTGCTGACCTCAGCATTTCTAATTGCCAGCAAAGGTGTCTTAACTGCCGACCGAGTCAGGGGCTGACACGGTCGGTTGCTGAGTTGGCAATTTCTTATTTCCCACCACAAACCTATCACTTTTCAGCATCCAATTATAACTTTTCAGAACAATTACTGGCTAACATAAGGATATAGCAGCCGGGGATTCTTAATTTTGTTCCAATTACTCTTCCATACAGGTGGGGGAGACTGCATCTTCTTGTAGAGGAACACAGACTTGAAAGAAAATCTGAATACTTTATGTCATGTCATTTATTCTAAGTTTGAACTCTTCTGCCAAAGACAACTTTGGTATCATCTATTTTATGTTCATAAGCATTATAAGACAATAGTTTTCAATGTCACTGAAGAAATCAATAAGAACTACACCCAAAAGCAAGAACCAACCAGTGTCTCTGCTGTGTATCCTACAGGATCTTCTACCTGTTCCGGGTCAAATAAGATCAAACTCACTTTTACAACAGGTAAAGAAACAGATTAATTTCTTATTTTACGTTACATGGCAGTATCTCCACCAAACAAATCTTTTGACTGGGTTAAATGTATTTATCATATGTTGCTGGATGGTTCCAAATGAGAGTCAATAATAAAGCTCATATTATCCTCTTTGAGTGGTTTGTTTATGAAGTGGGCTTAAATGTGATGCTGATTAAAGAATATGAGATAGAACCAGTTCATCGACCAATATGAAACATTGATATGTCTGTTTTCTGAAAAAAAATTCTTTCCAGTTGATAGATGTGGAGAATTCCCCGTAGTTGAGAACGGTGTTGTTCACCATGACGATTGCCGTTACTTGCGGTACGAGTGCGTACAATTTTATGAATTAGTGGGCTCAGCGGTAGTGACGTGTTACATCAATGGCACATGGTCAGAGGCGCCCACCTGCAGAGGTAAGTCAACACTAAAAGCTACAATTTTAAGTAAAATTATGTTCCTGCCTATGAAAAGCAAGTACACTTTACTTAAGTTGTTTAAACAAATATACCTTGGATATATATATAAACTTGGATGTAAACAAGTAAATGTTACTTAATATTTTCACAACTGTAATGTTTTATGGAAAGTAACAATTACTTGATACTGGCAAGTGAGTGTTACTTAATATTGCAGGATTAAAGTTTACTTAAATCATTTGCATGCAAACACTTACAATATATTTTTTAAGTAAATCTTATGAGTTATTTTTTTCAGTGTGTACTTTAGACTTTAGGTAGTAGTTGCCTGCAAAGCCCTGTTTATGGTCATGGTAATCTGTCCAGTTAAACCTAAGCCCCTTAAAAAGTTCGGCACAATAAAGAGCTACAATTTTAAACTCTAATCCTCCGCTTTGGATGGGAATACCCTCAGGTCTGCACTTTTTAAAGCCAAAATGATTGAATAACTGTAACTTAAATATGTTATAGCAAACTGCTAAAGTAACAAGGTGTGCCATTGATGCAGAAAAGAGAAATCAATGAGAACAACATCCCAAAGCAACAACTAACCAATGTGTCTGCTGTGTAATTTCCAGAACTTTCCTCCTCCTCTTCCGGATCCAAGGATGACAGCAGTGTGCCATCATTCACAACAAGTAAAGACGCAGATTCATTTCTTCTTTTGCATTACATGTGTTGAGTTTCTGGACAGTTATGAATTGGAACCAATAATTAAGCTCAAATCTTCCTGAGTTGTTTGTTTTATAAAGTGAGCCGATCTGTGATGTAGAAGAAACCACATTGTTGGATGGAAAGTTAAGTTGATCATCTGGTATGAAACATTGCTACATCTGTTTTCTGGAATGTTTTTTTTCTTTCCAGTTGATAAATGTGGTGATTTCCCCGTAGTTGCAGACAGTGTTGTTCACCAAGACAATCTCCGTTTTTTGCGGTACGAGTGCGTAAACTTTTATAAATTAGTGGGCTCAGCGGAGGTGGCGTGTTACAGCGATGGCACGTGGTCAGCAGTACCCTCCTGCAGAGGTAAGTCAACACCAAAAACTTTCATTCCAAAGATCTGTCATAGATATGGGGAAAATCTTTATTTGTGTCTCTTTTGTACAGCCAACTACTGCTCTGTGAACACAGCTGATTATGTTGACTTAGTAAATCATGGACTTGCATTTGTAACAAATGGAGAGACGAAGAGACTGGATTGTAAGGATAAGTGGAGATATGAAAGTTTGGCTTTGGTCGAGTGCAATGATGGAACAGCAAAGATATCCCAATGTAAGTATCACTTTAAGAATTTAAATGTGTTTGTAAGATGAGAGGAGTAAGATCAGTGTTTCAACAAAGTCTCTAGTTATTTGGAGTTGTTATTGCCCTGTGTGTGTGTGTGTGTCTGTGTGTGTGTGTGTGTGTGTCTGTGTGTGTGCGTGTGTCTGTGTGTGCTTGTGTGTGTGTGTGTCTGTGTGTGTGTGTGTGTGTGTGCTTGTGTCTGTGTGTGTGTGTGCTTGTGTGTGTGTGTGTGTCTGTGTGTGCGTTGACATGTTTTGCAGAAAGTATCTACAGATTACTACAGTTGGTCCGTTAACAATTCAAAACAACATTAAACCTCAAGGTTTATTAAGGCAAATGAAGTATTTGGTGTGAAACCTGGTTCCAAATGATCAGATAAAAATTTTGATGATTTCCCAGAATTTTTCCTGTCCAAGCTGCTGTCAGCATTCATAACAATTATTGACCCTCACATGGAAAGTGGAAATCTGAAAACACTTGGAAGCTAAACTTGGTTTAGTGCATGTCTGTAGACTGAAAGCAATAAGAAACATTATGCAGAGGTCTCAAAGTCCACCTGAAAAAATATTTTCATGCTAACTACATTTGACTCTAACTCAGTCTGAAGTCTTCACTGGTTGTAGACGGAATTTTTTAAACTTTTTCAGACTTAAAGCCAGTGGACGCAACAATATTTACTGATTTGACCATGAGGATAGAAAGATTAGCTTTACTTCTCTTTCCCGTTAAGTGGGAGGAGGCAGTAGCTGTTCTACCTCACTGACTGTGTTGTTGTGGTGTGTTAATTACCAGCAGCAGCTTATCACCGTTCAGATCAGCAAAGATATCACCTCTGCAGGCTTTCCAGTATCCTGGATTTTGTCCTTTTTAATTGTTCCAGGTAGAGCTGTGAAACACATCTCTAATTGCTTGTTTCAGACAGAGACAGCCTGGCAGTGGGGTGAGGGTCACAAAACGTAACTGATCTCAATGTAGATAATTCAGTTGTGTGTGAATTGAAAATTAGATGGTTGTGAAATTAAAAATAGCCACAACATATAAAAAAATTATCAAAATTTCATCTTAACAAATCCGTTATGAGATGAAGAATTCTAAGCCGTGATTCATCACTTTCCGTTCATGAGTTCAGGTTTAAAGGTAACACTAAAACTGGACAAAAACAGAGAAACCTGGAGACATTTAAAGTCTTTTTCCCTCAGTGACGAGTCATTAACTTCTCTCTTGTGCCTCCTTACTTTTCACAGGTTGTAACATATACCAAATTAACTTGGTGAGTGATCATTTTACTGCATCTACAACATTGTATTAATGTTCTCGTCATTGATGCACATTCTATCTGGAAGCGTTGAATGAAGTATCACCACTCTGAACCTTATTTTTCATTTATATTTTACTTCCTATTTACAGTTGTTTATTGCTCATGAAACCTGTGTTTTATTAACAGGGTCTCTGCTGGAGTCGGGGTTTGATGACACATTGAAAACAAAGCCTGGAAGATTTTGATACAACTAATAATGATTCCACAGTCACACACTATGATTGCTTTTCCTTTTTACGTATGAATACCAATTAAATGCAGGTTTTGTTTTGTCCTAGAGCTCAGAAATGAAAGTAAATCAATTTACATGTTACAGACTTCAATAAAATTCTAACGTGGGTTTTCAACTCTACACATCCTGAAATTGTCAGCTGTGTTTTTGTGTTAAAATCTCAAACTCCATCCAGTCCTGATTGTCCTGCAGGGTCACAGGTAGCTGGAGGTGTACATCCTGGAGCTGGCAATCTGTCAGAGTCGCACACTTCGTTGTTCCCAATCATTTTATTGATGACACAACATTTGAGAGGAGTTTCATTACTGTTTCTGAATGTTACAAAGTTTCACATGTCCAGCGCTTGGTTCTAAACAAATGGCCTCCAACTGACACAAAATCAAATCCAACAGCCAAACCAGAAGTTTATTCCAACCAGTAATACAAGAATATCACAGGTGATTCTTTATATTATCAATTAACTTGGAGAAATTTGCTTATTTGATTACTAAACTGAACTTTATTCATTGGAAGTGCCAACTAGCAAACAACTATTCCTACTACTCACTTCATAATTCTTTTGCTAATCCATTAAAGAAGGAAAAAACATATTGCCTGTAAAATCTATACAAAATGGTAGACACAATGCTCATGTTTCTGTGTACAGGAAGGACCCGTCCGTCTGTCCATCCATCAATCAATCCATCCATCTTCTATACCTGCTTAATCCACTTTAGATATGCGGGGCCTCGAGCCTATCCCAGCCGTCATTGGGTGAGAGGCGGGGTACACCCCAGACAGGTCGCCAGTCTATCACACAGAGACAAATGACCACACACACACACTCCTAGGGACAATTTAGAGGCACCAATTAAACTGACATCGTGTTTTTGGATAGTGGGAGGAAGCTGGAGTACCTGGAGAGAATCCACACATACATGAGGAGAACATGCAAACTCCACACAGAAAAGGCCCCAGCTGAGAATCGAACCTGGAACCCTCTCGGTGTGAGGCGACGGTGCTAACCACCACATCACTGTGCAGCCCCAGGAAGGACCAGTCTCTGAAAAAAAAGTGTTCCCACATTTGTGTAAAATTGACAATCTAGTACTGTACATGTAGGGCTGTTCTCTAAAGGCCAGGTCTTTATTTTGCTTTGTTTTTTTGGTTGAGAAATATCAGTGAGAGTGGTCAGAGTTGGAGAGGTTCTGTACAGACGAAGCTGAAATTCAGTCCCAGCAGCGTGCCGAGGTAGGACTGCTCTCCAGGGTCCAATATCTGCTCAGGCCTCACAGGGTGGACAATGTTGGCAGGCTGAGGGGTGAGGGTATATTTCTCTAAGAAGGCCAGGTCTGTGGCAGATTGTTAGCCAGAGCGCTGCTGCTGCTCCTGAGCCTGTATGTTAACACTGTGAACAGTGAAATTGCATCTGGACTGAAAAATTGGAAGAGACATTAACAGATGTGAATTAAAACTGAAAACAAATGTATTCCGTTGAAGATGATCTCATTTCATCTAACTTTTATTGTGTATCATTCACAATACAAAATTACTAGAAAAAAGGAAGGAAACCTCAACAATGGGGCAATAAAAAAACATTAAACATTGGAATTGGTGAAATATGAATTATGTAAATGGGAAATTATATTTTGCCAGCCTTATATTTTCAAGATGATGATTCAAGATGCTTTAAATTAACTACATTGCTAATCTTTAAGTGTCTGTTGTTAATTTCAATTCTGTTTTCATCAACTCTGATCTAATTTGGTGTTACTTCCTCCTTTTGCAGTATTTATTCATAGTTTTAAGTTTCAAGTTGTCCATACTTGTTGCTAATCAAGGCTTTTAATAGTATTTAAATACCTTTTCCTACAAAGGCAAGTCATTAATATTCTTTTTGTTGTGCTTCTATATCACTTCACACAATGTAACCGGGCCCAAATAAATACGGTGAGTGTTCCTCAATCTAATTATGTTCTTCTCATACATGCAAACATTTCAAACATCACTACTTTGAACTTCTTTTTCACTGAATTCCTATTTTACTTTCTATATGAACTACAGTCGTTCATCGTTCGTGAAACCTGTGTTTTATAACCAGGGGCTGGCTGCGGGCTTTGATGATGGACTGAAAACAAATGCCAGCGCAGAAGCTTTTGAGACTTATTATGATTCCACTGTCACACACTACATTGGCTTTTTATCTTTATCTACTATGCTAATAAAGATTGTAGTAAAGGATCTACATGTGTGCTCAAAGCGTCAATAGTAAAACAAATCACAAGCATGCAATGACCTGAATGCATTTGATTTTTTCTGCTTCATTTGTTGTGTAAATTCTATATCAAAGGCAGTCCATCCATCCAGAACCTGGTTGGTTCACAAGACAATGTAGGTTCTCACAGGTGGTGAACGTGCTGGAGCAACCAGTCTGTCATACAGCTGCTGTTTGACTGAAATATCATGACTGATGCCCAAGAAACTCTACTTTACTTTTTTCTTTTGCTTTTCTTTCAGTACATAATTGAAAGCAGTTTGTATTTGCAAGCCTCATGCAAAATACAAGTTGTTGAAATAAGTTATCTCCGGACAGTATTACAAGGTTATTATTATTTAACCAAATCATTTACTTACTTACTATCAACTTACTTGTCAAAGTTAATTAGCTAGAAGAACCAGCAAATTTCAGCTCATAATGTCAAATCAACTTAATAAATTTGTGTAATTTATGATAAAAACACTGATATGAAATGATTGTTACATACTACTTATATTTTGTATTAATAAAGCCTCCAGAAGAGTCTCATTATCATTCCATGCAGCCTTGACTATGAAGAAGTAATGTTGAAAACGGGCAGGTTTCTGTAGGTTATCATTCACTAAGCACCATAATGTTTACACTTCTTAGACCAATTAAAGGTTTTCTTTGTATCAAATATTTTACAAAAATCTACTCTAATGCTGTATCAATACAATAACTGTTTTACTCCTTGAAGTACAATAAGTGACATTAAATTAATCGCTTGTATTGATTTAATGACAATATATTTGATTACTTTTAAGAGGCAATAGAAAAATACAAGAGCATGCAAGTGTAGCGGTGTGGGAAAGATTGATCAGTTGCTAGAATTAATTTGTTAACAAGGTGGAATTTCATTCAGTGGGTCTACATGATGAGATTAACTCGGTTATATCTATAGTGTGAGTTATGCTCCTTATCTGAGCGAGGCTAATTATCCTTGGATATATGGCGGCGAATGAATCGAATCACTGGCACAAAGCATGTCATACCCCAGTATGATAGGGAGCTACTGAGCTTAAAGCCCCTAACCCTATCCCTGATACGGCACCATTCTTCATCAGATAGTTTGTCAGCTTTGAGCGGTGTTCACCATACACAAAGATAAATGGGCTTTCTCTAGTGAGGTAGTGTGCGCATATTAAACCTTGATAGACTGATTGAGTCAATTAATATTAAAAAGATTAATCTTTTTAATTAATCTTAAAAAGATTAATTGACGAAAAATAAGCAGTGGTTACTAATACTGGAGAATGTGATTACTAGAATAGGACACAACAAAAACAAAGACAAGTGGTCCTGGTGGCAGATAGTGCAAGTCTGGCCTAAAGATGGTACATGGGTCTGGAGCCTATCCCAGCGGTCATCAGGCAAGAGGCGGGGAACACCCTGGACGGGTCGCCATTCCATCACAGGGCCACACAGAGAAAACAACCACGCTCACATTCACTCCTAAGGACAATTTTAGAGACACCAATTAACCTAACATGCATGTTTTTGGACTGTGTGAGATCAATCATCAAGTCATATATGAAAAAAGTACAAATATGTTGATGCAACATTTCATTTCTCTATTTTCCCAATGTTCGCAACACAAGACATGTAAAATGAAATGATTCCAAGGTTACAATTGAATATCATTTTGATACAGAGTCCATTTCTAAGACAGTTTAAGAAAATTCTGCATCAATTTTCTCTTCCCATTTATTCTCTAACCCAAATCGCAAAAAAATCGTACGACCAAATCAGTTGATAGGAATCAAAGGTTATTTGAAAGGCCTTTCCCAATATGCCTTGTTGTTTACTCCAGAGAGTCAGCAATGATTAATTGGTTGTAAACTGGACTATAGACTAGAGATAACTAAAGTTATATGAAATGTAGACACATTTCAGAGCGATCACTTTTCTGCTGTGATGGATAAGAATGTTATATCCTGAGACAATGTGGATCAGTGCATCATTTATTCTGGGAATTCTCCCTGCTTGAGGTAATAGTTCAGTTCTGGAACGAAGCTGAGGCCAAAGTCAATGTAAACTCTGTTAGCAGCAAGAAAGAAATCATTTACTGGGAGATGGTTAGCCTGCTCCCATCCACTGTAGATCAATGATTTGGCATAACTTTAGAAATATTTAGACTAAAAAGACTAACTTACTCCTTAAACATCCAAAAAGATCAATCCTACCAGATTTGAAGCAAATGGATCATTTCATAGCACCAAAGAGAGCATACTTTATGTGATCCTACTGGCTTCCAGGCCCCTTTAGCATTTATTTTTTGTATTAAAATTCCTGATTTTGAATAATTTTTCTCTATTTTCCCTTACTGGCAACAGCAAATAGGCAAACCTCCAATGGTTCATGTACATGGTTTCATTCTCCTGAAGTTATATTGGGGCTATAAATGTAAAATGAAATGTGAATGAATTAATACACTTAGGTACCTTAATACCAAGCACTTCATTACACCAGTGACCAAAAAAAAGATGTATGGAAACTGTTCAATACGCTGATGGGATCACATCATCGAGCTTCTCTTCATTGCCTCCCTGTTAATTTTTCTCCTCACATAAAGCTCTAAATAAACTAGCTCCATTATATCTTAAAGATCTCATTGTTAGATGAATTTATTGATTTGATTTCATGATTATATGCATCCTTTCAGATTGCATAAACATTGGTTTTCTCAATAGCATAGCAACATCTGGTTATGTAGTTACTCACCCGTATATGTCTAGATTAGTGTACATGCTGTAACGGGTGGTGTATGGACCCAATTGCAGCAGCAGGCACCAGTGGGCTCTCGCTGACCGGCTTGACCTTGGACACATGGAATGTCGGGTGCACCCGCATAGACCGAGGAAGTTTGAGCCGGACTGCCACAGGATAGCTACCTTCTCGATAGCTATGGGCCCGACAAACTAGGGAGCCAGCTTGTTGGATTCCACACGCAGAGGAAGGTCACGGGTGGAGAGCCAAACCCTCTGGCCCACCTGGTATTGTGGAGCTTGAGAGCGACGACGGTTGGCTGCTGAGGAGTATCGGTCTGCCGCCTTCAGGAGGGAGGCCCTAGCATGGCTCCAGGTCCGACAACAGCAACGGATGAAGGCTTGAACTGAAGGGCAAGAGGCCTCCCCTTCCAGGGCTGGGAAGAGAGGAGGCTGGTAACCGTAGGCACACTGGAAAGGAGACAAACTGGTGGCGGAGCTGGTAAGGGTGTTGTGGGCATATTCCACCCACAACAGATGCTGGGACCAAGAGGATGGGTTCTGTGACACCATACACCGGAGGGCCGTCTCCATTTCTTGGTTCTTCCTCTCAGTCTGGCCATTAGATTGCGGGTGGTACCCGGATGACAAACTGGCAGTGGCTCCCAAGAGGCTGCAGAACTCCCGCCAGAACACTGATGAAAACTGGGGCCCTCTGTCCAAGACCACATCAACAGGAATCCCATGAAGGCGCGAAAGACGTGGTTGAGGAGCAGCTGGGCTGTCTCTTTAGCTGACGGGAGCTTAGGCAAGGACACAAAGTGTGCCATCTTAGAGAAGCGGTCCACAATGGTAAGAATAGCCATCTTCTCATTTGATGGTGGCAGGCCTGTCACAAAGTCCACTGAAATGTGGGACCAGGGGCGATGTGGCACTGGGAGAGGCTGCAGGAGGCCGGATGGTGCTTAATGCGATGGTTTATTCTGATTGCAGGTCTGTCAGGCTTTGACATACTCCCGGGTGTCCTCCTGTAACGTGGCCCACCAGAAAAGTTGTAGAAGGACCTCCCGGGTTCTCTGGATCCCAGGATGGCAGGTCAACTTAGAACCATGGGCCCACTGGAGTACATCCGACCTCAGAGCTGCAGGCACAAATAATCAACCAGTAGGGCAGGCACTTGGACCAGGCTGACCCTCTGTGGCAGCTCTCACTTTCTCCTCAATTTCCCAAGTCAGGGATGCCACAACACACAGGGACGGAAGGATGGTGTCAGGAGCACTGGTGCCATCATCCTCCCTCTGGAACTGACGTGACAGAGCGTCAGGTTTGACGTTGCGGGAGCCGGGTCTGTAGGAGAGGGTGAAATTGAACCTGGTGAAGAAGAGGGCCCATCGTGCCTGTCGAGAATTGAGTCTCTTTGTGGTTCAAATGTACTCCAGGTTCTTGTGGTCCGTCCAAACCAGGAAGGGCTGCTTGGTTCCCTCCATCCAGTGCCGCCACTCCTCCAGAGCCAGTTTAACAGCTAGGAGTTCCCGGTTACCAATGTCAAAATTTTGTCATAAGACGCCGAGAGAAAAAGGCACATGGGTGGATCTTCTGGTCACTGGCTGCTCGCTGGGACAGAACAGCCCCTACACCCATGTCAGATGCATCCACCTCTACGATGAACTGCCGTTCGGCGTCAGGAACTTGGAGGATGGGTGCAGAACTGAAGTGGTCCCTCAGGGTCTGAAAGGCCATATCTGCAGAATGGGACAATCGGAAGGAAGTCTTGGAGGATGTCAGGGCTGTGAGAGGGGCAGCGATGGAGCTATAGTTCCGGATGAAGTGCCTGTAAAAATTGGCAAAGCCCAGGAACTGCTGCAGCTTCTTACTGGTTTCAGGGACTATCCAACACCTAACTGCGTCCACTTTGGCAGGATCCATCTCCAGGTGACTCTGAGTCACAATGTAACCCAGGAATGACACAGTCTGTGAGTGAAACTCACACTTTTCGGCCTTCACGAAAAGGGAGTTCTCCAGCAAGCGTTGGAGGACCGTCTGGACATGGTGGATATGTTCTTCGCGGGACTTAGAAAAAATGAGGATGTCGTCCAAATAGACAAAAACATATTTGTCGATCATGTCTCTGAGGAGGTCGTTGACCAAGGCCTGGAAAACTGCCGGGGCATTGGTGAGGCTGAATGGCATCACCAAATATTCATAATGTCCGGTGGGCGTGTTAAAAGCAGTCTTCCATTCATCCCCCTCTCGGATGCGGACAAGGTGGTAGGCATTACGGAGGTCGAGCTTGGTGAAGATCATGGCTCCTTGAAGCAACTCAAAGGCTGAGGAGATGAGGGGAAGAGGGTACCGGTTCTTTATAGTGATGTCATTAAGTCCCCTGTAATCAATGCAGGGGCGCAGGCTCTTGTCTTTCTTCTCTACAAAGAAAAATCCTGCCCCAGCAGGAGACGACAAAGGTCGGATAATACCGGCAGCCAGGGAGTCATTGATGTAAGACTCCATGAACTCCCGTTCAGGACCAGACAGGGAGTACAGACGCCCCTTGGGAGGTGAAGTGCCAGGCATCAGGTCAATGGAACAGTCATAAGGCCGATGAGGGGGCAATGAAGTCGCCTTAGTCTTACTGAACACTTGCCGGAAGTCATGGTACTCGGCAGGAACTCTGGACAAGTCAGGGCAGGAACTGGAGTGCGTTGTCTGCTGGGGTACAGAGGCCTCTTTAAGGCAGACCTGGTGGCAGGAGTTCTTCCAACCGAGGATGCCCCCTGTGGCCCAGTCGATGTGGGGGCTGTGTCGACGTAGCCAAGGGTAGCCTAAGATCTGTGGAATGTTGGAAGATGACAGGAGGTGAAACTGGATGGTCTCATGGTGATTACCGGAAAGTAGCATGTGGACAGGAGAAGTCTGGTGAGTGACAGTCTCCAGAAGATGGCCATCAAGGGCTTTGGCAGGAATTGGGGTGTCAAGTGGAATCTTCTTAAGTCCGAGTTGTATGGCTAAGCTCTTGGCGGGTGGCAACACCCATTCCGAAATCCCGCCATTCCGACATCCCACCATTCCGACATCCCACCATTCCGACATCCCGCTATTCCGACATGCAAACGTCCCACCATTCCGACAAGGCTTTCCGTATAGGGAAATGTGTGTTACTCAACAGGTGAGTCCCTTCTTTCTGTTCATGCAATTTATATGTTTAACACATGTTTACAGATAAGCGTTATTAAAAACACAAAGTCTCGGCAACTGGAGGAGAAGAAGCAGACCGTGGTGATTTTTAATCACACACTCCAATGCCACTTGTTTCAACTTCCGAAAATTTAATCCAGGAAAAAAGGCTTACAAATATGGACTGAAACAGCTCCATAATACGCACAAGAAAAAGAAACGAAAGTTAACTAAAAGAAAGCAAATAAACAGCATGAAGTGGTCAAAATTGGTTTTACGCATGCCTATGTGTGTCTGGCACATGCGTCTTCGGGCTCTCCCGCGTTGGAATGTGGATAAAAGCTATATGTTCAGCTCTAATGCCATGTAAAAACAATCTCTACATGACATTTACTCACAGGTGTGACCTGTTAGGACCTTAAGATATCAACAGGCTGTATAAAGCCTTGCGCAACGGCTGTGTGTTTGTGCCAAATGCGCAAAGCCCATCCGCGCTTCCCATAATTGGAGCGAGTACTCATAAATCACGTGAATAACATGAATAAACGTTTTTACTGCATTTTGTTGTGTTTTATACGTTCTATGCTGTCATTTCTCTCCTCTCCTATTGGCAAGGCAAGGCAGAGTGCTCGCAATCCTGTGCAGTAGCCGGGATATCTGTAATTGCAATTATTACTTTTGCATATGATGAAAGCGTGCAAAAGACGCATGGGCTCTGTGGAGAGCTCCGCTCCAGCTGGCTGCTGAGACAGGTCACTGACACTGTATTTCTGCTTAATCAGTTTCAGTCTCGCCAGAGTTACATTAATATCTGTATTTTTATATTTGACATTTCAGGGGATTTTGATAATAGATTATTAAAGTTTGCGTATTTGCGCCGGCATATCATTAGTGCAAAATGTTTTGGGTAAAACATAGGCTATTAAAAGGAACTGTCGGAATGGCGGTATGTTAAAAAAAACAAAAACATACCGCCATTCCGACCATAGGAGGAAAAAAGTGTCAGAATGGCGGGACGTTTGGTAAAAAATTATGGCAGCATGTCACCGCTCTTGGCCATAATGTTGGCATCTGCACCAGAGTCTATAAAAGTGGGCAGGGTGTAAGTAGCTTAGTCAAAATATTACTTAAGTAAAGTACTAAAGTATTTGCTTAAAAATTTACTTAAGTAAAAGTATTTTAAAAAGTATCATACAATTACGTTTAAAATGTTCATCTGCAATTTAACAAACAGTAAGCTAGCTAACGTCAGTAGTTACTTTACATACGTGCTTTTTCAGGTTTGACGAGTTTCTGTAGGCTGTTTTATCATTTGTTTGCGGCAAGCACAACAAACATTTAAACTGAAAAGAAACCATTTTTGTCTCATAAATCTCAAATATGGGTTTCAGATAAGGCCACAGGTGCTCGGCGGGAGTTTCTCCATGTGTTTCTTCCTCCATTGTATCAGCAGAAACTGCTTTTTTTCTCAGAATTTTGAAAAAATAGAAAATAATCATCAGCTGACGTCAGCTCAAAAGTAGCGAGTAACGAGAGCATCAATAAAAAGTAAAAAGTACAGTATCTGTCCTTCAAATGTAGTGGAGTGAAAGTAAAAGTACCCCCCCAAAATAATACTCAAGTAAAGTACAAATACTCAAAAACTGTATTTAAGGACAGTACTCAAGTAAATTGACTTTGTTACTGTCCACCACTGGACAACAGTGAACCAAGTAAAGCGTGTGTGTTACTGAAAACATGTAGCATGGCTCTGTGCTATTGTCCATGGCAGTGTGTTACTGAGTCATGAGATACAATGCAAAATTTTGCTTGCCGCATTGGTCCTTGTCCACAATTTTGTCATATCCTGGTGTGCAATGACAATACAGTCTATTCTGTTCTATTGTGTGAGCAAATTGTGATGGCAACTCAGCGCCGGAACCGTTTCTACAAGCACTAAACAACAGGTCCTCACAGAAGAAGTTGTACAGGAGGTAAGATTTGCAGAAGAAAACACAACCACACAGTCTCAACTTCTCTGTTTCACTTTTAAGCCATATTCATAGTTTTTCTTTTTAACATTTACAGTAGTTGTACATCTTGGGTTTAGCCTGTAGAGACAAGCCTGCTCGTACACTCTTTCCTGCCTGCAGCTCTTCCTGCTTTTCAAATGTGGCCTGGGTTACAGAAATCAACAGGTGCACGATTGTCCAAAATGACACCCAAGTGCACAGCGACAACAACGAACATAAACAAAGTATCTATGAACCGTGATTATACGAGGTATGGCTTGAGGGAAATCACTTTGAAATCCAGACCAGAAACATTCTCTCAGGTTTTGTCCAATACATTTTCTGAACAATCAAAGGACAGATGACTACACATAGGCATTTCTTATCTGCCAGACGAAAAGTGAAAAAAGGGCTCTTTGCTTTCGTCAACCCAGTAAAAAAGGAAGAATTCACAACAAATGAAGCAACAGCTGCACAACATATTGCTCTGTGTCCTATGTTTTAATCATCAATATGAAATTGATCAACATGTAAAATGTGCCTGTTTATACAAGCTCTGCTGACTTTGCATAGTGAAAGTTCAGCAGAGTGTTTACTATTTCTTCATTTCTTTTCTTTTAGGGGGAATTCCAACAATCATTAACTGGTCCAGATCTGAAAAGGCTCTTAACTCTGCTTTCTTGTGGTGATTTGACTTCAGACAACATGTCGGTGAGGTGTCTTGGTTTTGCTCTCCTGGTTTGGATTCCTGCAGTGCTGCATGGTGAGTATATTTACATTTTGTTGTGGGAGACATCTGAAGTTGATATAATTACTAGAAGAAGAAGACTACTTGGGTTGTTCTGAAAATTCAGATGATGTCCTAAAACGGTGAATGGATTGGAACAAAACAGAACAAGACTTTTGCCATGAAACAACAACAAGTATGAAAGCGATTCATTTCTGAAAAGCATAACTGAACACAAGGAAATCATTTAGCAAGATTGATGCGGTTTTATATGAAACTATGACAGAAATTCAACATAACTATACTGCATGTTAGAAAGCAAATAATATTCACTGACAGTAAAAAAAATTCAAACCATTGTCCCCCATAAATAATCAAATGATGAAAAAAATGCTCCACGTGTGCTAATTCACGCTTGCTCTTGCACCGTTCCAGAATATTCACCACTCCACAGTTAGGGTGGACTGATTTAACCTCAGAAACATCAACATCAACTGACTTTTCAGTTCCATCCAATGGGTTGCTGACCTCAGCATTTCTAATTGCCAGCAAAGGTGTCTTAACTACCGACCGAGTCAGGGGCTGACACGGTCGGTTGCTGAGTTGGCAATTTCTTATTTCCCACCACAAACCTATCACTTTTCAGCATCCAATTATAACTTTTCAGAACAATTACTGGCTAACATAAGGATATAGCAGCCGGGGATTCTTAATTTTGTTCCAATTACTCTTCCATACAGGTGGGGGAGACTGCATCTTCTTGTAGAGGAACACAGACTTGAAAGAAAATCTGAATACTTTATGTCATTGTCATTTATTCAAAGTTTGTCAATGTCAATGTAGAAATCAATAAGAACTACACCCAAAAACAACAACTAACCAGTGTCTCTGCTGTGTATCCTACAGGATCTTCAAATGAGAGAGACACCAAACTTCTTTTCACAACACGTAAAGAATCTGATTCTTTTCCTCTTTAACGCATACATGTTTTAGTCAATATCTCAACCAGACAGATCATCTGACTGGGTTATATGTATTTAAGATGTGTGGCTGGAAATTACAAATCAGAGTCAATAATAAAGCTGATGTCATTATTTCTGATTTGTTTATAAAGTGGACCTATCGGTGATGCTGAGGAAAACGTAATGAGCAATGACAAGTTAATGAACTCCGATGTGAAAGATAGATATATGTGTATTCTGAAAGATGTTTTTTTTCATTTCCGTTTTCAGTTGACAAATGTGGAAAAATGCCTCTAGTTTCACATGGTGTTTTTGAACAAATTGGACAATATGTTTTGAAGTACCAGTGCATCGATTCTTACAGACAAGAGGGTCCAGACTTAGTGGTGTGTTACAGCAATGGCACATGGTCTGAAATACCCACCTGCAGAGGTAAAAGCCAGCATTTAAAGCTTTAATCCCAAATGTCTGTCATAGATGTGGGGAAAATGGGAATTTATGCGTTTCTTTTGTACAGACAACTCCTGTTTCGTGAACACAACTGAATATGAGGATCTGGAAAAGGTTGGAATTAAATTTATAACAAATGGAGAGACGGAGACACTGCAGTGTGAGGATAAGTGGGCTTTTGCTAATTTTGCTTTGGTTGAGTGCATTGATGGAAAACCAAAGATATCCAAATGTAAGTATCACTTTAAACGTTATTTTCAAATGTGCTTGAAAATAAAGTGGAGTAAGATCACAAGGTTTTCAGCAATGTCTCTAATTGTTTGGAGTTAACATAGTGTTGTGTGGGCTGACTGACATATTTTGCTGTTTCACAACCCCAAATTACCATGAAAAAAGGGAAGAGGCCTCAACAACGGAGTCATGATTTATTTATTTTTTAAATGATGGAACTTGGGAAATGTAAATGATGTGAAGAGAAACGTAGATTTTGTCTGTCTTATATTTTCATCAAGGCAGCTTTCATCAGATCTACTTTAGACTGATTAAATCACTTGCTCATTTTTCAGTGTCTACCGTTCACATCAGTTCTGTTTTCATCATCTCTAACCTTATGAGGTGTTCCTCCTTTCACAGTATTTAGTTGTTGATATGATCCACTAATCAAGACTTTTAATGGTATTTTGATACCTTTTCTTCCAAAGACAAGTCAATAATATTCTTTTTGTTGTGCTTCTATATCACTTCACAGGTTGTAACCGGGCCCAAATAAGTACTGTGAGTGTTCTTCAAACAAATTTTGTTGTTCTCATACATGCAAACATTTCAAACATCACTACTTATTTTTCACCGAATTTCTGTTTTACTTTCAAAATAAACTACAGTTCTTTATTACTCATGTAACCTGTGTTTTATAACCAGGGTCTCTGCTGGCAGCGGGGTTTGATGACGGACTGAAAACAAATGCCAGCACAGAAGCTAATTGTGATTCCACTGTCACACATTACATTGGCTTTTTATCTTTATCTACTATGCTAATAAAGATTTGTAATAAAGAATCTGCAAGTGTTCAAATCTTCAATAGTAAAAAAACTCACAAGTATGCAATGACCTGATTGCTTTTGATTTTTTTCTGCTTCATTTTGTTTTCACCAAAAACATCTAAAATTGACACAAAATCAAATTGAACAAAAAAAATTGCCCCCAGAAAGGAGCAAAGATTACTTTACTAATAAAGTGGAGCTTTTCTTTCTATCAGTACTGAAATCTGACTTTATACCTGACAAAATGTTATTTTGTCTTCATGCAAAATATGGTTAATCAAAATAAGTTTTTTTCCCCGACAGTAAGGCAAGGCAAGGCAAGTTTATTTGTATAGCATAATTCAACGACAATGTGATTCAAAGTGCTTTACAGAGACATTATAACAGTAGAAATAAAAAGCATGATTTAAAATTTAAACAAGAAAGAAAGAAATAAGAACACTAGATTAAATGCTTGATTAAATGCTTGATTAACAATAAAGATAAGATTGAATAAAACATTTATAAATGATATATATAAAAGATAAGATGAAATAAACTATAATAAAAATTATAAAGATGCAAATGATGATAAAATCAGTAGTTAAAATATGATTACATTTTGAAACTCAAGCTTATTTGGAGCTTTATTCAAATGCAGCTGAAAATAGATGTGTCTTCAACCTGAGCACTGAGTGTTTCACCTGAGGCTTTCTGGGAGTTTGGTCCTAGACCATTCAGAGCTTTATAGACCAGCATCAGAACTTTAAAGTCTATCCTTTGATGGACAGGCAGCCAGTATAAAGCCCTCAGAGCTGGACTGATGTGGTCCACTTTTTTGGTTTTAGTGAGGACTCAAGCAGCTGAGTTCTGAATGAGCTGCAGTTGTCTGACTGACTTTTTAGGTAGACCTGTAAAGATGCTATTACAACAATCAAGCCTACTAAAGATGAATGCATGGACTAGTTTTTCCAGGTCCTGCTGAGAAAGCAGAACTTTTAACCTTGATATATTCTTCAGGTGATAGTAGGCTGACTTTGTTATTATCTTAATGTGTTTTTCCAAATTTAGGTCTAAGTTCATCACTATTCCCAGATTTCTGGCCTGGTATTAGGCCATTCTCGATTAACCAAAACTTTATTTCAATTCTCTAACTCACTGAACTTACAGCAAAATGCAGCTAAATACTTCAAATCCATTTCATAAAATTTAATAAATATGTCTCACTTGTAATAAAAAAACACTGATATAAAATGATAGATACTTATTTCTTTATAAAATATTGCAAAAAGTAATGTTAAAAACGTTCATTATTAAAGATTGCCTGATTTCTAAAAACTGTTATATAATCAACAGTTTTCTTTACATCGATTCAGTGCTTAATTACCATAATTACTGCAGCAACTGTTGATATTAAATCAATGAATTTCATGAATAATATTTTTTGAGATCAGGAAGCACTGAACTTGACACTGATCTGTATTTTTTGAAAAATTGTTTTTTTCCCCTCCAAGACACTTTAGAATAAGTGATCAAATCTGGATCTCTCCACACATTTTTTATATGGTAATACCAATAATCAGTCACAAAAATGGGGTACAAAAAAAAGGAGTGGTTAGCATCACAATGTATGAGTCATACTAGCATTTGAGGCATTCCGGGCTTTTGTCACGAGAGAAACATTCAGATATAGTCTCACATTTGTTCTGAAAGTATTTAAATGATTGTACGGTGTCACGGTTTATGTTTTAATATTCTTGTTTTCAGGTCATTTCTTATGTTTTCAGGGTTCTGGTCATGTTTTTCCCCCTGTCACTTAGTCTCACTCAAGTCACCTGTTTCTGTTCACAGCTGCACGTCATCACCAATCACCTCCTCACAGTACTTAGTTTCCAGGTTCAGTCTCACTCGTTGCAAAATCCTCACTTTACCTTCCACGCTCATGCCACGTTCGTCAAGTCAGGTTTATGCCCCATAGCCACAGTTATTTCATGTTATTTAATCCAAGTCATAGTCTTGTTTAGTATTGTTATTTATCCATAATCTTGTTTTGTTTTTGCTAATGCTAAATGCTAAATGGTAAATGGACTTGTACTTGTATAGCGCTTTTCTAACTGACCACTCAAAGCGCTTCACTACATGCCGCATTCACCCACTCACACACATTCATACAGCACGTCTTAAGATTCTTAACTATGTGCTTTTTTTTTTCTAATCATTCATACACACATTCATACCCCAGTGATACACTGGGAGGCAACGTGGGGTTCAGTGTCTTGCCCAAGGACATGTAACCGACCTTCCGATTGATGGGCGACTGCTCTTCCTCCTGAGCTACAGCCGCCCCTAATGCTGAAGTGTTTTTGATAATCCGACTCAGCCGCGTCGCCTTGCACCCTTTTTGAAATAAACCTTTGTTACCTTTTGAAGTCTGCATCTGGGTCCACCTTTCCTCGCACCATCGATCGTGACATACGGAATGAATATGTAGTCATTCAATGCCATAAAAATGTTACTTTTTTTCAAGAGGCCATAGAAAAAAATAAAAGGAGCATGAAAGTGTGATGCTAAAGGATGAATGTATAACATAAATTCAGAGTTCAGAGTCCACAGTGGGGTGAGCAGGCAGGTGAGAATGGAGGATAATGGTGGAGTCCCAATGGAATGCGGAGTCTTGGAAGCCAGAGGCAGGGAAACGACGGAGAGGATGACTGGAGACACAAGGAGGCAGGGTAAGCAAAGCAAGGATATCTTTTCAGTCTGGTTGTTCCTGCAGGTCCTGAAGAGGAAGTCTTAATAAGGCTGTCATTAGAGTAAAACTGATAGTTGAAACAGCCTGGCTAAAAGGGTTAAACTGGAGGCTTATAGAACACAAAATGTTAAATTAAGGGAATTGGAATAGGAATACCAAAAAAATAAAAAATACCCAAGGATAGGTCAGTAGATCAAGGAAACAAAAACAAAGATCAATGATCTATTTCTGGACGAAGAATACTTTTTTAAAAGAGGTTTATTGTGAGTTAGGCTCAAGAGCCACTAAAACACTGGCAAAACATATGTGCAAATAACAAACAATTAATAATCTACAAAAAAAATTAAAAATCAGGGACCCCATACAGATGAGGTAATATCTATCCCAGAGAGTATTGAAAAAACATTCCAGAAATATTATCAGGATTTATATACTCAACCTGAAGCTGCAGATAAAGATGAAATGAAAGCATTCACTGACCATGTGTGGCTCTATACAAAATGATAAATTAACAGCTGATATTACAATCGAGGAGGTTAAAGATGCAATAAATAAGGTAAAAAACAATAAAGAACTGGGGAGTGATGGATGCCCGCCAGAGTGGTTCAAGATGTGTCAAGAAGAGCTTTCACCATTACCTCTGAACTCTTGAAAACAATAAAATACCTCCATCCTGGACAGAGGCAATAATCACAGTTATACCAAAACAAGAGAAAGACAAAAAACTCTTACTGTGCAAGTAACAGACCAATTTCTATATTAAATATAAGACCATAAGATATATTTATGCATAATATCTAAAAGATTGAACTCCTTTATACCAGAAATAATAGAGGAAGATCAAACAGGATTTATTAAAGGACATCAGACTCATGATAACACTAGAAAAACACTACATGTGATAGACCAAGCCAGGAAAAATAAAAGGTGCACTGTATTAGTAAGCATCGAAAGGCCTATAGCTATCTCAATTGGGAATTTCTATACAAATTATTAGAGACAGATTCGGATTTACAATAAATCAATACAATGTATTAGGACACTCTATGAATCAATGGATTCAATGGAAGCCTGATGAACAGAGTTTAAAAGTAGAGATCAACAAGACAAGGATGCTGTCTGTCAGCCACTCTTTTTGCCCTTTTTATAGAACCTCTGGCGCAGGCTGTTAGACAGGACCAAGAGATCATAGGAGTGGAGGTGACTTTTCACGGACAACAACATAGCCTTCCTCGAACATCCAAATTACCTACATGGATGAAACTTGAAGAAACATTTGGACACCTATCAGGATATAAAATAAATATCACCAAGACACAGATATTGGCACTTTAACTATAATCCACCTAAAGAGATCCGAGAATTATTTAAGTTTAATTGGAAACTGATTGAATATTCAGGGGTCACAATCACAATCTAGCTAAACTTTACAAAACAAATTATGACAAGATAAATGAAGAGATACAAAAAGACATTGATCGACGGTCCATACTAATGCTAGATTTCAGCTCACGAATTCAAATAATCAGAATGTTTTATCAAGACTTTTGTACCTGTTCAAATCCCTACCAGTAGAGGTCCCCCAGTCCCTATTTATGAACTGAAATAGGGTAATATCAAGGTTTATTTGGGGTGGAAAAAAGCCCAGAATAAGATAAGAAACTCTTCAGCTACCAAAAGAAGGAGGGACGGGACTTCCGAAATTCATAAAATACTTTTATGTGGCCGAATTGAGATACATAGTAGGTTGGTGTAACATAGATTATTTTGCAAAGTGGAAAGAAATAGAAAAAGAGAAAAAAAAATGTAAACATATTTTCCTTTACAAATGAAAAATAAAATTGAATAACTGTCCAATAATAACATCAACCCAACCATCATGAGCACTATGGATGAGGCTTTGCCTCAAAGAGGAATTTTTCTATTTTTCTAAGTGTGGTAGAAGAAGTATAGCTTGAAATTCGACAACAGTTTGGTCAACAGAGAAAAACACATGCTGGTTCAAGATCTGCGGTTGGACTGAGTTTTGCCTGAGTCTACGGGTCCCATGCTGCTAGTGGACCTTTGGAACGCATCGCTGGATTGCAGGGTGAGAAGGTGTCTCTTTCTGAGCTCTTGATTGAAGATAAATCTGATAGCACATGGTTCTTCAAGGGACAGTTTATTAACTTTGGTGGGTGTCTACGAGACACAAGTATAAATGGACTTTATTAGAGAGAGGTGGTGAGTGCAATATAAATTTAGGTCAATTTACTGTGGCCACGCTAGAAATGTTAATTCATGAAAAAAAAAGCACTGTTTACTTTAATTAGTTTGCTAGCGGTATCTGTCTTTACGAAGTTTCCTTTCACATTACAAAGAGGCTGACCTATCCTTGTGCGTTTTCAGGTGCTTGATGAAGTTGAACATAGTTGAGTCGGTATCATTTATCCTGATACCACACACTTTGCAAATGGCGGTTCACTTGTTTGCTGTCTACATGAACAGTTCCACATGAGCTTGACGTTGCCATGGTTAGAGTAGTTTTTATATCAGGGGTTGCACGCATGTGTGACGCTATGTTGCGCTCAGCTTGCCATCAGGCTTACCATACATCGAAATGAATGAAATAAAGCTCAGAAACAATAATTTCATAAAATGAAGATTGTTTACGAGTCCCAAACCTCAAGTCCAAGTTAAGTCTCAACTCTTTGTTTGTGCTACTTAAGTGAAACTTGAGTAAAGTCCTACGACTCGAGTCCCCATCTCTGTTCCAAACCAGACACCTTCTTCTCCTTTACTATGCCTTGAGATCCTATCCATGAACACCACAAACTGGATCGGTTACATGGGGCAGCCTTAGTGGAGTTCATCTTTGTCTGTCCTTTGTTTGGGGATGACCCAAATTATGTCCTATAAACAAAGGCAGATTGATCAAATCCAATACAGAAGTGTTGATCAAGGAGGAAATCTCCAAGAACAGTCTAGTTGGGATTGGGTCTAAAATGTCAAATGGATATGCTACCACGCCAGAAAAGTAAAGTCTACAAACTAATTACAAGTTAGACTCAGATGAATTTGTCATACCAAAAGAATCAAAGGTTTGTTGAAAGGCCTTTCCCAATATGCCTTGTTGTTTACTCCAGAGAGTCAGCAATGATTAACTGGTTGTCAACTGGACTATAGACTGGACTTAAATCAGATATTTTGATTTGCTCCACTGGTTTATTGTAATGTTAAATGTTAAGAACATTGAACTTCACATGCGTTTATACTTTTTCAAAAATCAGTGATGTTACTGTAAACTAAAGGAATGCATGGAGACGAGGATCCCATGGGTGCATAAACATAAGCGCATAAATGCATAAACATAAGTACATAAGTCATGTTTTTTTTTTTTAAGAACCAAAACATAAATAGGTGTACTAAATCGTAATACAGTTAATATGTTTCAACCAATAAAGATAAAATAATTATAATAAATGTAAAGTTAAAAAAGTGTTACTTTAAAAAAACAAAGTCATATTTCCTGATTGTATCACAAATGTAGACAAACCTCAAAGTGATCACATAACTTCTACAATAAAAATAATAATGGTATAATAGCAGATTTGTCAATTTTCAATTAAGACATCAGGTAGCATCTGTGTTCAATTTACACTATACTGCCAAAAGTATTCGCTCATCTGCCTACATGCATATGAAATTAAGTGACATCCCATTCTTAATTCATAAGGTTTAACCCTTTGCAGCTATAACAGCTTCAACTCTTCTGGGCAAGCTTTCCACAAGGTTTATGGTGTGTTTATGGGAATTTTTCACCATTATTCCAGAAGCGCATTTGTGTGGTCACTGATGTTGGACGAGAAGGCCTGGCTCGCAGTCTCCGCTCTAATTCATCCCAAAGGTGTTCTATCGGGTTGAGGTCAGGACTCTGTGCAGATCAGTCAAGTTCTTCCACACCAAACTCACTCATCCATGTCTTTATGAACTTTGCTTTGTGCACTGCTGTGCAGTAATGCTGGAACAGGAAGGGGCCATCCTCAAACTGCTTCCACAAAGTTGGCAGCATGAAATTGTCCAAAATCTCTTGGTATCCGGAAGCATTCAGAGTTCCTTTCACTGGAACTAAGGGGCCAAGCCCAGCTCTTGAAAAACAACCCCACACCATAATCCCCCCTCCACCAAACTTTAATTCAATTCAATTCAATTTTATTTATATAGCGCCAGATTACAACAATTGTCATCTCAAGGCACTTAAGTAATATAGTCCAATTCAAGCCAATTGGAATTCAATTCATTGTAATCATAATCCAATTAATTCATATAGAGCTAATTAAAAAAATTAATATCCTAGCTAAGGAAACCAACAGATTGCACCGAAATGTGTCTTCAGTCCAATCTCCCGTCCTGAGCGTGCCTGAGGCAACTGTGGAAAGGAACGACTCCCTTTTAACAGGAAGAAACCTCTGGCAGAACCAGACTCAGGAAGGGTGGCCATCCGCCTCGACCAGCTGGGGTTTGAGAAGACAGAAAAGAGGGAAAAGAGGGGGGAAAAACACCATAACGCCATTCAAAGGATATCTGTTGGAACAGGGAAACATAGGTTAATAACCACAATAATGTCACATGTACATAAAATCAATTTTGAAATTAAACAGGGGGAAAAAGAGAGCAAAGTGAGGAAAGGTGTGACAGATGAGGTCCCCCAGCAGTCTAAGCCTATAGCAGCTTAACTATGGGATGTTTCAGGATTACCTGAGCCATCCCTAACTATAAGCTTTATCGAAAAGAAAAGTTTTAAGCCTAATCTTAAAAGTGGAAAGGGTGTCTGCTTCCCGGACATTTACTGGCAGCTTATTCCACAAGAGAGGGGCCTGATAACTGAAGGCTCTACCTCCCATTCTACTTTTAGAAACTCTGGGAACAACAAGTAAACCTGCAGTTTGGGAGCGAAGTGCTCTGTTAGGAAAATATCTTACAATTAAATCTTTAAGATATGATGGAGCTCGGTCATTAAGAACTTTATATGTGAGAAGAAGAATCTTAAATTCTATTCTGAATTTAACAGGGAGCCAATGAAGAGAAGCTAAAACTGGAGAAACATGATCTCTCCTGTTAGTTCTCATCAGAACTCTGGCTGCAGCATTTTGTATCAGCTGGAGGCTTTTCAGAGAATATGTGGGACAGCCCAATAATAAGGAATTACAGTAGTCCAATCTTGAAGTAACAAATGCATGAACTAGTTTCTCTGCATCACCTTGAGACAGGATGTTCCTGATTTTGGCAATATTACGAAGGTGAAAGAAGGCAGTCCTAGAAACCAGTTTTATATGTGCGTCAAATGATAAATTCTGGTCAAAAATAACTCCAAGGTTCCTCACTGTAGAACTAGAAGCCAAGGAAATACCATCTAGAGTAACTATATAACTAGACAATTTCTCCCTGAAGCGCTCAGGTCCAAAGAGAACAACTTCAGTTTTGTCTGAATTTAAAAGCAGACAGTTCTGAGTCATCCAGGTCTTTATGTCTTTAAGACAGGCTTGTAGTCTGACCAACCTGTTGGTTTCATCTGGTTTCATAGATAAGTACAGCTGAGTATCATCAGCATAACAATGGAAATTTATGCTATGCTGTCTGATAATGTTACCTAATGGAAGCATGTATAAAGTAAAAAGAATCGGTCCAAGCACAGAACCCTGAGGAACTCCATGACTTACTCCAACGTGTGAGGAAGATTCCTCATTTACAAGAACAAACTGGAATCTATCAGATAAATATGACTTAAACCAGCCTAATGCAGTTCCTTTAATCCCAATAACATGTTCAAGTCTCTGTAACAGAATGCTGTGATCGATCGTATCAAATGCAGCACTGAGATCCAACAGGACAAGCACAGAAACAAGTCCGCTATCAGAAGCTAACAGGAGATCATTGGTAACTTTCACCAGTGCCGTTTCTGTGCTATGATGCACTCTGAATCCTGACTGAAACTCTTCAAACAGATTATTTCTATGTAAATGATCACAAAGTTGAACTGCAACTATTTTTTCAAGAACTTTGGACAAAAAAGGGAGATTGGATATAGGTCGATAATTAGCCAACACTTCTGAATCAAGAGTAGGTTTTTTAAGTAAAGGTTTAATTACAGCAACCTTAAAAGTCTGAGGTACATATCCTATCAACAAAGACCGATTGATCAAATCCAATATGGAAGTGTCAATTAAGGGGAAAACCTCCTTGAACAGTCTGGTTGGGATTGGGTCTAACATACAAGTTGATGGTTTAGAAGAGACTATTGCTGTTGTTAGCTCAGAAAGATCAACTGGACAGAAGCTGTCTAAATACAATTCAGGTTCGAAAGATACTTCTAAAGCTCCTCTACTTGATGATACATCAGTGATAATAATGGGAAGGATTCCATTAATCTTCTCTCTGATAGAAACAATTTTATTGATGAAGAATCTCATGAAATCATCACTGCTGAGAGTTAAAGGAATACATGGCTCAACAGAGCTCGGACTCTTTGTCAGCCTGGCAACAGTGCTGAAAAGAAACCTGGGATTATTCTTATTCTCTTCTGTCAATAATGAATAATACGCAGTTCTAGCTTTACGAAGTGCTTTCTTATACGTTATTAAACTATCTTTCCAGACTAATTGAGACTTTTCTAAATTAGAGGAACGCTACTGTCTCTCCAGCTTTCTTGCAGTCTGCTTTAACGCACGCAGCTGTGAATTATACCAAGGAGCCAACCTCTTCTGACTGATTACCTTCCTTTTCAGAGGGGCAACATTGTCCAGTGTTGTACGCATTGAAGCTGTAGTGCTGTCAACAAGAGAGTCAAGTTCTACTGGAGTAAAATTTAGGTAGACATCCTGTATCATATCAGCACATGGCAGTGAAGAAAAGGATGATGAAATCAACTCTTTAAATCTGGTTACAGCATTCTCTGACAGACACCTTCTATATGTAGAATTCTTCTCAGAAACCGTGTAGTCAAGTAATGTAAATTCAAAAGTTATTAAAAAATGGTCAGACAAGACAGGGTTATGAGGGAACACTGTTAACTGTTCACTCTCAATGCCATAAGTCAGCACAAGGTCAAGGGTATGATTAAGGCAGTGAGTAGGTCTGTGAACACTTTGAGAAAATCCAATAGAGTCTAATATAGAATTAAAGTTAATATTTAGGCTGTCATTTTCAACATCTACATGAATATTAAAGTCACCCACTACAATGACTTTATCTGTACTCAGCACTAACTGGGATAAAAACTCTGAGAATTCAGACAGAAACTCAGAATAAGGGCCAGGTGGACGATACACAACAACAAACACAAGAGGTTTTTGTGATTTCCACTTTGGGTGGGAAAAACTGAGAATCAGAGATTCAAAAGAGCTAAAACTAATCTTGGGTCTAGGACTGATTAGTAACCCTGATCTGAAGATAGCTGCCACTCCTCCTCCTCTGCCTGTGGTTCTAGGAACATGAACATTTAAATAGTCAGAGGGAGTTGATTCATTAATGCTAACATGATCCTCCTGCTGCAGCCAGGTTTCTGTAAGACAAAATATATCAATATGATGATCACAAATCAAATCATTCACTAACAGAGACTTCAAAGGGAGAGATCTAATATTCAGCAAACCACATTTAATAGTTTGATGTTTTTGTTCAGTTAAAGTTTTTGTTTTAAATTTTTTTTGCACAAGAGGATTTGCTCCTTTTGTGTTTTTTGATTGAGGGGGGGGGGCAGCATCAGGTGGGAAGCCGCAGAGAAGTGTGTAAGACTACAACTCTGCATCCTGGTCTCAACCCTGGGATGTCATGTTTTTGGATGACTAATAAATTCGTCCATATTTCTAGAAATGAGAGCCGCTCCTTCCAAAGTGGGATGGATGCCGTCTCTCCTCATCAGACCAGGTTTTCTCCAGAAAGATAGCCAATTATCTATGTAGCCCACGTTGTTTGCTGGACACCATCTAGACAACCAGCGATTGAATGAGGACATGCGGCTAAACATGTCAGCACTGGTCAGATTTGGCAGGGGTCCAGAGAAAACTACGGAGTCCGACATTGTTTTGGCAAAATTACACACCGATGCAACATTAATTTTAGTGACCTCCGATTGGCGTAACCGGGTGTCATTACCGCCGACGTGAATAACTATTTTACCGTATTTACGTTTATCCTTAGCCAGCAGTTTTAAATAGGATTCTATGTCGCCCGCTCTGGCCCCTGGAATGCATTTGACTATGGTCGCTGGTGTCTCTAATGCCACGTTTCTGACTATAGAGCTGCCAATTACCAGGGTTTTGTCCTCAGCGGGTGTGTCGCTGAGTGGAGAAAATCTATTAGAAACGTGGACAGGTTGATGGTGAACCACGGGCTTGACTTTAGGACTATGACTCCTCTTCCTGACAGTCACCCAGCCACTCTTAAGTCCCGGCTGCTCGGGATCTGCTCGGGGACGACTAACAGAGCTAGCTACGCTTTACACTTGGCATGATGCAGTCAAACAAGTACCGTTCTCGAGAACTGCTTTACACTATGGCATTCAATGCTTTGCATTGCATTGCATTGGATGCAGCTGCTTGGCCATGTAAACCCATTCTATGAAGCTCTCTATGCACTGTTCTTGAGCTAATCTGAAGCGTCTGTGATCGGAAAAGGTCCCTGCCTCTTCAGCCCTCGATTATATACTTTCTACCTCCTCTGCACCACCCCGTTTCTGTTGCTTGTCTAACTGCAACAGAGAGATTAGTCTTTTCCTGCCTTGTGACAGGAAATGTCCAATGTTTAGGGGAAGGTCTGCACGACATTTGTCTACATCTGATCAGGCATTTTTTGTTTCTTCATTTAGAAAGTGAGGCATGGAGGGTGATAAAATATTTCCCTGCCACTGACAGAGGAGACCTATCTCAGGTGTTAGCCATTTTGCAGGAGCTATATGGCTGTTCTGAATCTTATGTCACATTGCAGGAGGCCTTTTTTCTCCAGGAGACAACAAGAGGGAGAGACTTTGCAAGAGTTCTCCTAGCTTTAATAAGCCTTTAGGTTAAACTATATGCAGCCAGTGATATGCTGACTTTAGAAACTTTGTTGAGTGATCAGTTTGTTGAACAGGTTTTAGATGGTGGCCTCCACTGTGAACTAAAACAGCTGATGTGCCGACAACCTAATCTAACATTTTATTCCTTCAACATTTAGCATTGAGTATGGAGTACAAGGAGTCTCCTAAAGTGTTCATTATGCTCAAGTGTCTGAAATCGGTGAGATGAAGGGACTGTTAAGAAGTCAGCAAGAACAGTTCGATCATTTTACTGAAAGCATTGCTCTTTTGCAAAGCGTGGATATCCCCGTAGCTCCCCTCTGACTGGCCCTTTAAGATGTAGACACTGTCAGCTGCCTGGTCATTTAGCCAGGGAGTGTGAAGGGACACAGAGTGGGAAGGGACCCCAGATGTGGGATCTCACCCTTATCCCACACCTGGGGTTTCAATGCAACTTGGTAGATAGTTTAAGTCAAGGTTGGAAAACTAGTGGCCACTAAATTGCACAGCCACAGTTCAGATGGGGCCTTGGCTGACCCAGGAATCCCTTCCAGTTATCTGGGGATGCTTCTAAGTTGATTTCTTGGGAGGGATTCAATTCCCTTGCTGGGTTAACAATAACCAAAAGCTTCTTTCACAAGCATTTTGTCATGGGGCCCCCTGATAATTTGTGGTCTTAGCACTGGCTACACCTGAGAGCAGCTAATGGTCTATCTATTCACCACACTGGTTATATGGAGCTAGTTGTTGAGCTCTGTGGTAAGCTGGTTCTCCAGTGTGGCATTTTGGTCATTTTCAAAATAACAGAAAAGGAAAAAAGGGCCACAGCAAAAGTTTGGGCACCCTGCATATCTTTGTATCCCTTTATAACTAAAATTACATTTAAAAGATGTTATATCAATTACCATTTCTAAAATCCTAGCCTGAAAATGGATATGACCTCACACCCTAAAATCAAGGGCTACCAAAAGTTACAAAATCTCAATTTAAGAGAATACAGAATTATAAGAGTAATTGTAATCTGGACTGGACTTGATTGTAAATCAGATATTTTAGATTTATTTCTCTGATTTGGTTTTCAGAGGGGTTACATGGTTGTAACACTGAATGCTTTCACATGCAACTATTTCCCTTTTTAAAAAAAAACCTCTGTTTTTTTTGAAGAGGAGTTTTCTGTCCTGACTTTTTGATGTGTATGTTTACACTTCCCAGGCAGATCATTGTAAAAGAGTATTTCTTATCAATATCTATCTAGACGGTAAACATTCTAATTTTGTCCAACACATTTTCTGAATGTTAATAGGCAGATGATTTACTGTGGGCATTTCGTATCCTCTAAAATATCATTTTAAAATTGGGAATACGCAGTTTTCATTTAGTATAAACAGCCATCCATGTATAAAGTTTTCAAAGTAAGAAAAATTACTCACAACAAATAAGGGAAAATCTGCAAAATTATTGTTCTGTGGGTTGGTGTTTTGTTTATTTTCTTTTTTTTTCATTTACCTCATTTAAGTAACATTAAAAATGTGCTGATTTGTACATTCTGTGTGTTCTGAGCAACGTCATGATGAAAGTTCAGCATAGTGTTTACTATTTCTTCACCTCTTATCTCTTAGGGGAAATCCCAACAATAATTAACTGGTCCAGATCTGAAAAGGCTCTTAACTCTGCTTTGTTGTGGTGATTTATCTCCAAACAACATGTGGCTAAGGTGTCTTAGATTTGCTCTCCTGGTTTGGATTCCTGGAATGCTGCATGGTGAGTATATTTACGTTTTGTACTGAGAGACATCTGAATTTGTTTAAATGGATATAATACTTCTTCCTTGTCATTTACCTTGTCTTTTTTTTTTTTTTGTATTTCAGCTCAAATAGCAGAGCGTTGCAGAGCTCCCAGCCAGATCGCTGGATATTTCCTACCTTTGGAGGAATTCTATGCTCATGAGGCCACCATCCATTATGCCTGTAATAACAAACATAAACCAGTAGGAGAGGGCTGGTGGGCAACCAGCACATGTCAAAATGGCAAATGGGTTCCCAAACCACAGTGTATAGGCAAGTATTTAGTTAATTCTGAAGCGCTTTGAGCCATTTCCATTGAAGACATGCTGCAAAAGCAATCTGTTGAGAAAAAAAAGGTAGATTTAAGTATAAAAAAAAATTATGACAGAAATTGTTGTGTCACCTAAATATAACACCTAAAATGGTGTTTCAGTCTCGTATCAAGTGGTGCTGCTCATTTTGGCTCAAAATGTTCAGTGTACAGATGTAATTGAAAGTGTTTGTCAACAACAAATGGATCATTCAAGAGTGTACATGTACAAGGTGGTACAACTAATAGATCAACACTGTCACCTTGCAACAAAAAAGTTCCTGGTTCGAATCCAAACTGGGGTCTTTCTGTGTGAAGTTTACATGTTTCCCCTGTGTATGTGTGAGTACTCATGCATGTTAGGTTAATTGGTGTCTCTAAATTGTCCCTAGGAATGAGCATAAATGGTTGTTTGTCTCTGTGATGGACTAAATTGGATTAAGTGTGGATAGAAAATGGATGGATGCACATTAGGTTAACTGGTGATTGACCCAAGGGGTGAGTGAGTTTACATGGTAGTTTGTGTCTGTGTTGGACCTCTGATGGACTGGCAATCCATGCAGGGTGAACTCCATCTCTCACCCAGTAGCCGCTGAGACATGCTCACCTCCCGTAACCCTGAGTTGGACGAAGCAGGTATAGAAATTGGATGGATGTTTTTGAAGAGCAACAGTAAATTTCCTCATTCTTACAGAGCAAGTCAATTTTAGATATAACTTCTGTGAGGTTGACCGTGGCAGTTGCTAACAAGGGTTTCAAACCTGGGTTCAGAAAGCCTGCAAGGGATTATCAGATCATTTTTCTTTTTTTAATTTGCTCTGTTGTTCACCTCACTTCTGAACTGAGATGGAATCTTTCAAATTCAGTGCCTAACGTCTCTTCTTTTTTTCCTCAGATGAATTTGACTGCCTGCCACTGAACATTCCCAATGCAGAAAACACTAAAAGTTTAAATGGCTGGTATGAGGTGGGGCATATATTAGATATAAAATGTGATGGTGGATATATATCCAAAAACAATGTTACTGAAATTGAATGTACAGCTGGAACATGGAGTGAAGTACCGGACTGTGAGAGTAAGTCTGTTGGATGTTTTTGTGTGGTTAGCTGAAGAGCATCTCTTCCTGTTTCTTTTCATGTTTTATCTTCTAATTTACAGAAAGTAAAACTGCTTGCAGTGTACCAACTAATTACCCCAATGCAGTCATCACTGGTCACAAATACCAGGAGGTGTTTGCTGAAAACTCAAAGGTGCAGTATCAGTGTAGAGATGGATATGCTACAGAGGATCAAACCACCACGAAATACATTATTTGCAAAAATGGACAATGGACTGAAGGCCCAAAGTGCAGTAAGTGGAAAACATGTGGATTTATACAACAAAGTTTGCTTTTAGTGATATATTTATGTTAACAGTGGATCACAATACAAAAGAAACATCTTTTCGTGTGTATTTTATTGTTGTTCTTATTGTTTTACATTAAAAATATTAAAATTATAAAACACTTACCAGTGTAAACTTTAGAAGATAAATTTAAGAGCCTCATTTCCAGAAAAGCTTGGTAATTTTCTAAAATGCTACTTAAACTTTAATTAGTTTTTAATCTAAATGATTTTCAATGTTTTTATTTGCCAGTTTAATTTTTTTTTGAAGAACATAAACAAATTTGAAAGATCATGTCACATTTTAACACTTTTAAAAGAAGCTAGGGAAGGAGGAAAAAGACAGAAATTTGTAAGATATACAAGAAACAGCATTCCAGTCTCTACAAACTAATGGACTAACTGGTCTTTATTATTTATTGTACATTAAATCAAACAGATTGTTATCATCTAGCATGTTTACGTGCAACTGTGTTTTTATTTCTTAAATTGCCCTAGTCCAAACAAAATCAGACTTTTGAAATCAATGTAAATTTGTTTGTCCGATCAAAATCATATGAAGTCAAGCTTTTACAAAGTGGATTAACATGCAGACAATACACTGGAACCCTGATTTACCTCTGCAACACTGAACTAGACCTTAGTTCTGTGTACATACTCAAAAGTTTCATCTTTTTGCATATTTTCATAAAAACAATAAAGCATGTGTATATTAATACAGCAAAACACACATATATTTCTGCTCCGTTTGTGATTGAACACGGCAGAAATTGTGATTGAAAATCAACCCCATAGGACATGTCAGGTCTTAGTCACTCAAATCATTTCCAGACTGTGGCTCTGCTCTTATAAAATCTTGTTTTGTTTTTTTTTCCCATAACCTCAGCCTCATCTGACAAAATCATCCAAGTAACTTAAAGACGTGTGTGCAGTTAATTCAGCTGTACGATGGTTTCACACAGAGTTAGAATCAGCTAAATATCTTGAACATTTTCTCACAGTCTACAGCAATGACTTCAGTGTGTAACATGCCTCAGTCAGTAACTTGATTCTGTTCCTGTTCATGTATACTGTTAGGACAGTGCTAACAGTACACACAAGTCAGCTCCTGTGACATACGGGGCAGCATCAGTATCCATGACCTGGTTGACTGTTTGATATGTTTGAAGCTACGACTGAGGCAGAAGCGCATATTGGAATTCTAAAGACGCATATGATACTGTAAAGGAGACTTTCCCCAGGAGGTTATTGGTTATTTGAGTTGTTACTTATCAATTAAGCAGTTGTGGATAAATGCAGGGGGATGAATGAATGAATGAATGAATGCCAGGAAGATAAAAACAATGCAGAGGGCATGGAATGATTTATGATCTGCAACATTCAGCCTCACCTGTAAAACACACAAAGGCAGTGATGGCACGAACATGCTTGGCTTCCAGTGGCCCAGTGCCATGAGTGTTAGATGTGTCAATGGCATAGAGTGATGGCCAACTCAATCGATTGAAATCTATACAGCTGTGTTTAAGTTGCTGAAGACAAGACGAAAGACCAAATGAACCTCAAATTGAATGGTTCAGACACAGTGGTGTGTTTCAGCGTTGGCGTGTGGTCTGAAGGACCCACCTGCAGTGGCCAAAAATTAATGCAAAAAGCCTTTTGGGGAAAATCATAAAAATGCTGTGAGACAAGGAAGGTGCTATGTGTACAAGAGTGAACTTTTTATCATTCTGTGGATCGGGTGCCAATAATGGAAGACTGAGATTATCCAGATGAATAGCAGAATACAAAACGGCTGCAGAAAAGGCCTTACACAGCGTCACAAAGGAAGTAACCTTGTTTCTGGTTATGTTGGCATACTTTAGACTAGGTAGTAGTTGCCTGCAAAGCCCTGTTTATGGTAATCTGTCCATTTAAACCTAAGCCCCTTAAAAAATTCTGCATAATAAAGAACTACCATTTTAAACTCTAATCCTCCGCTTTGGATGGGAATACCCTCAAGTCTGCACTTTTTAAAGCCAAAATGATTGAATAACTGTAACTTAAATATGTTATAGCAAACTGCTAAAGTAACAAGGTGTGCCATTGATGCAGAAAAGAGAAATCAATGAGAACAACATCCCAAAGCAACAACTAACCAATGTGTCTGCTGTGTAATTTCCAGAACTTTCCTCCTCCTCTTACGGATCCAAGGATGACAGCAGTGTGCCATCATTCACAACAAGTAAAGACGCAGATTCATTTCTTCTTTTGCATTACATGTGTTGAGTTTCTGGACAGTTATGAATTGGAACCAATAATTAAGCTCAAATCTTCCTGAGTTGTTTGTTTTATAAAGTGAGCCGATCTGTGATGTTAGAAGAAACCACATTGTTGGATGGAAAGTTAAGTTGATCATCTGGTATGAAACATTGCTACATCTGTTTTCTGGAATGTTTTTTTTCTTTCCAGTTGATAAATGTGGAGAATTCCCCGTAGTTGCAGACGGTGTTGTTCACCAAGACAATCTCCGTTTTTTGCGGTACGAGTGCGTAAACTTTTATAAATTAGTGGGCTCAGCGGAGGTGGCGTGTTACAGCGATGGCACGTGGTCAGCAGTACCCTCCTGCAGAGGTAAGTCAACACCAAAAACTTTCATTCCAAAGATCTGTCATAGATATGGGGAAAATCTTTATTTGTGTCTCTTTTGTACAGCCAACTACTGCTCTGTGAACACAGCTGATTATGTTGACTTAGTAAATCATGGACTTGCATTTGTAACAAATGGAGAGACGAAGAGACTGTATTGTAAGGATAAGTGGAGATATGAAAATTTTGCTTTGGTCGAGTGCAATGATGGAACAGCAAAGATATCCCAATGTAAGTATCACTTTAAGATCTTTATATTTAAATGTGTTTGTAAGATGAGAGGAGTAAGATCAGCGTTTCAACAAAGTCTCTAGTTATTTGGAGTTGGTATAGCCCTGTGTGTGTGTGTGTGTGTGTGTGTGTGTGTCTGTGTGTGTACGTGTGTGTGTGTGTGTCTGTGTGTGTGTGTGTGTGCGTGTGTCTGTGTGTGTGTCTGTGTGTGTGTGTGTGTGTGTGTGTGCGTGTGTCTGTGTGTGTGTCTGTGTGTGTCTGTGTGTGTGCGTGTGTGTGTGTGTGTCTGTGTGTGTGTGTGTGCTTGTGTCTGTGTGTGTGTGTGCTTGTGTGTGTCTGTGTGTGTGCGTGTGTGTGTGTGTGTGTGTCTGTGTGTGTGTGTGCGTGTGTCTGTGTGTGTGTCTGTGTGTGTCTGTGTGTGTGTGCTTGTGTCTATGTGTGTGTGTGCTTGTGTCTGTGTGTGTGTGTGTGTGCTTGGGTCTGTGTGTGTGTGTGCTTGTGTCTGTGTGTGTGTGTGCTTGTGTCTGTGTCTGTGTGTGTGTGCTTGTGTCTGTGTGTGTGTGTGTGTGTGTGCTTGTGTGTGTGTGTGTCTGTGTGTGTGCGTGTGTCTGTGTGTGTGTGTGTCTGTGTGTGTGTGTGTCTGTGTGTGTGTGTGTGCTTGTGTCTGTGTGTGTGTGTGTGTGTGTGTGCTTGTGTCTGTGTGTGTGTGTGTGTGTGTGTGTGCTTGTGTCTGTGTCTGTGTGCTTGTGTCTGTGTGTGCTTGTGTGTGTGTGTGTGTGTGCTTGTGTCTGTGTGTGTGTCTGCTTGTGTGTGTGTGTGTGTCTGTGTGTGTGTGTGTGTGTGTGTGTGCTTGTGTCTGTGTGTGTGTCTGCTTGTGTGTGTGTGTGTGTCTGTGTGTGTGCTTGTGTCTGTGTGTGTGTGTGCTTGTGTCTGTGTGTGTGTGTGTGTCTGTCTGTGTGTGTGTGTCTGTGTGTGTGTGTGCTTGTGTCTGTGTGTGTGTGTGTGTGTGTGCTTGTGTCTGTGTCTGTGTGTGTGTGTCTGTGTGCTTGTGTCTGTGTGTGTGTGTGTGTGTGCTTGTGTCTGTGTGTGTGTCTGCTTGTGTGTGTCTGCTTGTGTGTGTGTGTGTCTGTGTGTGTGTGTGTGTGTGCTTGTGTCTGTGTCTGTGTGCTTGTGTCTGTGTGTGTGTGTGTGTGTGCTTGTGTCTGTGTGTGTGTCTGCTTGTGTGTGTCTGCTTGTGTGTGTGTGTCTGCTTGTGTGTGTCTGTGTGTGTGTGTGTGTGTGCTTGTGTCTGTGTGTGTGTGCTTGTGTGTGTGCTTGTGTCTGTGTGTGTGTGTGTGCTTGTGTCTGTGTGTGTGTGTGCTTGTGTCTGTGTGTGTGTGTCTGTGTCTGTATGTGTGTGTCTGTGTGTGTGTGTGTGTCTGTGTGTGTGTGTCTGTGTCTGTGTGTGTGTGTGTCTGTGTGTGTCTGTGTGTGTCTGTGTGTGCGTTGACATGTTTTGCAGAAAGTATCTACAGATTACTACAGTTGGTCCGTTAACAATTCAAAACAACATTAAACCTCAAGGTTTATTAAGGCAAATGAAGTATTTGGTGTGAAACCTGGTTCCAAATGATCAGATAAACATTTTTGATGATTTCCCAGAATTTTTCCTGTCCAAGCTGCTGTCAGCATTCATAACAATTATTGACCCTCACATGGAAAGTGGAAATCTGAAAACACTTGGAAGCTAAACTTGGTTTAGTGCATGTCTGTAGACTGAAAGCAATAAGAAACATTATGCAGAGGTCTCAAAGTCCACCTGAAAAAATATTTTCATGCTAACTACATTTGACTCTAACTCAGTCTGAAGTCTTCACTGGTTGTAGACGGAATTTTTTAAACTTTTTCAGACTTAAAGCCAGTGGACGCAACAATATTTACTGATTTGACCATGAGGATAGAAAGATTAGCTTTACTTCTCTTTCCCGTTAAGTGGGAGGAGGCAGTAGCTGATCTACCTCACTGACTGTGTTGTTGTGGTGTGTTAATTACCAGCAGCAGCTTATCACAGTTCAGATCAGCAAAGATATCACCTCTGCAGGCTTTCCAGTATCCTGGATTTTGTCCTTTTTAATTGTTCCAGGTAGAGCTGTGAAACACATCTCTAATTGCTTGTTTCAGACAGAGACAGCCTGGCAGTGGGGTGAGGGTCACAAAACGTAACTGATCTCAATGTAGATAATTCAGTTGTGTGTGAATTGAAAATTAGATGGTTGTGAAATTAAAAATAGCCACAACATATAAAAAAATTATCAAAATTTCATCTTAACAAATCCGTTATGAGATGAAGAATTCTAAGCCGTGATTCATCACTTTCCGTTCATGAGTTCAGGTTTAAAGGTAACACTAAAACTGGACAAAAACAGAGAAACCTGGAGACATTTAAAGTCTTTTTCCCTCAGTGACGAGTCATTAACTTCTCTCTTGTGCCTCCTTACTTTTCACAGGTTGTAACATATACCAAATTAACTTGGTGAGTGATCATTTTACTGCATCTACAACATTGTATTAATGTTCTCGTCATTGATGCACATTCTATCTGGAAGCGTTGAATGAAGTATCACCACTCTGAACCTTATTTTTCATTTATATTTTACTTCCTATTTACAGTTGTTTATTGCTCATGAAACCTGTGTTTTATTAACAGGGTCTCTGCTGGAGTCTGGGTTTGATGACACATTGAAAACAAAGCCTGGAAGATTTTGATACAACTAATAATGATTCCACAGTCACACACTATGATTGCTTTTCCTTTTTACGTATGAATACCAATTAAATGCAGGTTTTGTTTTGTCCTAGAGCTCAGAAATGAAAGTAAATCAATTTACATGTTACAGACTTCAATAAAATTCTAACGTGGGTTTTCAACTCTACACATCCTGAAATTGTCAGCTGTGTTTTTGTGTTAAAATCTCAAACTCCATCCAGTCCTGATTGTCCTGCAGGGTCACAGGTAGCTGGAGGTGTACATCCTGGAGCTGGCAATCTGTCAGAGTCGCACACTTCGTTGTTCCCAATCATTTTATTGATGACACAACATTTGAGAGGAGTTTCATTACTGTTTCTGAATGTTACAAAGTTTCACATGTCCAGCGCTTGGTTCTAAACAAATGGCCTCCAACTGACACAAAATCAAATCCAACAGCCAAACCAGAAGTTTATTCCAACCAGTAATACAAGAATATCACAGGTGATTCTTTATATTATCAATTAACTTGGAGAAATTTGCTTATTTGATTACTAAACTGAACTTTATTCATTGGAAGTGCCAACTAGCAAACAACTATTCCTACTACTCACTTCATAATTCTTTTGCTAATCCATTAAAGAAGGAAAAAACATATTGCCTGTAAAATCTATACAAAATGGTAGACACAATGCTCATGTTTCTGTGTACAGGAAGGACCCGTCCGTCCGTCCATCCATCAATCAATCCATCCATCTTCTATACCTGCTTAATCCACTTTAGATATGCGGGGCCTCGAGCCTATCCCAGCCGTCATTGGGTGAGAGGCGGGGTACACCCCAGACAGGTCGCCAGTCTATCACACAGAGACAAACGACCACACACACACACTCCTAGGGACAATTTAGAGGCACCAATTAAACTGACATCGTGTTTTTGGATAGTGGGAGGAAGCTGGAGTACCTGGAGAGAATCCACACATACATGAGGAGAACATGCAAACTCCACACAGAAAAGGCCCCAGCTGAGAATCGAACCTGGAACCCTCTCGGTGTGAGGCGACGGTGCTAACCACCACATCACTGTGCAGCCCCAGGAAGGACCAGTCTCTGAAAAAAAAGTGTTCCCACATTTGTGTAAAATTGACAATCTAGTACTGTACATGTAGGGCTGTTCTCTAAAGGCCAGGTCTTTATTTTGCTTTGTTTTTTTGGTTGAGAAATATCAGTGAGAGTGGTCAGAGTTGGAGAGGTTCTGTACAGACGAAGCTGAATCCAGTCCCAGCAGCGTGCCGAGGTAGGACTGCTCTCCAGGGTCCAATATCTGCTCAGGCCTCACAGGGTGGACAATGTTGGCAGGCTGAGGGGTGAGGGTATATTTCTCTAAGAAGGCCAGGTCTGTGGCAGATTGGTAGCCAGAGCTCTGCTGCTGTTCCTGAGCCTGAATGTTAACAGTGCTGTGAGTCTGGGAGGGGAGAGATGAGGCCCTGTGGGCATGCAAGTCATCCTGCGTTCCTCCTGCCATGGAGACGGGGACTAAAGTGACAGGTATGCAGACATTTGTAGAAGGGGGGGGGCTCCGTAAAGCAAACTTGGGTTCAGTGTGGTAAGTCTTTGGGGACTCCCCAAAAGGTATTGAAACCATTTTATCCTCGCCGAGGGGCTGTTCAGTGAAACGGGCACTGTGCACGTGGTCAACGTGGTATTTGAGCTTGTCTTTTCTTTTAAAAGTGGCACTACAGTGGGGACAGTTGAAAGGTCGAGCGTCTGAGTGAATCACCATGTGCTTCGTCAAAGTCTTCTTGATCCGAAATGTCTGATGGCACTCCGGACATCTGTGGGGTTTCTCACCTGTAACACATGAGTTTTTATTTTCACAGGTAATCGTTTTTGTTGCACACTTGCATATAAAAGGTATGACAGTAATTCACTAGTCATTTTCTAGTAAGAGAAATACTCAGTATATGAAGAGAGTACAGGCTTTTCTTATCAATTTGTGTACCCGGCTCCAGCCCCCCCCTCGGGACCCTGAGTTGGTCTGAGTGGGCATAGGAAATGGATGAAGTATTTAAAGATACACTAGAGAATTTGGCATATTCTTGCTCTTTGGCTCCCTCTACAGCTGCGAGATGTAACAGCACTGTCAAAAACAGATTGAGTTCTACCAACGTACAGCCATACACATGATTTATTTAACTATTTTTATTATTATTATGTTGTTGAGGGCACAAAGACGCCATCAAAGGGTAAAAAAAATGTCAGGCAACCATCAAGCTAAACAAGGTGGTGAGGGACTGCAGCATCTCAACCCCAAGCACTCCAGGGCAGTTTCAGGCCCGGGAAAGTGCATAACAAAAGTCAGTGCACTTCAGACAAGTCGCAACCACTAGGTTTTAAGGTTCACAAACTTCTTTAACACAACTGATTGGTAACTTACAAAACAACGTAACATTTTTGGGTCTCCTTGGGCAATACAAATCGAACAGAGACAAAAAAAAAAGTGCTGACTGTATTAAGTGAGCTATACGAGTGTGTGTGAATGGCTGAGCACACAGTAAAACACTCCATGGAACCTAAAACAAGCCCCCCAGGCATTTAGAGTGGGCTATTTACCATTTAGGAAGTACAATAATGTTTCTGAGAAATCCCTAAATCAGTTCCGTCAACTGAAGCACCTCATAGATTTAGAGATTTACACAACTGTTGTATGCTGTGTATGTTCTGAACTCCTGAATCTTAATGCGACCTAAGAGCGTTTAGAACTGCACCTTCAATCAATCAATCACTCACTGAGGTGTGGCACCTTCATGTTTTTACTGAGCATCTTTTTCTTCTGAAACGCCAGTGAGCCAAGCACATTTTTTTGTATGTTTAGAAAAATAAATAAACGAACACTGTCAAAATGAAGTTGAGCGTATCTCTTGTTATCTTAACTTATAGTATCCCAGATGTCAGCTTCTGTAGGTAAAAGGCCTGTTTTGCTAGCAAACTAAATAAATGCAAACTCTAAGCAGCCCCTTACACGTGATAAGGATAATGATGTAAATTAATATGGGAAAATAACTTAACATTTCCTTGAAACTACTAGAAAGTGATTTCTTTCCTTACCTGAATGAGTCCTGAAATGCATTTCTAAACTGGACTTTCCTTTAAATTCTTTCTTGCAAACCTCACACTGATGCAGAGCAGTTTTATACCTAGGACAAAGAACGAAGACAAACAGAGCGCAGGATCATTGGCCAAGTTTTCAGGATGATCTAAAAGAGCCCAATAAGAGAAACATTGCCGTTGTGAAAAGTCCCGGCTACTACTAAGAGAAAAGGAAAATAAACCTGTTTTTTTTTTTTGTTTTGTTTTTTAAAAACATACTTCTGCCAAACTTTCTCTCCCAAATGAACACTTTTGTAGTGGACTGTCAGATGATCATGGCGCCTGAAGCACTTCCCACATTCTTCACACTGGTGTGCTTTCTCACCTGTAATATAAATGGGCTGCATTCAAGTAAACACAGATTGGAAAAGTTGATAGTGATGTCCACTCTTCTTTGACTCAAAAATCTGATTGCTGTCACAGTAATGTTAACCTGAGTGGATTTTCTGATGTTTGGTCAGGTGATCGTGGCGTATGAAGGTTTTCCCACACTCATCACACTCGTAGCGCTTGTCATCGTGGTGGACTCTGAGGTGGAGCCTGTCCAAGGAAACGGCAACTCAAGACAAGCCCAACAGTAACGCAGCCAATAAAACTGAGACACACTTTACCTGTAAGAGCTGCTATGACGAAAACTTTGACCACAAATACTACAGAGATGAGGCTTCTCTCCGCTGTGGATCCTCAAGTGCTCCTTTAAAGTCGTCCTGTTGGGAAAAAACATGATCAAACAGGTTTGTGTGGGACATTTTTCTAATTCTTAACCATTCAATACAATAATAACAGAACTTTTGAGGTCAGTACTGACAGTACTTTTTTTTTTTTAAATCCCCAAATGTACCTTTCTCGCACTGATTTTCCACAAACAAAGCAGGTCCATTTTCTTTTGCCTCCATGTGTGCACTCAATGTGCCTCTTTTTGTTGCCCGTGTCATTAAACTGACGACCACAGATTTCACACGGAAAAGGACCTGGAAACAAGACGAAATAAATACTCCAATGCATCCCTTAGTACAGCAACTATGTCACAAAATATATCAGCAGCCGTTCAAATCTGTGAAATCATCTTGTTGTTTTCGTGAAAGATTTGCCAAACAGAAACCATGATATATGACATGAATGTAAACTTTTTACAATTGTAAAAGTTAAAAAACTTACATGTTAGCTAAATTAAATGTTTTCATGATGCATTTCTCACCTAAGTGATACTTTTCTTGGTGCTTCAGCCTTGCAAACCTGGACCTGAAGTATTCGTCACAGAAGGAGCATTTAAAAGGCCGGTCTTGGGTGTGCAGGATCATGTGCTCCTGCAGATGAGGCCTGCGGCTAAAGGTCTTCGAACAGATCTTTTCCAGAAAGTTGAACAGTTGTTACAGACAGTTAAGACTGTTTTTACACAAGGTGTAACGTCTATTAGTGCCCTAACTCTCTCTACATCCTTATTCTGAGCACATCTGGAAAACCTCTGCATTATAAGGCTGAACACAAATGGTAAACAACTGAATAATATGAACTGAAATGAAACTAGGGCTTACAGCACATTTCCAGCCTTCACTTTTCCGCTTCCTCTTGGTAAAAAACTCTTGGGTGTGCTCTGGATGAAACCTGAAAGGACAGAGGAGGTTTTATGACACGAATGGATTGTGTTGGTGCTGTAGTGACCAGGTGTGGAAACTGGTACTTATGTTCTTCTGGTTGCAGAATGGTAGCAGACAGCTTCAGTAACTTGACTTCACTTTTAGGAAGCTGTCATAACATCCATTTTTACATGTAATTTATGGTACAGACATTTTCCAAAACTTCATCTTTACTTTACTGGTACTAAATTGTTTTACGTCCTTTATTCAGCCAGTAACATATTTTCTCAAGGCATGTGTAAATCAGGTGTGTACAACAATGACTGTGAGCGAGCGAGATAGTCATGTGAAGAAGGCAGTCCACCCCTTCCCCTTCTCACCCTCGGCACCCTCTCAGCAAGCAGGGGCGCCTGCAGCAGTTGCAGGGGGCGCCAATTGCCCAATTTCCCACACACAGCAAACTGTGCGCTTTGCGGAGCAGATGATTTATTTTTTTAAGTGCTCATGCCGCCGCCCACGTATCATGAATAAATGCCGCCCCGGGCGGCTGCTCGGTTCGCCCGTGCCAAAAACCGCCACTAGTAGTACATCCTCTCACAATCCCAATGTTTTATTTAACAGGACTGAATGAAAGTAATAATCTGAGCTCCTAAAATGTTGTCAATTCAACCTCAGATTAATATTACACTGTCGCTATCTATTAAACAAAAATTAAACCATTATGCAGAAGCAGTGTGTGAAAAACGTCCACCTTTACTGCTCTCACAGGAACTAAACAGGGTAAGAAGCAGCCAGGCTCTGCTAATCAATGCACTTGTTTAATTGATCATGATCAAATGTGAGCACCGCTATAAAAGCAGAAGTTTAGTCAGTTTGTTGGTCTGGAGCATTCAGGTGTGTTTTAACACAATGCCAAGGAGGAAAGACATCAACCATGATCTTAGAGAAGCAATCGTTGCTGCCCATCAGTCTGGGAAGGGTTATAAGGCCATTTCCACACTGGAGTCCATCATTCTATAGAGAGAAAGACTTTCCAGGAGTGGACGTTCCTGAAAGTTCACTCCAAGGTGAACTTTGTGTATGCAATGCCCAGAGAAACTGAAAAAAAAAAAAAAAAACAGTAGCTACATCTCAAACTCTCCAGGCCTCAGTTAGCATGTTAAATGTTAAAGTTCATGACAGTACAGTTAGAAAAAGGCTGAACAAGTATGGTTTGTTTGGAAGAGTTGCAGGAGAAAGCCTCTTCTCTCTGAAAATAACAAGTCAAGACCAAAGTGGAGATGTTTGGTCATAATGCACAGCAGCACGTTTGGAGAAAACAAAACACAGCATATCAGCACAAACACCTCATACCAACTGTCAGGCACTGGTGGAGGGCTGATGATCTGGGCTTGTTCTGCAGCCACAGGACCTGGGCACCTTGCAGTCACCATGAGCTCCTCTGTACAGCCAAATACTCTTGAGGCCATCTGTCTGACAGCTAAAGCTTGGCTGAAACAGGACGTTGATATCTGCTAAAGGTGGTTCTACAAACTGCTGTATGGTTTTCACGCACTGCTTCTGCATTTTGGGCCTCATTTTTTTTTTTGTTATACACAATAGCGACACAGTGTAACATGTCATGTTGTTCATCTGAGGTTGTGTTTAAGTTTTAGACTTTGTTAGGACCAGGTGATTTCTCATTATGTCCAGAAACATAAAACCCTAGATTTTAAAAAGGATTTTCTTTCTTTTGTCATATGATTGTTCCACAAAAAACAAACTAAGAAAGACACCAAATTCTAATTTCTGTGGGAAATGTTAAAAACACAACATTATAGATGTACCGTACATTCAGTACATTCAGGTTCACATGCTGCAGATGGATGTTTTTGCATGACCCAAATATGTAAAACAGATGTTATGAGCTCAAAACTACTGAACCTGGATTTCTTCTGGGTTCTCCAATATACTCCTGGAATGGACAGATGACCTGTCCCCTGTATACACCCAGCACCTTGCTAATGCCAGCTGTGATAGGCTCCAGTACAGGACACATCTCACCTTCTGACATGCTTCGCCAGGGTTTTCTTGCTGGCATGGAGTTTGCTGCAGAATGGACATTTGTGTTCCTTCTTCGGGAAAGGAGCATCACTGGCGTGTTTCTTCTTATGGACAGTCAGGTTAGACTTAGTGGAGTAGCACTGAAGACAAATGTCACACTGGAATGGTTTCTCTCCAGTGTGCACTCTGGTGTGACTCTCATATTTCCCTAACAAAACAAAAAAAATGCACATTAGTTAATGTAATATATATTTGCAACATATCGGAAAGATGCCTGAAACTATTAGACTATGGTACAATGACCACATTTACATTTACGGTAGATCAGGTTGCATTTCTAAATGAGACAAAACAGGACAAATGCCTCTTCACTTCCAACGTAACCTTTTCTTAAGAGGCAACAAACGATGCAGTCAGTAGGGTTACGTGCAGTTTAGTCAAACTGCGGTTAGCGTTCAATCTCGCTATTTAACTGGACCGCTGTGTTCATTCAATTACAAATGCACGGGAGAGGAAATGAGTTATTGATTGAGGTGGGTCTGACGCAGTGGAGAGAAAACGCTGGTAACATTCTGACACTTCTACCATTCACTGCAGGAGATCATGTAAGCACAGCTGGATTCGATCCACAGACATCGTCTTTTAGCTACATGAACAGGGATTTTTGTGAGATGTTGCTGCGACTAGAAAATCGGGCTTTTATTAGAGCAGAGCGACAGTCTCAAAATGTTTGAAGCGACCGCAAGCTGAAAAGTACTCTCAAACAACTAATTATCAGTCAGTTTATGACACATTTTGCCATCTGGCAAAAGAAACAGAAAACTATGTGAATGAGAGCAGCTTTATTGGGAATTTGGTGGAATGAATATATATTTTCACTTTACTTTTTAACAAAAAGATGAAACTCTGGAGTACGTGCAGAGGGCAGCTTCTCCTGTCTCCTCAATACAACAGCACAGTAAAATTCACCATTATTCATGCTATAATGCTCAGTATTAAGCATAAAAATGTATTCATTTTAAAAGTATGGTTTTGATCTGACAAACAACAATCTTTTTTCTCTTCCTAGAGTAATATAAACGCGCTCACTGAAAGAAATCCATCATCTATGAACATATGGACAAAAAAGTTCTAATCAACATCTTACCTGCTCGGTCAAAGGTCTTGTCACATTTGGGGCACTTGAGAGTCTTCTTGTTGGAGGTTTGGATGATGACTGGAGCCAAGCCCTCAGGATAAACTGGACTCTGGTTCGAGCTTCCTGCTGCTGGCACATGAACGTCCGGCTCTCCCACAGACTGGTGCTCTGTCCTCCCTGCTTGTGAACCCTGCTCACCTTCACTCCTGTCTTTACCACAAGCCTCAATGATTTTTTTCTGAACAACACTGCCAGCATTCATGTCTCCTCCCTCTCCATCCTCTCCGTCTTCATCCATTACATCATCCCCCTGAGCTGGTTTAGAGGTCTCATTCCCATCCACTTTGGGTGTCTGGCTTTTCACAACCACCTCTGCTGCTTCTTCCACACTATGTTCTTCTCCCAGCCTTGGTGATATAGTTCTTTTCTTTTCCTCGGGATTGGTGATGGAGTACTCAACGTCATCTCTCTTATACTTAGTCGGTGTCCTCCTAGTACGAGCTGATCTTCGAGTGGTAGCATTAGTCTGACCTATCGTCTTCGACTCTGCAGTTGAGGCCTCCGGCTGTACATCAGTGTGACTGTCAGCTAAATTGTCCTGCAGGGAGATTTTAGTGGTAAACTGACGGTTGAAAAGGAACTTAACATCAGACGGGATGCCGGTGTCAACCCCTGCTAACTCACTGGAAGTAACCTCTACCTCAGGGGGCCCTCTTGTCTCAGCCTTGCCATGGGTTGTGTCAACAGGGTTGGCCTCCCCTTCCTCACTTAACAGCTTCAATATATCCATCATATCCAGGAATCGGGCTGCTTCAGCCAGAGCAGGGAGATCCTTCTCTGCAACAGTGCATTCTGCTGTGTACAAAAAGCCAAGCAGATGCTGAAAAACCGAATCCTCAACATGGTCGAGTGTCACATGTGTTGTAGCAGCAGGTCGCTTGGATAGCTCAGCATGGAAGTAGCTGCTCCCATGGGCCAACACTACCTTGTGGGCACGGTAAACTTTCCCACCCACAGACACTGACACATCACATAACTTCTGACGATTCCGGTCGTCGTTTAAAAACTTGAGGAGGTTGTGACTGTGCTGTGGCATAGTCAGGTGCCTGCTTTGTGAGGTTGATTCTTGGACAGTTTCGGAATTTGCAAGCACACTGGAGCCTAGTACAGTAGATGGATCTGTAGCAGAGTCATTACTGGCACAGACTGGCCTCCCGCGCTTGGCACGCAGGATAATACTAGTTTTTTTCTTCATTACGTGTCTGTTTGGATACCACGAATCAATCCTGAAAATAAGAGGAAAAGCATTTATATTGAAAACAGGTGCTAACCCCTGGGTAAAAAAAAATCTGGCAGTATTGTGACATTCATGAGGCTGAACAAGTTTCTTTAAAGGTAAATTACTTTAATAACACAATGACCTTACTCACATACGAAGCTAATAAGAGCACGTCGTGGTGACGAGTTATAAATGTGTAGGTTGTGCATACAAAGATGCACAATGACGACTTATTGCCAACGTTCATGGCACCCCTCCCGCTATTACAAAATAGTGAATAATCTATTGTTATCAACACTGTACTCGACAGACAAGAGAAGGCTCGCGGAAATGTGAAATCAAGCTAGCTTAAAAATCAACACTATACTGAATCCTTGACAGTCTGGGCAGTTGAATTTGCAAATTCGCTATCCACCTCAAGGACCCCTAATATTTCTGCCGTACGTCTGACGGGCTGGGCACCCCTCCGAGGAGAGTGTTGACAAACGACCTTAAATGTTAGCCCGGAACCTCTCGGTTTTATCGAGACGAAACAAAAGCAGTCTTACCTACGACTTATAGGAGGCCTTCCCACAATAATTCCCACCCCAGCTACTGAAAACAAGCGAGAAAAATAAACAGAGGAAAAATAATTTCCTGAATATCTGGAACGCCCCACGAGACATGTCGGACGCCGAAACAAGCCGTTCGTCTATTGGCTGGTGCAGCTTTTGTCCAGTTCAGCGCTCATATTCAGAGGCGTAGACACACGTAGGTTATTTTTTAAGCAAGAGAAACCTGACAGTGATATCCCTTCAGATAGTTAGTTATGCATGTTACGCATAAAAATATGTTGCCAAACACAAATGTGGCATTTTGAGCGCTTCCCTGGCACCAGGGCATCATGGGTAATGTAGTTGAACGCTAATAGCTGTCAAACTACTTTGGCCTAGAGCTTTTTTTTACTTCAAGTTACTTTAACATAGATATTTCAAACGCTTACAATGGCCACGGATTGCACCATGTGTTGTTTCTCATCACAACTGAGAGCCATAAAGGGCAGCTTACAAATTAATACAGTACTAATTATTCAGTTACAGTCATAATGACATAATATGGCAGAGGCCATTTTGCCATGATGGTACTTTAAGTTTAAATTGTTGATAACGGGTAGTAAGGAAGAATATTTTGCATACAGGGCTTTTAAATTGCACACTGAAAACAGTGCTGATCAAACATGCAGTTTTATTATCATATGCAATTATTATCATACCTACTATTATTTAACATTCAGCATTCGATATCTTGAACTGAGCTTTGTTGCTTCAAATTGCTGCTTTTTATAAGATAAATGTATTATTTTGCTAGGATAAAAACAGGTATCCAGTCATTCCTAATTTTCCTTTGTTCAAAAATTAACATAGGATCATGTATAGTTTAAAAAAAACTGCAGCTTCTTAAGTAATAATAAAAATGTTTTGGGGGGGGGGGTGCTTCACATTCTGGATTAAAACCCCAATTGTCTGCTGTAAAAAACAAAAAAAAACACTGTATACCACTGTAAACCCTGTGTCCAATCAAACATATGATGAGGGGATCTAAAGGAACTGCAGTATCATTAGAATATTAGTGAATAGACAAATGTGCTTGCAGTAAAATTACTTGCAGTGATGTTTTAATTACAGAAATGCCTCTCAAATTAGAACCATTGGCCTCAGTTTACTTCTTTTAAAAGACTGAGCTTTGATCAAGCCAACCAAACAAAACCAAGGGCATAATCTGCAGCCCATATGTGTGCAGATTCACACATGCACTCATGTTATTGTCTATGATTCAGGGTGTGTATGGGTCACTGACCAGTTTGAATACAACTCTCTCCAGGAAAATTAATTTTGATTTGTGGCTCTGCTTCATCACTTGAACTACAGCTCTGGACTCCCATTGCTATCACTTATGTAACAGCGCATTAGAGTTTTGTCTGGGAACACGCTTGAAGTTGCTCAAATTAGTCTGCTGGATGCACCCCTCCCTTCCCCAACACGTTTAAGGTGTAAGACATTGTAAGTGCATTAGCTTAATCCCTTCTATCTAGCATGCGGCAGTCCAAGCACCTCAGCGAACACATACTGAGGAGCAGAAGTGAAGATGGAGCTGCACATACAAATATTCTCCAACTATCTTTGATCAAAAATGAAGATACTGCCTAATAGCTAACAATTTGAAGGACTTGTTAAGGACAATGTTGAGATTCAATGTGCATGTGTGGATTCTTGGGTTGCTCTGTGCAGGTAATCTTTGTATACTGAATTGTGTTGTGATCAGAGATGAATATCATTTGCCGTTGTTTGTATCTATAATTCTGTAGTGGTCATTTCCCCTTACATTTGGGAGAACTTGTTGAACATGTGGTTTAGAGCACAGCACTATATTCTTAATACTAAAACAAATTCATTTAACTCGCTGTCTTGTTTGCTTCTCGTCTGTTTTTTTTTAAGTATATATATATACACATATATAAAACTTCAAATTAATTATAATTGTGTCTTCAGGCACTTTGAAGAGTGAGGAAATCAACGGGTGTGAGCAGCAGCCATGCCAAAATGGTGGTGTTTGTGAGAGCCACAAAGGAGGATTCCAATGTGTTTGCTCCCAGCAGAGTCAAAATGGGCGACTATACGGCGGGGAGAACTGCACAGTTGTACTTTCAGGCTGTGAGGATAACCAGTGTGAGAATGGAGGAATATGTTCTCCCCTACTTATAAATGATCAACACACTTACACATGCACCTGCATTCCAGGCTACACAGGCCCTAAATGCCAGACTTCCACTGTCTTCTCATTTGAGTCCCAAGGCTACATGTACATAGAGTCACAGCAGCTAGACCCAGAAGTTCCTCTTAATGTGACATTCAGCTTCAGGACAGAGAGACCAGCTGGCACCCTCTTTCAGCGAAGAGTGGACGACATGCTCCTCAGCATTGAGCTGGTCAATGGACATCTCTGTCTCCTTAGCCTGAGAGGTCAAGGCTCCAGCACGCTGGTTCAAGAGCTCCCGGAGTATTTGTCCAACAAAAAGTGGCACACAGTGGAAGCATTGCTTGGCGGAGTGGTCAGTCTCATCAGGCTGCTTTGCAGTGAAGAAAATTGCACCAGAGACACTAGCACTGAAGTCCAGCAGCTTAACCAAGCCACTGCTCTCCCTGAGCCAGGTGCTGTTCGTCAAAGCCTCTTCATTGGAGCAGTTGGGGGGAACTGGGCTTTGGGCAGAGCAATGGATGAAGCAGACTATCCGCCTGCTTTTCTAGGCTGCTTCAGAGATGTCTTTGTAGACTCATATCTTGTGCTGCCTGCTACAGTGCCAGAAGATTCAGGCACCCAGGCAAACATCACGTTGCAATGCAGCGACAAAGACAAGTGTGACGACAGCCCGTGTCAGAACCGAGGGCGTTGCGTGAGTCAGGGCTGGAGGAGGTACACGTGTGAATGCCACAGGCCGTATGAAGCAAACAACTGTGCAGATGGTAAGACACAGACACATCCACAGAATCTGAGTTCTCCTGCATTATTGCCCCTACCCACAGGAAATACGTCACAATTGTTTTTCACCTCTATTTGGATATGCTTCTGCAAAAAAAACAAATAAATACAAGGCTTTTTTCATGGTTTCAATAATGAATAAGCATTTAAGGTTATGGAACAGTCATAGTTAGAAGATTTACTGGTTCTATATTGGGAAACTGAGCCCCTCTTCACAGTCTTTGCAGCCTTGTAACATTGTCGCTTCATTTAACCATTTGGTCCTATCTTAGTAACTACTAAGACCACCAGAGGACGCTGTCATGATTGAATAGAGTAAGCAGTCCTTTCTATGGGAGTGAAGTTTTGATCTAAAGCACAGATTAGAGTCAACTTTAAATAAGGTGCGGTGCCAAAAGTGCCAAAAGTAACAGCAAATTAATGTTATTCACTGTTTTACTGAAAATATTGAGGAAATGGTGACAAATAACCTGTATGCAGAAAAAAAGAAAGAATTATTATTCTTTATTATTTATTAAGCCGTTCATGTAAGTACTGCATTTAGAAACATTTCTTAATGTGAGACAGATTTAATTTAAACAGAACACTGAACTGCCAATAAATAATTTGACCATTTAAATACTATGTTTGTGAGATATTTTCAGCATGCTCATCTTGTGAAATGACACCACAGTAAGCAGAATTACATGAAAGCATGCTGTTAAAACAGGTAAAGGTCAAGTCCGGTTCAGCCACTTTTGTGTCACTGTAAAAGGCTCAATGGATCGCTTTAAAGAGAGCCACTCTGTAGGATAAAGTTAGACAGGTGACTTTAAAAGAGCTTATGGAGTTTGTAGAAATAGCCCAGTGTTCAGCCAAACAGCTTTTGAATTAGAAAGTATTCAGCAACACCTGCACCAAGGATTAACAAAACGTGGGTTTTATTTGTTGGCTAAGAATGGATTAAACAGCAAGGGACTGGTGCCATGGTGAGGTGTTTCTTTTGGCTGGAACATTTAGCATCTTTTTCTGTCAATAAACAGAGGGCGATCTTCAGTCAAATGAATCAAAAATCTGTTTTTTTTTCAACATTTTACTATTTCAATAAGAATATTACCTCATCTTCATTTGATCAAGCATTTGATGGCAGCAATTTGCCTACCAAAGATGGTATAGGGCCACGTTCACCTTTCTGTAGCATCTCCTCTGATTTTAACAACGGACCGTTTATCTCTGTTAACTGAGATGACCAGTTGCTGGATGTTTTGAGTTGGTGAAGATGTGCAAGTTGGCAGATTTTCAAGTTACCAGTTCCATCAGAGATACAGGTTTTTAAGCTGAGTGTGATAACAAACTGGATGGTCCCTCTCCTTTTTACTCCGGAGAACGCATCATCAATAATTCCAAATATTGATTAATCAGACCACAGAATAGTTTTCCACCATGCAATAAACATTAGCCAGAGAAGATGATGACATTTCTGGTTCATGTTCGCGTAAAGCTTCTTCTTTGCATTATTGCTTGAACTTGCATCCGTAGATGACTCAGCGAACTGTGTTTACGGACAGTGATTTCTGCCAGTGTTCCTAAACCAATGCATTGATTTACATGACAAAATTATGCATGTTTTTAATTCAGTATTGGCTGAGAACCTGAGGAACATGGATTTTCTATATCTAATTTCTGCCTCGTCTTTCAGAAACCAAGATGTCTGTAGCTTTTGGGAATCTTTTGATGCTATTATGTATTATAGGTGATGTATGGTTAAAGATATGAAATGATTTGCAACTTTATGTTGAAGAACATTATTCTGATATTGTTCCACAATTAGTGAACTGCTGCCCATACTTTACCACTTGTTGGCTAAGCTAATGTTATGCTAGCTGAGGTGTTTTATTCAAGAAACCATCTTTAGAGTGTTGTTATTCTTAACGTTCCAATAATGTTTCACTTTGACAAATACTCTCCTCACCTCTCCTTTTATTTGCCTTTCATAACTTTTTTTCTCTTCTCACTGAACCCTCAGAGTACATCACAGCGAGATTTGGAAACAAAGACCTTGAAAGCTATGCTGTATTCTCATTAGACGACAGCCCCGGTGATATCATGATTGTCTCCATGTTCATTCGCACCAGACAGTCCAGCGGCCTGCTCCTCATCCTGGCAAACAGCACCAGCCAGTACCTACGGTTGTGGCTGGAAAAGGGGAAGGTCAAAGTTCAGGTTAACAACTTTGAGACCCTTGTTGGTCAGAATGTGGTCAATGATGGCCATTTCCACCTGGTGACTGTGAGGCTTGAGGGAACAGCGGCTAGTTTGTACCAATCAGCCCAAAGTCAAGGCTCCATGACCATCAGGCACATCCAAGCCCATCCTGGGGATTTGGTTTTCGTTGGGGGGCTTCCAGACCCAAGAGCCTCTGCTTCATTTGGTGGCTACTTTAAAGGATGTGTCCAGGATCTGAGGATTAACAGCAAACGACTACAGTTCTATACAATAGCAACTCCAGTCGAGTCTTATAATTTGGAGAAACTCAGCGGCGTTGCAGAAGGATGCAGCAGTGACAATGCATGTGCTGTGAGTTATAAGAGTGCTGTTATGTTGATGATATTCACTGATCAGGCCACACACTCTCATCCCTTACCTGTGCTAAAATGAATGAAAGTGGACATTATAGAATACATATGGGACCCTGACTTATTTTGTTTTCTTTGAAACAGATAAACCCCTGTCTCAATGGGGGAGAGTGTTACTCCATGTGGGATGATTTCATCTGCAGCTGTCCACCCAACACTGCTGGGCAGCGCTGTGAGGAGGTGAAATGGTGTGAGCTGTCGCCCTGTCCTACCACTGCTGTTTGCCAGCTCCACTCTCAGGGATTTGAGTGTAAGTATCCTCAGATCACAGCTAGTTATTACAGCATACCTGTATTAGAAAGAATATTTCCTTGAAAATGTATGTACAGAGACTCTCTTATAGATAGTATACTATATACAGCTAGAAATGGTGTTCCTTGTCATGACTCACTAGAAAAAGAAAAAGAAAAAAATCAAAAACATGACATGATATTAAATCTGCACTGCACTCACTGATGGGGACAGACTTTTTAATTACAGTGTGGTTAATTACATGAGGGAACAGAGCTGAGGCAGGAATCCTACGTAAGATACCTCTAAAGCGTGATAATCCCTGAACGGATTAGTTCTGCTGCCACATGCCTGTGGTGGTTTATGGTGACAAGTCTTCCTGGACAGGTCACATGTTCTCGAAGAGAAGTGGCGAGGAGCCTTTGATCTGAAGTGGCTGCCAGTCCAATCATAGCAAGTCATACTATATGCACTCTAGATACATTTTATGTAGTCCATTGTATCGTGTAGCATATAAAACAAACTATTTCTTCTTTTTGCCAAAATCAGAACAGTTCAGCTACATCAAAAAAAGTTTCAATTCTTTTTTTTTGTCTTAGTTTCTGATAACTAAGTAAAAAGATACTAAGTAAAAAGTAAAAAATAAATAAAAAAACATTCTTTTTTCACAGAGTGTGGTGGTATTTATTACATATTTTTCATTATTGACTCTAATTTGCTGGATGTCTTTGAATTTTGCTTCGTTTGGAATGTTTTTGGGCTGCACCACTAAGTCTTTTCTTTTTATATACCTCAGGTTTGTCCAATGTGACATTTCGGTCTGAAAGCAGCATTCTGCATTATCGCAGCAATGGAAAGATTAAGCGTAGCATCACCAGTGTCTCCCTCAGCTTCCGCACAAGACAGTCTGCTGCTACCTTGCTTCATGCACAAAAAGACTCAGAGTACCTCACCATCTCCCTCCTGAACTCTCAACTGGTGACAGAGCTCCAGGTCGGGGCTGATAAGGACTCCCCGAAATTAACAGCTCAAAGCCTGGGTCCATTCAGTGATGGAGAGTGGCATATTGTGGAGATCAGCATTGAAATACAGACAACAACATCCCAGTGGATCATGATTGTAGATGAAGGCAAGAAGGCCATGACTATGTTCAAAACAGCTGTGGAGGACCTGAATTTTCTTAAGGACGAAGCAGATATCTTCCTGGGAGGACTAAGCCATAACTCTAGTGTGAACCTGTCAGGGTGCCTGGGTCCTGTGGAGATTGGGGGTCTTCTCCTTCCTTTCCACCTGGACACAGAGCTGAACCTCCCCAGACCTCAGGAGGAGCAGTTTGAAAGGATAAAAAACAATGCTGCTCCACGATATGGCTGCTGGGGAGCCAGCGTATGTGGACCCAACCCATGCCAGAATGGGGGTGTGTGCGAGGACCTGTTTGACCTGCATAAGTGCACATGTTCCTCTGAGTGGAAGGGCCCACTATGTGAAGACCTCGTAGACACTTGCAACTCCAGCCCATGTATCCATGGTAACTGCATCAACTTACCTGAGGGATTTCAATGTGAGTGTAAGTTGGGCTACACCGGCGAAAGGTGCGAGGCAGAAGTCGATATATGTGAAAACAGCAGTTGCAGCCATGGTGCCACATGCCTCAAAGGCTTTCAGAGCTACACATGTCTGTGCCCACGGAACATGACAGGCAATTACTGCAAGTGAGTTGATCTCAAAGCCACCAGAGATAGCTCAAATCATTTTTAAAAAGGAGGGGGGGGGGGAGTTTAACAAGCTGAACTAATTTACAATCTATTTTTCTTACAGTGAGAAAATTCCTGAAATCCCGTGGTACATTGAAATAGATCCGTAAGTGTTTGCACAGTAAAAACAAACCCATTTCCATAAAGCCAGAAGAATGGCAAGAGGGAACTGACGCTATTTTTTGTCTATCTAGACTTCCTCAGCTGCCTGTGTCTTCATGTATGGGTACGAAATGGAACTACAGCTGCTTTAATGGCGGAAACTGCTCCAAAGCAGGCAACACCTGTTACTGCCTGCCAGGGTTTACAGGACAATGGTAGGTCATCCAAGATGATATCCAATGCTTCTTGCAACACTGGAAGTGAACAACACAGGCTTAAAATCTGATGTCACTGCAGCACGTTGTTGCTCTCCCACAGTGGTCAAGAAAATGATTTACTGCCATTTTTCCACTGAATCGTTTTTCCTCACTGTTGAGTGATGGACTCCAAATAGTGTGGAAATGGCCTTATAACCCTTCCCAGACTGATGAGCAGCAACAACTGTTTCTCTTAGATGCTGATGTCTTTTCTTCTTGGCATTGTGTTAACACACACCTGAATGCTCCAGACCAGAAAAATGACAAAACTTCTACTTTTATCGAGATGCTCACACTTATTGATTATCAGTTAATCAAGTGCATTTGATTTGCTACTTACACTCTTAATTTTGCTTTTTGGCCATTTTTCTCACTAATAAACAATATTATGGTACTGTGTTTTTGTTGATCTGAGGTCGTATTTGCTTAATTCTCAAGACCCTGTGAGATGACCTTAAAATTAAACTCTATAAATGAAAGATCTGCAGAAAACTTTTACAGAACAATGCAGCAATTGTTTGCCATGACAGACCTCTGACAGACTGTTAAAAGTTCTGTTGTTCTTCTTTTTTTGTCTTTGCAGGTGTGAGAAGGATGTGGATGAATGTGCCTCAGATCCGTGTATGAATGGAGGCTTCTGCATCAACTACATGAACAGCTTTGAGTGTGTGTGTGATATGAATTACTCAGGGATCTACTGCCAAATGGATGTCAGTGACTTCTACATGTACCTCTTCCTGGGCCTGTGGCAGAACCTCTTCCAGCTGGTGTCCTATCTCGTGATACGACTTGATGACGAGCCAGAAATTGATTGGGGATTCCACGTCAACGAATAGACATGTACTCATCCTGTAGGCTCTAACTGGACAAAACGCAGTGCAGAGGGTCACTTCAAAATATGTTAATCGTGACCACAGCTCTCTGACTGGGGGAGAGCCATTTTTTTTGGGCTGCTTATAAGAGTTTGTCTTGTCCTTTCCTGTTGGCAGATAGCAGCCACACAGATGACTCTTATTTCTAATTAAGTTATACTCATGCACGTTTTTCTGATCTCAGCTCTAAACAAACCTGTTAACATGAGCTTACAGCACCAGAAGAGACGAGGAACAGGAATATAAACTGTGCGTTCATCTAATGTACTGAAAGAGTCAGCAGTAGAAATGTCTGTTGTGCACAGATTTATGTGGTAAAGAATATGAGATATTTAACCGTATTTATTACAGTAAATAATCTGGTTCTCATCCTGAAAACCAAACATTTGAGAGCTCTGTGTGTGCCTTAAATGTTCACTTTGTATCCAGAGAGTTTCTTTCTTAACGGCGTGATTTTGTAACTGTTTATGGGACACCTTCACATAATTATTATCTCAGTAAAATTCCTGTCTACTGCTAGAATGTTACATACTCACATATACTAATGAACCGTAAAATAAACTGATATAGGTTGTTCTGCATGCAGTGCATACGTGATCTGATGCTGAAGAGGAAAACGTCAAATAAATGGAAAACCGATGTTTTTTTGTTTTTTTATTCAAAACATTATACCTGCATTTCTCTGATGAAACAGATATTTAACAAAGTTCATTGTTCCATTCGGTTATCTGGGTAACGTATGAAGCAGCGCGTGTGAATGGAAATCTGTGCAAAAGGTGTAGAGACATTTGAACAGAAAATAAGCAACACCTGAACATACACAAAGGCCACGACAGATTGAGCAAAGGCTGTTCTGGTGCGCCTCAGATCTGTTTTTCTTAAATAATTATCCTCATTTATTATTGATCATATAAATACTACAATATACCAATATTACAAGAATTGGAGATTACTCTGAACAGTGCACCAAATATCAGTGGACTTCCACATACGCATTGTGCTTGTATGCACAGTGCTGCAAGGTGGTTGCAGAACTGCTAACGATGCACGACAGAGACATCTGAGACTGCACCTTTCATACTCTAATCAGAAGCAGCACCCGTCTTCACTGACCGCAGCAAACGCCTCATCAGTCCTGTATATGGAGCTTACAGTCACAGAGCTCTTTATAGATCCTCTTCCGTATCTTTGGTATGTCCCTTTGTGAAAATTGGAAAGGTCTTGACAGAGCGAGGCATCTAGAATACTGTAAAAGAGAATGAGTTCGTAAGGAGTGAGCAGCGGACCAATCATGCTTGCAGTCATGCATGTAAAGGTTGACAAAACATGATGTACCTCCAAGACAAAAACTCCACAGTCATTCTCATTGGTCTGTTGAGGAATTTTCTGTGAAGAACAGCAGGGGAAGAAAAGACGTCATGTCAGCAAGTGGCTCTGCTCACTCGTACTGTAAGTACGCCTCTGGGGGGCGATCCAAACACAAGTGGACAGCTGTCCACTTCTCCAGCATCTTGAGTTGAGTAATAAGTTGAGTGTTTGGATCTCAATCCAGACTTTTCTTCTACAGACTTTCTGAAGGTCTTTCAAAGTTTTTCCTTTCTAATACAGGTATGCTGTAACAACTTTTTTGATTCATTTTTAGTCAAATACTTTAACCTGACCATTTTCTGTAAAGCCACTAAAACTAGCTATGAATCATTCAAGCATTAAAAAAAAGACAAAAAAAAACACCTAATTCCCTGTTTTCCAGGGAAATAGGAGAAGAAATGAGGGGTGGTGTAAGGTTTTGGTTTTTCTCTATCAGAGCAAACATGCTACCATTTTTAACCAGTAGGAGGCAGCAATCTGCTTTGTTTTACTTGGATTACAGGATAGTTTAACAAAAAAAAAAAAGATGAGGAGATGGAAGTCTAATGCAGCGTTTCACTTTAATGTGACACCACTGGAGTAGATGTCAATTGAGTGAGTGCTGACTGGGACACATTCTGTGGCAACATTGACTCAGTGTACCTCATCATATGACACCGTCCAACCATCTTCAAAAGCAGTTTGCTGCTTCTCTCTTGCTTCCGTCATCAAGTATTTCAGGATGTTCTATTGTAAATAAAGCACCACGAAAAAGTCAGTTTTTCCAACCAAAGCCATTGAAATCCTATTGGTATATTATTACAAGAAATAAGAAATGTTTTTTTGTTTTTTTTTTTACCCTTGCAACTTTCAGAAGTGCATTTCCTTGAGAGTCGTAAAGGCAGATTTTCTTTGTGGCGATGTCAGCTGTCACTAAGCACCAGTGAACCTCCAGATGGATGGGGACCAGAAGAACGCTCTTGGAAAATAAATCCACCTGTGCAAGAGTGTGTGTGTGTGTGTGTGTGTGTGTGTGTGTGTGTGGGGGGGGGGCATATCTTCTGTCATTCAATTGTCTTAAAACACTGATCACATGGACTGAAAAGCTATACTTTCATTTTTGTTAGAAATTTTAACAGTGAAAGCAATCTATAGAATAATAAGTTAAAAAGCCTAACCTGCTTTGTCCATCGCTTCACACCATCATACCCTTTGGTCATGAGCTGCCGGTGGAAGAAGCTGTTCAGAAAATGGACCTTGAAGTGGAGACATAAGGAGAGAAAAGTTAGAAAACTGTGATTCAGAAACAAAGTTTGAGGTTTTTTTGTAGACAGATTATGGCGCTTGAACAGGAGATTTAGAAAAAAAACTAGTAATAAATGACTCGATGTGCATACTGCAACTAACTAAAAGAGTAAGAAAGGAAATAAAGGACATGAAATTAAATATTATTTCCACTGGTTGCATCAGTGATGCAGGGGCCAGTGTCCATGCACAGTTTGTTTTTCCATCGGGTGATTTTACATTTCACTGAACGCTGTCGGCTAAATTCTGAGATATGAGCAAAGATCTATGTGATAGACGTTTGATTTGATAACTGACAAACAGTTTATTACTTCTGCTATCACCACTTTTTACGCACAGGTCAGCCATGTTGGATTTGAAGAGATTTATTGTCGAGTGCAAAGAGAAAACTTTTTTGTCCCTTACACCTTTCACGCATAAAGAGGAGGGAAAAATCTGGGGATTTTTGATTGGTGTTGTATTCAGGAGTCCGATGGCCTGAGGGAAAAAGCTTTTTGTGAGCCTTGATTGTCCATGACTTAACACTTCTGCAACGTCTCCCCGATGATGGAAGTGGGAAGAGGCAGTGTTGTGGATGCGTGCTGTTTTGGGCCCTCTTCACGGCCCTGGTGAGGTAAGCGTCCCGTAAGTCTGGAAAGGTAGTTAAACCCATGTATTGGGCAGTCTGCTGGAGAGCCTTCCTGTCCTTAGCAGTACACTTTCCGTACCAAACTGTGATGGAGCTGGTGATGGCGCTCTCCTCTGTACTTCTGCAGAAGTTGCTGAGGATTTTGCTTGAAATGCCAAATTTCCTCAGGCTTCTCAGAAAGTAGAGTCTCTGCTCTGCCTTCTTCTGAAGCTCCACAGTGTTTTTGGCCCAAAGTAGATCCTCGCTGATATCAGTCCCAAGGAACTTGAGGGTTTTCACCCTCACCACCTCTGTCCCATTAATGTGTAATGGAGTGTGGTGCTCTTTCCTCATCCTAGGATCAAATATAATCTCCTTGGTCTTCTCTGTGTTCAAGGAGAGATTATTTTCCTGGCACGAGGCCACCAGTCCTGCCACCTCTCTTCTGTAAGCAGTCTCTCCTTGCCACTTGTCATCAGAACTATATCAGCTTTGAGCCCAAATGTGCATGATGGATTTCAGTATAGTACAAAAGAAGTTAGATGCTCTAACTTGCAAGGTTCACACACATCTACAGAGTTGCTTTAAGATGTTTTTATCCAAAGTCTAATCTGGTCTGCTTATGGTAGACTTTGATCGTGAAAAATGCTTTTTCATTTGATAAAAAGCAAAGTCATGTTCACATTGGATTACCTTGTGACGGGAAGACTCCATGATCAATTCTCCATACATGTTCATAACCTTCAGCAGAAACAAAATATATATTCAGGGTAACTCAGACAATTTTTCATCTACTAATTCTTTCATCTCAAAAATCTGCATGAAATCTGAAACTTCTGGTGTGTTTGATGATAACCTGATCGTTGAGCCAGTTCTGATCAGCCAGTGTCAACAAATCCTCCAGTGTCACTATGTGTTTCTTGTAGACAACCCGATAAGAGGGGGTGGGTTTCTCAGTGATCGCTGCTCGGTATCTGGCGACCTCCAAGGAGATTACATTTTTCCTGCACAGGTAACAAAACATCAGTTTATGCAGGAAGAAAATCAATCCAGGTGCACATCACCACATCTACTCTTACCAGTCATTAAAATCAGAGTTAAACTTCTTCTTCAGATGTCTCAACACGTCGCTCTTATGGAGAGGGATAAAGCTCCCATATGTCCTGTAGAAGCCATTGAGAAATTCTGGAGATAGTGGGAAACACCATCATCTCAAAAAGCTGTGCAAAACGGACATGTAAACCTGTAAACTGTGAGGGCTGAATTGGAGCATTGATTACAGAAACTGCACTTTTAATTCCACCTGGTTTTACATTATTGCCTCTTTTTTTTTCTGATTTCAGTAATTCAGCAACCTTTTGTGCCTCTGACAAGACAGCCGTAGTGGTCAATATATTGTCTGGCCACCCAACAAAACCAAAAGATAAAAATAAACATACCCTGGATGTCTCTGCTCAGTGCGTTCAAGCAGACATCAGTCAGAGAGGATGTGATCTTCTTTCTGCCGACTGTCCCATCAGCATCTCTGTCTGTGGTCTGCTCCTGAACTCGAGGGGCAGCGCCTTCTGGTTCCTCTCGTCTTTGTGCTCCTGGTACCTGGTACTGTGCACTCCGCTCACATGCGTTATTATCTGTACACTGCAGAGGTTTAACAGTGTGGCAAAGTTTTTCGTTAACTTCAATAAGCTGTATCGAAGTCTCTGTGTTCTCAGACAGCCCTGCGGGTGCTGGGATGGATTGACTGATGGAGCCTGCAGAAACTTTGGTGTCCATAAGCAGCGAACAACTGGAACCAACAAGCGCTTCTGAGAGTTTGTCAGATTCACTCTTCTTCAGCAGGCCATTCTGCCCTCTCAGGGCAACTTCTGAACATCCAGCGTCACATCTAAGAGGTGACCCGAAGGCTGATGTTCTTACTTGGGAGTTCTGTCTGTTCAGTGTGTGGCATGTTACAAGTTTTTTATTTTTCTGCGACTGTGTCTTTAACGCGAGGCACGGGCCTGAGCCAGAGTCGACGCCGCAAGCTCGTTTCCTACCTCTAAATATCCAAAAACGGCACTTCTCTCTCCGCTTCCTCCACATCCAAAGCTGTAATTTACAATACAACCGCCTCTTGGCCCGTCTGGACAAATGAGTCACTCCCTTTATGGAGGACATGAATCTCCTCCTCTTCCTCAGGCATTTTGCCTTCCTCCAGTGGTTCTGTGTTTGGTGCATCTTGCAGAAATTGAATGGTGAACAGTGGAGACTCACATGGAAGCATTCAGTGATGGCAGTCCTCCTTTCTGAAGCACAGGTGAGTGTGAGTTCACCCTGCAGCAGCACTGAAATTGGCGTCAATGTTTCCTTCTTTGCAACAGGCAGACACTCATTTTCCAGGCCATGGTTCACTGTCTCAGATTTCCCTTGATGCTTCTGGTCATCAGCTCCAAGCTGTGCCAGAGCAGCCTTGATAATGGGGGATGGGAATGGAAGCTGAGGTATCTGAAGGGTCATCCACCAACTGAGAGGATTTTTCACAGACTACTCGAGTGGTTTTCTGTGCACCTCATTTCCTTGTGTGTTCTCTAGCAGTCTGAACAGCTGCTGCAACAGAGAACCCATGTTCTATTAAACACTTGAAAAAACAGCAGTTTACTAAACTCAATTTGTTGACATGACACATACACCTGGGCTTTAAAGGAGTTAGAGGAATGTAACAACAATCATGTGTCCCAAAAAGCTGGGAAGCTGTCAGTTTGGTTATTTGTAAATCATTTAAACCCCATCTTTCAATGGGATCCAGAAGATTCAAAAGTAACACAGATCCAAAAGATCTGCAGATCTTTGGGATGTCTTAGGGAGCTGATAGGAAGCTCTCTAAGAAGTCTATGGCAAATATATGAGCTCTTGTGTGCCACGTCTCCAAAACATCTCTGGAAATTTTTTCAGAAATACGACTTTAATACGATGTAAGTTCAACAACTGAAAAACATTTTCGCAATTTGCACAGAATTTGGAGATTTCATCTTGGGTGGCACACAATATGAAAATATTTTCTGGAGAAAAACATGCCGCTGTGCAGATGATATCTTTGTCAGGGACCTCATTCCAGTGAGAAAATATCATATTCTCAGTGAGTCCAGATTTGTCATCCACCATTATTATTTGGTGCATTATGAACAGTAAAATACAACAAAGGAGGTCCATGAACAGTTGTTCATCCTTTGTGAAGCCAGAATGGGGAAACATTTCACATTCAGAAGTACAGAATTTAGTCTCCCAAGTTCGTAATGATTACAGTGTGGATGTTGCTGCCATTTCTATATAAGAATACATTCAATAAATCACATTTAAAGTTCTCAAGTTTCAAGACCATATGCGTCTCTGTTCCACTTTTAAATGTACAATGTAAACTGCAAATAAAAAAAACACTTAAATTATTCATATCATTCCAACTTTTACGTAGTGCCTCTACTCAAGTATTTAATTACGACTACATCACAAGTTTATTCCTTTTACTGATAACTTTTACTGATAATCGGTTAAAACTGGACAATCTCGAACCAACGCAGAGAAACACAGTTAAACTCGCTGAAGTAAAAATCTGAGTGTAGGAATTTCACTTGAAACTGGATTTTTACAATTTGCTTTCTAAAAATGAAGAGTAGAGATACTTTGTAATTCACTACTGCATGTCGCTGCTTCACAATACGATGTACGCCCGAAAAGCTACATTGTCAAAGCTCTACATGCCAGTTTAAGAGCTGTTTGTGAAGGTGAGCAGCACATGTGCAGTCCATGTAACGCACGCAAAGACCTGCGTTCACATACACACGTGTAAACACACAACAATGCGCGAGTGACTACGGGTTGTTAAAGCACACTGCATGGTATAAAAATGGATTTCCTCAAGACACGTGTAACCAAGCGAGGACTCTGGCTATTTTAGCCAGCAAGCTAGGTTTACCCACATCACAAGCTGCAGTGCATGATGGGCTACAATCTACACACACACATAGTCTTACCGTTCCTGTCTATTTTGTCTTTTTTTATCCCGTTTTTGTCTAGTAGAAGTCTCCCTTGACAAGGCAGTGGTGAATAAATGCACCTTTTTTAAACCAAAAACACAATATTCGACCCGCTGGAAGAGTAAGGAGTGTAGCAACATGGACCCAATACACTGAAAACTGAGAGTCGCATACGAAATGCGTCATTCTCACGCCGACCAATTAGATTTCACTTTCCTTGAAAACGACTGAGCTTGGCATAAACTATTATGCAGTCAAATGAAGAAAAAATGTACTCCGTTTGTATACAGGATATTATTTAAAAAAATTAATCCAGTCTTTTCAACATTTTAAAATAAGATGAACATAATTACCCTATCATTATTTATTTATAAAAGACTAGGCTAAAATGCCAAAACTGTGAAAAACAAAGTATACCCTATGACTGAATAGCTTCTGGAACTATTTTCTGTATGAATTTATTAGTTTCTCATTGTTTTAGTTCAATCTTCTTTATAACGTTGCTTCAGCCTGTTGTTCATCCACAGCTCTTTTAAATTTGAATCAACTTTGATTGGGTCATTGTGACATCTTGATTATTTTCTTTTTCAGCCATTTTGTTGCATATTTGCTGCTGTGTTTGGGATCATTGTCTTGTTGCACAACCCAGTTTCAGCCAATTGTTAGTTGTCAGACAGATGGCATCCCATTTAACTCTAGAATACTTTGGTATAAAGTGCGGCGCTCATTTCCTGTGGCTGCAAAACCAGCCCCAAATTATCACCCCATCACCACGTGATTTGTAGTTAATAAGAGAGGTTTGTGCTCATATGCTGTGTTTGGTTTTCTCAAAACATGGTGTTGTGCTTTATGACCAAACATCTCCACTTCGGTCTTATCTGTCAAAGGGAATTGTTCCAGAAGTCTTGATGCAACTTTTACAACCTAAGCTGTGCTGCCATGTTCTTTCCAGAGAGGAGAGGCTTTCTCCTGCAATCCTTCTAAACAAGCCATAGATGTTTTGTTTTAGTTGTACTCTCAAGATCTCGAGTGATCTAGTGAAAGGATGCCGACTTTCACCAAAATGTTATCGATAAGTAGATGAACGTAATTTATGCCAGAAATAAGGTCCAGGTTAAAAAAAAAACAACTTCCCCTTTAACATAGGCCTCTAGAGTCTGAGATGTAGCTCTTCGGGTTTTGCAGTTTCACTGAGCATTTAACAATCTGACCTTGAGGTGAACTTGCTAGCATGTCCACTCTTGGGGTGATTGACTGTCTTGAATGTTTTCAACTTGTGAATATTTTTTTCTCTCTGTAGAATGGTGGACTCCAAATAGTTTGGAAATGACCTAAGATCATTGCTGATGTCTTTCCTCCTTGGCATTGTGTTGACACACACCTGAATACTTCAGACCAGCAAACTGACAAAACTCCTGCTTTTATTGATGTTGGCTTACACTTGCTGATGATCAACTAATCAAGTTTATCTTATTAGCAGCACCTGGCTGCTACTTAACCTCTTAAGTATTATGGAAGCAATAGGGAGGGACTTATTTTTCACACGGTGCTTCGTAATGAGAGGGTGTTTAACCCCCCCTTTTTATTTCCTTGATACATTTTGGATATCTACAAAACCACATAGTCTTAATAATTAGATTTATCCATTGTATTTTAGAATTTCACCTAATTTGTGTCAATTTGTCACTCTTTTTTAGAGGTAGGAAATATAACATGTCTATCGTATCATCTTGATCAAAGGATTATGGAGAGATCCGAAACACATCAGAACAAATCAGAAAGTTCTTTGAAAAAGTCAAAAGTTGCTCATTTGACAAACATCGTAATCGTAATTTTCCTTAGAATAAACTCATCTGTATCTCTGTATCTCTGGAGTCTGGTCCTGACCTGGAATGACACTGGAATATTGTGCAGGTGGTCTTATACAAAACAAGCATGTTAGCAGCAGCAGTGAGTATCTATGTCCCTCCAATAGGCCCCCCAAAGACAAACATCCTCTTTTCTGAAGAGTCATTGAGTAAGTCCCCGAATCCCTGCTGACAGTGAGGCCTCAGCTTTGTAGCGCTCCACTCAATCTGACCTCTGTGGGTGGAAACAGCTGGTTATGCAATAAGAGTGTTTAAACATGAAAGTCCTTGCTAGTGCGTGTACAATTTAAAAGAAGTTCATATCAGATCAGTTATAAGAAGAAAAATGTTGACAGCAGTTGCCGACGACTCATGCAACAACTAATGGTCATTGATTTAAACTAGATGCAAGACCTTGTTTCCATTTGTTTTGGCTGTGCTTCTATTCCAGAGTGCAACCCACATGTGACGCTGGTGTCGGGAGGGGGGGGATCGTGGTGTTTAACTTGGCTCTGTTTTCATGTTTGAAGTCCAGGATAAATACACCTTGAGCTTGAGGCTTGAGCAGTTCTGACCTCTTCTTCTGACCATTATCTGCTTGGCTGTACTGGGACCGTGTTGCACCTCATACAAGAATGAATCTCCTAGGTATTACTGTGGTTCTAGGACTAGTGGTGGTGACAGGGGCTCAGGTGAATGAGCTGCGACCTCCGTGTGACTCCCCTGAAGCAGAGGAGGCTGCCTTGGTGGCTCGGGATTACCTCAATGCCCAGCACACTCATTTCTACAAGTATACACTGAACAGGATTGAAGAAATCAAGATCCTTCCTGCAGTAAGTCAGCAGACGAAGAAGCTTTTTTTTCAGCCAGCTTCCTTGCTTTTTGTCCTATACTGTCAGTAGTCCAGGTAAAAAACATATCTATTTGCACATGTAAACAGGTGGTATTGATAGCTAAAACATTTTCACAAGCAGGTCAGAACAGTACAAGAATCAACATGTCAAAAATAAGTCTTTTATGAGTTTTTCTACCTGACTTTTTAATTAGAATGATATATCATTCTAGCCTGATGGAAACAACACTTATGTCCTGGACATTGAGTTGCTGGAGACAGACTGTCACGTTTTGGACCCCACTCCTGTTGCTAACTGCACAGTCAGGCCCAAAGTATTGACGGTAAGACTACATACCATTAGTACACACATGTTGCCGTAAATGAGCTATATTAATTCAGCCAGCGTAAGGTTACAACAGACCAACTTTAACTGCTTTACTTGACTGATTCACTGTCCTTGTGCAGGCAATAGAAGGAGATTGTGACGTGGTGCTGAGGAGGGTTGCTGGCGTTCTGACTGTCACAGCATTCAAGTGTAAAACAGAAGGTAAAAGTTAGCTATCACACTTTTCACCTTACGGTTACACACATATACATATAATAGACAACTGTTTCTTTAGGTACAAAAACCTGCATGTGTCTTTTCTTGAATGATAGAGTCAACAGAAGACATGTGCATTGGCTGCTCCACTCTGCTTCCCTTGAATCACACAGCAGCGCTGGAGTTTGTCCAAGCTTCTCTGACCAAGCTCAACAACAGGACTGAAAATATAACATACACCATTCTGGAGGTTGGAAGGATGTCCTCAAAGGTGGGCCAGAGCACATTTGGGTACACTTTTCCTGGATGTCATAAAAACACCTGTTTTAACATCAATTCATTGCAATATCTTTTTCAGATTGTGACTGGCGGGCCAAGGTATGCAGCAGAGTATTTTGTCATCGAGGCCAACTGCATTAATGACACCTGCGTGCCACTGAATGACACCATGGCTGTACGTAAAAATGAAAAATAACAAAAACACTTTTAGTCGAATGTATTGTGTGATGATATATACATTTAAACTTATTGGTCAACAAATTTCTCATTGAAATAGTTGCGAATAAACAAAGGCATACTTTTCTCCAACAGGCACGTGGAATCTGTTCTGCAGAAGGCTTAGACATCGATCCAATAGTAGACTGCAAGATGTTTTCAACTCTGGTAAACTACTATATTTAACTTCTTCCCATGTCTGATAACCCCCCCCCCCCCCCAAAAAAAAAAAAAATCACAAGACATCTTTTCTTTCTTCTTGGTGTTTTTTTTCAGATGCCCCTTTTAGATGCCAACAGCACTGCAGCTGCAGAGCCTGCCTTGCCACCACTAGTTCACATTCACTTGGGCAGTATGTCACCCAAGCACGGTCTGAGACACCACAAACTCACTGCTCTCCATGACCCTCTGGTGAGTGGCCTTTTGTCTGCAGAATCAGCAGAGTCAGCAGAGGTTGTGCCTGTAGCCCCTGCTGTGACAATTGCTCCTGCGCCAGCTGATCCCGCTCCAATTGCTGCAGATTCTTCCTCAGCTTCAGATGCTTCAGCCAGCGCTGAGGTTCCTCTTGCCGTGGTCAAGAGAGAAATACCAGCCTCATTAGTTGCCAATGTAGCTCAAACAGGTCCTGTGTCTCTTGTACAACTGTGTCCGGGAAGGATCAGATTCTTCTGAGCATTCAAGCCCCAAAGACTCAATTTTTCTTCCTTCAGCAACTGTTGCATGAGTATGTGCTGTGGTAGACATAATGCAAATACACTTAAAAGAATATTAGCTTGAAATTGTGAAATTACAAGCAATGTAAAACATCTCCTGAAATGACTAGAAAATAGATAAAGATGAGTCTAAAGCTGTTGAATAAATGTCAAGTCAAGTGTTGTTTACTCCGCAATTTCATGAAAAAGGCATCAAAACAGTTCAGTTCCTGACCTTAAACAAAATGATTACAGAGTTTAATGAGGACGCTCAACCTGCGTACCATTTAAACAAGTGCTGTTTGTTGATTGTGTTGACTCCTGGAAATAACAGGTCTGTGAACCCAATGACATTTGATACATTGGGAGGGAGGGGGGGAATACACAGAAATGTTCAAGGTAGTTCAATATTTCATACATAACCTTTGCTTACAAAAAGGTATTTTACAGGATACAATACTTTGAGATCTGCAGGTGTCACATATCAACGGTACTGTGGATGAATGGGCTAATTCCAGGGTGCATTTACACAAATGGGTCAAGGTTCAGATAGTTCCAGTTCATGGTGAAGCTACATAAGACAAATATGAGGGGTAATTTAAAGCAGATTTAATACCAACAATTACCGAGTATAAATTACATTTGAAAGTCAAGAAAAGAAAATCCAACCACAGAACCACCAAGCATGGCTAGTCTTTAAACAGTTTATTCATACACTCATTTCTCCTTTTGATTTCCTTGTTCCATAAGGAGGGGTCTGTTCATTCCTGCAAGAAAGGGATTATACTTGTTAACCCAGAAGACAGACTTAGAATTGTTATTTATTTTCAAAACAATACTATACCATTTTCTGGCTGGTCAGAGCTCCATTGTTGAAACACCTTTCCAGGAATATGAAGCGGAAACTTTTGTACGGAATCCGTGGGGGTCAAAGATTTCCAGGGGTCTTCAAAGGCCTTGTTGGCCTCAGGCTTTAAATGTGTGGCACTAAAAGATTGTTCAGAGGGCAAATACATCTGATGGGGTTCATCTGTGGAAGTAGAAAACGATGGCAAACCTGATTCATCAAGCCTTTGCATGTAGTTGGCATTACCAAGTAAGGGAATGGACATTACTTCACCCAGCCATTTGATCTGTTGGCCTTTTTCCTGTAGATGCTTCAGATTCTGAGGATTAGTATGCCTTCCAAGAGTTACAGTTTCAGACTTTGCAGTATGAACTAGGTCTCTAAGAGGTACTGGGGAATCAGTGAAACTGTTGTGCTCCCTACCCGGTGGACCATACGGTAGCAGGAGATAACGTTGTGAGTCAGAATGAGAGCTCAGAGTCTGTTCGTGTTCGCTTGAGCCAGTCTCAAATTCCTGTGAGTTGTTATGGGCAACAGAATCATTCTGAGTGGGCACTGGAGCATCTTGGGGCATGTGGTAAGAAGATAAATATGTGTCAATTTCCCCTTTATAGTCACCAAATCTTTTATCCAAGGACTGATGCACATTGGCTGTAGGTTTACTTTGCTGCTCTGATGTACGCTGAATATATTGGTTGGATATCAAATTAGGCCTGGAGGGATTAGTCTCACCAATTGGCTGATTGCTTTGTTTGGGAAACCAAATATTATATGGCTCATATTGTACCACTGGCTTATCACCTGAAGCCCGAAGTTGAGATAGATTACTGTCAGCTGCAGATTTGTCTTGTTGCATGTTTAGCAGCTCAAGATATTGTGGCATATATGACAAATGTGGATGGAGGGAGTCTGTAAGAGAATATGGGTAAATTGGCATTTGCAGATTTCCAGTATTGCTGGGACCACTTCCAGGTGGTGCAACAGGGTTGCCATCTTGTGGTTGGATATATGGTTGCTCTTTATCTGCTACTAGAGGGAGCAGAGGTGTAGTTTGCGCAGAGGTGAAGGCTGTAGCAGTTTGCAATGTTGCTGCCTCAGTGAGCTTTTGAAGGAATGGAGCAAATTCCAAGCCACTTCCAAAGTCGTCATATACCACTGAAGAGAGAAATGGCAGACCAGGATAAAATTGAGCTGCATCTTTATCAAATCCAGTAGGAACAAAATTGAAATGTTGATGAAAAGCTATTTGTAGACAGCAATTAGAAAATCCAGATGGGCAAAAATGAGGGCAATACACAGAGGGCATGTGTGGTGAACTCGACTGAGGGACTTGTAGGGGAATACCAACATTACCAGTTTGTGTAATGGGAGAGTCTGGAATTTTTTGGTCATTTGCTAGAGCAGAAACCTGTTGCTGCACAGTGGAAACAGGTGTAAAATACTGTGGCTGGTGTGAGTAGTAGAACAGGTTAAAGGGGTTGTGAATGTGGCTCTGTGGAGGTTTGATAGGAGGCTGAGAACTTTGTCCTGGTTTTTCCACAGGAGTTCCAGCATTTGTTCCAGTACCAGGTATTGCGTGTAGTTGACAAGGCTGATAAACCTGTCCCTGACTATTTTCACTTGCCGGTACTGGGGCTGCAGTTGGCATGTTTGCCACCAGTTGAGAATACAAACACATTTGCTGGGGAAACTGGTCCTGATGAGTTTCAGGCTGTGCTGGTTGAGGAGCAGAGGGCTTTGAACCCTGCTGAGTTCCAGGCTTTGGTTGGGGATAGAACGGGAAGAATGTGTGGTATCCCCCTCCCTGAGAGGTTCCAGGTTTTGATGGCTGAGGGACACCAGCTGGTTTTGGGGTTGGCTCTGGTTGGTTGTAGAACGGGAAGAATGTGTGGTATCCCCCTCCCTGAGAGGTTCCAGGTTTTGATGGCTGAGGGACACCAGCTGGTTTTGGGGTTGGCTCTGGTTGGTTGTAGAACGGGAAGAATGTGTGGTATCCCCCTCCCTGAGGGGTTCCAGGTTTTGATGGCTGAGGGACACCAGCTGGTTTTGGGGTTGGCTCTGGTTGGTTGTAGAACGGGAAGAATGTGTGGTATCCCCCTCCCTGAGAGGTTCCAGGTTTTGATGGCTGAGGGACACCAGCTGGTTTTGGGGTTGGCTCTGGTTGGTTGTAGAACGGGAAGAATGTGTGGTATCCCCCTCCTTGAGAGGTTCCAGGTTTTGATGGCTGAGGGACACCCACTGGTTTTGGGGTTGGCTCTGGTTGGTTGTAGAACGGGAAGAATGTGTGGTATCCCCCTCCCTGAGAGGTTCCAGGTTTTGATGGCTGAGGGACACCCGCTGGTTTTGGGGTTGGCTCTGGTTGGTTGTAGAACGGGAAGAATGTGTGGTATCCCCCTCCCTGAGAGGTTCCAGGTTTTGGTGGCTGAGGGACACCCGCTGGTTTTGGGGTTGGCTCTGGTTGGTTGTAGAACGGGAAGAATGTGTGGTATCCCCCTCCCTGAGAGGTTCCAGATTTTGGTGGCTGAGGGACACCCGCTGGTTGTGGGGTTGGCTCTGGTTGGTTGTAGAACGGGAAGAATGTGTGGTAGAAGTCACCATGAGGGTTCTCAGAAAGTGTGGGATGCAAAAGCCCTGGTTTCTCTGGTACCATTTCAAAACAAAGTGGATGGAGATTGTGAGCTTCAGATGCTGGAGGGTGTGTGCAAAAGAGAAATGGGTGATGAGGTCTCTCTTTATCCCTTGGCTGGCTTGCAGGTGGTTTCTGAAGAAACCCAGGTGGAAGATTTAATGGATTTTGATGCAAATGTTCTTCATATTTACCTGCTGGTGATTTTGTGACAGGTGGTTGTGTAGAGGGTGCTCCAGGCAAAGGTGACTGAGAATCAAATGGAAAAGAGAAGAAACTTTGCTCTGTTCTTTCATCCATAGTTTGACTAACTGGAGGTGTAGGGGTAGGACTCATTGGCTGTGCAGTAGAAACACTATCTGGACTTGCAAGGCGACCATAAAGGAAATTTTGTAAGAAATGATAGTAAGGAAACTTTGAATAACTGACTTCTTTTGGAACCTGACTCTGTTTGTCAGGAATCTGTGGGTACATTAGAAATCCTGGACCCTGGGGAGCAGTTTGATCTAGAGCACGAGTTAAAGTAGAATCGGATGTAGCGGTGGAATACAACCCCTTGCTAGAATTTTCAGTTTGCATTTGAAAACCCTTGGCAGGTTCAGGCTGAGCCGATAAGAGCGATGGACATGAAATTTTTGTTTGTCCTTCTGCAGCCAGTTCAAGGGTGTACAGTCCGTCCTGTCAATAAATGGAAAGATTTAAAAGATTTTCCCCATTTTGGGAGGTGGTTAGAATTAATTTTAAACCGTACCTTCGTCTCCAGGCATGGTGTATAGTGTACAGAGATTACCACACCTTCAGGATGTTCCACTATGCCGAACACACATCTCTGTGAGGCCTTCAATAATGGCTCCCAATTTCCATTCACTGCGAATAAACTTAAAATTGAGTCATCCTATTCATTGCAAGAATGAATCCTCAAGATGTTCCATTCAACCAACATGACCTAAGCAAGGACATGAACAAAAGAGAAAGGCAAAAACTCACCATTTACTTTGATTTTAGAGGCAGTGTTTGTCCAGTCTATTTTCACAACCATGCCCCCAGCATGGCAGGTGACCATTGGAGGGTTGGATGACAGGTGTCTCATCAACGGACATGACATCCTCACTGGAAGCCCCCACCAACGCAATGGAAGAACGTAGCCGTCCTCCTACAGCCAACGCCAACGATGCAGTGTGATAAGAAAACGCACCGCATGCATGATTCAGATGTGCAGTGTGTTCAAAGCAAGGTTAACCTACCTCAAGTATGACAAAGCAACCATCATAAGGTGCAGTTAAGACCAAATCTGTACGAGTCGACCTGATAGTGTAACCACAGCTTGAAGGCAACTTTGACAGAGACAGGGGAGACAAATGACCTCCTGGGGAATTAAGTTGGAGGATGATGAAAACATTCACATGAAACTACTTTGTGCATCCTTCACTGGTTAATAAATGAGTGATTAACACAGGACTATAGGGGGAACAGGACACTTACCCCTGTCCACAAAGAGGAGAGATGCAGGGGTAGAAGTAGCATGGTGAACAAGAAGCTTCATGGAATCCCCTGTGCATTCAACCTTTGGATCCAATTTAAGGACATGTTGTATCGCTGCAATGTCTGGCTTCTGCTCATCACCTTGTTCATTCAGCTGCTTGTTGTGCCACCAGCCTTTGTTAAAAAGAGTTTAACACATTTAAGTAGGTAGGTATGTAGTCGTCATCCAACTGCTCCAACGCCAGTGCACACGGATTTAATCACAAACAAAATACTATCCATGTATGAGGCTTCATAGACGTCCTCAACTTTTTAAGTTCAGCCATACTTACCCATATCCGCTTGGTAATCCGTTTCAAAATCCAGTATGTCGCCCGTGGTATTGGTTCCATTGAGTTTAGCATCTTGTTGCAAGCTTTGTCCAATTAGGAGTCTTCCATGGTGCCGATGGCTTTTTTCAGTTTGACTTTGCACAAACGCTAAAAGTCCTGAACACAGTAAAATTATAATGCCCCTGCTCTCTCGACACGCCATTAGAGCAAAGAAAATGCACTGCAAACAGTAGCCTGAGCAGTGTCCTCACTCTGGTACTAATTATTGCTAATGAGGCACCTGAAGACAACAGGTGCTGACAATTGTGCTGTTGAGGGCAGGCTGAAACACATTTTGGCAGTGGTACTCAGGTTGCTTAAGTTAGATGTTTTACAGTAGAACTGTTATCCGAAGGACTATATTAACACAAGCTCAGATGTGTTTCAGAACTGATTTTACATGACGCTGTAAGATTTTTCTTATATGCTGTTGGGGGGGGGGGGGGGGGGGTAATGCAGTCTTATCCCAACACGAATGCATTTACATTATATATATATTATTACTATTAATATATATATTTTTTTGTGAATTCAAAGGTTTCAACAATAAACAGAAAAGTGGTAAGCAAGTTTTAAGACAATACAAACACTGCTAAACACTTTTTTTTACCTAGCATATAAGGCTTCCAAAGATACAGAATGTGATGACCCCTGTGGGGGAAAAGCGCCTACGGTGATGCACATTACATCCAGGATATTTTCATTGTACAGTTAGAGGAATAGTGTATTTTTCTCCCTTTTTTATGAAGATTATATATCATATAGTTTGTAAAAGTGGGAGCCAGCAGACGCACAAAATGGATGACAAAAATATATATATTTTTTTTTCAAAAAGGCATACTTTGATGTACAGGGTCTGGTTGGGTAAAAGTTGAATATTAAACAAGTTAATCCTTTTAGTCTACATAAATAGGTCTTTCACACAGTCCCATCAAGAGCTTGCGTAAAAGACAGAAACAAACATTTTTTTAGTACTTAAATCTTAATTAAATGCTGGTCAGAGGTGTGCTTCATTACAGTTGTTCTTAGCACAAAAGCCTTCTAGGTTTGCATTTCAACTTTGAAACAATGACTTTTGTAGTCGTATGGAATTCTACAAACGAGTGTAAACCGAGGCCCATCCGAGCAATTTCGTCCTTCACAGACGTGCAGCAGTTTATAAAAAATAATAAAGTGTTTATTTCATTAAGCACTGAGCAGTAAAACATTTTCATAAGCCATTTATTTTTCTAGGATTGAGAAACAGAATGACAGATCCTCACGACATAATACAAATGTAGATGATAAATAGATGATTGTGTGCAAGAACTCATGGGCTGTAATGGCTTTAAGTGAAGTCAGTTGCTACTTATCATTTCTGATGCACTGCATCACACAAACTCAAGACTCACAAGACCACAGACAGGACATACCAGCGTCACCTCTGGTTGGAATAACTTTTATTTGATCCGTCTGTAAACAAGTCATCTCAATTCATGGCAAATAGATTTTGTGGCAGAAATTACCAACTCAAAAGACAGACGAAATATTTTTAGTTTGCTTTTTTTTTGTCAGTTTAATTCCATACATATTCCACCAAGTCTGGGGATTACAGATGCCAAAATATCCCTTAGAAGCCATTTCTTGCTGGGACAGCAGATAAAAATCCAACTAACAGATGAGACATTGGTTTTATGGCACAGAATACAGTTATTCTCAAGATTTTCACAACTTACAAATGTTCTTATTCCAACCAACACCATTTTCAATACATTTAGTGTACACAGCACTTGTTTTCTTTAATATACTAAGTACCATACTATGACAATTTGAATACATTTAATGACTAAAGCACAAGGCAAATAATTCCAAGGTGTTGGAGCCTAGCAGCCTCAGTTTACAGTCAAAATGCATTCATACTGTGATAAAATGACATTGCCATTTCATTGGTTAATGAACATGAAGTTAGCAACAAAATAGTGAAGACAAGTTTAGTGTTGAAGTCTAAAGAAGCAGTTACATGTTTTAGTCACCTAAAGTTTTCTTAGTAACTTGTAATCAACAGGTGATGCCAACAATCATTCAGCTGAATTAACTTTGATAACCCTCTTCTACTGAAAATTGGTCCAAATGGGAGGGTAGTGTGTAGTGATTTACAGCTAAATTTACAAATAGCAAAAGATGACCAGCACATCTCAGCTGTCAAGAGGTGGAATGTCCATAGACTCCAAGATGTGATGAAGTTTGACAGTCTCAGTAATGCTGACAGTACATTACACTCACAACAGCCCAACACCACATCATGAACTTATGACCACATTCAGGTACAACAACAATTTTGTGGCAGCAAAAGGAAATTTTGACTGTGGGCATCAAATTAGTACACACATACAGGACTTTGTTGTTGCTTTAATGGGTGTTAGAACACTTGGAGGTGGATGCATATGAGAAGATGGTTTTGGCTGGAATAAAGGGGCAAAAACTAAAGGAACAGGGCTGGGATTTGTATGGTTGAGAATTGCATGCATGCAACCTTTTAATGTGCACATGCCAATTAAAAAAAAAAAAAAAAAAGGAAAAAAAAAGGAATTGAGACGTGATCTTATAAGTAATGCTCAAGAAGATATAACTATGCCCGTATTACATGGGTTCTTCATCTTTATCTTTATGGAATACAAGCCAACTTGCAATCGATTTTCAGATTTATTCAATTAACATTTCAAGGAACACTCCATAACTGGTGCCAAAAGCATTAGCAGTACAATGTATAAGTGGGAGAGGTTAAGAAAATAAAATAAAATGAAAAAGTAGTTAAGCAAAGGAGAGTCTGGAAATTAAAGCCAACTGGATAAGAAGTAGCACTATATGCCACCTAATCCTGGAACTAGTGTCAACACAACACGGTGAGTGGGAGTGAACTGCTGAGTTGACAAATGGGCGGTGAGATTGCTCAAAATCCAACATTTCTTTAGGTGCACAGCCAATGTATGTGTTGTTTAGTTAAGATTTCCACCAGGGACTACCTCCTTTCCCATAACTAAAACAAAACAAAAAAAATAAAAAATACAGAAAAAAAAAAACCAGAAAAAAGGATGAACAAAACAAAACTGAAGAGCCTCCCCCTGCAGGATGAAGGAGGAACAAAGGTGACACAGTATCTTACTACTCTTTATTGCTATTTAAGGTTTCCACGACAGTTGACTGCTTGACGGGGAAATCTTACAGCAATATGTTTCTCTTCGTTTTGTCCCTCAATTTTATCTAAGTGAGCTTGAAAATATTAAAATCCTGACTGCTTCAAGTATTCTGCCATCTTGAAAGCTTTCTTATTCAATCCACCACCATGGACCCCCTCTTTGCCCATCACAAGAACCAAGACTGAAAGAGAAGAGAGACAGAAAAACAAAACAAAAAACAGGACAGTTAATGAATGTAAAAAGTTAAAGTGAAGCACATTAAGCAGGAACTAGTTATATTAGCCACCTCTGGCACCCTCTTTACTTTCATTACCCCCTACCCGAACCAGAGTTTGCATTCCCACCCCGCTATGACTGGTGTGCAGTTATTGAGATGTTGGGGTAGCTGGTTGTTGTGGTGTGAAGAGAAGTGATGGCTGACATTAGGGGAGTGACTGGGACGCCAGTGATCACTGTCTAGCCTCCTGGTGGTGTCGTGGGCCCAACTCGACGAAACACTGATCAAAGGAGGTTCCCACCTGATGACCCCAATGACATGTTGGCCAGCACTGCTCACTGGTCTATATAATGGTTACAGGGAATTATTCAAAGTCTGGTCCATTATTATTATTATTATTTTTTTTACCCTTAGCACAAGTTTCTTGTGTTTACCTTGAATTATAGTATTCAACACACACATACACAAGATAGAGGTAAATAACTGTTTGCTACAATAAAAATAGCCCAACTGACACAATTGTAAAACCCACACATTTCACTTTGGACACCTGGACTTAAAGAAAGTCCCATTTACCACTTAGGTATTTTTTTTAAAGGACCTGGAGCTAGATAAAGGACAAAAACAGAAGAAAAATGCAAAACAAGTGAAGAGATGCACTGCAGAAAAATATAGCAGAAAATTATTTGCTGGAGTTTCAAAAAGTTTGAAATGTATTTTTGAAAGAAGCTGGAGCTGTATGAAGGCAGAAAAGTACAGAAAAAGAAGAAACATTCAAAAAGGACTGGCAGCTGGAAGGTACTGCTATGATTCAGAGGCTTCTAATTCAAAAAGTAAAGTCCTATGAAGTCACATTGACTGAAAGAGGACAAAATTACCTACGTTTTAATGCTAAAATTATTTCTGTGGCTTTAAGGTTTTGGAAAGTGACAGGTTAAAAACTTTTTTTCTGAAGAATCTTTCTGTATTCTTCCATTCTGCCAGTAGGAGCCTCCACTCTACACATGAACAGTCTGTGTCATTGGAATGCATTGTAAACTCAGAAATCAAAGATTTTACTAAACTTTTTTATACTGATAGTTCAAAATCAGCCAAATATTTTAAAAAGCTGCATCATTCAGTAATAGTTGAATGTCTTGTGAGCATTTTAAAGTTGGAATGGTATCTCCAGCTGAAATAATGCTGAAGTAGTTAAGTTTGAAAGAGGAGGAAGCTTTAATGATTTGGAAGGATTTACCATTACTTTTAAAAAGGGAGAAAAATTTGCACAAAAACCTTATTTTAAAAATTATAGAAGTTAGAAACGCCAAAAGATATTGCCACAATTTCCAGAAAGCTGAACGTTTTGTGCAAAAATGGTTTACAGCATTTACAATACAATTCACAATTAAGACTAAGGTGCAAAGCATCTAAATGGGCCTGATGGTAAAAGGTCAGTGGCTGTTCCACTGGTGCATATTGAAGCCCAGCATGCAGAGCACGAACAGTTTCAAGTTAAAAAAAAAAAAATTGAAGTTCAAAAGAAAGAATTTTTTTTTTTTAGTTGCCGTGATGACAAATTGTTTCCACATGAACAATTTCGATACACATTTTGTGAGGACCGTTCGTGAGGATGTTAAGTGAGAACCGAGAGTCTGTCAGAGATTTATTTGGCATTTGCATTATTAGACACCGAAGACAGGAAAGGGAAACACTGACCTGCACTGAAGTACAGTGGAACCTCAATTTTCGTGATTACTCCATTCGACAAAGTCTGACGAAAACCGAATGCAAGAAAATTCATCCGTTCCAGACACCCACAAATATTAATCTTGCCTTCTTTATCAAAGGGTTGGCACTCAGAACTTTCTTTGGCCCCATGGTGGCTTATTTAGCACTCAATCAACAAGCACAGAAAACAATGGATTATTACGAAATGCTTCGGATGAACACGCTAACTTAACGAGAAACAAAGGCAGACTGAGTCACGAATGCACGGGATGCTCTGTGTGGGCACATGATTCCGGGAAATGAGTGGCTGAGTCACAGGCTGACGAGCTTGGTACGGACCATTTTCAACTGTGCGAAAACCGAGCGGCTGTACGAAAATTGAGGCATACGAAAACCGAGGTTTGACTGTACATGTATAGCATTTTCTGTAGAACCGCTACCTATGAGCTTTGCCTGAAATCATGTTATGTTGTTTGATTTACACGCCATCTCACTGCTGCTTACATGAAGATAACTATTACATAGTCACAAAGCTGGAGCCAGCATACGTTATCTCTTAAAGAAAATTTATTTCATTTGATAATTCATCCTAACGATAGCCAAAGTAGCATTTGAGTCGATGCTAATCAGCAACCACTATGATAGTCCTCTCCAGTGTTGGTCTAGTTACATGGAAATAGTAATTAGTTACCGATTCCTTCTTCAATAAAGTAATCCAGTTACTTTGCTGATTACTTATTTTCAAAAAGTAATCGATTACTTTAATATTTACTTAGTTACTTTTCAAAAACATGATGCAAAACCTGAGTACGCTATAAAGCAATAGGCCCCAATTCTATTCTTCTGCACATTCCATCATATAGAATTGAATCAAATGAAAGTCTTTTTCAAAACACCCGTCAATCTTAAGTCTATTTTCCCCCCGTTTAGCAGGAGAGGGGCCATCGGAGGTTTGCCCGGTGGAATTGGTGGTAGCTGCAGCGGTCATGTCAGTGGGGGGGGGGGGGTGTTTCCACATTACTGTGCCGGCTTGCTAGGCGCTTGCTCAGATTTGAGGTGGAATTTTTCGTCGTAAATAAAAAATTTTCTTCCCACGCAGTGTACAGCGGACGCAAATGTTTTTGTCACTTTTTACCGAGTCAAACTCAAAGTAATGTCGGTACTTCCAAACATTAAACGCTGCATGGTCCTGCTCTCTCCCGCGCTCCACGTTATCTCTTATTGATCTGCACAGGCACTGACGTCACACCGTTCATAAATGATCTTCATTGAGCATTCGAAGTGCTGCATCGAGGGAACACATGCTCTGCAGTTCTCCATGCTGGTAGGGAGGTGTGGCTGTGTGTTTGTGTGGTTTCAGGGGTTATAGCCGAATCCTTGCTTTTTCTTGCGATCACAGTTAACAACAGTAAACGATGGCAACGAGGTGGAGCAGCTGTATTTAGAGTTGGAGCTCATCAGTATGGAAGAACAAATGCTTATATTGCAAATGTTGAAGCGCAGGAGACAGAAGATGTTTGCGGAGGTGGTCTGTACGACCGGTCGAGGCTGGGAACGGGTGAATTTACAACACTGGTTCACCCACCGAGGGACCTGAATGAACAAATGCCCTTTCAATACTTTCGAATGTCAATGGGCTGATTTGACGAGTTTCTTTGCCGTGTACAGCCATTAAGACCGGAAAAAGCAACTGCCGAAAATTACGTTCTGAGCGGACCAATCACAGCCCTTACGGTCCGTGTCTACGCGATGTGCAGTTAGAATTTCTTTGGAGGTGCATGTCAGGCTACGGCGTAGGGGTCCACGGCAACGAAATGACAGAGAAGTATAAACTACACTTTAAAGAACTCCGTATTCTGGCTGATCTATGGAGTGCATGACTCATGGATAAGTCTGTAACAGAATAATTGCCAATTATAAACTATGTGTTAACATTCCCAAACGACTGTCACGTGCATACAACAGGTACAGCTGTGCTTCATACAAGCTTCTTGTTTATTTGTCAGTGACAAACAAATTTAGTTTCTAATCTAATTTTTAATTCCCCCCCACACACACAGCGCGTTGACATCACAGCACCTGGTGTTCCCTCATACTGTCAGAAACCGCTACATCAGTGAAATCCTGCAAGAAGAAATCTGTCGGAGGACCTGCTGGGGAAGCCATGTGACCTTAAGTGCTGCAGGGACCAGGCCCCGGTGCTCCAGCTCTAGCACTGATGATGGCAACTGAAAGAGGGGGCATGTGGCCGAAGGCGGTGGGCTAAAAACAAACACTGGACAACTGAATGTCTGATTAATGACGGTCTCCAATGTTTGCTTGCTATTTTCAAGTTTACATGTTTTTCTACTTCAACGTTAAAAATATTTACAGTAGAAAAGGGAAAAACAAAACAAAAAAATATTGACCTAGACTGTTAAACATTAGACCTTTACCTTTTTCAGCTCTCCCCACAGAAACATTGTATGTAGGTTCTCCTCCTTGGCTCTTTGTCCTGATGTCCATTGTCCTGTCCCCGTCTTCATTGAGGCTGTCTCGAAGGACAGAACATTTCTTTGAGCCCAGAGTGAGACCGCTGGTGTAAAAGGTCTCTCTGTCCTTACCGACAAGGACATCTATTTCCTGAGACTGAAAGATAGAAAACACAAAACCACAAGATTTAGACCGTGTCGGAAGTTTAGATGCAGCCAACACTCAGATTACACAGTGTCGGGTACATGAAGGATATCAACACAACACTAAACTGATGCAGTAATAAGAGCGAGGAAGGCTTGCATTCAACAAATAACGGAAGTAATGTGACGTATATGCACCGTACAGGCTTTCATGCCAAGCCAATCAACGGATTAAAAAAATAAATTCATTCCTCTAAAATAAACGAATTCGAGGATTGAGCGCTAATGTTGAAAAAAGACGAGTTTCTTGAAGGCTGGCAAGACGTCTGCCGGAGCCGGTAAAGCTGCAGCTTAACGTTAGCTGTTGAAGCCGCCGGCCACACAAAGCATGCACACTCTACTGTCAGTCTACTTACTGGTTTTTAATGAGCATAGCTAATTTTTCTTCATATTTTGGTGGTTGCCCACCTGTGGGAAGTAATTTGAATCCGTGCAAGCGACAAAAATCGAAGCACTATCCACACGAGGTCTAATCCCAAAACGTTTCCTTAGCAGGAAAAAGCCAATACAGGCCTCCCACCAATAAGCTAGTTAGCACACTCCAAGCTAGCGTAGTAACATTAGCTTGCTAGTCATTTAGACCCGGCGAGGTTTGAGCGTTATACAGTCTGGAGATGCATATCACGGTCTACCAATGCAGCTGTTTTAATTCAGATTGCCTCATTTTCACTCCTTACCGTGATATTGCTGAACGTACCACCGGGAAACGCTGCCCAGACATATTTGGCTTCCAAATACCCAACAATGGCGCTATCCTGACAGCTGCCATCTTCCATTAGGTTTTCCACGTAGCTTTGCCAAGACATACTCAAGAAATTGATCCTGTATATTTTTTTTAAAAAAAAACTACAGTTCGGGGGTTGAGGATGCCAAAAAAGATACACGATTTTAGAATCTCCAATCTAACCCACACTTCGACGTTAACCAACGGAAAGGCTGGGGTAGCACAGAAGAGCCAGAGCAGTAAGGCGGCGGCTGGGTGTAGTCCGTATCAGATCACTCCGCACAATGAGCTCTCCTCAGCTTTTATGGAAGCACGCGGCGGAATAAAGAGGGCCTTACCACCTCAGATGATAGTCCATGTGCCAGACCAGAATTTGGTACCACTCAGGGTGGAAAAATCTAGAAACATTTTTTGAAAAGGTACATGTCCATAGATGATATTTTGGTATGATAACCCATCCTAAGTGGTAGCTTGATGACAGTTATCAGCACATAAAGTTATCAACCCCTTACAATAAATAGGCCTCTAAACGCAGACGGCATATCCTGTCTTGTGCTCATTTTCAGACCTTTACTCATATGTTATGAGAGCATGTTTGATAGTATTTTGTTAGCCCGGTTTTTTCATTGGAAGCTCAAGAACAAGCTGGAGAAATCGTTTATTAAAAAAGTATTTATTAGTGGTCACAAGTAGAGTATATTGCAGCGCTGGACTCGGAGTGTCAGAGCTCCCGCAGGAAATCCGTCAGGCCGAGCCCCGTTATCCGGAAACATGTTATATTTATATTCAGCTTTATCTCACAGAAGTTGTATTCACACTTGTCAGAGTATAATTGGCCAGTTTTGGGTGACATGCTCAGGCCAGCTGCTGTCCTTGTTGTGTTCTTTGGATGTGATAAACAATGTGTGTGTGTGTGAGTGCTGTTTTAGGCGTGGATCTACTGTACCAGACCTATCTGCCCTAATAGAGATGTTTTGTCTGACCCAGTTGTTTATGTCCTTCTAAGGTCTTGGACCATTTATGGTCATCTGTTGTGCAGTATGAGCAGAGTGGAAAAGTACCAGCTAGGAACATAGGTTATTTAGGAAAATACAGAATATGAATTTATAATGTCTAAGATCAAAGCCAATTATAACAACTCCCCCTTTTGACATGATTTAATCATGTCAACTAAATGAGGTAGGACTGTTATATTCTGTATTGTGTCACACCTGTTAGCGGCAGCCAACTTAGCAGGTCCCCAAACTGCAAGTGGCCACCGACCTTGAGGTGCAGCACAACCAGACAGGAGATTCTTGTTATCCCCCTTTTGATACAACTTCATTATGTGAGCTGTTATGTGTAAGCTGTTCTTCTTTGTGATTATCAGCAGCAAGCCAGTTTTGATTGCATATGCATGTGTAAAACAATTGTAATGCGTTAGCTAAACCTTTCTGTATCAGGAGTGTTTATCATGATGCTGGGAACAGAACCTCTTTCCCAGAATAGTTCAACCTTCATTACTCAACTGATCATAACTCTGCAATGAGCACATTTCATAAAAGCTATAAGTATCACGCCTGTACGTGTATGCAAGGAATAAATCAATAAATGTTTCAATATGTCTTAAAATTAGTGTGTGTATGTGGCCCCGAACCCAATCTCTGTGTAGAATCTTAGTTCATTTTGGCCCAAAACTATATGTGGTTTAAGCAGTGGCAAGACCCTGCTCACCCATAAGTACCATTACAACACATAACAATAATTAACTAAGCTACAACAATTCATAAAATATTGAAACCCAAAAAGTGCTTAAGGCAATTAACATTACCATCAGGATCGTCCACTGTTCGCAGCGAATAGGAGCGAAAAACCCGATGGCTGATATCCGGGAAAATTCTCCTATGGCCCCATTCCCCCTTGGCGACCGACCACTTAATTACCTTTCAGTGCCTAAGGTCCCGCTCCGAACAGCCGATTCACACCAATGGCAATGGACATATTTATGATTGGCTATGATTAGTACTTGGTCTACTTAAAATCATTAAAGTACATAGGAACATCACAAAACACAACACACAAAACAATACAGTACAGACATTTAAACATGATGTGAATATGAAGATATGACCCTGTTGAGAACAGATGAGTAATGATAGATGTAGTGTAAAAACTGACAATTTCTTTTGAGTGAAAATTTTATGATAACATTGTGCAGAGTGGTGCAGTGCAGCTCAGTGTCTTCTGGTCCAATCCTGTCACTGCTTGGTGTTTGGTTTTCCTTCTTGCTGAACCTCAGTTCAGCAGTCTGAGCTAACTAGGAAGGAGAGGTTACCAGCACTTCACTTCCACAAAGGGGTCTTTACCACCCGTTTTCCCTAACTAATCTTTTTCTTTGGGACAATTCAGGAGAGCATTCAGATTATTTTGTTGACAGTGGTTGAAGGTTGTGTGGTTGTTCAACCATTATCTTGGCATGATGATCATGCCTCCCAGAATTTCAGACTGACGTCTTGTCAGTCACTTGGCTGTGAGTCCTGTAGAGGTTCTGCTGCCGATGCAGTTAATTTGAGCTGTGGATGAATGTTAGCAGGAGAGAACCGAGCAGCACAACATTTCATTTTCACAATGTTCTATATTCAGGAATTCCCTTTTAACAGATTCAATCCCAGTATTCATTGGTCGACCAATTAAGTTTTCATATGAACCCCAAACAAAAACAAATGAATAAACCGAAAAAAAAAAAATAAATAAATAAATGAAATGAAAAACAAAACAACTGGCCAGTTGATAGAAACCATGTTTTAGGACAGTACCGTAATACTCACCAACCTGCTGTACAGCATTAATGAGAAATCCAGTACCATCAACTTTTTCTGTGGAAAAACTTGAAACCATTTAGAGAAAACAGCAAGACAAAGACAAAACACAAGACAACATAGAACAAAAGACAAAAGGAAGACAACGACTCACAGAATTTTGGGAAAAACTTGAGAAGTGTTAGTAAACTATGATTAATGGTTGTATCTCCACCCCCCCGATGAGACTTAGTCTCCTCCGTATGTTAGTTCTGCTGAACTCTTCCACTGCAGTTTCTGCTCCTGTGTTGCTGCTGCAGGACAGAAATGTTTGTGGTTAGATTTCATTTTGGGAGCAGCACAGCATCAAGAAAGCAGCCATTTCTTCTCAATGAGTAACTGATTAACCTTTTTGGGATAAATATTGTCTGTCCTCTTAATTCAACTCAGAGTGTTTTTGATAAAATTTCAGCACGATCTGCTTAATTCTCACTTGTTACTTTATACTAAATTCTATTTAATTCTTACCAGTGGCTGTGTTTCGTGATGCTGAGCCATCCACAGACAGTTCAGGATCAGCATTAATTTTTAATTTTTAATTTTTTAATTTTCATTTGAATTAGAAACACTTCATGTGGTACCAACAGTGTGGCATCAGAGTTTCTTATAACATCACATGATACAATAAAATATTTCCATACAAATTAGAATCAAAGACAAAGGTTTATTCTATTTTTCTATTTGTCTTAATTCCTCATTTATTTATTTTTTAGATGAGCCATGTGGCCTTGTGCTGCTAACTTTTTCCTTAGCAGTGCCACAGCATCGCACTTGTGTTGCCAGACATCAGATCTTTGGTTGGTTATTGATCACTGTTATCTTGCATGCATGCTTTGACCTAAGGGCCCAGATTCTTGATATTATTTTGTAATATTTTTCTTTGCTCGTAGCAGTTTTGGAATGTTAGCTAAATTGTTCAGGATCCTTCTTGTTTTTTCTTGACATGAATTAGACCTTTAATTGTGCAGTTCAAAGCTCTGTGCTTTACCTTACTTAGAGCAGCTCTGCCTCAGTTTATTATGTTTTACTTAATCTTTACTTCTTTCTTCCAGTATGTGTGGATGTATGTGGGTGTGTGTGTGCGTATAGATGTGTGTGTGTGTGTGTTTATGTGTGTCTGTATGTGGCCTTGGGTTTCACTGTTTTGTTATATTTTCTTCTATCTTGTGAAGCACTTTGTGTTACATTTTCTTGTATGAAAAGTGTTATGAAAATAAAGTTTGATTGATTGATTCATTGATTAAGTGCACCAGATTAAACAACTTGGGTCATCTCCCGTGTAATTTCTCGAATGGACCAGAGCACATGATTAAAACTGTTCTCACAGAACATTTTATTCATCCCATTCATATCCTTTTCTTTCGACCAACATGTCATGACTGAGCACAGATTGGATTGTACATATTGTTTCTCAATAAATTGCAATTGAAGTGGATTGTTGCCATTTTTCAGAGATCTTTTAGTCACCTGGTGTGGAGTGGTGGGAAGAGAGGGTGTGTCCAGATTACTGTTGTAGCTCTTTGTCACTTGAGCTTTTAATGTCTGACTTTCACACAGGAGAGGTGTGAAAATTAGTTATTGTAACCTTTATTGTTTCTGCTACTGCGGTTCTACAGTCTAGTCTCCACAGTAGTGTTTTCCTTTGGTTTCATAGTCAGTGGTCCGTTCAGTCTCTGATAGAGTTTTAGTCCCCGTGGTCTAGTCTTTGTCAGTAGGTGAGGTTCCTAAGTCAGTCCGGACCTCAGTTAATGTTCTTTCGGCAGGATCTTGAGCCTGAGTACAGTGATCCTTGTGGATCCAGTTACTCAGTCTATTCTCAGTCAACCATACCTTTACACAATGTGTTGTAGCTTCTTCGTCCTGTCCATATAGGAGAGGACCAGTTAAGTTTGTTCACATTCCTGGTCCTGTTCCTTGGTGAGTATTTATGTAACCTGTTGAGATATCCTCATCACCGTGTTATTCAGTTGTTTCACATTCACACAAGTTTCCATACTGTAGTACAACAAGGGGTGAGCCTGTTGGTGCAGTTGTAAATGGACAGGGTGTTTCCTCCCTGTCATGACCTCATGTGGGACAACATGACAACATTCATGGTGGCATTTGGAGTAAATCTTAGGCTAACACAATACGTAGAGCTTCAGCCCAGGTTAACTGTGTGTCTGCACAGACTTCTGTTCGGCCTTTTTGATGGTTCTATTTGCTCTTTTCACTAGTCCTTGTAAAGCTGGGTGAGAGACTGCACCGAGCTTATGTGTAATTCCAAACATCTTTTCTCTTAGTTCTTCATTAGAAAAGTGAGTGAGTACCATTGTCTGATATTATCACTTCTGGTACCCCATATCTTGGAATAATTTCTCTTGTAAGCCATTTAATGACTTCTTTTCCTTTTTCGGTTTTAGTAGGTGTGGCTTCTACAAATCTAGAAAAGGGATCCACACCCACTAGAAGATATCGTTTACCTTCAATCCTGTTTGCTGCTCCCATGTCAGTACAATCAATTACTATCTGCTTCCAAGGGGCATCAGGTACTGGGAAACTTGTCTAGTCCTGCTTTGAGATTGAACAGCTTGCAAATTTCACAAGATTGCACAAGATATTTTATCGTGTCTTTTAGGTGGGGGTGCCACCAGTGTTGTGAAATTAGCGCTGTTACTTTTGAGCTAGCACAGTGTGCTCTATTGTGTGCTTCTTGACATAGCAAATTTAGTAGTCCAGTTGGAGCTACTATTTTGCCTTCATGATTCCTCCAGAGTCTTGTTGAATCCTTTTTTATTTTTTTTTTCCGTTCCATGCTTGCTTTTCAGATGGTGCCGCTGCTTCGTGAAGTTCTTTAATGTTTTCTAAACATAATTCTCGTTGTGATTTTACCTCCAATGTTTTCTGAGACATCTGGTTAAATGCAGTATACCCTGCTTTTGTTTTTGCTGCCTTATCTGCCGCATTGTTGCCTCTCGCTACTCTCCCATCTCCCTTTTGATGTCCTCTGCACTTGACTATAGCAACTTGTTTTGGTTCAAGTATGGCATAATATAGTTCGAGTAATTGATTTAAGTGTTTAACCGGGGTGCCTGCTGAGGTCACAAAGCCTTTCCTTTTCCAGTGACACATGTCTGGTATAGAGGCATGTCTTTAACTGTAAACACTGTTTTTGTTTTCATTTCACTAATTTATTCAATGTTTATTGTTAGATTAATTAATATTTATCTGCAGGGTTAGAATTTGCTAATAGTATTAATATAGTGTTCAGATGTACAGCTCTCTGGTTGCTGTGGCTGTTTTTAAATGTGCCATGAAAACAAACCTTGACTTGACTTGTTATGAGTCAGACTTACTGCAGCGCAGCTGTCTTTAAATTTCTTTTAGAGTTTTCTTCTTTAAGAAACTCATTGGTGATATCTGACTCTCGTTGTGCCTTTTATTGCCGTGTTTTTGTTAATTTCCTAATAATCTAACTCACTTTAAACCTTTCTGTAAAGCACTTTGCTGCTCTGTTAAGATAACAGATCAATTGATTCATAGATCTGCTGCAGTTAAATAGTTAAATGGTTTAATGAGATCAAATATAAATACTGATGATGAATATTAACTCAGAATTGGTGAAAATAAGCAGAGGAGAAGTATTTAGATCAGCTAAATTTTAAGTCATGTTACTGTGAACTCTAACACAATAAAGGCTAACCTTTAATGCTTTAAGATGGTAAGAAACTGTCTGACACCTATCTGTCTGACCTTGCTGTTAAATCCTGATATTTTCTAATATGTCATATGGTCTGACTGTCCGGTCTCAGACCTGCTTCAGGTGGAAATCATAAAGTCTCAATTTGTAGAACATCTTTTGTTCAGGCAGTTTTTCCATTAAAGGATCAAAGATTTAAATGCTGTGTTTGTTTGTTTGACTTTAACTTTTTAAGAGAGCTGTTAAATCTTAATTCAACAACAAACTGGTTCTAATGTTTAGTTTTAAACAGTCTGTTCTTCCTGGATTTATTTTGGATTTTTTATTTTGTTATCTCTTCACTGTGATACGTGCATTGAAAAGCGGATTTCAGATTGTCCATTCAATTTGGTATTTCTCCCATTCATCCATCCATCCATTTTCTATACCGTTAGTCCGTTAATCGGGTAGCGGGGGGGAGAGGCTGGAGCCTATCCCAGCAGTCATCGAGCAAAAGGCGGGGTACACCCTGGACAGGTCGCCAGTCCATCACAGGGCCACACATAGAGACAAACGAGACAAACAACCATGCACACTCACACTCACTCCTAAGGACCATTTAGAGTCACCAATTAACCTAACATGCATGGTTTTGGACGGTGGGAGGAAGCTGGAGAACCCGGAGAGAACCCATGCATACACGGGGAGAACATGCAAACTCCACACAGAAAGGCCCCAGGCGGGGATTAAACCTGGAACCCTCTTGCTGTGAGGCTATGGTGCTAATCACCACACCACCGTGCAGCCCCTTCTCCCATTCAAATTTATTTTAAAATAAATTAATTGTTGAATTGATGATAAATGCTCTAGTAAAAACTTCCATTATCATTGTAAATTTTTCGACTAAATAACTATATGTAACTCTGGTACTCTTTAAGTACAGGCCAATGATCAATCAGAATCTGTCCTCACTCTCAGGGCTGAATGAGGGAAGAGGGAAGCAGGGTTGGGATGAGATAATCTTAGGGTGAGAGCATTTATGACAAAGCTAAGGATATCTAACCTTGTCTTTTCCAATTACACATGTCCACATGTACAGTCTAAGCTGTTTATGCTGAATCTGTATAAATGGTCAGTTTTTTCTTTTGCTAAATGGCATGCTTCTGTTATTGAGCATGCGCGATGTTGGGAAGAGGTGTCTTATCTTCTAGTGTAGTAGGATGTGTCCCTGGAAAAGATGACGTTGTGTCTGGCACATGCTGTGTTAGTGGTGCAGAGGACTGCGTCTGAATAGAGAATTTAACTTCTCCTAAAAATGCTGACAGTCTGCAAGAAATGTTTTTTTTTTTTTTTCGTCTTTATCTGCCCTTGCTTTCTGGAATAAACCTGCCTCCTTTAGCTTTGCTGTTGCTTGATTCCTACTGCCTGTTGCTTGTTTTAAAAACATGGAGAAATCCCTCAGTAGCGGTGGAGCACTTTCACACCCCCCAAACATTCCTCTCTCTTGCATTTCTCTCGTCCAGTTCACAACTCTCTCAGTCCCTCCTTTTTCATCTTCTCTTCGAACCTTTTTTATCCATCTAGTCAAGGTGTTAAACAATACCGACCCCAATGAGCCGGGTTTACCTGTTTTCCACTTCTCAACTATGATTTGTGACATGTTTAAATCAGTGTTAATCAGAATGGGTGAATGGCGCAATGCCCGAGTGTTGGACCCGACCAAGAAGCTTCTACACAGAATCTTTTCCTCTGTGCGCTTGATCGCTGGGGGTTCTCCCAGTCCCTTCACTCGTTTTAATTCACCAATCTCTGTAACACCCTAACTAAATTCCCCTTTATTTTCTATTCCAATGCCCCCCTTTTACAGAACCACTTGAGATCTGTGTCAGTGTAGGAATTCTCGATCAGTCTCGACTGCTCGATACACTTCCACTAACACAGTAAAATATCAACCAAGTAGCAAACCACCCCACATTTTCATGAAAAATAATAAAACTTAGCCCTGTGTCCTTATGCAGAGATAAACCCTTAGTATATCGTCTATGCACAACATCTGCAGAACCACCGCCGATTGCGGAGAGAAAAAAACAAAAACAGACACACCGCCAATTGCGGATTTTACAGTCCAACCACCAAACGTGAAGTAATACAGACCCACCGCCGATTGCAGATAGAGGTCCAAGCGCCCTTGTGCGCAGAAATGACCCACACAGTCTATTGTGAAGTAATACAGACCCACCGCCGATTGCAGATAAAGGTCCAAGCGCCCTCGTGCGCAGAAATTACTCACGCCGCCTATAGTGCAGTAATACAGACCCACCGCCGATTGCAGATAAAGGTCCAAGCGCCCTTGTGCGCAGAAATTACTCACATCCGGTCATGCAGTAATACCGAGATTACTCACACCGCGATAGCGGACTAATAGACCCCCGCCCATTGGCATCTAATTCCTATTCAATTTAGAAGACAGGATGAATTTATGTTATCTTAATTTATGTCTTTTATTTGGCCAAATTGTACTAAACTAGGACACATATGACTCTCCCTATGTGAGACTATGTGTTTATACTTTACATGTGACCACCTAGTAAACCTGCAGACACAAATTTTGTGCTTTTGATTTAGTGATCGGAGGACATCCTAATTCAGACTATTTAGTTTAGAATGACCAATGTGCAGAAATTTCACATATCCTGATACAAGAGGTTTTCTGCTCACCTTGTGTTTTAGGCGCCTTGAATTGTCTGAAGAAGAGTCCCCTCCAAGCAAGCTCCGGAAGTCCTCGATCGGACACGGTCTCAGAGTCAGCCAATCCGGGTCACGGCACCAATTGTTAGCCCGGTTTTTTCATTGGAAGCTCAAGAACAAGCTGGAGAAATCGTTTATTAAAAAAGTATTTATTAGTGGTCACAAGTAGAGTATATTGCAGCGCTGGACTCGGAGTGCCAGAGCTCCCGCAGGAAATCCGTCAGGCCGAGCCCCGTTATCCGGAAACATGTTATATTTATATTCAGCTTTATCTCACAGAAGTTGTATTCACACTTGTCAGAGTATAATTGGCCAGTTTTGGGTGACATGCTCAGGCCAGCTGCTGTCCTTGTTGTGTTCTTTGGATGTGATAAACAATGTGTGTGTATGTGTGAGTGCTGTTTTAGGCGTGGATCTAATGGACCAGACCTATCTGCCCTAATAGAGATGTTTTGTCTGACCCAGTTGTTTATGTCCTTCTAAGGTCTTGGACCATTTAAGGTCATCTGTTGTGCAGTATGAGCAGAGTGGAAAAGTACCAGCTAGGAACATAGGTTATTTAGGAAAATACAGAATATGAATTTATAATGTCTAAGATCAAAGCCAATTATAACAATTTTGAAGTGTACAGTCCTAGCTTTCATTTACACCTACTTTTGGGCCTATCTAAAAAAAAATAAAAAGGTCACATGGTCAAAGGTCAAACAGTCTCAACAACTATTTGTCCACTATTTTCACCTAAACTTTTGTCTCTTTTATAGCACTGTGAAATGTAAGAATAACACTGACACAAATAACAAAAAATTAAATACTCACAGGACTGTAACAATTCAGGAAATGTATAATCTTCCCATAATATCCTACCATGAGGAATGAATATGGGTCTTAAAGGGAAATATGGGCCCAGGTGAGAATTGACAATAACTGCTAATTATTTGGTATTTTTCAGAGAGTTTTTATTTAGTTTTGCCCTAATCATCACATCCATCATCATCATCATAGTCCACAGTGAAGGCAACTTCTTCATCCTCCTCCACCCTCTGATTTTTGGATGTTTGAAGAGAGGTTTAGGGACAACTCACCCATCACCTCTGCTGCAGTTGCTGAGGTAGTTAAACCTCAGGCTGCAAGGTCCAGGGGAGAGATGAGATTCACCCCGGTGCATGGGAGTTTGTCCCTTACAATTTTGTTGAATGGTGTTGCTTTGTGAGTTTGGGGAATCGGGCCCTTTCTTACAGGCCATGTGGTCCCAGTACAAGTGAGAGTTTGGTACGGATTACGAACGGTTAGTCACACTCATTTCAGGTGTCGCTGGACTCTGCCAGAACTTCCCTTTGTCACAGATTCTGTTCATAGCTTTTATAGATATAATTTCTAGGTCCCCAGTTCAGTCAGTTTAGGACTGCAGTCTTGTTTTTTGCAGATAATATAGAGCTCTTGGCTTCATAGAGCAGAGATCTACAGCAGGTTCTGATGTATATGAGCTGTTTTTGCTGCTGTTCTCTTTTCAGTTTCTGATTAATAAACTTGTTCAATGAGTAATATGTCAAACTAAATGCAGTCATAATATCTCCTGTTCTGCTTCACTAACATGCAACATAATACATCCATCATTCTATCAATAGCTTAGCAGTGTCCTCATCTGAAGTGAGTTACCAATCTTAAAAACTGTGAGGTTTGGGCCTTGAAAAACATCACCAAGTTAAATATTTCTCATGTGTTTGCACATAGCTGCAGCTCAAAGAAGAATTAAGTCACATATCTGATTCAGGAGATGAAACAAAACCAGGTGAATGAATTTCAAACATTTCTCAACTGTGAAGGAAAATTCATATTGCTATAGGAACATCCTAGATGGGCATAGGCTGGGTCACTCCTGTTTTATCAACAAATTGGATTTTTTTCCACCTGCAAAGCAGTTTCTCAGCTATCACTGTGTAAAGGTACAATTTACCTCTGAAGAACTGTTTTGGGAGAGCACTTATTACAGACCACATTCTCACTGTTCAGTGGCTTTTCATTTCTGTAAGTTCTAATCTTTATTTTTTTCCAGCACTAAATGACCAATATGTATACTGATTTCTTATAACCACATAAGGATCTTTACTGATCATAATGACCTGCCATGGCAAAATTTTTGTTTGTATCTATTTATATTCTTAATAAACAATCATATTCAAGAACTGGCATGAGACGTTATGGTAAAAATCAGCGTAAGCCAACTTAGATGAGGAAGAGTTCAAGAATAATTTAAACTAAAAAAAAATTAATGAAGGGAAAGAAAATATAGTACCAGCGAGAGATTCACTCTTTGGTCACTAGGGGCAATATTGTCCACAAATTCTGAATACTCATGACTGGTCTCGATAAGAGTCAATGAGCAATTTATGCAACAGTGAACAAAAGCATATAGGAAAACTGTTCATCCTTTGTGAACTAAATTGTTTTGTATGCAGTGTTTTAAGTCATGTGCCGATTCACTCACTTTTTCTTTTCACACGTGAATATGCCCAAAGTTTTTTTTTCCTCTCAAATCAAGTGCTGTATGATTCACATGATCCGTTTGGTATCGTTGATTTCTAAAGTAACCTCACATTTTGCTGTGTACTTGCTGATGTAGAGGCCGTAGAAAAAAAACTTAAGTGTAGCTAAGTAAAATAGTGTAACTGCACAGTCTGCCATGCGCTTAACACAGTCCAGTATGTGAATGTGTGAAGTCCTGTGCAAAAGGCTTCACAAATCATTCTAAACAAAGAACCCACGCTTAAGAACACGTCTTAGATTCTGTCTTCAGTTTTTATGCGGCCACTGTACAACTCACAGCAGTGTGTTTCTCGATAGGTGTTCTGATAATAACTGGACCACTGCAAAATATAGAAATGTCAACAAGAAGTGAAAGGGATAGAGAGTTGATGCCTTCAGGTGCCCTCTGAGATCGCTAGGCTGTGAGTCGTTCAGCCGTTGCTGAAGTGAGTTGATGTTTTTTTAAAAAAATACATTGCAAAACAAGGTCAAACGACAAGGAAAATTCTCAGCAACATCAATTATTCACATAGCCTGCACGCGCTCATCATAAATTCCATTTATCTTCTGTCATTACTTGCCATGACAGGCAGTTAATGACAGGTACCCTTAATTTAATTTTTGTAGAACGTGTTTCTAAGTGTTAAGTCAAATGACCACAAGTCAAATCTGGGATGATGCTGTGCTCCAGAGAGTTTAACCAGTTTTTAGAGGAACATTATCAATACATCGCTCCATTATGCTTTATCTTATTGTATTTTTAGTTAAAAAAAAAAGACAATTCTATCAAGTGACTGGCATTTGCTGTTTCATAAAAAGCTTTGAAGCTTATTTCTACGCGGATAGGCATTGCGCGATTTGTATTTTAAGTTTTCCGACGGTTCGGTGAAGGCAGCATTAAAAGGAATTCACAGACGACTCGTACGTAAACACTTCTGCGCGCACTACCTACCCACGATGCAGCGCGGCTGCACACAACATAGCCATCTTGTCAAGAGTAACTGAGAGAGGGAGGTAGCTATAGGCGCTGTGAAGATTATCATTTGTTTTAAGCGACAATTTTAACTGCATCTTTCTCTCTCGACCGCAGGGAATTCTTAAGTAAGTCTCGCCAAAGAACGACTTAAAGCTTGTTAAGTGAGAAGATATTCGGGACCGCTTTTGGGAAGATGTCTCACATACTCATACCGACGTAGGGGGAGTGTGCGGCAGTCAGTTGGTTTGAATTGTTAGCTTGTACGGAGAGTGAAGGGCTGCGGGCCCTCCTCAGCCTAAAGTAGCTCCTGCAGCTGGGCAACACTCTGCGAAAACGGCCGGTCGACAACTGGACAACCGGGATAAAAACAGGCCGGTCCGGACTGACTGAGATCTCCGTATCAGTCGTCATACAGGCGAGTTATATCACCGTCTCGAGCTTTATTGCTCGATAAGACGACACAAATTGCTCACTGCTCATGAGACGCAACAGGAGACCGAGAAAGGAAGAGGATGGCGCAGATTCATCTTGATTACAGCTAAGTAGGCTACGAAAAATAGGTGCAAGTGTGCTGTTTAATATGCTCTAAGCTTTTAAAAAGCTCTAATCTGGTCGTCTGTTTTTGACGGAATATAAACATAGCCATACGGGACCTGGAATCAGACTGTCAATATGTCGAAAATGCCGGCCAAGAAAAAGAGCTGTTTTCAGATCACAAGTGTGACTCAGGCCCAGGTGGCGGCTATAGGTGCCGCCGACGACACCGAGAGTCTGGACGACCCAGACGAATCACGGACTGAAGACGTGTCGTCGGAAATATACGACATGTCACGGGCTGACTACGAGCCTGCTTGTGACAGAAGTTCGTCAGAAGAAGCCCTGAATAATGTTGGAGAGCCTGCAGAGGCGGTCAGTGTTACGGCACCATCAAACGTACCTCAGGCCAGTCAGTTGCCTCCGCTGTTAAGCAATCCAGCTGGGGAATTACGAAAAGTGGGAGTGTCCGGCTCAAGTCAAGGTGCCCAGCCGTTGCTGGGGATTGGCATAACATCTGTTGTACCCCCTATCAATCAGCCTGGAGGAGTACAGCAACAACCCCCTCCTGCAGGGAGTGCTGGGCCTTCTGGTGTGTCAGTTAACACATCTCTTCCAGCTGCAGTGACCGGTCCGACTCCACCTCCAGCCACCTCTACAGTGAGTTGCTCTTCACGTTTCAGGGTCATTAAACTTGATCATGGTACTGGAGAACCCTTTCGAAGAGGCAGGTGGACATGTACAGAGTTTTATGAGAAAGACTCTGAGGCCTCCCTCGCTGGTCGGACTGCAGATAGCATAAGACATGCGAGTGTAACTCTGGACCCTGCTGCAGACAGAGACAGTGGGCTCGGGCTGACTGGAGGATCTGTTGTTTCCCCAGCAACGCACGCAAGTTTGGGCTTGGGCTCCACAGCAGATGCTTGTCACTCCTCCACTCGCATGATTTCAGTGGAGACACTACCGCAGCAGCAAATCCTGCATCAGAACTACAGCGCTTCGCAACACAGTGTCAGCAGCTCAGCCACGCACAGTTCTTTCTCCGGCATGAAGCCTACAGCAGTCCCAGCTCAGTCAACTATTGGAGGTTCCCAGCCACCTGCTACACAAAACGTGCTACCTGTTGGACAAAACGGCCTGCCTCAGTCTGGTGTTCACATACAGAAGTCCCCTATCATGCCTCCGTCAGCTCAGCCCATTGCGTACCCTCACCAGCAGCAGGTTCCTGTTGGCCATCAGTTGACCAGCCAGTCATCTGGATTAATGCAGAACCAGACTGAGTACTATCAGCAGCAACAGTCTACACCAATGCCTCCAGGGCATGCCACTGGCCAGTCCCTCCCTGCAGGGCCGCAGTCTGCTGGACAAGGTCCCATGCCTCCATCTTCTGGAGCAGCTTCTGTGCCAAGTCAGGTTGGAGATGCTGTTGGAGCAGGAGGGGGATCTGCATCTGCAGGACAACCGGCTCCAGCTGTTTTGCAGCAGCAGACTATGGGGCAGGGAGCTACCGGAGGCTCGATGCTGGTTGGTGGATCCACTATTACGCAGCAGACTGTGAGTCAGTATGCTGCTGCTGGGAAACCGCATCCCCATGGCCACCCTGCAACCTGTGGTGTACAAAATGTGCCTGCCATTGCAATGAGTTCCAGTGCACCCGCCAGTGTGCCCACTGCTGTGCTCAGTGCCTCCAGTGCAGCTATGCCAAATGTGACAACCTCCAGTTTTCCTCCTGGTCAGATAACTCACAGCAAGACTCCAGTGGCTTTGGGGGTGCAGGGCCTCCCAGCGACTGGATTTGGAATGATGGAAGCTGGTGGTGGAATGAAGTTGGGGGGGATGGTCAATGCACAGTCTCCGGTTGTCTCTGGGAGGGAACCGGTGAAGCCCTTCATGCCTGAGACCCTGCAGCTCACCACTCCGACTGTCAACAGCCTCTTTGGAATCCACATACCTGTCGACGGGGAGGAGGACAGGTAACATGTCTCTACATCTTTATATGAAGTGTTTGAAAACTGTCATTTCTGTTAAGCTTGACAGCGTGATCATCATTCTTTCAGTGTTTAAAACCTAACTGCCCACTTCAGTGTGCAGCTGGGGTAAGATTATTATGGTAGGCGTTAGCCATTTACCGCGATCACAGGAAGATGACAAGTCTAAATAAACTGCAGTGCTGAGTATGTTAGCATCAGTCATCTAGCTTATCAGGGGGGCAGGGGTTTCCCCCTAGCTTCAGGAGGTTTAGAGAGAGGGGGTGTGTAGAAGGAACAAGGTAGTAGAGCACAGGAAGGAAATATGTTTGTTTCTTATTAGGGCTTGAAGAAATAAGCAGAGCATAGATCACTTGAGGCGTCTGTGGCTTCCACAGCTCAAACAACTACTTGTTAAACACACACATAACCCGTGTATTACTGTGAGTGTTTGTGTAAGCCTGTGTATTTGCGTTGTGAGTGCATGGAAGTGTCACAGGTCTCGTGTTGCCAACCTGTTACTCTCACATTAGCTGTCGCCCCTCAGAACAGCATGTGAGGTGATGGCCTCTAAAGCAAACCTCAAAAGAGTGCGAGTGCACTCAATGTTGTGTTAGCCTCCTGCTCCCCGTAAATGTGACGCATGCCTGACCTTTTAATAAGTTCGTTCCTGCTCTGGAAAATACTTTCTAAAATAAACACAGTGAAGAGTCTTGGATTTTGTTTTTCTCCAGTCATAACAACATGGTTTGAACGTGCACCCCCATTAGATACTTCAACAGAAGGGTTTTTGTACATTGAAATAAATGCAATTTGTAATAATATTGCAGTGAGGTTATGCTGTTTAATAGTCTATGTAAATGTAACATGTAGCAGATTGTTTTATTTTGACTATATACAGCAATTATTCCTCCCAAAAGTAATCATCTCACAGTTGTAGTAGATGGCACACAGGTGCATGAAATCTTACAGAATGTAGAGCATATACAGGAAAGGCAGGCTGCAGAACACTGGCTGTACTTTTTTTCCCTTCACATCTGAGTTGACTCTCTCTTCAACATTATTTTTGTAGTATTTCAGTTTGTCATGTGTACTTAAAGGTGGTTTCAACAGTTCTTAACACACACGATATACTATGTATAACTGATATGAAGACCAAAGTTGGACTACCACCCTCCTGGGAAACCGTAATCCTTACAGAAATAACAAAATACAGAAATATCATTCACCTTACTTCTATCTGAGTAAAATTTAAAAACCTACCGGTCTCATCATGCTTTGGTGGGTCAAATCAGGACTATAATTTTGCCCAGAACTGACTTCTTTTCTAGTCTGATATTATTTACATTTTGGCTGACTCAATTGTTCCAGCTCCTACAGATCGGTATCGCAGGAAAAGATTGTTTTGGAGTTATAAGTTTGAGGGTTTCTATGCATTTTAATGGTCAATTGAAACTGGAGCTAATAAGCCCATGTAACGCCAAATCTTACCTTTTAAATACTGTGTTTGCTCTTGTGTCTGTGCTTTCATATCTGGTTTATTGGGACTCAGGAAGCAGAATCGTTAAACCAAAATGTTCCTGACAAACCATTAGGGTGTCCAAGTACCTTGCGCTACAGGTGTCTCTTACAACAGTTGACCCTGGTGATAATTGGGTCAACTCAGTGAGCTCACTAATAACCAACACCAGTGTGTGCACCCTGTTTCTTCTCATGTAATACCCTTCCCTCGTGACTGTCCCCTGCAACTCTCCCAGTCAGCAGTGGAGTGACATGCCTGACATGTTTAATACCTCTGATGTAGACCATAGTGGAGTTATTGCATTCTTTTTACAGCTTTCAGTTTCAGCTTTGTAAACTAACACCCTCATCCTCACATGATCTACCTTTTCCTTTTAAAAAAGAAAAATGAAAAAAGACAACTGGCCAATTATCACTGTGGACTGTCCCCTCAGTGCCAGGTAATTAGGCCCCTGGCCATTTGGAACCCTATTTGAGTTTGTTACAGTGCTACTGTTTTCATGCTGTGTGTTTTTGAAGTACCTATGTTCACTCGTGAGATGACCCAGCTCCCATGCTGATAAGAGCGAGGGGCTCTTTTGACAGCTGAGCCCTATCAGACACTGAGCAGTAGTCTTTCCACAGTGTCCTATTCTGCTGATAAGAGACCTGACAGTGGGGAGCGGGGTGTGCCAACCAACTTTGCTTGTTGTCATGATCCTTTTCTTTTGCAGCGCAGGCTTCGACTGAACTTTTATAGGCTCTATTTGATGCTAAACCTGCTCTGTAGCCAAGAAGTCATTCAGTGTCCCTGCCACGCCACACTCCACCCCTTCCTCTCTGGTGCAGCATCAGTGCAGTTTCTGCTTTGTACCATCTATCTCACTGATTGACTGGCAGACACGGCATCACAGTTGTTCATGTACAGATAAAGTGCTGAATGACATTCCTTTGCTGCAGTAACTGTGGTATGCTCAGAAGAGGTGGAGGAAGCTGCTGAGTGAAACTCAGCGTGCGTCTCTTCAGAAGGCATTTTAGCTATGCCTAACACATCTCCACCTCTCCCGCCCCCAGCTTTCTTCTTCTTTTTTTTTTTTTTTAAACTTCTTGAATTTCTACTTTTTTCACTTTACCATTGGCCATTTACTACCCCACAAGACACGCAACCAAAACACCCCTTTGCTCAAACAAACCGTCTTCTGTACGGCACAGAACAATATTACATGTATTAAATGGCACTGACTGCATGTTTTAGGAGGGTTTAACGTTGATGCAGCATTCACAGCCTGGGAAGACTGTCTGCTAGGACCAAATATATATTCTTTTTTCATACTCCCTAAAATGCAAAACTCATTTCCAGAAACAGATGCACTTAAAAATCTGTAGTAAAATTGTTTTAACCTATTTGTTTATTTTATAGATAAAGGAAATTATTTTCATTGTCTTCACTGATCAACTTGAATGTATTCAAAAAGTTTGAATGAAAAAAGGATAGAAAATGAATGAAGATGAATTAATGGCAGATGAGGGTATCAGGATTGGATATAAAGGGAGATCACCAAAGTTTTCGTGTCTTCGTGAATAGATGGGTTTCGATTCACCACTTTGTGCCAAACTCGAACTGAGAATCATCAGTACATTTAATAAAAAAAATAATAAAAAAAAAATGATTCTCAATGCGTTCTTTTCTTTGGTATTTCAGCATCTACAGATAGTTTCTGCATAAATTCAAAGACAAAAACCATGTGTGCATCCGTTTGCAAACCGTCATGTCACCATGATCGTTACAGCCACATGGAATCAGAATGACCTGAGAAGGCCTTTTTCAGTCAACACAGCCCACCACTGCATTCAAAAATGAAATCTGAAACTGTATTGCACAAAGAGGTGTAGCCATACCATCAACTCTGGTCTGTCAGATGGACAGAAAGACGGTGAACACGTGTTCTGTGGTCAGATGAGTCCAGGTCCCAGCTGCTTTTTGGAAAACATGGATGTCTGGATCTATTTGCTAAAGATGAGAAAGACCATCCGAAAGCCAGCTTCTGTGACGGCATGGGTGACTTGCATGTGCAAAGTTACCATTGTTGTGAATGACTATAATAGAATGTTGTGGAGACATATGATACCATCAAGATGACATTTTATTTCTGGGAGGTAAGTGTTTATTTGAACAGGACAATACGACAACTCATTCACCACGACTTTCGACAGCATGGCGTCGTGACACTGTGCGTGCCCGTCCAAATCCGTCTCTTTTTGAAAATGTATAGAGCCTCATCGATAGGAGAATCGGATGATTCTCAGCAGCTGAAAACTGATATTCAGCAAGAATGGGTGCATATTCCTCTGAAATATCCTCCGTTACCAAACCATTAAAATGTTAATCTAAGAGGAAGGTTGATGTAACACCGTGGTCAACATGACTTTAATCAAGTTTTTCAAGTGTGTTGCTGGCATCAAATGATGATATTGTTTATATTTTCTGAGTACCTTGAAGTTGGTCAGCGAAGACACTAAAAATCACCCAAAAGAAACTGGCAACAAAAAGAAGCAAAAACTTCGGGGTTTTGTAAATCGATAACTTAACAAGAGACTGAAAGTGTTGTCATACTTAGAATATGGTTCACTCAGCTTAAGGTTTAACAGATTCTTTTATGTCCCAAGGTGTACAATGATGGATGGTTGCTTCGTTTCTCCATAGATTTATTGCATGTGAAATCTTTGTAATTGAACTTGTGCTGAGAGGTTTTGGGTTATTGTCGTCACATAACGGGAGCTTATGTAAGATTAGGCTCCTTAGAGGGGAGGGGTGTCCAGGTCTATGATGTAGTTGCTGCCACTGAATTGAGAGGCTGCGATGTGTGGGTGGAGGGGTGTGTCTTTAAGGGGAGGCGTTTTCTTATGCATGTGCGCGAGTGTCAGTGTTGGGGGGGCAGGGGGACACTCGCTGAGGAAAGCAGCCTCGTGTGGCAATAATGGTTGGACAAATTCACCACAGCCATTAATATGTTTGTTTGTGTGTGTGTGTGTGTGTTATCATGACTCCAAGAGACAACGTGTGCAGCAGGGTTTTCCCCTCGGTGACCTCTCCTCTTAACTGCTGTATCCTGTTTTTAGTCTTTGTCCCTCACACTGCTCTCCACCTTCTATTCAGTAGATATTCCTTAGCTCACTCCCTGCTTCCGCACTGGGGCTCTCTGGTCATATCATATGACATTTAGTGGGCACATTTCATTGAGAGTGCCTCACTGAGGTGGAAGTGAACGCATTCTTTTTCCTATATCTTTGGGCCCCAGTTGTGATTAAAGTCTTTAATGAGATTGCTGCTGTGTACGCTGTGATAGCACCTCCACCTATAATTAGTAATAACCCTGCAGAGTTAGGTCCATTTAACAATGTCATTTTAACTTCTGCTTCTCTTTCTTTGATCGCTGCCTGTGGATGAGCTCTGTGTAGATGAGTCAAGTTGTTCATCCTCCTTGATCCCAGTCACCTTTCAGTCTTTGAGCCAGTGTTCTTGGTTTGACTGATTCCTCTTGTCTGTATATCCGTCATCTCTGCTTCAGTCATCACCTGCATGCCAGGTACAGAGGTCCGACGCTGTTCTGACAAGTGGAGGAACATCACCCACTCAGACAAGGTTTTAATGGCCTCTCTAACAGGGGATGTGCTGTACTGTGGTGTTGATAACAAGCATTTTCTGAGCTAAGCTTATCTTGTTTTTGGAAAGTGGAACTCGAGTTACTCAAAGGATTAACGAAACTCACTTTCAGCAGTTTTGCTCCTCTGTCTTTTTACCAACTGAGCATGATATAGAAGTTGCTCCAAATACTGTTTCACCTCAGGTTTCATTTGATAAATCATAGAACAATTTATAAAATCTTCAAATAACGACACAGCATACACGTCTTCTTGAGTCATTGTGCTTCCTTGATTGCTATGTTGCATGCTTGTTTTAGTACTAGCCTGAAAGTAAATCATGTTTACTGCCTCTGTCAGTTATTTCCACATCATTTGAACTATAGTTAGAACTATGACACCACCAGGTAAATAAAAGTAGAGGCGAGACTATTCATTTGGGCAGTTGAATGTTTTTTTTTTCACATGCCACAGCAGAAATGGTACAGTTAAATAAGTGATTGCTGCATTCCACTTGGTGGGACAGCCCTGTTGTGCATGCAGTGCAGTGTATTATGGTGCAGCCCTGTTATATGAGAAGCCGCAAATTATGGGATGTTCGACAACTTGATGTTTGTATATGTCACTTTGGACCCACTACCAGCTTTATTTTTCTTCTTTGCGTCTCTTTATAACATTTTATAATCATCTTACACTCAAGATTTGAACATCAATATGAATTAAGTGATAAGCTATGTGAAATGAAGGTTTGATTCGGTATTTCTCCATGATACATGGGGTAAGAGTATTATGATAGATTGTTTCGACTGAAAATAGCTGCTGCTCTGCTGAAAGCCGGCTAAGTGAAGGGTTGTTCCTCTTTCAGAGTAGCAGCATTATTTTAGCTTTTAAAACTCATTCGCAGTTTACGTGTACTGAAAGTTATTTTATCCCATTTGTGCTTCCTCTTTTCACCTTAAGAAGTGCAAAGATTAGCCCAAAAATAGAATGTAATGGCAACCGCTTGCTCTGAGAGATGACTTTAGTTGTGACTTGAGTACTTGAGGAGGCGGGGGTGCTGAAGGCTTTGTTTTTCTTTGTAACTTGTTGCTGGTTTCTGGTGGTAACATTTGATATTTTTTCCTGCAGTAGCGGCAAAAAACTTTTCATAAATGTCCATCTGCCAGTAAGTATAGATTGCTGGCATTGTGTTCTTCTCAGATTTTTAAAGGGAACTTAAACGGGTAGTGTTGTACACTTTTATATAACCTTTTAAGATCAAGATGGAGAGAAGTTATGGAGTAAATAATGTAGAAAATATTTTTTCTTTTTGTGTTCAAGTCTGCTTCTGTCATTATGTAAATCATTACATTCAAGCTCTAACCTGCTGCAATAAGCTGCTGCGTACAGAATGTTCTTTGCCGGTCTTACAAGACCAAATATTAGGGCTGCATGATGTATTGAAAATGCATCATTATCGCAATATCGGCATGCACAATGCCAATAAGCAATTTTTATGTCAGCTAGCTGAGCAATTCCCCTGAGGCAAGGCTTCCTGAATTTGAAGCACGGCTCTGCGCTATTGAAAACGGCTTCTTAGCCGCAGTAACTTTTCAAGCGCCAAAAGGCAGTCAGACTAGCCCAGATTGGTCCCCAGATTGGTCCCCAGCTTGTCCATCTGGTTCTAGGAAGCCAGGCAGGCCAGGTGACGGTACAAAGGAAGTAGAACTCCAAACAAAAGCCTGCAGAACAGCAACCACACCACATCTTCAAATCGGTTTTCTCCATTTAGTGATTAAACTGTATTGCGAACACACACTGAAACGGTCAGTGTTGTCAAAGAAACATACTTAAGTCACCATCAGTCTCACTTGTAAACTTTTTCAGTTGTAATTTTTCAGTTGAAAATTTCCGACAAAAACTTGTATTTTGTTTCATAATCTTTGTTCTATAATCTGCTTGGGTTTTGTCAGGTATGAATGCTTTTGCATTGTGGATTTCCTAATGAAGCAGAATTCTTCTTTGCAGTAATGTTTACATTTGTGAATCCCATTAGTGACACTGGAGCTCTTTTTTTCCAGATGTTGAAATAATTTCCTGAGGTCTTAAAGTCTTAATTTATGACATTCTTTGGTCAAAATATCACAAACATACAGTATAAAAGCTCCATGATTTTACACCATTGACAGGAAATATTATTCTCAAATACAACCTGCAGTTCAGCCACGGGCAGTTGGTACTGATTGCTCTTTTAGGCACCATCTTGTTGTGAGTCACATATCTAAGTGAATATCATAATGACCAATTGGCAGGTTCATACACTGACCCAAAAAAACCCATTTAAATCCCCCCCAACGTGTATTAGCTTAATCAACCCTCGGTTTCACTGTCAGTCCATTTCTCTTGTGTTTATTTTGGTCATTGGAGGCAAACGTCAACAACAATTACAGAAAGTTTAATGATAATACAAGTTTATTTTTGTGCTGCATTTAAATCAGGGTATCATTCGTTCGTTCCATTTTCAATTGACTATCAAAAATCAAATAATGAAAAATTGACTGGTTATTTTGTTTTTTGTTTTTCATTAAAACACCAAAAACTAAAAGATACCTGGTTTTTACTTTTAGGCTCAGATCAAAAATACGAAATGGAAAAATGGGCACCAGGACAGAATTTCATTTTAATATTTAATTGGTTGGGTTTACGTGACCTGGAAGTTTGGTAAGGCTGCTTAGTCTGGGAGGCTTCACAAGCACCCAACAACAACCAATCAGATCGCGAGCTACAGCACAATCAATCAGCTCACCGACACCTGTCGAGTGCGAGGACTATACAGTATTTTTGTAAATAAACTGGTTAGTTGAGTTGCTTGAAATTTTTTATTTTAATTGCAAGTTACTGCAAATGTTAGCTTGGCTAGTTTGTTGATACAAAAGGCATATTTTTCAGTGTTCTGTTAGCTACTTTCAAGAGTGAATGGAGAAATTAGTGCCTTGCAGGCTAATTATTGGGATAATGATGATTTCATATTGCATGTCATTATTCAGTCAGCTGCCTTCAAGGCTGACTGCAAAGATTAGTGCCTTACAAGCTGATTATTGTTATTATTATTCTGCATTCCTTTCATTCTATAGAAGTCTATGGGAGTGTCGCCACTCTCTTTTTACACCACTCTGGGCATGTATTCATAGACGGATAGATAGCTAAGAAGCTGCATTTCCTTATCAAAGTACAGATGGAGCATTGTTTTCTGACTTCTTTCATGAGTAAGTTTTATAGAATTTGCTGTAATAACAAAACAAAAAGCAAAACAGTTTTAACTTCCCACTTCTGAGGTACAGCGAATGCAGCATGATTTGAACTTGAAGTTGAGTGGAAGTAAAGATGGCAGTAAAGAGGCAGGATAAAACCTAGAGTACCTCCAACAAAGTGATAAGGTTTGTCTATTGGAAGATTTTTGAGCTTGTAGTGATTTCAGCTACTCAAATGATTGCGCTCATGCAGAAAAGGATTTCTTCTTCCATTCCAAAATTTATCCCATTTGATTATGTAATAATCAGGATAATTGCATATGATAGAATAATGCCTTTAGACCATGACTGAATCTGGATTTTGTGTTTAAAAATTTTTCTCCTAACGTTTCTCCCACTGTTTGGCCAATTCATATCCTTATGGAAAACCCTGACATAAAGTTTTATGTGAAGTCTTTTTACGGTCTTGCTAACCCAGTTTCTATCATTATCTCGGTTTTTCTTCAGAGTAATGAGTTTGGCTACATAGATGTCCACAATTCATGGTAAAATGATAAGTGGACTGTACTTGTATTGCACTTTTCTAGTTTACTTGACCACTCAAAGTGCTTGAACACTATTTGCCACATTCACCCATTCACTCACACACACGCCTTAGTGTTAAGTACTATACAGGGTTTTCATCTATGCATTCACATACGTTCATATGATGGAGACATTGGAAGGCAACGTGAGGTTCAGTGTCTTGCCCAATGACGTTTCAAACAACCGACCTTCCTATGGGTAGGCGACAGCTCTTCCTCTTCAGCTGAAATTAATGTTTTAGATTTAGAAATTCCTAAAAGCATATTGTCACTGACCCATTTCCACATCGACATAACTTGTAAATTCTCTTAAAGAAGGGAAATTTTGAGAATTTTGGCCTAGAATGAAATTGTTTTCCTGTGCTAATTTTAGTTATGGTGATAAAGTTTCTTGTTTTTCAGTTGGTGCCTCCTCTGGTGTCTACACCATGATTGTGCTGTCACTATATCCTCCTTCATTCTCAACTATAACCCAAAACTGGCTTGGGGGAATAAAAACCTGCTCAAGCACTGAAATCTGAATCATTTTGACCTACTTCACCTCCGTGGTAGATGTATGGATGAGAAACTGACACCTCATGAGCATAACAGTGAGAGGATTCAGTACCCGGTTTGAGGCTCTCACTCTTTCCTCTGTATCCACTGCGTCTATTTCCTGCCTCTCCCAATTTGGTGGTGTAATGCCTCAACCTTATCACTATTCACTAAAGCAGTTAGTAGTGCAGAATTGTGTTTGCAATAGAAATATTCCTTCCTTGTTGTTCTCATTTGATTAAATTCAATTCAGTTTTATTTATATAGCGCCAAATTACAACAAATGTCATCTCTAGGCACTTAAATAATATAGTCCAATTTTAAGCCAATTGGAATTCAGTTCATTGTAATCATAACCCAATGAAATCCAATTAAGTAATTTCAAAATAATCCAATTAATTCATATAGAGCCAATTTCAAAAACAATATATCCTAGCTAAGGAAACCAACAGATTGCACCGAAACTTGTCTTCAGTCCAATCTCCCGTCCTGAGCGTGCCTGTGGCGACTGTGGAAAGGAACGACTCCCTTTTAACAGGAAGACACCTCTGGCAGAACCAGACTCAGGAAGGATACATGTTGGAACAGGGAAACATAAGTTAATAACCGCAATAATGTCACATGTACATAATATCAGTTGAGAAATTAAACAGGAAAAAGAGAGCAAAGTGAGGAAATGCTGTAATGTTTGTAGTTGCCTTTTGTTGCGCGTCAGTGTCATGGTCGACGCTTATCCGCCACTTATACTCCACTGAGCGTAAAATAGGCCATGTGTCGACTGTCATAGCATGCATCGCTCTAACCAACGTTGCTTTTGTCTCTTGAGTCTTTGATGCCGACTTGATGTGTGAAAGCACACAGTGATGCGAAGCTGAACCGCTTCTGTTTGTAATGTGTGAATTACTGAAGAAGAGCAGCGTTTTTTTTTCTCATAAAGAAGACTCTACTTAAATGTGAAAAGAGCTGCCGTTTCTTTTTCATATGATCTTTTAGTTGGCTAACTTATTAGGAGGCCCAGCATTTTGTAACTGAACCTGTGACACAGGCACTGGTTTACAGAAGGGATAGGGAGAGTGCGAAGAGTCTCATGCTCTAAGCCAGATGTGTGACATCAACCAATAAAAATGTGCCAAAAGGTAATTTTTGTCCACAAGGTCACACAATTGCTGTGGCAGTATATGGCAAAGCCTGAGCATGTGTAACCATATTTTTTTCCAGTTTAGCTCATGCACGTTGATCCAGAGATGTAAAGGCAAAAGGGAGATTTTTCTTGTGTTGTACATATCCGGCAGGTTTTGTGTATTTGGGACTTATGGCGGAAACTGCACTTTTGCCTTTGCTGAACTCACTGGTTAACAAAGAGTGGCTTTCATAAACGGATATTGACTTGTTGTGTTTCAGACTTACAAAGGGTACCATTGAGAGGAGAGTGTTTGCTACTTGAAAACAGGGAACGATGACTCGGGTCCTTGCCTTGTTCACTAAGAAGACTTCAAGTCATCTGATTTAGTTGATTTCAGCTGACTGCAGACTTACACAGAGCTCTGCGTTTCAGCCGAGAGAAAGACTCTCTGTGGAGGTGTGCGCCCGCCACACGTGTGCATGTGGGGAGCTTTTGCACTGATGCCCACAAAGTAATATTAAGCAGAACTGTAGCAGAGAGCGAGAGTGTTTAGTCATGAGGTAATATGACAAAGGCAGTTTGTGCCAGAGATTTCTAGGAAAAGAGCCCTGGCTGCTGTGATATTCACACATATGCTGTAAATCAGCTCCTCATTCCCGTGCGTGCGTGCGTGTGTGTGTGTGTGTGTGTGTATATGGTCTTTCATTTAGATTTGTGTGAATGTGGGAGAGACCCAGTTTGTTTTGTAAAGCATGAATCGGGAATACATTAAATGTGTGTGTTTCAGGGGGGTGTGTGTGTCAACAGTGGAAGGGGGTGGGGTTGGGGGGGGGGGGTTCCTTTCCCGCCCACAACATACATCCCTTTGCATAGAACACTGTCCTTGTAGCTTACACAGGAGATAATGTTAAATACCACATTGTGGCAGTATTTTAATTTCAGGTATCACCTCAAAGTGTGCTCATATATGTAGAAAACTCCTCTGCTCTGAATAATAACTTGTGCCTGGTTTGCTCTGGTTTCTCTTCTTAAAAGTAACATTTTAACCCCCCCCCCCCCCCCCCCCCCCCCTTGTTCGTTCATTTAAAGGTACAGAATATGTCCATTTTTGTTTTTGTATCAAAATTCAAAAGCTTTCCAGCAGGAGAATTTCAAACACTTTATTTAATGTAAAGCTCTTCTCGCTCATTTTGCATAAGGTAACTTGTAGAACTACATTCTGTAGGTAAATGGCCTGCGGGAGTTGGCTCTTAAGGTTTATGAAGCTGCCCCCGCCTTTCAGCATGCATTCCTGTGTTAAGATAAAGACTCACTTTCCCAATCCAGTTCTCTTTACTGTTCTGAATGTCCCTTATGTTGTACTGAGGGCTTAACTTATAGTTTATTGCAACATTTAACGAGTCCTTGGGGGGGGGGGTGTTTGAGGGTGCATTTCTAGGAATAAAGTTTGAGTCTGTTTTGACTGTTTCAGCTCTTCACTGTCTGTCTCTTCTCTCTTCCTCGGACATGGTTGACACAGGAACCCCTCCATGGCTTTCTACCAGGCCTTCCAGTCTGGAAGCAGATTAAGAGACTCAAAGGCCCACAGTGATAGGTACAGTACTCTGCTGGATTGGACTGGGCAGGCCTGCAAGAGTTTAACATTGTGTGTGCAGTGTTCGGTAGCAGTGAGCTTTGCTTTCTACCCGTGCATGGATTGAGTTTGGAAACGAAGCCTGGCAGCGAGTGCAGGATTGGCCAATAGCCTCCGCACCGACATTTCTGTCTGTCTCTGTAATTTTCCCTAAGCCTCTCTGGTGCTTTCTGTTTTGTTTACTGCCTCATTGTTACTTTGATAAGTTTGGCCTCCATTCCTGTCATCTTATGTGCCAGCCTAATTGCTGCGATCTTGAATTTCAGAGACAAACAATAGAAGGGAGTCCAATAAGGCAAGCAGCACAAGCGGTCAGAGAGTTAATAAGATTATGAACAAGGTGAACCAGTCTTTAAAGGTAAACTCGCCATCCAACTTAAAAATGCAGCTGGGCAGTTATTCTAGGTTAAAAAAGACCAAGCACTAATCTAAAGGATCTAATCTTATATTATCAGGACATAAAAGCTGCATGTACAGAATCCAAAGTTAAATCTGATGAGAGGCTGCTTAAAAATGTGTCAGAGCTTTTTGTTTTCTTCCCTTACAATTCTACTAATAATACACATGAGCAAGGTTTCACAACACTGGCTGGGGATGCACCGATTGATTGGCCAGTTTGCAGAAGTGGCCAATTATGGCTGGCAAGCATGTCTGCAGTATGGAAAGTTTTCTTTCTGAGTAAAGAAGACCCAGAGCTAGCCATTTCTAACACCTACAAAGGGAAAAATAGGGTGTTAAGCTTGACTGGAAGTGTGGTAAATGGAAAGAACAGACGGACTACCTGGTGACAAGGAAGGGGGGCTTATTGTTTAAGAGGAAAATAGTTCATATCATTAAAGCTAAAGTCAATACACTGCACCTACACACGTGGACAAAATTGTTGGTACCCCTCAGTTAAAGAAGGAAAAACCCACAATTCTCACTGAAATCACTTAAAACTTACAAAAGTAACAATAAATGAAAATTTATTGAAAATTAAATAATCAAAATCAGCCATTACTTTTGAATTGTTGATTAACATAATTATTTAAAAAAAAACTAATGAAATAGGGCTGGACAAAAATGATGGTACCCATAACTTAATATTTTGTTGCACAACATTTTGAGGCAATCACTGCAATTAAACTATTTCTGTATTTGTCAATGAGACTTCTGCAGCTGTCAACAGGTATTTTGGCCCACTCCTCGTGTATAAACTGCTCCAGTTGTCTCAGGTTTGATGGGTGTCTTCTCCAAATGGCATGTTTCAGCTCCTTCCACAGATGTTCAATGGGATTCAGATCTGGGCTCATGGAAGGCCACTTTAGAATAGTCCAACGCTTTTCTCTCAGCCATTCTTGGCTGTTTTTGGCTGTGTGTTTTCGATCGTTGTCCTGTTGGAAGACCCATGACCTGCGACTGAGACCAAGCTTTCTGACACTAGGCAGCACATTTCTCTCCAGAATGCCTTGATAGTTGTCAGATTTCATTTGACCTTGCACACATTCAAGACTCCCTGTGCCAGATGCAGCAAAGCAGCACCAAAACATTGCTGAGCCTCCTCCATGTTTCACCGTAGGGACAGTGTTCTTTTCTTCGTATGCTTGGTTTTTGAGTCTATGAACATAGAGTTGATGTGCCTTACCAAAAAGCTCCAGTTTGGTCTAATCTGTCCAAAGGACATTCTCCCAGAAGCTTTGTGGCTTGTCAACATGCATTTTTGCAAATTCCAGTCTCGCTTTTTTATGATTTTTTTCAGCAGTGGTGTCCTCCTTGGTCGTCTCCCATGAAGTCCACTTGGGCTCAAACAACGACGAATGGTGCGATCTGACACTGATGTACCTTGGCCTTGGAGTTCACCTTTAATTTCTTTGGAGGTTGTCCTGGGCTCTTTGGATACAATTCGAACGATCTGTCTCTTCAATCTGTCATCAATTTTCCTCTTGCGGCCACGTCCAGGGAGGTTGGCTACTGTCCCGTGGGTGTTGAACTTCTGAATAATATGAGCCACTGTTGTCACAGGAACTTCAAGCTGTTTAGAGATGGTCTTATAGCCTGCACCTTTAAGATGTTTGTCTTATCATTTTTTTTCGCATGTCCTGGGACAATTCTCTCCTCCGCTTTCTGTTGTCCATGTTCAGTGTGGTACACACCTTTTCACCAAACAGCAGAGTGACTACTTGTCTCCCTTTAAATAGGCAGACTGACTGATTATGAGTTTGGAAACACCTGTGATGTCAATTAAAGGACACACCTGAGTTAATCATGTCACTCTGGTCAAATAGTTTTCAATCTTTTATAGAGGTACCATCATTTTTGTCCAGCCCTATTCATTAGTTGTTTTTTTTAAATAATTATGTTAATCAACATTTCAAAAGTAATGGCTGATTTTGATTATTTAATTTTCAATTAATTTTTATTTATTGTTACTTTTGTAGGTTTCAAGTGCTTTCATTGAGAATTGTGGGTTTTTCCTTCTTTAACTGAGGGGTACCAACAATTTTGTCTACGTGTGTATATTTATTGACACCAATCTAAAAGTACCCTGTCAAGCTTCTCAGTTATCATTACCTGTTACACTGGTTTCACTTACAGAAGCACAAATACGGCACTTTTCAGATGTTACCATGAAAAGTTTTATATTAAAGGACCAGTGTGTAATAATCGTCGTTTATTAACAGAAATGGAATATAAAACATGTAACTATGTTGTTAGTGCTATATAGTCACCCTATGAAACGAGTCGCTACGTTTTTATTACTTTAGATTTTGCTTTTTTATTTACATATATCGCGGTCCGCTCTACACAAAGGCTTACCCGGAAGGACACCACTTGCGTCGCCATATCGATTACAGTGGCCTGGAAGGGACAAAGGGTGGTGCAAGCGCGATTCGCCACTACTTTGCAGACAATGAAGCCGGATGTGACGTTGTAGAAGAAGAGGAAGAAGGCGACAAGGAAGCAGTCGAAATATATTTTGGAAGTTTTTCAGTTTTGTGAAGTTATCTGAATAGACTCACACTTACTGTTCTGCAAAACAAACCTCTAAAGAACACAAGTCTTCATCAAAGAAACGAAAACATGACTAGCCCAAAAGAATTAGAGACAGAAGACGGGGTAAAATGCGACTAAATGTCAGCGTCGCCTTTCCCAAATGGAGGTTGCTGATGGGGGAGAAAGGCTTTAAAAGTGACGCCGAAGTTGCCTCTTTTCTGCTGGAAAGGTAATTCAGCTCAGTGTTACTAATGTCCACTAGAAGCCCCTTATTTTCCACTGTGCTTATTGATAGCATGTCTTTTGCAATACAATAAGCTACTGCATTTGTAATATCACGGTGTCTCTTAGATTTTTTTGTCATACGGCATGGCCCTGGATCAAGCAAACTCTATTCTGTTGCAGCTGCACAGGCGTTGTTATTGGGGGAAGATTAGCACTTGTTCTGGGCTGTGTTTGTAAAAGTTTGCATTCTCTGTGCTCACACGGGTGGAGCTGCTTCAGGTGATGAAAAAGATTAGTGTTACTCCCTGTCTTTGTCGGAACATGAACTCGACATAATTTGCAGTGCACACTACTCTGTTTGGTTTCGTGACTTCAAAAACAAAAAAAAAAAGACCTCCAAACCTTTTCGGGCCCTTTCTTTTAATCAACAATGTTATCCCTTACGCCTTGGGTTGTGTTTTCCATCGTTTCATATTCTTTTTTTTATATTGCTGCAGCAGCACAAACAAACGCTCCACGGCTAGCTGCTGGCATGGCTCTATTCCAGCCACATGATCGGTTCAGCGCAGTGCAACTGTCGTTGTCATTGGCTATTCGTATTGTCTGTCAAAAGATGGACGAATGTAATCTATCGAAAAGTATATCGACCATGTTTCATATCTTAAAGTTATTCCTCGATAGCTATCGTTATCGTTTTATCACCCAGCCCTAAACTGCTTTGTCTTTTCCTCATCTTTCAGCTGCCTTCTTTGGTCTCCCATACATTTTTACTCAAGATTCTGTACGAGGTACATCTGTAATAACATCTTTATTAAATCAATTGCTCTAGCAAATATTTTCCAAATCGATTGTTTTATAACCCATCGAAGGTGAAACCTTTTAAGCATCTTGTGTATATCCACCTGTCCAAAACCCAAATATGTTACTAGTTTTATAAAGATGCAAAGAAAACGGGTTGGACTGATGCATGTATGTACTGAGTATATATGTTGGCTTATGATTATCAAAATATTGTAGCACAGAAACATCTGACTAGGTTTGGATTTCATACTGGAGAAAATCTCAGCTGTTGCCATTCCCAGCTGATGCATTACTCAGGTCTTATGGTGTTCTTTTCACTCTGAAGCATCAAAACCAAAACCATCCTTCTAATTAATCCAGCCATCTGCTATAGTATTAGTTAAATCGAAGTTTGACAAATAACACGAAGAATATCAGTTAATGAGATCAAAGTTGAGGGTGAGCAGCTCTGTAGCCTGTCAGGACAGGTTTACAGAGGAACTTTTCACTGGAGGTAATGTGTTTATTTGCAACCCGGCAGATTTTCTGACACTTGTTGTTTTCTGTACTGGACTCTATTCTGGAGAATGTCTCCCAGGTAAAAAGAAAATTGCAATATGATATGTTAACTAGAAGGTATTTGTTTCCGCGAATGGCCAATACTATCTAAGTAATAATATTAACACCACGGGCTTTCAGCTTTAAAGTGGATCCAAGAGGCTGAAGAGTGTGTGCATGCTGTCTGTAACAGAATTCAAAGTAAAAACAGGTTTCAGTTCAGTCTCAAAAACTGTTTGCCTCTGTCAAAAGGCTTTTATCCATTCACATTTGCATTTCAAATGTTGTGTGTGTGGACGGTGAGGGAATTCCTTGAAAAGGCCTGAACCTGATGCCATTTACAAAGAATGAAGAAGAAAAAAAGAGGCACATGAAACCATATCTGAGTGACAGGAAATGAAACTGCTTTTAGAGAAATCTACAGCTGACACACCATCACCAGCCTCTGAGGAACTCTGAACACACACACAAATCAGTCCATTTGCTGCTTTAACTGCTTTGGTTTGGATGTGAATAAATGGATAACTCTGTTTGAACTTACATGCCGTGTGTATTGTGACTTATTTCCCACCTCAGTTAACACGAGCAACAAGTATGATGGCAAGTCTTGTTGCTTCACTTCTTTTTCTTTCAGTGTTGTTGTTGTGGAGACACTGTTCAGCCAAGGCTGCTTTTGTTTCCATGGAAGCAAAGATAACTAAGGATTTGTTTGGGACTGTGTGTTTGGTAGGTTTTGGCATTGAACTTTGGTGTCATAGACCTATAATTAGTTGGTTTTATTCAGGTTTGTTTGGGATCATTTCTGAGTAAACCAGTGGTTGTGAAAGTGAAATGTCAGAAGAGGACACTGACTTTGGATGTCATACAGATCCCTTTTTAGGGTATTGTAAAGAAATAATTGTCTTCTTGACATTCCTCCACTTGAAGCAGACGAAATGGTCAGCTGTATAATAGCCTGACCAATTGGTGTGCTGCCTGACCTTTGTAGAAATGTCAGATATGCTGCAGAGGGTCATCTGCTTAGGCACACTCATGGCTTACTTGGTCCCTGTTGCTGTATTATTTATTTTTTGCAATTAATCTAAAAAAATGTCAGCTGTTTTTTTTTTCTTTTTTTAACCCCATTCTTTCTTTTCTAGTAGTGTCTTTAACTTCTTAATTGTCCATTCAACAACATTTTTTAACTATTTGGCCAGGAACTGCTGTCATGAACCCACAAAGACTCCAGGAAGTCATCAAGGCAAGAAGTAATTGGACACATGATGTAAAAATAATGATTTACTTTTTAGTATTTTGTTTTTAAAATATTGTGATAGATAACAACATAAAATATAAATCGGTGTACAAACATGTTGAAAGTTGAAATGTAGTAGAGGGGAAAGTGTGGTAGGACTCTTCAGAGGTTACACAGGTGAATTCTGTCAGTAGTTATTCATGACAGAACTCACAGCCAACAGTTCCATATCGCAGGTGCAGAGATGGTCCTTCTCGGTGTCAGGTCCATGTTTACACCATCTGTTGTTTACAAGCACCTCAATCCTCCTCCTTTACTGTTAACTCTCTGTCTGCAGTCTCTGTCTGCCTCTATAGTAAGGGTGCAACGATTAGTCGACGTTGTCGACAAAAATCGATAACATAATTAGTCGCCGACGTATTTAATTGTCGATAATTGTTTTTTGCGTCCTCACACTGTCCTTCACGCTGTCGAGCTGAATATCATTTTTCGTACAGAGTGAGTCATCACACTTCCCACCTATCTCTGCTTAGAGATTCATGCGCATTACGGTAAATAATAAAGGGAGATTACCTGTATAAACCTAATGAAATGGCTGCGGCTGAATTATCGTCCTCTCGTAACAAAAGTGTCATGGGTCTGGGAGCATTTCACCCTCGACGCCCAGGAAAAAAAAAAAGGTTCGCTACAAGTTTTGTAAAGCCGACCTCACGTATCACGGAAGCACGTCTGTCATGCATGAATATTTGAAGAGGAAGCACGTTGGAGCTCTGGGAGACGCGGTCTCACCATGGTATTTAGATATTTAGCTTGTTAGCGTTGCCTGCTAGCTAAATAAGCGGAGTTGTCTTGAATTTTAACATTAAAGTGCAACATTAAAATTGTATTATTCAACTTCACAGTCCAAAGTTACAATTACGCTGTATTCTTTTTCACTTTTTCACTTTTTGGTATTGATTTGACTGTTGGTGCATTATTGTCAGCCATCTTCTTAGCATTTTCAGTTCATGTTAAAAGTCAAGATATAATATGGCTTGAATGTATCCTTTTTCAGTTTTGGATTGTTTTAATTAGTAATTAACCATTGATTAATCATTTCAATAATCAATGACTAGTCGACTATCAAAATAGTCGTTAGTTGCAGCCCTACTGTATAGGTTTAACGCTAAACGGAGAGGTGTTGCCTCTGCAGTCATGTCTCGGTGAAAAAAAAGAATATTGCCTTCCTGATGTTCCTGCCTCGTCCTCATCAGGGGTCCAAGCTTGTCCATTGTATCTGCTCGTGAACTCACATTTTCATGACGATCAAAGGAAGAAATGGTTTAACCCTCTTTCACCTTTTTCTCCATGTTATTCTTGCTCTGCACCCGAGATGTCTCCTCTTCAAACTATCTTGATTTAGGGTTTTATTCCAGGCATTAGTTGTGCTTTGGAAAGCTCAATTAGCTGGTTAGCATTCACATTTGCCATTCACACTTACACAGTGTTAGTCTATAGTCCCAATGTTAACTACTGTTTTTCTGTTGTACACATTCACACACCGATGGCCACATTAGAGGCAATGTAAGTTCAACCAAACTTCGGATTCGGGCCGATGACCACCATTCTTCCTTAGCTACAGCCGCCCCAGTTAAGAGGTGGAGTTTAGGAAACGGACTGCCATTTCACCTTATCAGGCTCTTCTGTCTCATCATAAAGACAAGAGTAGTATCACTAACATTGGGCCTCATGCAACAACCATTCGTACAAACAGATATGTTCTTAAGTCGTGCATAAGAGTGATTGATACGAGAACTTCTGCATCCACCAATTTTTTCCTATTTTGAGTTTTCTTTCAGATAGGAACAGAATTTACAAGTGATCCAGACCTGTCATAGGAGTTACGTAAAATAGTCTGCTGTTTTTGGAATCAAGTTTGCTTGACTAATGGATTGTATATTTTATTACTTTGAAGCAATCATAAATAAATATATACATTATACCCCATAATTATGCTGACATTATTCTGTTTGATATAAATTATGCAATAATTGAAGGTTAGTTTGACTCTGGATATAACAAGGCCAATGGGAAATGTAACCAGCGGCAAACCTGCTACTTTTGGATGCCTTGGCGCATCAGGCTCTTGGTAGAGAGCGTGTGTTCCGAGACCGTGTAAATATCCTTGCGAAGACAGACGAATGGCTGACATCACGATTTAGACTGCCAAGGATTGTGCTGATGCAAATGTCCAGCTTGCTAAAGCCACAACTCCAGAGAATTGTGGCTTTAGCATACCCAATTCCACTACACCGAGAATAAGCTCCTTTTGATGAGTTATGCACAAATTCAGATTTTGCTATAAAATGAATTCCTTCACTCAAACTAAGTTAAAACTGCTTTGTCAGTCATATTTATCCACGTCTAAACAGTTTTCAAGCATAAACGTCTTTATATTGTATGAGAAAGAACCACACTTGTGCTTCAGCAATAGCTTCTCTCAAGTAGATATTAAGAAATATAGATTTTGCTATAAAATGAATTCCTTCACTCAAACCAAGCTAAAACTGCATTGTCCTTCATATTTATCCACTTCTAATAAGGTTTCAACAACTTTGTAGTATGAGAAAGAACCACACTTAATCTGGATATAACAATGTCAATGGGAAGTGTAACCAGCGTCAGGCTCTTGGAAGAGAGCGTGTATTCTGAGACCGTGTAGATATCCTTGCGGAGACAGGTCTACGGATGGATGCCGATCAAACCCAATTCCACCGCACGTCCAGAATCTCTCCACCCTTGGATTTCTGGCCACGGGAACCTTTCAGAGGGAGATTGAAGACAGATCGCGTGTGTCCCAGTCCTCTCTGAGTCATGCACTCCCCTTGGTCATCAAAGCCCTCATCAGTTTATCACCCATGGTACATCAAATTCCCATACACTGCTGTCGAACAAGTACAAATTAAGAGAAACTTTCATGCCATGGCTGGACTGCCAGACATAATCGGAGCAATAGACTGCACACATATACACATCAAAGCACCCGTGCCTTTGTGGAGCACACTATTGGTGTGCTGAAGGCCAGGTGGATGTGTCTCGATACAGCGGGTGGCAAACTGCTCTATAGCCCAGAGAATGCATGCCAGATTATTCTAGCATGCTGCGTTTTGCACAATATTGCCATGAACGAGGGTCTCTCACTTCCTGAAGCAGCCCAGGCAGACAACATGCCAGAAGACCCCTCTCTTCGACTGCCCCATCAAAGTGTCATCATGATGAGGCAACAACTGACTGCACAGCTTTAGTTGCAAGCATCGAGTGCCTAGCCATGGCGAGACGTTTTTTTAAAGCTATTTTCATATCAAACCTTTTCTTATTTATTTCGGTGACATTACAAACCACAGGTGACACGGAATTAACAGCACTCGTAATTGCTTCCCATTTTTGTTCGCTGTAGCAGATCCCATAATTCCACTGCTGACACTGCTAAAAATGACAGATTTTCCTTTTTGGATCTCTAAAAGCAGAACTTCAATCTCAGAGCCTGTAAAGTTGTTCTTTTTGCGCCTTGATGCCATTCTCATGACTCAACACTTCCTGGCACAGGAGAGAGGAAGCGTAGCCTTATATGGTATTATTTTGGGCTTGGAGTATGCAAATTTACCATCCTCGTGCACGTGCACTTAAATACGCACGGGTGGCATTCATCATTTACGCAGGTCGTTTACACACTTTTCCGAAGTTAAGAGCGTTTGTTGAATCTGACGTGGCGTGTTCGTACGAGACCTTTATACAAAAAACGTGAGAGAAATTTAGAATAAGAATACGAAAATGTTCTTGCATGAGGCCCATTTTATCTAACTTTTCTGACAAAAAAAAAACAACCAACTGTGTCGGTTACCAGGTTTTGATAAATTGTCAAAAGGTCAACTATATTGGAAGAAAAAATCGCACAGACCATTGTTGCATATTTGAGCCCACTTAACGCTGCTTCCTATTTTCGCCATACTTTGTTCTCAACACAATCTCTTCACCTCCTCTACTTTTTATATTATTACATGTTGTTCATTTAGATTAAACTTATGAAAATAAAACTCATCAGACCATTTTGGTTGACAAATAAATACAGTGACTGAGAGGTTTGTTGCCTACTTGGTTGTAGTTTTTGCACCTCTTTCATATATTTTCTGCTGACAGGCTGCCGGGGCTCGGTTACATGCACAGCTGTTTAAATTTAACAGTGGAAGCTGTCTGATTTTAAAGTGAAAGGTGACACATTTACATACCACATACCCAGATAGAAAAATAAGGCCTGCTTTGATAAAGACCACATTTTCACTCAAATATGAGCTATTTAAACATCTCGAATGACCAGGTACCAGGGTTTCCTTGGACACGTGATCAGGAGTCTCCAGCAAAGCTCTGTACATGCCTTATCATGTCTGAGCCAGGCTTCTTCTTTCTCTGTTTAAGAACACATTCTCCTCTTGAATATGTCAGCAGATCTACAAGAGGCAAAGGAATGACAACTATTTTATTCCCAAATGAGTTACTCATCCCCACTATTTCACTTGTCCATGCTCCATCAAAGGGGATACTTTCCTGCCTCTAATGGACTTTTTTTATTGGCATTCCTATTTTAAAGCTAACACTGTATAGGATGAAGCGAACCCTACGCAGAGCGTATAAATGTCAGTCTTGCTTATGGTGAAGTAGAAGTTTACAGAAGTGCTGATTGCATAATCAGAGCAGGGTAAGTTGAAACCTCCATTAGCATTCTGTTTGATTTCAGCTCAGCCCGTCAGCTTCTGAGCTTTGACTTTGCACACATCAGCTCTTAGTGCTTTATAATGCTGAAAATACTGTGCGTTCAACCAGATTTGGTTCAATGTCAGATGCTCAATTTAGTTTAATCAAAAAGCCTGAACAAGTTTACATGTGTCAGGAGTGTTGCTCTAAGCAGTACTCCAAAACGCTACTCAGTCGGGATGTTGTTTCCAAAATCCCCTCCTCCTCCCCAGTCCCAGTTGTTCTTGGAAGTTCTTCTTGGATTACCAGATGGTGTCCTAATATGGTTTTGACTTGAAGGATATTCCTGTGTGTTGCAGTCTAACTAGCACAGTTACTGCTGAAGTCATGAGTATCTGCCCAAACCATCATGACTTAACAGAATTATCTCACCCACAGCGGCTCCAGGAAGCCACAGTTCATCATTCAGGTCTTGGCTCAAGTCACTGTGAAGATCTGTCTCCTTAGGAACAATTATTCTAGTATTGATGTTTTCCTGTCTCCATAGTTACAGATCCATCGCTGGCCTGTCACATGTCCCACTGACAGCGCATGAGTGTTCTGAGTTTTCCTCATGTTTTATTCCCTGGCTCCCTCCACTGAAACCAGCTGGAGGGGGGAACCTCCAGAGGAAAAGCCTCATGCTCCTGACTTTAAGAGCAGTGAGGGCATTCAGAGTTATTAGACGAGGAACAGTACAGTGTCACTTTCAAGTTGAAACAGATTGAGAGTATGATGCCTGAAAATAAATCTGCAGCAGTTTTATAACTTTTTTTTTTTTAATTTTAGACTGAGCTCTTTCGTGGTACCAACTTATTTTATGTGAAGATTATCTTTGCAGTTTGAATAGGACAAAACAAACTATTTGAATAAGTCCAACTAAAAAATGTAGGTGGAATCTGGTTTACATAATGTTGTTGTTTTGAAAAGAGAACTGCTTCTGGAAGTTAAAGTGGGATTTGTGAGGAGCGATGCACCCTTATTCTGTGACTCAGACTCCATGTATACTACAGACAGTAGAAATGGGGGCTGTTTCTTCAATGGAGAGCATTTTCCTTGAAAACAGAACACACTGTACTCACAACATGTGAACTGTCCAGAGTAAAGGTGGCTGTTGATTTTTCTAGATATTCATTCTAGATATTCAGTTTACATAGATACACTCCTGATGAAGGCCCACCAACAGAGAGATAACCAATTGCATTAGCTTAGGGAAGCAACCAATTGCAGCAAAAGAGCGTCCTTCCAACCGATCCAGTCTGTCACTGACTGGCATGAAGCTGAAAACAACTGCACAAAAACATAAAAGACATTTATAAAAGCAGAACCGTCGTCACTCTTAACACTGCCCCTCTGCTGGACTCCTGCAATTCAGATCCAAAGTTGGAAAGTGGATCGGATTAATGTTTGTGAAGAAACGGCAAGAACTCGTGTAACAGATGCAACATTCCTGATTTGAACAGGCAGATTGAAGGTGACTGACTACCGTTTTGACATCATTAATGTCTAACCTCCCATCAATGTCGCCAACTTTACATTTTAAATTCAAGAGCTTGCCTTGTAAGCATCTACCAAACCCTGTGGTCAATGGGTCTTTATGGCTCTTTAAATGATGAATTATATTAAAAGTTGATGCGTGTGCGTCTGAGTGAGTTTAAGTACTGAAATACTGGGCCATAACAGAGACTGTACCACACTTGTATCGTGGACACATACTGCTACACAGTATGAGCCTGTTAATAATGGAGCATGTGTTTTGTTTTTTGTACTGTCTGAAGCCACTGGTGAAGCAACAAGGGTGTAACCCTGAGTCCATACGGAGTCTGTGTTTTATAGAGTGAGAGATTCCTCCAGGCTCAGGCCTGTTAAAAACTCTTGTTAGGGAGGAAAATTTTATGAGGGCCATGTGAGTGACGCCTCATCTAAATTGAACACACATTTAGTACAGGGTGAAGTTGCGGTTGATGCGTTTTTCTTTTTTACAGCTTTGGGTTACAAAACCCCTCATTGGGGGTCACATACTGTGGTCTGCGAGGGAAATACTAATGAGTTAGTACCGACTGCAGAAATGGACATTCTTGTATGTTATTTCCTGACATGATAGGCGTGTGTCACCAAGTAAATCCTAATTTTTGTGTTTGTGGGATGTTCTGGCATGTAGCTGCCATTGGACATCATTATATCTGACAGATCAGAGTCAGGGGCTGTGAGTGACAGTCTCGTAGCAGCAGAGGTATGGGGAACATTCCTTCCCAGTACAGCACACTGATAACAATCAACTGAGTGCTTCCGTCCGCCTCTCACACATAAATGGTATGGTGTAGAGGAACAGAACATCTTGTCCCCAGGGGCATATCTGCGCTTCAAGGCACCTTCCCACCACATGGTGGCATTGATCTTCAAGTCTGAAAAAAGAGGATGCCCCTCTCTAACTCTGAGGTGGTTTTAATCCTGGGTCTGACGGCTTTGCTTTGCGGTAAGACGTATTGCATCACTTCCTGTTGCTTTGTGTGTGTGCACTGTGACAGTTCTCGCTCTCCTTGAACTACTAATAATCACCTTATTTCTCCCTATAATTTACACATCTTGCATAGTTAACTCTATCCCATACTTGTTATATTCTAACGCTCACTCTTACAGATCTTTAGTCTTTATTTTTCACTTTTTAGCGGTGTATCTGGTTCTCTAGCTTAGCATGGCTACCAGTTCTCTTCCTCTATCTCCTGCTTTCACCTGCTCCGTGTGTCAGATGTTTAGTTACTCCTCTGCCTCCTTTAGTGGTAATGGTACATGTAACAAATGTAGTCTTTTTGTAGTTTTGGAGGCAAGGCTTTCTGAATTGGAAACTCGGCTCTGCACTGTTGAAAACCACCCGATAGCGAGCCAGGCCCCTTTAGTCAGTGCGGAGCCACCTAGCGTAGCTTGCTCTGTTAGTCGTCCCCGAGCAGATCCCGAGCAGCCGGGACTTAAGAGTGGCTGGGTGACTGTCAGGAAGAGGAGTCATAGTCCTAAAGTCAAGCCCGTGGTTCACCATCAACCTGTCCACGTTTCTAATAGATTTTCCCCACTCAGCGACACACCCGCTGAGGAGAAAACCCTGGTAATTGGCAGCTCTATAGTCAGAAACGTGGCATTAGAGACACCAGCGACCATAGTCAAATGCATTCCAGGGGCCAGAGCGGGCGACATAGAATCCTATTTAAAACTGCTGGCTAAGGATAAACGTAAATACGGTAAAATAGTTATTCACGTCGGCGGTAATGACACCCGGTTACGCCAATCGGAGGTCACTAAAATTAATGTTGCATCGGTGTGTAATTTTGCCAAAACAATGTCGGACTCCGTAGTTTTCTCTGGACCCCTGCCAAATCTGACCAGTGATGACATGTTTAGCCGCATGTCCTCATTCAATCGCTGGTTGTCTAGATGGTGTCCAGCAAACAACGTGGGCTACATAGATAATTGGCAATCTTTCTGGAGAAAACCTGGTCTGATGAGGAGAGACGGCATCCATCCCACTTTGGAAGGAGCGGCTCTCATTTCTAGAAATATGGACGAATTTATTAGTCATCCAAAAACATGACATCCCAGGGTTGAGACCAGGATGCAGAGTTGTAGTCTTACACACTTCTCTGCGGCTTCCCACCTGATGCTGCCCCCCCCTCAATCAAAAAACACAAAAGGAGCAAATCCTCTTGTGCAAAAAAAAATTTAAAACAAAAACTTTAACTGAACAAAAACATCAAACTATTAAATGTGGTTTGCTGAATATTAGATCTCTCCCTTTGAAGTCTCTGTTAGTGAATGATTTGATCTGTGATCATCATATTGATATATTTTGTCTTACAGAAACCTGGCTGCAGCAGGAGGATCATGTTAGCATTAATGAATCAACTCCCTCTGACTATTTAAATGTTCATGTTCCTAGAACCACAGGTAGAGGAGGAGGAGTGGCAGCTATCTTCAGATCAGGGTTACTAATCAGTCCTAGACCCAAGATTAGTTTTAGCTCTTTTGAATCTCTGATTCTCAGTTTTTCCCACCCAAAGTGGAAATCACAAAAACCTCTTGTGTTTGTTGTTGTGTATCGTCCACCTGGCCCTTATTCTGAGTTTCTGTCTGAATTCTCAGAGTTTTTATCCCAGTTAGTGCTGAGTACAGATAAAGTCATTGTAGTGGGTGACTTTAATATTCATGTAGATGTTGAAAATGACAGCCTAAATATTAACTTTAATTCTATATTAGACTCTATTGGATTTTCTCAAAGTGTTCGCAGACCTACTCACTGCCTTAATCATACCCTTGACCTTGTGCTGACTTATGGCATTGAGAGTGAACAGTTAACAGTGTTCCCTCATAACCCTGTCTTGTCTGACCATTTTTTAATAACTTTTGAATTTACATTACTTGACTACACGGTTTCTGAGAAGAATTCTACATATAGAAGGTGTCTGTCAGAGAATGCTGTAACCAGATTTAAAGAGTTGATTTCATCATCCTTTTCTTCACTGCCATGTGCTGATATGACACAGGATGGCTACCTAAATTTTACTCCAGTAGAACTTGACTCTCTTGTTGACAGCACTACAGCTTCAATGCGTACAACACTGGACAATGTTGCCCCTCTGAAAAGGAAGGTAATCAGTCAGAAGAGGTTGGCTCCTTGGTATAATTCACAGCTGCGTGCGTTAAAGCAGACTGCAAGAAAGCTGGAGAGACAGTGGCGTTCCTCTAATTTAGAAGAGTCTCAATTAGTCTGGAAAGATAGTTTAATAACGTATAAGAAAGCACTTCGTAAAGCTAGAACTGCGTATTATTCATTATTGATAGAAGAGAATAAGAATAATCCCAGGTTTCTTTTCAGCACTGTTGCCAGACTGACAAAGACTCCGAGCTCTGTTGAGCCATGTATTCCTTTAACTCTCAGCAGTGATGATTTCATGAGATTCTTCATCAATAAAATTGTTTCTATCAGAGAGAAGATTAATGGAATCCTTCCCATTATTATCACTGATGTATCATCAAGTAGAGCAGCTTTAGAAGTATCTTTCGAACCTGAATTGTATTTAGACAGCTTCTGTCCAGTTGATCTTTCTGAGCTAACAACAGCAATAGTCTCTTCTAAACCATCAACTTGTATGTTAGACCCAATCCCAACCAGACTGTTCAAGGAGGTTTTCCCCTTAATTGACACTTCCATATTGGATTTGATCAATCGGTCTTTGTTGATAGGATATGTACCTCAGACTTTTAAGGTTGCTGTAATTAAACCTTTACTTAAAAAACCTACTCTTGATTCAGAAGTGTTGGCTAATTATCGACCTATATCCAATCTCCCTTTTTTGTCCAAAGTTCTTGAAAAAATAGTTGCAGTTCAACTTTGTGATCATTTACATAGAAATAATCTGTTTGAAGAGTTTCAGTCAGGATTCAGAGTGCATCATAGCACAGAAACGGCACTGGTGAAAGTTACCAATGATCTCCTGTTAGCTTCTGATAGCGGACTTGTTTCTGTGCTTGTCCTGTTGGATCTCAGTGCTGCATTTGATACGATCGATCACAGCATTCTGTTACAGAGACTTGAACATGTTATTGGGATTAAAGGAACTGCATTAGGCTGGTTTAAGTCATATTTATCTGATAGATTCCAGTTTGTTCTTGTAAATGAGGAATCTTCCTCACACGTTGGAGTAAGTCATGGAGTTCCTCAGGGTTCTGTGCTTGGACCGATTCTTTTTACTTTATACATGCTTCCATTAGGTAACATTATCAGACAGCATGGCATAAATTTCCATTGTTATGCTGATGATACTCAGCTGTACTTATCTATGAAACCAGATGAAACCTACAGGTTGGTCAGGCTACAAGCCTGTCTTAAAGACATAAAGACCTGGATGACTCAGAACTGTCTGCTTTTAAATTCAGACAAAACTGAAGTTGTTCTCTTTGGACCTGAGCGCTTCAGGGAGAAATTGTCTAGTTATATAGTTACTCTAGATGGTATTTCCTTGGCTTCTAGTTCTACAGTGAGGAACCTTGGAGTTATTTTTGACCAGAATTTATCATTTGACGCACATATAAAACTGGTTTCTAGGACTGCCTTCTTTCACCTTCGTAATATTGCCAAAATCAGGAACATCCTGTCTCAAGGTGATGCAGAGAAACTAGTTCATGCATTTGTTACTTCAAGATTGGACTACTGTAATTCCTTATTATTGGGCTGTCCCACATATTCTCTGAAAAGCCTCCAGCTGATCCAAAATGCTGCAGCCAGAGTTCTGATGAGAACTAACAGGAGAGATCATGTTTCTCCAGTTTTAGCTTCTCTTCATTGGCTCCCTGTTAAATTCAGAATAGAATTTAAGATTCTTCTTCTCACATATAAAGCTCTTAATGACCGAGCTCCATCATATCTTAAAGATCTCATTGTACAATATTTTCCTAACAGAGCACTTCGCTCCCAAACTGCAGGTTTACTTGTTGTTCCCAGAGTTTCTAAAAGTAGAATGGGAGGTAGAGCCTTCAGTTATCAGGCCCCTCTCTTGTGGAATAGGCTGCCAGTAAATGTCCGGGAAGCAGACACCCTTTCCACTTTTAAGATTAGGCTTAAAACTTTTCTTTTCGATAAAGCTTATAGTTAGGGATGGCTCAGGTAATCCTGAAACATCCCATAGTTAAGCTGCTATAGGCTTAGACTGCTGGGGGACCTCATCTGTCACACATTTCCTCACTTTGCTCTCTTTTTCCCCCTGTTTAATTTCAAAATTGATTTTATGTACATGTGACATTATTGTGGTTATTAACCTATGTTTCCCTGTTCCAACAGATATCCTTTGAATGGCGTTAATGTGTTTTTCCCCCCTCTTTTCCCTCTTTTCTGTCTTCTCAAACCCCAGCTGGTCGAGGCGGATGGCCACCCTTCCTGAGTCTGGTTCTGCCAGAGGTTTCTTCCTGTTAAAAGGGAGTCGTTCCTTTCCACAGTTGCCACAGGCACGCTCAGGACGGGAGATTGGACTGAAGACACATTTCGGTGCAATCTGTTGGTTTCCTTAGCTAGGATATTAATTTTTTTAATTAGCTCTATATGAATTAATTGGATTATGATTACAATGAATTGAATTCCAATTGGCTTGAATTGGACTATATTACTTAAGTGCCTTGAGATGACAATTGTTGTAATCTGGCGCTATATAAATAAAATTGAATTGAATTGAATTGAATTTAATGAGGCCAAGGAATTCAGATCGTACCCATTAGTCTTTTTTTTTTCCACAGTTTATTAAAGCATTATTACCAGAGTATGCACTGTTATTTACATTCGGGGGAAATGGAGCTTGTCATGGCCCTCTGGTGGTTGAAATACTTAATGGTGACACAGTTTCTTATAACTGCTCTTATATAGCAACTTATATAGGTAACTTTAATTGTGAATGAAGCAGAAAGATATGTCCCATATAGAGAGGCTCAAACTTGTCAACACAGCTGTCCCCGGTTCGAGTCCCAGCTTGGGGCCCTTTGCTGTTCTCTGCTCTAATTTCCTGTTGAGCAACTTTCCAATAAAGACCACTTGTGCTGAAAAAAAAAAAAGAAATCACAAACGCACACACAGAGGCTCCACCTTTGTACTAAGTTGGCAGTATTAAGTTGTGCAAGGATTCATTTGAGAGCCTGTGCAGAGCGAGTAAACCAGCAGGTAGAAAGAGACATCTGGCTGTCGCCTTGCTGTCTCTGTGGATTCCAACTGTCTATGCTAAAAGTTTGTGAAACTGCCAGATGAAAATGAACTGTATCACTCTGGCTCTGCACAAGATCAATCCATCGAGCATTCCCCAACGTCATTACTCTTGCAACTTCAGTTCTCAGAGTAGTTGCACAGCAGTGTTGGCTCTTCAGAAAATAAATTTCAAGGAGTGTAACTCCAATGCATGCACCAACTGTTCCATAACAACGGATATCCTTAATTTGGACCTGCAATCCAAATCTGCGGGGGTGCTGCATTTGAGTTTCACAGCTTCCAGAATTCAAATTCTGAAATTCGGGGAAGTCTGTGATGAAGAAGGGCAAGATAGCAAGTTGTCAGATACACTACTAAATGTTGGCTAGTATGAAGCTACGGTATTGTAGTAACCCTATTTTAAACGTTACCGTGATAGGATTGGGGTTGACTTTTGCACGCTTTAAATTGTGAATCCACTGCGTCATTTATCTCAGATTTTAGACCAGCCATAAAAATCCTAAACAGCAAATTGATGAAAAACTGTTTTAACAGTCCAATTACACAGTTCATTACTACATAAATCTCTGTGAGCATGTTTATGACATTAGAAATAAACGACTAATTGTGTTAGTCCAACCACAACCAGACTTTTAAAACGCATGTAAACATAGTTTACATTTGAAATTGTACAGAACTGCGCTTTTCAAAAATGAATATGCAAATAGGGATCAAATCCTCTGCATGTAAATGCTCAGCTACACTAAGATGGACCTAGGAACCCCACACATGCTACAAAGTTCCTTTTTTTTTTGCATAGCACATATTTTTCTGTTTATTTTGTCAGACAGCTGGACACGTCAGAAATTGTGGCTGAAAATCAGCACATAAAGACTATTTTGCGACTGGTAAAGCAATTTCAGACTGGCTCTCTTCTCTTATAAAATCCTGATTTTTGTAACCGCATCATTATCTGACAAAATCATCAATCCCATAACTTAAAGATAACATCTGTACAGTGAATTCAGTTAAAGTTACAAATACCTGATCTCCCATGGAGAAAGTTGGAAGCAGTAGAATGACTTGTCTGTTTTCTCACACAGTTCCACAACAATATATGAGACGGTGCAAATCTCTGAATACGCTTTACTATGACCTTGAAAGACTGCGTGTACAGGTCATTCCATTTACACTGATCCAGACTGCAATTCTGCAATGAATATTAAATAGATTTACAGACAATGGCATGATTCATAGCCTGAGTGCATGTGGTACAAACTGACAAATGTAGAGGGTGGGGATAAAAGGAACACCAAACTCTGATTGGAACCATGACCCTGCTCTAACACTAGATGAAGGTAAAAGTTCAAGGAATAGCTTTTCATGGTGAAGTAGTCCTGTAAGTGTCATACAGCTGTTGCGTGGTCTTTTATAGAACATCATTGTTAGACTGGGATTAGTGCTCTCAGGCTGTGGAAGAAGCCTGGCTGCGTGAAGTCTGGCTCATTTATTCGGACATGGTTTTGCTGCAGGCACCCAAAGATTCATGTCACTTCTAACAGTTAGCAGTGTGTATGCAGCAGGCGGAGCCAGAAGTCATTCCAGATGTGTGTCTTTTACTTCTAAAGACTTTCTCCACCGTTCGGCTCGTGTTTCACTATTCTAAATATGGCTACCCATTTAAACCGGCTCCGGCCCCCTGTTTTCCGCTACCAGTGAAGCTTCGGCACCATGCGCTGCACACTCTCGGTCACACCCTCGGTCTGTCCCGGGGATCCAGCCCGGCTCACGCAGCAGGTAAAAGAAAGGTGGCCCCTCCGCATGCAGAGGTCTCAGAGCAGAGGTAGCTAGCAGACACGTGGAAGGTGGTGGTTTTACCAGCAGTCAAAACAAAGACCGACCTGGGTAATTATAGCTAATGTACCAATGCTGTATCTGCAGTACTATTTGTTGGGGTTTCTGTCTGTGGTTTTTGGAGAAAATATATCTATGATGAATTTTGCCTGACCTAGATTTGACCTGACCTACATACGTGTGAGGCTTTTTATATTGTTGGGTGTGCATTTTTATTGAAAATGCTTGTCCACATTCATTACTTTATTATCATTATTAATAAAGCAAGAAAGGGAGGAAAAATCTACTCTTCCTGGAGGTTTGAATCCTGAAACAAATCCTGAAACTAATGTGATTCTTTTTTTTTTGTCCCCTGCAGTGCCTCTGGAACCAACATTGTTGCCATTGACAATAAAATTGAACAGGCAATGGTGAGTAAGCCATTTACCCCATTTTTACCATGTTTTTTTTCTCAGTAATATTCTGTCACTTTTTAATTTAAATCATCTTCAGAAACCCGAGTCTGCACAAAGTATAACACATATTATTCTACTCGGTTCAAGTCTGGGATTGTTTTCTTCTTTGTCTTCTTGGACGTGTCCCCTGCATGTTACAATGATACATGAGCCTCTGTCTGAGACTATTACTGTTGGTCCAGTTGCACGTTTTATATCACATCCTCCTTTTCTTCAGGACCTGGTGAAAAGCCATCTGATGTATGCAGTGCGTGAAGAGGTGGAGGTCTTAAAGGAGCAGATCAAGGAGTTATATGAGAGGAACTCTGTACTGGAGAGGGAGAATGCCGTGCTGAAATCTCTGGCCAACAGCGAGCAGTTGTCTCAGCTGTCCGCCCAGTCGGCCGCCACCTCCGGTGCCACGCCTCCGCAGCAAGGACTCAGCCAGCCTCAGCCTCAGCCTCAGCCTCAGCAGCAGTCACACCCCCAGCTCCAGCACCACCCCAAACCCCAGCAGCTCCAGACTCAGCTCGATCCTGGCAAGCAGCTGCAACCCAACGTCACCTCTGCTTGAAGTGCATCTGCCCTGCTTTGCACAGGGCAGTAAAAAAAGAGGAGCATTCTTGTACAACTTATTATAATTAGTGTATGTGAAATTAAAAAGAAGAAAAAGAAACTTTGTCTTCTTAGCCACCAGCTTGACCACAAAGTACAGTGCTCGTGAGTGTGTGTGTCTGTGTGTGTCAGGGTGAGTTAGCAAGCGAGACTGTGAACAAGTGTTGGAATGTCTGTATGCATCTGTACTGTGGGCCTTTCCAGTGTTAATGCAATCATCGAGAACGACAGAGGGACTCGAGAGCATGCGATGGAACTTCAGGACAGGTCGAGGCGGGTTTTTCATTTTTCATCTTGTTCCCACGTTGGTTGACTGCTGGCTCTGTTCTTGTGAAAATGACGTCTTTTATTAGACCAGAGCAGAACCAACCCAACCTCATGACCTGACCTGAAACCAATGGTGCAGAAGCCAGTGGGGTTCACCACATGTAAGGGACAGACGGGGGGGGGGATGACTGTCAAGAGAGCGAATATTTTTTTAAAAGACAGAGTGGGTAAAGGGGTATTTTTAGCCTTGCTGTTTTATGTTGTATAATAAGAACTGGGAGAGTTAGTTTTTTTCGGAGCGCCACGCCGCTGCCCGTTACTTTTACATCAAGTCCAACTCTTGCATCAGTCTTTTGAGTTCTACTGTTATAAGTGTTTTATTTATTACAGGGCTGCTATTTTCATAAATGAACAATTTCACGAAACCTGTCAAACAGTAGCCCGTCAACGCGTTTCCTCTTCTCTTGTGTTTTAACAACCTCGGCCACACTTCCCAGGCACGGCTTTGTGAAAAACGTAGGCAATAAAAACAAATTCTGACAAATGTTTAACACTAACGCAGGTTTTACGCTGCAATTGCCAATTCATAGCACGAGCCCAATTGAATGTAAATTTTTGTATAGTATAAAGTATTAGGGCAACTCTGCACCTGTTAACAAGCGCTGATGTGAGCCTGTAGAGGGCAGTTGAAGAAAACTCGATTAGTCTATCTCAAAGTGAATTGGTATTGCCACACCCCCCCCCCCCCCTTATTTGCATTTTTTCTCTATTTTTTATTTTCCAGGGGGCAGGGTGGGGAGGGGAAGCTGTGAAATCATCCAACATACTTCAATGTACGTCAACCAAAGATGCAAAGCTGTGTAAATTATTTTGAAATGCACATTTTGTTTTGTTACTTTCTCTCTCACAAATTTTTTGTTGCTGTTCAGCATGTTCTGCATGACCTGTAATCTTCAAACCACTTTCTTACCTCATTTTTATTCAGCACTCTTATTGTAAGATAGTCTGTGAACAGTGTAAAAGGGGACGGGGGGGATATGCGCAGCAGAAAGTCGAAAAAAAAAAATAACCTAGTGTTACTGACACTAGTCACAGAAAAATGAAGTGAGCCATGTTTTGTTCATTTAAATGGTGTTTGAATTTCATATGCCAATAGTTTTGTTACTTTGCAAATTTTAATGTATTTAAATAAAAGCAATATTCAGATTCCAAATGATACTGTTTTGTTTAAGCTCCTGAACAGGGCCACTCTGTGGCTGTCCTGACATTTGAAGCATTACACTTGTTCAAAGGTAAAATGCCTGAAATATGTGCAAACGTCTGAAGACATACTGAACACATACTCTCTAATCCTTAGAGAAACTCATTTATTAGAAGGAATTACAAAACAATTCTCAAATGTCAAAAATGTGGAGAATACACACGTTATTCTAGCAAATACATAGCGGCCATCTCTGAAAAGAAATGCTTACAAAAAGTGTTCAGTGTTAGCGTTTCCACATCCAAATGGGGTGGGTGGGGGGGAGAAACCCTTTCCCAATATAGAGCATCCACAATACAAACAGCTGAGACAATAGGACGGACAATGGATGGGAGCGTTTTTCAGACAAACTCTTCCAACAACACTTGAGTTCTCACGGTTTCTCGGTTGAGCGTGTCTCAGAATGACGTCTCTTCCAATAATTACGTCAGCGCCGTCCCATCAGTCAGGTAGTGTTCGCTGTGCGAGTGAGCAAGACCGAGGAGCCTGCGTATCACCCGCCTCTCTTCTAGCCGGCTAACCCACAGTCACAAATCTGCTGCCTTTACTGCTTTGTGCTGCAGTCATGCGTCGGTCTTTCAAGATGCGAAACCGCTCATTCAATGTCATCGACGTTTGCTGTGGAAAGGGGAAGCCGAGGACAGCATATCAATACAAGGAACTGGAATTCTGGTCAATTAACTGCACCCGAATCTTAAAGCTGCACTCCCTCACCGGTTTCCCAACACTGTTGATATCAAACTGCAGAGGTACTCCTTTTGGGATTTTCTTCTCCAACATTTCCACTTTCACAGGAGCTGAGCTGACAGGCGGAGGATGCAGAGTCCAAGCATTGGGAGGCCTACAAACGAGTGACAACACTGTAGCTACTCTAAATAAGAATGTATATGACTATATTTAATTTATTCAGGCTTTGTGCTGAATGCTTACTCAGGCTGAGTCCTGGCTGTAGGGTTGGCAATTGAAACAGTCAAGATTCCACTGCTAGTTGTCGAAGTCCGCCATCTAGTGGACAAGCAGAGAAAGTGTCTCACATTCAAACAAATGACGGACACCGGTCCTACAATAGCAAACAATGCTCCTCTTTCCCTTCCAAATGATTCACATCCTCAGTGACGGTTCCCCTTTCTCGCACAGAGGAAGCTGAACAACTCAAACCTGAACAGCCTGAGAGAAAACTTACTGCCGTGTTTTGACTGGAGGAGTGCGGGGATCCGGCTTCTGCACCTGAGCTTGTACCTGCAAAGGACACAAAGAGTCAACGTGGTGCACCGACTGGATCAAAAGTCTCAAAGTGCAGAGATCCGATTTCACTCATACAAGCACAAACATCAAGTACCTTGATTCCCCTGTGAAAAAGAAATGTGGCTTGGCGTGCCTCCCTCTGAGTCTGCTGAACAGGTGGCAGCGGTCTGCGTGAGCACAACACAAAAAGTAATTCAGCTGCATATACAGTGCAGGTTTATCAGTCAGTGGACTGTTTGAAGCACAGTTTACCAAAGGTTGACAATAAACCCCAACTGAAATTTAACTCGCAGCACTTTAATTTTTTATTTATTTATTTTTTTCCCCTTGTCCTGTCCAGCATTATGGCAGCAGAATTGTAGTCTGAATACCTTTGATGCCAAACAGATTTGCTTTGCCAAGGGAAGTTTTATAAATTTATAAGTTTTATAAAGCTCCCCTTGATGCCCATTTATTTATTTCTGTTTACAATATATGACATGTAATAGAACTGAACCGGACCGGGGGACAAGGAAAGAAGAAGAGGAAAGAAGGGGAAACAGAACAAAAATAGAAACAAAAACCAGACAACCAGCTGCTACACCTGTAAAAAACAAAACAGACAACAATCCATGGCCTCTGAGGGGAATCCAGCCTTAGCGCCACCAGGAGCACCTGAAAGCAGACAAGCAGAGAAAAAACAAACACACAAACAAACAAAAACAAGCACAAGTAGCAGCAATCGCATACAACACAACTGTGGATATAGATGACCTGAGACGACATGATAATACATCAACTGCTTAGCGACCATGCTACTGGACTAATGAATGTGTGTGTGTGTGTGTGTGTGTGTGTGTGAGAACATGCAACACCCATGGCACAGGACCTACATGATAACCGTGCTTAGTTATGAGTGTATAAGCGTACAGGGCCACAATCCACAGCCCCCCCCAAGCAATCAGAAGCAGGCAGAGAGGGCCACAAGACCCGGGCCACCAGCAGCCCCCACGGAGCACAGAACCCAGGAAGCCCACCGCAGGGACAACCACGCATCCACCCAGAAGACTGCAGAGGAAGCCCCCGACAGAGCCCCCATAAGCATAGGGCAGAGGCCCTCCGGGAGCCAGGGGCAACAGCCCACTGACCCCGCCAGGCCCCAGCCGCCCAGGCATGGGCCGTGCACTGGACCCGGGCCCCGGGCCCCGGGAGCCCGAGCGCCCCCAAACCCCCCGGCAGAGGCCCCACCCAATACCCAGGAGGGCCAAGCGCCCCAGACAGCCACACAGTGGGTCAGCGCCTGCCCCTGGCCAAGTGCCCTGGGAGTCAAGACGTGCCCACAGGTGGGTGAAGTCGCGAGCAGCGGGGAGAGGCAACGCCGCCGCCCCATCGGGAGAAGCACAGGCAGGCCAGGCGACAGCAAGTCCCAGATCACAGCACTTTAATAACTGATCATGTGGTGTTCTGTAGGGCAAGTCATGACTAAGCGTTCTCACCTCCGTCGCAGCTGAAAAGGCCTCCTGACTGACGTTGTGTTCTGGCCTCTCAGAGGATCAGGCTGCCGGTACAGCCGCCTCTGGACCTCCGGCCTCCTGTACGGGGCCTCAGAACGCTGGATGAACGGCTTGGGTTTCTGTCTTGTTTTCTTAAGCAGGGAATGAAAATATGATCATTTATGTATGGTAAATTATCCAAATGCAAATTATCTGTAGAACCTGAACTACTTTTACATATCAAATGACAAGATATCCAGTGATCAACCGTTATGCGTTACATAGGGACCCCCACAACGCCTATTCAATAACATGGGAACGCTGTAAAATGTGCAAAAAAAAAAGGAGAAGCCATGTGTACCACTACCCTCTTCTCCTGAATGAAGCCATGTTGTTGTAAAAGATGCAGCATGTGGTTTAACATTGTCTTGTGAGAATATGCAAGGCCTTCCCAGAAAAAGATGTCACCTGGATGGGAGCTTATGTTGATCTTAAACCTGTAGAAAACATTCAGCATTGATGGTGCCTTTCCAGATGTGCAATTTGCCAGTTTTTATAGACACCAATGTACCCACATACCATCAGAGCTGCAGGCTTTTGAACCTAGTGCAAGCAGGATGATCCTTCTCCTCTTTAGTCTGAAGGATGCCGCGTCCATGATTTCTAAAAAGGATTTTTAAATGTCTGACAACAGAACGGTGTCTTGATCAAAGCATGCAGCTGGCACAGTGAACTCTGTTCCCATTCAGTGATACTTGAAAATTTTCCGGAACTCCTGCAGTGATTTCCATGACAGAATCTTGTCCATTTTTAAATCCAGGACTGCCTGAGGTCTGAAGATCACAGGATTTCAGCCACGACTCTTTATGTTCTGGAGTTGATTGAATATTTAAGGTGTTCAAACTTTTACGCTGAGGGAAATTTCTCCAGTTTGTAGATGCAGTGTTTTCATTTCAACATTTCATATTCTTATTATGTTCTACTGTAAATTAAATATTGGTTTATGAGCTAACTAAGTCACTGCATTCTGTTTGCATTTTACACGGCGTACAGCAGCATTCATGGACTTCCCACCTGTAAATTCATTGTTTTTTTTTTTAAACCACGGACAGTGTAAAATGTTGTGTGTTACTAAGAGTGCCAGGACATGATGATCATCTGTAAGATGCAATCAAGATGAAGTCTTTAACGCCTTTGTTCAATGTTAAAAAGCAAATACAGCGAGTCATTTAGATGAGGCTAACTGATGACAATTACCTTCAAATACAGTTAAATTTAAGTTTTTATATTGGTGGACAGTAATCATCTTGGGCTTCTTCACTGCTATGCATCACCAGTTAAACACTGTCTCGATTTTGCAATTTATGTTTGAATAAGTGGGTGCAGCAGGTGGGATGTAAAGCTGATCTAATACACAGACTATAATCCATAAATTGAGCTTTACCAGACGCTTCATAAATCTGGACAATTTGGGATTTTAGTGTTAACAAACCTGTGCTTCACACAAAGCATGGAACTTAAAATCACGTCACCCTCCATCTCTGTGGATCTGATGCAGACAACAAACATGATCTAGTGCAAGTAATGCACCAGATAAGACATTACAAACTAATTATAAGGATGACTTGCTCTGATACTTGACAAGCAAAGCCTTCAGAGCCTTCAGCTATCAGGCCCCTCTCTGTGGAACAGACACCCTCTCGAACTTTAAGATAAGGATAAAAACTTTCCTTTTTGATAAAGCTTATAGTTAGGGATGGCTCAGGTGACCCTGAAACTATAGGCATAGTCAGCTAGGGGCCCTCACTTTGCCCTTTGAATAGGACTGCATCACTGAAGTGCCTTGAGATGACATTTGTTGTAATTTTGTGCTCTATAAATAAAACTGAATTGAACTGTTCTCGATTACCTGGCTGGGTGCTGCTCTGATGAGTGTGCCGGCTCGTTTCAGCAGGACAGTTGGCCTCCGAGCAGCCAGTCCTGTGATGACCCCTTGACCCCGTCGTCTACCTGCGAGAGGAGGAACCCTTCTGTTTCTTAATTTAGCCGCTGCTCCTCGAGGCATGCCTCTCTCTGGTAACGATAGTTTCATGGCGTCATTTACGTACACATTTTCGCCGTTCGATGATATCATATCAAGCATACAAGCTCCGCGGAAACGTTGGGTCTCACCTCTTTGAGCTGGTCCTGCGGTCCTCTGAGAAACTCCCTTTGCTTGGTTTAAACGCCCTTTCTTCTTGAATGGTCGGCGGTTCACATTTGATTGTCTCATTTTAAACTGCTTCTCTTTTTTGTTCAACCGAATGATGTCATCTGTCAAAGTTATCACACGAGTAATGCATACAAGAGCAGCTGAATTCTCAAATGAGATATATTTATCTGGCTTAACCAGCTACTAGAGCAGTGGCTAGCATTAGCGAGACTCTCACTTATAAACAATAGTCCAAGCAAATGAGAACCTTACCCAAGGACATGTCGACTTTATCGGGAACCACTGGTCTTGTCCTTCGAACTGCTGTTGTGTTGTTCATACTTTAAGCCTTGGCTAACAATCGAAACCCTACAGAATCGCTTTAATAGCTAGCAGACGTGCTAGCTGCCCGTCCTTTTGAGGCTGCGCTAAAACAGTAAATTTTCGGGGCCGCGCATGCCCGTTACAACAAGATCAAATGCAGCATGGGAATTGTAGTTGGACTTAGCAAACCCACATCGTTACCAAACCTAAACACCACTGTGCTCATGTAAGCAGTTGTGTAAAGAGGAATAGCTTGCGTGTGTTTGACTGGGCTGCTACAACAGCAGTTGCTTCGTTTGTGCTTCTTGGTTTATCGAAATTATAGTTATTTTTCGTGTCGAACTGCAGTCAAAGCGGTTAATTTGAAGATTTATACCGTGTATGTGGGTCTGTGCGTGGACGAGGTATGTATTTACGATGTGGTACGCTACTTGAATGAAAACTCCTTCCATTGAGTATGTTGTCTACTTTCACTTGTTATCTATTTGTTTTTTAAATTTTTACTTTTGTGACTTTGGCATTTTTTTCCCATCTTTATAGCTTGTGTTGCCGACGGTTGCTAAAAGGGTTTGATAATTTCACTGTGGTTTCCTGCAGCTCATTCTTTCTCTCTGCACCAAGACTGTTAAAGATCGCCATTCACCAGAGTCCGAGGCCCAGCTCGACACTCTTACGCTTAACCAACTCATTTGTCGGTGGAACTACCATGTCAGACAAAAAGCGTAAAGCAGCTTCTCCCGCAAGAGGTAAACAACCCAGCGCCAAGCAGCCGAAGCTGGCCGCGGTGAAGGAGGAGAAGCCGAAGAAAGCTGCAGGTTGGCTGCAGAGCCTCGTGAAGCAGCAGAGGGCTGAGGAGAAGGACATGAAGTTCAAGAAGAAGCGCCAGCGTTTTATATCTGACGCTGAGAAGATCAAGCAGGGGTCAGAGGGGGTGCTTTACTGGATGTTAAGAGACCAGAGAGTGCAAGGTAAACATCTGACCAGCAACCGGTGAAAAATAAGCATACCTCTTTATGGCATTCCTTCTCTCCGTGTCTCTATTTACAGTGGGTGTGTTTTCATTTAGATAACTGGGCGCTGATCCGGGCCCAGCAGCTGGCTGTGAAGGAGAACCTCCCTCTACATGTATGTTTCTGTTTGGTTGTGCCAAAATCAGAGCTGTCCACTCTGAGACATTTTGGCTTTCTGCTGAAGGGCTTGGAAGAAGTTGCAAAGGTACAGACTTAAATATCCTTTAGGTACCTTCACTTCAGCCATGAATTTCCATTCATTTAATTGAAAGAGACACGATATACTCACAATATGGCACATTTTTGTCCCTGTCCTAGTACCTCCCTGTAGTTTGTTTCAAGCACGATGATTCACTACACTTCTTTTTCTTGTGTCATTTAAGTGGAAAGATGATCTGTTTACACTGATCAGTGAAACTTGGAGGGGAATCATATCTTTGGTCTGATGCTTTAAGGAGCAGTGTGTAACAAATGCTGACATCTGGTGGTCGAGTTTGAGGTGGCAACCATCGCAAATGAAGCCCTACCACCAAACAACAAACTGCACCTATGCCTGTCAACTGTTAGATAAAAAAGCTGACTGATAAAGTGAGGAACACAGCTGAGGTGTTGTGGCTGATTTGTGTGTGTGCAGGAAGGCTAAATTACCTGGCGAGGAGAAAAGCTTTTTGTCATCCATCCGGAAAACACCTTCTTTATTATGGATTTTCATTTGGGAAAATCCACTCCCAATGTCTCTTCCTGTTGTCTGCCTTTGCCCAATTTGGTTGTCACTTTTTTGACAAGGTAGATTTACACATCATCAGATCACCTTTGCCTCATTTTTTACTGACAAAGTGGCAGCTATAAGCAAACAGCTTACCGAACATTGTACCACAAAATCTGCATGCAGAAGTCCTACTGCATCATTTTCCTCATTCACCCATCACGCTCAGAGCAGTGTGTCTAAACTTCTCACATGTAGCCATCCTACTACATGCCCGCAGGACCCCGTTCCCACTTATCTTTTCCAATCCATTGCTCCTACTGTAACTTCAGCAGTCATGCATGTGATTAATGCTTCACTGACACCGGGCACATTTCCTACCACATTCAAGCAAGCTCAGCTTACACCGCTGCTCAAGAAACCTTCCCTCCCTCCAACTCATGTGGAGAACTATCGGCCGGTCTCTCTCCTCCCGTTTCTGTCTAAAATCATTGAAAGGGCGGTCTTTAAGCAGGTCACCGATTACCTCTCACATAACAACCTCCTTGACCCAAACCAATCTGGGTTTAAAAGTGGACACTCCACTGAAACGGCTCTGTTGGCTGTGACAGAAGCCTTAAAAGAAGCCAGAGTGACAGCTAAGTCCTCTGTACTTATCCTGCTCGACTTATCGGCTGCATGTGACACTATCAACCACAGTATCCTTTTGTCCATACTCTTGCATGGGGATCACAGGGAGAGCACACTCCTGGTTTGAATCATACCTCACTTGTTCGGTCATTCAAAGCGTCATGGCTTGGTCACATTTCTGCAGTGCACCACCTCGCCACAGGGGTCCCCCAAGCTTCAGTACTGGGACCTCACCAATTCACTGGGACAGATCATCAGATGACATGGCTTCTCATACCAATGTTATGCTGATGATACCCGGCTCTATCTGTCATTCCCACCTGACGACCACACGGTCTCAGCACGAATCTCAGACTGTCTCTCTGACATATCAACATGGATGAAAGCCCATCACCTCCAACTTAACCTTCCAAAAACTGAACTGCTTGTTTTCCCAGCCAAACCAACCATACACCACAGCATCTGCATCCAAACTGAATCCCTATCTCTTGCACCATCAAAGGTAGCTAGAAACTTGGGTGTCATGATTGATGACTAGCTAACCTTTAAAGATCACATTACCTCTGTTGCTCATTCATGCCGCTTCGCATTGCTAAACACAAGAAAGATCAGACCATACCTAACCCAACATGCCACCCAGTTCCTGGTGCAGGCCATGGTCATCTCCCGCCTTGACTACTGTAACGCTCTCCTAACTGGTCTCCCAGCCTGTGCTGTGAAACCTCTGCAGATGGTCCAGAACGCGGCGGCGCGTCTGGTCTTCAATCAGCCTAAAAGAGCACACGTCACCCCTCTGTTCATTGAACTCCACTGGCTACCCTTAGCCACCTGAATCTAATTCAAGTCACTGATGTTATCTTACAAAGTGCTTAATGGAACGGCTCCCATCAACTTGAATGCTCTTGCAAAGGCTTATGTCACAACTTGGTCCCTCTGTTTGTCGCAGGATTGTTGTCTTTGTCACCCCTGACAGAGTCTGACTAGTGGGTTCCTTCTATGTATTTTATTGTTAGCTTTTATATATAGCTTGTTATATCTTCATTTGTAAGTCGCTTTGGGTAAAAACGTCTGCTAAATGCATAAACATAAACATCATTGTTTGTTTTTGCATTGCATGATGAGTGTGATCCACAATTTCCCTAAAACTTCACAACCAGTGTTACCTCTATTTCATCTTCATCGCCCACTGAAAAGTACTCTTCTTCTATGTGCCTTTTATGGTAGTAACATCATCTGTGTAGAAGGACCTGCTGCACAAATCAATAGTTTGTTCTTTGATGATTAGAACCGTCAGATCACATTTTGCTTATAGATCTTTGTTACACACTGCAACCTTAAAGAAGCGGCGTGACAGGGGAAAAAGTAAAACTTTAAAGTGATCGCAGTTGGTTGAGCATGCATGTGAGGTTTGATCTATCAAAATGTGCCAATTTGCTTCAATTATCGAGGCGGAATTTTTACCATTGGATAAAGTCAGAATCTATTTCCATTTCGTTGCTGTACGAGAGTCAAATTTTTTCACAAAGGGCTTTTAAGATGCTGTGTTTTATCAGTCTTTAGATAATGAAATATTGTCAATAGTCAGGAAAGAAAACATAGTCCTCATTGGCTGAGCAGAATGTTCCATAAATCAGACCATTGACATGTAGACAATGCCTACTGTAAACACCTCTAAAATATCTGTAGGAATGTTGCTGGAATGTTTGCTGCATGTTGGTGCCGCTCAAGTGCAGCTTCTTGCCTCAGAATATACAAAATGATAATATGAAAACAAAAAAAAAAAAGGTCTATATTCCTCTCGTGATATTTTTTCCACTTGTCCCACCAAACAGGAATGCAAACACTTGAATATCCAGTTCCACTTGCTGCATGGTGCAGCAGGGGAAGTTCTCCCAGGCTTTGTGTCAGATCGTGGTTTTGGGGCGGTGGTGACAGACTTCTCCCCCCTCAGAGAGCCTCTGAAGGGGTTAAACGATGTCAAAAAGAGCCTTCCAAAGGACATTCCGCTCATACAGGTTTGAAAACTCATGACGATGGATGTCATTTATGGTGAGAGTGAGTTGGCAAGATATTCCATTTCCAGGTTATTTTCACACGTTTGCCTGTCCTGCTTCATGTTTTGCTCTGATCACATTCCCACAGAAAGTAATAAGGATGCAAGTGACCTTACTCTTCTTTGATGCGTGTTGCCTTTATTTCTGCAGACGGTATCCTTTTTGTCATGCCTTATTTCCCTCGCACACAGGTTGATGCCCATAACATTGTTCCGTGCTGGGTAGCATCACCTAAACAGGAGTACTCTGCCAGGACCATCAGAGGCAAAATTACCAATCTTTTGTCAGAGTTCCTCACTGATTTTCCTCTTGTAGAGAAGCACCCTCACACTGCAACAAGAACTGCCAAAGTAAGTGCTCTGGAGGTGTCGGTTCGCAGGAAAATAAGCTGTTAGGAAAAAAAAAAAAAAACGTAATCTCTGTCCTTTCTTCTCAGATTTGATTATTGATGCGTGAATAAAACTAAAAGACTTTTCTTTTGACATGCCGTTCACTGGTTTGAGCCTATTCATGAAAGTTGTTTTCTCTGTTGTTTTTTCTCCACCTCGCAGCCGGTAGACTGGGACAAAACACTGGCCTCCTTGCAGGTTGACAGAACAGTAGGAGAGCCGCAGTGGGCTAAGCCAGGTGCAGAAGCTGGGATGGCCATGTTGGAGTCCTTCATTGATGTTCGCCTCAAACTTTTCGGCACCTTGCGCAATGACCCAAACGAGGCTGCGCTCAGCCAGTTGTCCCCGTGGCTCCGCTTTGGTCAGTACTATTATGCAATGAATAGTTGAGGTCTCCAATTTAAAAAAATTCTCACATTACCTTTCACTGTGACCAGAATAGCAGTCAGCAAACTGCAAGTATATCCTTCTGCCTATGCTGTCTGTCAGACACCTGACACCTGCTTGGTAAAAATAAGCACTTCACTGCACACTGGGGGCAGCATGGGTGTGGTTCTCATCTTCAAACAACCTTCCAGACATTTCTACCAAAAAACATGTTAGTTTAGCTTCTTCATCTTGACTTGTAGTGAGAATCAAATGCCAAACAGGAACCAGTATGACATCACCTGTATGTACTAAAGTCGAGCAACCTGCCTGACCTGTGGAACAGATGAAGTTGGTACACCACAAGGCGAGGGTTTGTGGTTTCTCAGCTGAACCATTAGTCTTTCGGTGGAAATTCAGTTTCTGTGGATGTCTCAAAGGCTTTTACTGTTGTTGATAAGTTCAGGGTATTACCAGATGGTTTAAAATCGTCCATATCTATATCGAGAAAAACAAAAAAGGGTCCACAGCTTTAGTACAGGATACACTAATTAGAGAAAATGCATAGGAAATGAACATACCAGTTGACATGCCAGCCTCAGACTGCCCCCCCGTGTCCTATACTGTCTCCATATAAATTAATCATTATTTAACATGCACTGTGGCTGTACTCACTGTAGATGTTTTATTTTCAGCTAAATGTCCATTTCATATGCTGGTGGCACCATTTGTTATCATATTAGTGGTAGCCTGCTTTTAATGCTCTTCAGCCTTGATGTTTGTCTGAGGCATGATTTTAAACTGAAAAATGATACATTCAAAATATATTGTTAAACAAAAATCAAAAGTAGATGCTGCATGGTCATGTCACTGCTGGTTGAAACCCAAAAATGGGTTTCTGTAATCCCCATGTGGAAAAATAAAGTTGGCGCACAGGAATGATCCCAAAGCTAAATTGCTAGATGTGACGCATCTAATCGGGGTGTTGGCCTGATAAATCATGAAGTTGTTTTATTTCCAGACCTCTTCTTGTAAACCCTGGATGCCTTTAGGTCATTTTATGCTTTTGGTGTCCACGAGTCCTCATGATGTATATTTTCTAACGCCCCGAGTGTCCTTTATCTGGAATCCCAACAGGATGCAACTGCAAGTAAATGATGACATGCAAACATGCATCCTCCTTCGTGAACAATTACCTACCTTCACAATTCCGTATTGGCATGGCAGATTTGGTTGTATAAAAAGAATGTCACGCTTTGTCTGCGGAGTGCATGTCCATCTGCACGCTCAGAAACCGAAACCCACAATTATGGTGTTTCAAACCATAAGCTTATTAACACAACTCTAGAGAGATGTTAATTGTGTTGATCTGATCAAAACCGGACTTTAAAAATGCTCGCAACCATATCAGTCTGATCAAAATCATATGTAATTGACCTTCTCCAAACCGGACTAACACACTCAGATAATACAGTTGGTGGTCGCATCACTTTAGCATGTATATGCTGAACTAGATTGAAAAAATGTAAGGGTATATTCTGCTTTCGCATCTGCCCTGGTATTGAACATAATTAAGCTCCAAAATACACTTGTATAATTTATATATTTGTTTGCATTGCGCCTCCTCATTGCATCCATTATCAGCTGTTGTTCTCTAATCCCTCTCTACTTTTGTCTTCTCTCTCCAATCAGGCCAGATTTCAGCCCAGCGTGTGGCGCTGCAAGTTCAGCGCTGTGGGAAGCATGCAAGTCAGTCTGTCCCCGCCTTCATCGAGGAGCTGGTGGTGCGAAGGGAGCTGACAGACAACTTCTGCTTCTACAACAAGAAATATGACAGCGTGGCAGGTCAGTCGGTCTCATTAAATCTGAATCCTGTTCACTGTGTTTCGATAATTGTTTCTCACCATTCTCATGAGTCACTTCCACACAAGCTGAATAAATTATTCTGAACTCATATGAGCTGATATGCTCGAAAGAAACATGGCAACAACTTAACATCACAAGTCATGCTTCTATGTTTGTTTTAAATATATATTTATGTATTGTGTGTGTGGTTCTCAGGTGCTCATGAGTGGGCTCAGAAGACTTTGAAAGATCATGCCAAAGACACGAGGGAGTATATCTACACACGAGAGAAACTTGAGAAAGCAAAGACTCATGACCAGTTGTGGAACGCAGCTCAGGTACAACACTCAGTGTAAATGACCAGAGCTTAATGGCTCCCATAAATCCTGTCAGATTCTCTAAATTTTGAAGAAATGAGCACCAGTGCTTCCTTTAACCTCTATTGCATCAGCATAATCAAGTTAAGTCAGGGTCTATTAGCAGCGAGTTTGAGAAAAAAAGTATTTTTGAAAGGATGTGGAAGACTTTAACCTCTCACCAGATATATATTCTGCCATTGCTATTTTAAGTGTTTAAATCATCCGAGTTTTTTCAAACTGTTGTTCACCAGTCCATTTTGTGTTTTCCATTAGTACCAGATGGTAACTGAGGGGAAGATGCATGGTTTCCTGAGGATGTACTGGGCCAAGAAGATTCTGGAGTGGACTCCCTCACCAGAGGAGGCGCTCTCCATCGCTCTGTACCTAAATGATCGCTATGAGCTGGATGGTCAGGATCCTAATGGCTTTGTCGGTAAGGAAGTGGGAGTAGCATATTTCAGAAACTGTCACTGATTTACTCATTGACTCTTGTCACACATTCATGCCCTCCCCACTGTCCTGTAGGTTGTATGTGGTCTATCTGTGGCATCCATGACCAGGGCTGGGCAGAGAGACCTGTTTTTGGAAAAATCCGCTTCATGAACTACAAAGGCTGCCTTCGGAAGTTTAAAGTAGCCCAGTTTGAGAGAAAGTACTGTCCCAAAAAGCCTTGACACATTCTATTTATTTAAGGGTGTCGACATTGTTTGACAGCCCATAACCTCACACACCTTTGGCTCAGGAAGCATTTTTACATTTAAGTTTGTTTCAATTATTGCTATTTGTCAGGATTTATGGAAACTGTTAGCCATTTCCAGTAGTTTGTAACGAGCCGTTCTTTGATATCTACTTCACATGTATGAAAAACATTCTTTTTTTTTTCTTTTTTTCTTACTTTGTTTTAATGTCGGTTTTTTAAATTCTTTTTTACTGCTGTTGCTTTTTTCCTCATAAATAAAATTCAATTTTTGTTGAGTCAGACTTGATTGTGTTTTATTTGAACTGAATCAGATGAAACAGATGAAGTGATGTTGGTTTCAAGTTCAAATCTGCATTTAGAAACTTTTTAAAGACACTTAGTAGATCTGCTTAGTAGATCATGTGTTCCTCCATGCAAAAGAAACTAAAAATAAAATATGTACCGTGTTGTGTAGAGGTTGAGTTTAATTACAATGCCAAAAGTGCTTTAGTATGAGCACAGTTTAATTAAACAGAAGCAAAACCCTTTAAACTTAATTAAATGCACCCTTAGAGGAGGATAAAAGCAGTCCCTATAGATAATGATGCATTTAATACAAATGTTCTAATTACAGCATGAAAACTCCTGCGTGCGATGTGATGGGATTTTGTCTTTGTTCATTTCACAGCAAAGAGATGCATCTCCTTTAATCATGGCTTCTATGCTGTTAACTAGTTAAACCAGTTAGTATTTGGTTATAGGAAATAATAATGTTTCACTGTGGTACATACTGTAGTTTCATTTGAACCTTTTTCTACAAATCAAATTTGTTTTCTGCCACATGTAGTGGTGGAGTTAATAATTTGATTAGATGGTGGGATGAAAATTAGCACTGTGATTCACATTTGGAACAACTGTTAAGATTTCAAATGAGGTATTTCCTCAAGGAAATTACAAGTGACGTAAAGCAATCTGACCACACTTAGGAACAATCTATCAGGAAAAACAGATCTTGTATACTTGGATGCAGGCTTTAGTGTTCCTTCTGTTGCTTTGTGTATTCATGAGAATCTTCTTGCTATCCCCTAAGCACATTTTTTTCCTCTTCAATTGTGGAATGTAACATCACTGTTTTAAAAAACAAACCTCTCCATGAACCCTGAATATGCACAGCTATCAAAGCTAATTTGTTGTCATGCTTTAGATGCTGACAAAAAACACCCCCAGAAGCCACCAGATGTGTCAAAAGACAAGGTAGGGAAATATTACAAGACCTAACAAGAATAAGACTGGATATTTTTCATATTATAATAAATCTGATGAACAAACAAACAAAAAAAAGTTAATCTGTAATATAAGCTGCTTTTCTTATTTACATTTTTTAAAAATTTGAGTGTGGCCTAAGTGTAAAATCAATGCATTTGTAACGTATTGTGAATTAGATATTACAGTGTCATGTATCTCTAGACAGCACAGAATATTTTGAAAGGCTATAAACGATATTGGTGTGAAATAGAAAAAAAAATAAGTAAATAATTATAAAAAAATGTGACAAGAAATCATTTCCATGTCAATCTGAGACAGAACTGAGGTCCTTAACTGAGGCTTCATGTGTGAGGCAGAGATGTTTAAATTTCTGATAAATAACTTTACACAGATTACCATGCACAAAACTGAAGTTGGCTTCCAATTCACGAATTAAAGGGATGGGCATAAAGGGCCTTTCACTTGTATATTTCGCATCCTGATTATCGTTGACTGTATGAAAAGTTAGACTGCTCAAATCTGGACGTAATTATTGTAAAGAGGCTGAAGATTAGGATTGTTTGATGTATTTCTAACTTGATGATCCAGGGGCCTCATGTACAAAGACTTGCATGGATTTCCTACAGAAACTTGGCATATGCTCAAATCCTGAAAACGTTGTCCGCACAAAAAAATCATGTGTGTACGCATGAATCCAAGCACATTTCCTTTGTACATCCCAATCAACGTGGAATTGAGCGCACATGTTGGACTACCCGACCCCTCCCTATCCACGTCCCTACTTAAATATGCAAATCATATTTAAATTAACCCTGCATCTGAGATTCCCCTCTCTGCACAATCAAAAAAAAAAAAAAGAAGAGTAAGACCAGAAAAAAAAAAAAGAATTTCACGGAAAGTGAATTAGAGGTGCTACACTATTAAGTGGAGGCGCGTAAAAATGTGCTCTTTGGCACACTGTCCTCTGGCATAAGCAGCAAACGTAAGAGGAGTGGGTGGGAGAGCGTGTATGAAAAATTAAAAAGAAGTGGTCCGATATTAAGGTGGATGTGAAGCAGAGAATGACTGTCCATCGCCAAATTGTGGCCAAAATATGCGGGGGACAGGAGAAGAGGGGCCTGCCCTGTTTGAACAGAGAGTAGGCGCAATTATACATTATTATTATTATTATATTATATATTATTATACATTATTACATGCTCAATGCACGTCACGGGGAATAATACTAGGACAGTTACATGAATAAAGTTACTCACCAAGAAGCCACCCATCGCGCACAGTTCTAACTTGTAGTCTATTCCCATCAATGCTGTTACTCAGAATGTATGAATTGTGCATTGAACCAGGCCACTTCACCACAATGTTGGTTAATTGCATTTGCATATCACATATGATCTGTATGTAGCGACACAAGGTGTACTGTATGGGTGAGGGCAGTTTAAAGATTCTAATGTTGCCAGACAACGCCACCCTTGGACTTTCACCCAGGGAAATAATTCAAATCTTCTCAACTCAAAACAAGAAAGGGAGGCGCTCAGGTTAGTCACAAATGAGGCAGATACGCACTTTAGAATACAAAATATCATTTTATTGATTCCAATTTACTTTTTTAAAAAAAGGGTCAAATCTTCACTCACTCAGGGACAATCAAGGGAAGGGTCATTAAGGGCTGAGACTTACGATGATGGACCGTCCAAAGGGGACCCAAGGAGCACCACACATGAAACAACTAACAGTGAACCAAACCAAAACGACGTGCAAAACACAAAGGAAGAGGGACACCGCCACCGGGGACACCAATCCATCACTGTAGACTCAGCACCTGAATGGGGGGGAATGAGAGCAGCAGGTTAAAAATAGAAAACTAAATCAAAACTAATACACAAAGAAAAGAAATCAAACAATTAAATTTAAGCAAAAACTATAATAATAAAACACTGATAAATGGCTTGACCAAAGCTCTACAGAATCACAAATAAGGAATATGACAAATTGACAAAAAACAAACACGGATGAATAACAAAGGATCCAAACAAATGATGAGCACCGCCTGTCTCTCATACACACCCACAATTAAAATGTGGCTTGACCCAGTTAGGAGACCCACAGCGGAGCCCGCAAAACGCAAGCAACGCGGGGGGCAAAACAAAGCAAACCCATAAAGACAAAGCCCAAGCAAAGCCAAGAAAATCAAAGCAAACAAAGCCAAAGACAAAGCAGCAGTGGTCTCTCGCAGGTTAGCTGGTGTAGTGCTGCTGCTCGGTTATCCTTTGCCCGGTCAGGCAGTTCTAGACAACCAGCGTGGATCGGAGGGATCGACGCGACAACGAGAGCTACCAGCAGCGGACATTGAGTGCACGAGAAGGTGAAGAGCAGCAAGCAGCAATACCAAAGCGAACTTCTGTCACCACATGGAGCGGAGTGAAAGATACCAGGACGTGAAGTAACCCCAGCCTCTGGCATATGAAAGGCAGAGAAAGGTGAAAAAAAGATGAAAGGTGTTCTAAGACCTCCTTTATACAGCATTGTCATGCAGCGATTGGCTAGGATACGTACCCAGCTGAAAGTCACTTGGACCAATCACTGTATACAACAGGTGTCCATAAAACTATGAGCAGCTGGTTGGCTCACCTTGACCACGTGGCACCTCTCGCATACCTGGCACCACTGTGTCACCTCAGCCAACCAGGCCAGTAGCACCATTGGTGTAAAAGCTCCAAGGTCCTCTCTACCCCTTTATGATGGTGCCCCTGATGGACCTCAGTCTGTAGATTTTAAAGCTGCGGGCAACAACAACTGAAATACAACTTCAGCCCCGTCAGCCCCATTCCTCTCAACCAAATGATCCCACTGCCGAAGCAAGACCAAGGCTGCCTGTGATACCTGCTTCTACCTGGATGCTGTTTACATGTCCAGAAAACCAACACTTCCCAGACAACTGGATCAGTGCGCTGGAGTGTGGCAAGGTCAGAGGGGGGATGATGAGGCAAAGCTGCAACAGCGGCTTGTTTCGCATCTATCTTGTCCACCTGCAGGGCCTACTGCAAGAGACAACACTTCCCCAATACCACCATATCTGGCGTCCACCTCCAGAATGAATAGGAGGGTAAAATCAGCATATGCCAGCACAGGTGCAGAGATGAGTCTGGCTTTCAATGCCTCAACGCTGTGGTGACACTCTGCTGTCCAACAAGAGTGGTAAGAGATGGCCAGCAAGAGACCGCATTGACCTTGCTGGGGTCTGTAGAGGCACCTTGGTCGGAGATGACATGTCCCAAATAATGCACTTCCTGCTGGAAAAAGGCACAGTGTTTGAGTTTCACCTTTAACCCTTCATGCTGCCAACGCCCCAACACCACACCCAACCTCTCCAGATGCTGCTCAATAATGGAGGAGAAAACCACAATGTCGTCTAGGTAGAGCAACAAGGATTGACATTGCTGGCCATTCGCTGCATCAACCTTTGGAAGGTGATGGGCGCGTTGCAAAGTCCAAAAGGCATGCAGTTCCACTCAAAAAGGCCAAAGGGGGTACAAAAAGCCATCTTGGAATGATCACACTCTGCCATGGGGACTTGGTTGTACCCACTAGCCAGGTCCATGGTGGAGAACCAACACGCTCCAGTCAGGGCATCCAAGGACTCGTCAATGCGTGGCATTGGAAAGGCATCCTTTCGGGTCTTGCTATTCAGTAGCCTATAATCCACACACATACGCAGACTGCCGTCCTTCTTCTTAACAAGCACAATTGGAGAGACGTAGGGACTACTGCTCTCTCTAATAACCTGTGCACTGAACAGTTGATTAATGTGATCTTTAACAACCTCATAAATGAGTACCGCCTGTCTCTCATTCACACACACAGTTAAAATGTGGCTTAACCCAGTTGAGACCCACAGCGTAGCCCGTAAAACGCAAGAAACGCGGGGGGCAAAACAAAGCAAACCCACAAAGACAAGGCCCAAGCAATGCCAAGCAAAGCAAACAAAGACAAAGCAGCAGTGGTCTCTTGCAGATTAGCTGGTGTAGTGTTGCTGCTAGGTTATCCTTTGCCCGGTCAGGCTGTTCCGGACAAACGTGGATCGGAGGGATCGACGCTACAATGAGAGCTACCAGCAGCAGACATTGAGTACATGAGGAGGTGGAGAGCAGCATGCAGCAATACCAAAGCGAGTTTCTGTCACCACATGGAGCAGCGTGAAAGACGCCAGGACGTGACGTAACCCCAGCCTCTGGCAAATGAAAGGCAGTCAGGTGCTATCAGACTGCCTTTATACGGCATTATCATGCAGCGAATGGCTTTGATCCGAATCCAGCTGAAAGTCACTAGGACCAATCACTCCATACTGCCACATGAATATTGATCAAATGAAAGTGTTTCCTGTTGACATATACAAATTCATTATGTGATGGCTTTTATAGCAATGTGTGTGCAGTCGATAGCTCCGATTACATTAGGAAAACCGTCTTTCGCTGCAATTTGTGCTTTAATGGTAAACGGTAAATGGACTTGTACTTGTATAGCGCTTTTCACTACATGCCACATTCACCCCACTCACACACATTCATACAGCACGTCTTAAGATACTTAACTATGTGCTTTTTCTAATCATTCATACACATTCATACCCCAGTGATACACTGTATGGGGATATGTATTGTATGGGAATTTGATATACCTGGGTGAGATGCAGATAATAGGCTCAGGGTCGACTGGCACAGTCCCAATCGGTTGGCCAGCTCCCTCTGGAATGCCCCGGTTGCTAGGAACCCCAGTGTGGTCATCACCCATGTCACCACAGGCAGCGCATGGCTCCTTGCTATGTTGCGCTCCAACACCGGCCACAGCTCTGCGCACAGTTCCAGGACGATTTCCCTTAAAATGGCTGAGGAGCCAGTTGTCATCATGTTCCAGCTAATCCTCTCTGTCACTGAACACACGCTCTCTTCGAATTGCACCATTTACAAAGTCTTCTAAGTGCTGCAGCGACAGGCGTCAATGACGTCATCCCAGTAGACCAGTGTGTAGAAAGCCCCCTGATAGCCGCCAATAACAACAACATTGCAGCTATGAACTAACAGTGCAATAGTATGCATTCATTCATTCATTCGTCTTAAAGTATCGGTGAAATAAAGACAGATAATGGCTTATTTAGAGGCTGCATTGTTATATGGATCTCGAGGAATCTGAATATCTTCCGAAGGACGTTGACTTTCACCAAACTGTTCTCGGTGAGTAGATGAACGTATTTCATGCCAGAAATAAGGTCTAGGTTTAAAAATAGCAGAGTTCCCCTTTAAAACATACTCCTAGTTTGGATTCTGATTAGTCGGTCAAAGGGTTTTCTGGCGAAATATGTGCAGCAAGATAAATTGTCTTGCGATGATGAAATCAGAATGGGATTAAGCCAAGTCTTTCATGAAGGCCAACTTTGTCACGGGTGGAGGACAAGAGAGCCGAAGAAACCAAACAGCAGACTTGAAGCAGACTGGAGGTGAGGGAAACTAAACTAGAAAATTGCAGTCTAGTCATATCTCCAAAAACAAAACTGAGAAAACAAAACCAAAGACCAGAACAACAGGACACAAAAAAATGACGAAGTTAGGCTTTTTGTCATAACTTGAGTAATTCCGGTGCAGTTTTTGCAGTGAGGTTGAGTGCATTGTCCTGGGGAGGCTACCAGGATATATACATATAAATATCTTATATACAAAGACCGCCCTGGGATTTTCTTTTCTCTTGTGAAATAGCCTATATATGAATTGAATGTTGAGCGAATCTCATCCTGAAGTAGGAATTGAAAACTGCAAAATGGTGCCACAGTTAATTCAGTGAGCCATTGTTATTGTTTTATTTAGTCAAAACATATACATCCATCCATCCATTTCCTATGCCGTCAATCCGTCAGTTGGGTAGCGGGTGGGCTGGAGCCTATCCCAGCAGTCATTGGGCGAAAGGCGGGGTAGAAAACATATAAATTTTTTAAAAATAAGGATCTATTCAAATTACAGGTTTTAATGCAAAAAAAGGGGGGGGGGGGGGGGGGGGGCAACAGATGTGAATAATTTTGAAAGCTGCTGTATATGGGAATACCCCGCCTTTCGCCCGATGACTGCTGGGATAGGCTCCAGCCCACCCGCTACCCGATTAACGGACTGTCGGTATAGAAAATGGATGGATGTATATGGGAATATCCTAATATGTTTACTTTAATAAATTACCAAGGTCCATCTTCCCTTTTTTACTTTCTTAATCTTTTCTCCACTAAATTTGACAATTTTTAGCCAAACAAAACACAGTTTAAGCAGGCAACAATGCTTTTAAATGGAGGCCATGGGAGAGCATTCCTCACAAGATGGCTTTACCCCTCCCAGCATGTAACACTGTGAAGTATTTACACATTCACATTATAATTATTTTTGTTCTTGTGTCCTTTAAATGTGCTAATTGACCTTCAAAAAGCCATAAAATACACAAAATAGCAAAGATACTGACATATGGTTATATGAATTACATTTAATCTAGGCCCTTTCATATGTTTCAGTCCATTTCTGGATGCTGGGTTCCTGCTGAACACCCCTCTTTCCAGCAACAGCCTTTTTCTGCTTGACAGAAATTGGAATCATGCCACTGGTGCAGTAACAGTTGTTCCAGGCCTCTTCTTAACACATCAAATCAATGACATACTGATCTTCTCTTCCTTTTTTTTTTTTTTTACTAATGGTAGAGGAATCTTTGAGCAGTCAGACCGTCAACCTCAGTCTCCATCCTCCATCTTTTCTTCCATATCCGTCATATCTCTGACATGCCTGCATTTTCTCCTGTCTTGCTTATGTCTTCAATTATCACCTGTGTCGAAAGAACATTGTATGAGAGCTGGAGTTTTTTGGATTTCCAGCTCTTATCATAGGCTGCTTTTGCATAGGTGATCTATAATTTTACCACTGCGACAACTTTCACATCTAAAAAAGATAAATCAACTTTTCATTAAATTGTGAAAAGTTGAAAAAAGACATGCCACGACGATGTGTCAGATTGAGATATGTGAGGCCAAAAACATTCTAGTGCTTTAATTTTTGAAGCTCCTACTTAGCATCACATTAACTTTTTATTATTTCCTGTCCTGGGATTTTTATGGCTTTCAGCTTGTTGAAAGTTTCCAGATCTGTGCTTATTGCGTTTAGTAGAGGTGAAATGAAATGCAATAAAATTCTTATTTGGGTTGACATGTCCTTTAATTTCACAGCACCAACATTCTTTGTAGTTAAGTGACATTGTCTGCTTGAGTGAATAGCATTGCTTGGGTGATACTGTGATGTGGCCCTTTAAATAGGTCTATTTGCAGAGCCTGTGTGTGAGCAGTGTCTTCAGTAATGATGATGGAAACTGTGAATAGATTACTGTTCATTAGTACTGGTGTGGCCCACTGAGTCATTGCCGAATGTTTTGTCAGTATTCAACAGCTGGCTCATCTTTGTCTTCTGTCACATCCTGCTTCATCCCCTCATTTCTTTTCTTAATCTTTTCTATGTTATTGACCTGATGACGTCATCTTTCCCATTAGCCTCTATGCCTCATGATCATCATCTGCATTTGATTAAATTAGTTTTTCGTTTACAGTGTGACTTACCCGAAGTTGAGATGAGACATCCCAGCAGAAAGGTTCCTGACTCTTGGCATGCAGTGCCCCATAAACCAAACTGTTTAGCCAACACTTAAATTGTAATGTTTACACAAAAGATGTTAATGTCCTGGAGCTCATTAAGCTTGTTGTATTCCAAGTAAAACTAATAATAAAACTAATACAGCAGGTCTGCTGGCACACTTTAAGCAGTTATTCAAAAATGACATTCAAGAACAGGCAGCACATGTCCTCTGAAGAGCAAATTCAGAGAAAAACATACAGGCTTTCATTAAATAATGGAGAATACTGCAGTTGCTCCAGGGCATTATATAAAAAGATGATTCACATACATAAATATTATGTACACATAATTAATCTTCACTTTGTGCTGCAAGTACTTTACGTTAAAGTTTTAAATAAAACATAAAGTTACTAATATTGTACATTACAAGCAGAAGGTAAACATATATAATAACCTAATTAGTATTCATGGAAACATGGAAAGTGGATCTTAGTATCATTATGTTTTTAAAGAGGGACATGACTATGACACATGATGAGTCATGTCCCTCTTTAAAAACATAATGTCATCTTCAATGCCTCCTTTATTACAACGTTTGAATAGTCGATGGGAGTCATAGCTCAGCTCTGTGGTGTAGGCCACGCTGGTTTTCTTGGGGTAAATGATGGTGGTACTCTTGAAGTGTTGAGGGCGAAGAAAGAAAGAACCCTCAGGCTTAAAGCTACAGTTGGTAAGTAGTGATGTGTCGTTCGCGAACGATTCGTTCGATATTAACTAATCTTTTATATGACTCGGGAGTAACGAGTAGTCTCAGTGAGTGATTCGTTCGTTTTCATGCAGTACCCTCTCTCGCCACATGGCAGGCGGCAGCTGCATAAGCTCAGTCAGTTTTGATTCGTTCAGAGTCAACTGCTCGGGTTACGGCTCCTCGCACAGGAAACAGTTTTGATTCGTTCACAATTTTGGTTAACTCAGTCAGTACCGGTCGTCAATCAATTTCCACCGGTTGCGTCAACATTAATTTTGCGATTGAAATGTCAGCGACGTCTTCGATTGAAAATTAAATGTTTATTCAGTGTTGATTTCTCAATGATGGATGCTGAACCTATTATATATTTCTGCCGGATGCTGGAGCACAACGCAGCAACACGGTACAGAGCAGATCGTGCGGGACAGGAAGTCATGCGCAGACACAAAATAAAACATCCGGTTAATTTCAAAGTACTAATAATAACTAATCATTTTCTGTGGTAACTTGCCCTTGCCCATGAGTCACCTTCACGGTCCTTCAGGAAGCCTCAGAATGCCCCATTTTTACCTCAAATTTCAAAAGCTTTTTAAGATGTCCGAAAACATGATGTTGAAATGGCGTATTGTTTTCATCTCTATCAGTTTAGTATCTTTAGTACCCTGTGTTTATATTCTTCACTAAAGGGAAAACAGGATAGGGAGGAAAAAGCTGAGTCAAACCAAGCTCATCTTTGGGCCAAGCAGCAAGAAGAGGAGCAGTGAAGAGAGAGATAGAGGGAGAGCAGGCACTAAAAAAGGAAGAGACTATGCCAGACCAGTATACGTTTTAAAAGTCAGATGTATAATGCATGATAATTGAAGTATTGTGTAAGATTATGGTAGAATGTGTTCAAAAGCTGGCTTTCCTTAACAAGAGTGAACAGATTAGGCACTATCATCAACATGATAGTGTAATAGGGCTTGGGTATCTATTTTAAATACTGAGGGAAATATGAAGCATTTGTATATATTATCCCTCTGTCCCAGGACAGTTCATTCCTTTTTATTCCTAATCCATGACTTGATGAAATTCATTCTCCAGTTTTACATTGCAAATCATTTAGGATGAGGGTGATGTTCTCTGATAACAAAGAAAACAAATACCGTAAATTCCGGACGATAAGCCGCTACTTTTTTCCCAGGCTTTGAGCACCACGGCTTATAATACGGTGCGGCTAATGTATGTTTTTTTCTTTTTTTTTTCATGCCACCAAAAACATTTTGCCTCGTAACATTAGACCAATAAAATGAATGAATAGTTCACAGTGGTCCAATGAAATTGTACGATAAATCAAACACACTTACACTACTAAATCATTGTAAATTTGTCATTTGTACTCACCCTCAACATGGAAAATAAATGAAGAAAAATGCATATGATGCGGTGGGTGACGAAGTTCTAAGGCTGTTCAATTCGGACACTGAAGAAGATGACTTTGATGGTTTTAGTGGCAGGAGGAAGATGAAGAAGGTGAACAGTGACTTTTCCTGGTAGGCTACTGTCTATTTTTTTTTATCTTACCAGTCGTGTTACAGGCACTGTTTGAAAAAAAAAGCATTTAAGCCGTATTTGTCCGTTACGATTGGTATTTAAGTTAAAACCATCAATGTTACAGGCACTGTTCGGAAAAAAAAGCATTTACGCCGTATTTGTCTGTTGCCGACAGGTATTTAAGTTAAAATCATTGATGTTACAGGCACTGTTTGGGAAAAAAAAGCATTTACGCTGTATTTGTGCATTACCGATAGGTGTTTAAGTTAAAACCATCAGTGTTACAGGCACTGTTCAGAAAAAAAACATTTACGCCACATATTTGTGTGTTACCGATAGGTGTTTAAGTTAAAACCATCAATGTTACAGGCACTGTTCAGAACAAAAACATTTACGCCACATATTTGTGTGTTACTGATAGGTGTTTAAGTTAAAACCATCAATGTTACAGGCACTGTTTGGAAAAAAAGCATTTGCAGCATGTATTTGTTTATGTCACCATACACATTAAATTAAAAGTTTAAAAATCCTCACGTGTAAATATCTCTTATTAAAATGTGGACACCCGTGGCTTATGATCCGGTGCGGCTGTACAAGCACAAAAGGTTTTTTCTTTTTAAAATGAGAGGGTGCGGCTTATATTCAGGTGCGCTCTATAGTCCGGAATTTACAGTAAGCCTAAAAGCCATTATGATGTTGTTTTTGCTCCTTAAGACTCTGAAAATGGCCAGATTTAAATAACGGAATTTTAAAAAATTTCCAGGGGAGCCTCCCGAACCCGTTCTGACTCATGACCTCTGTATTTTTTGGGCCCTGCGTACGGCCCTGGCCATAGCCATAGCTTTCACCAGCCTCCTGCCGCTGCTCACAGAGCTGTTCAGACAGTGCAGCAGCAGGCAGCATGAGTGGAGGGAGGGGCTGGTGAGGAGTGATTGACAGATGTCAGACACCGTCAGGCGCTGCTCTGGCTCTGATTGGTTCTTTTTGTCTCGGTCACGGTAAATTCTTAAAAATTGCATCATTATCATTAAAAATCATTATAAATCTCATGTCTTACTGCCTGGGCATAGGGACAGTTTTAGGAAATATAACAAGAAGTTACTTTTATTCAAGTTACAACTGAAGCTTTAAGAGGGTAATTTAATAACTTTTTTAAATGTTACAAATCCATATTTTGTAAATTCACTTGATTGACTTGCATTTTCACCTCAAACTAATGTACACAAGTCTTGCTTTTTAACAGGGAGTTTGTCTATCTATGCTGTGCTGCAAGAGTACGTTAATGTTCTCACTGCACAGCTGCAAACAGGCAAGCCTGGAAATGTTACTTTTAACACTACACAAAATATACAATAAAAGCATACATCACAAACAGAAATGGTTTACATTTTAGACAGTTGGTGGGTTTCACAGTTCACTCAAACATCAATCTCAACACTGACCCTTTCAGTCTACGGTATAATTACCATTTTTTCCTCAACAGTCTGGTGAACTTTAAACTATAATAGGAAAGCGTCCTTTAGTGCATCTCTCAGGGACTGTATCATGGTCTTTGGTCAAAGGTTCTTCCTGTACTTCGTACAGTCTTATCATCTTTATGTGACACCACTCACTACCAAGATGAGGAGACAATCCCCCCTTTTGGTTGTGAATGTCTTCAGGCTGCTTAAATACAATCACTTGGGTGACAAATGACAGGAAAAACCAACATAAGTGAATACCATACCTTTGGAAATGTGGGGTGCTTTGATATTTATCATATAATAGAATATTTCCCAAGTCTCAGAGTTCTGTTGGACGGATGAAGAACATTTCATATAAAAGATATTATCTTGAGAGTATTGATGACAACGGTGGTCAGTCCACACGTTTCCCCATGATTTCAGTCTGGTTATTAAGATATGACTGAAGCTCCATTCCTTCTGTCAGTTACATTTTCACAGTCCTATATTCAGTTGTTTTTTGGGGGGTAATTTATCTCTAACTTTTTTTGCCACACACTGCCTCAGAAGGGATTAAGTCCAATTCTTACTGTTGGGCATTTTCTCGCTGAAGGTGCTGTGTTGAATAAACTTTAAACTGGAGCGAGTTTGCCAGCCTTTAAAGCAGCATGTGACATGACTGAACATTTCTCTGAACTTTGTAGACATGAGGTTGTAGAGGATGGGGTTGACTGCAGAGCTCAGATAGAAGCAGACTCCTGAGACGATGTGGACATTCTCAAAGATCATGTAGTGCTGCTTGGACCACTTGTCGATGTAGCTCCACATTAAGCGATCCACGTGGAAGGGAGCCCAGCACAGGCCAAAGACAACCACCAACACACCTGGAGCACATGGAGCAGTTACATGAGTCACTTTCAACTGGACAAAGGGATATTTTACACAGACACAGATATTTATATAAAGTTTATGCATTTGGACCCATAGTCCATATTCTAACACAGGTTTGGTAAATGAAAATTAATTGTTTTGAAATCTTAACCAGGGTTGTTTGAACGGTAATACAGAAAAAATTTACTGTCGACTCAACTCAAGAAATGTGGCCATCTATGTTAAAAAAAAGGCTAAAATAGGCTAAAAATAAATAGGCTGAGACAAATGCATTCAACAGTGCTTGAATTCATACGAGCATCCATACAGTGCTTGGACTGAGCACGGACAGAGTTTGTAATAATTTAATTAATCTATCTTTTTGCTAACCCTGGGTGAGGGTTGCTGGGGCAGCAGTTTGAGCAGAGATCCCTAGACCTCCCTCTCCCTAGCCACCTCCTTAAACTATTTTCCAGTGGGAAACTGCAGCACCAGATTATATCTCTGCATGTTCTGCCTGAAGGCCTGATCCTAGTGAACCATGCATAGAGGACCTCCAGAAAACCATCAGATCAATATGCCGTAAACATCTAAAATGGCTAGTTTTGCTGCTGAGGAGCAGCGACTTTACTCTGAGCTTCTTCTGGATGACCAAGCTGCTTACCCTAAGTGTGGGGCCATCTATACCTCAAATTAAGCTAATTTCAGCCTCTTGTATTTACAATCTCATTTCTTCTGTCACAACCTGCAGCTCATAACCATTGATGAAGAGGGAAACAGATTGACTGGTAAATCAGCAGTTTCTCTGAATGGCTCAACTCTCTCTTCAACACAACAGACCAGAATGGCATCTCCATCACTGTACTCTGACCCAACCTAGTTATGTCTTGCTTGGTTCCACTTGCTTGGCAACTCGCTCCCAACATACATTTTCCTAATAGAAGACCATGGATCATAATAGTAAAAGATGTATTTAACTAAAACAGTGATTGAAGTTCAAATCCAAGGTGTACACAGCAAGCATGAGCAAGCCCGTGCATCATCTAATCAATCATGCAATGTCACAGGGAGGCAAGTGGGCATGGGGAAGGTGCAACAGCAATCATGTTTTCAGTACTTCAGAGGACACTGAGTTGTAGCCATTACCTTTACTCTAACTGTAACCTAAATAAAAGAAAATTAATTTACTGAAATAACACTTACAGAGCATTTTTGTGACTTGCAGGTTGCGTTTACTCAGTCTCTTCTTGTGGGACCTGGAGACACTCTCTTGTCCAAAGCTACAGTTATTACCAACCACAGTCATCAGTCTCTCCCTGCGCAGTTGCAAACCAATGAGCAAGTAAAGAATGCTAATGATCAACAGGGGGAGCATGAAGAAGACCAGGGTGGAGATCAGGATGATCAGGTTGTACATCCAGATAGGCTTTACGATGTCTGAGGATGGAGATAAAACAGTGAACAACAAAATAAATTAGGATCACAATGTCATGTGTGCTCTGATTGTGACAGCATGAAAACTTTTACGAAGTTGTGCTGTCATTGAGCTAAAATCTTGATATGATCAAAATCTACAAGAAATGAATGGTTGTTTGACACGTTAGCATTTTGAAATTAGTGGTAAACCACAGACTTGAGTGCAGAGCTTCTCACAATAATCTGTAAAAATCTTCAAGATACGTACGGCAGATAGCAGATCGGGGGAACTCCCGCCCAAACCATGGAGGCAGCACGTAAATCCCATGCACGCTGGTGTTTGGCACAGCACACAGCATGGACAGCCCCCACAACATGAAGATGACCTTCCTGACGTGAGCACGTGTTGTCATAAATTTGACTTTAAGGGGGTGCATGACCGCCACGTAGCGTTCCACACTGAGTGCTGTGACATTGAGGATTGAGGCAAAGCAGACTGTCTCAAACAGGAAGATTTTGAAGTAGCAGCCCCCCTCCCCGAGCAGGAAGGGGTAGTTCTGTTGCATCTCGTAGAGCTCTAATGGCATGCCCAAAAGCAGCACTAGTAGGTCTGATACAGCCAGGCTCAGCAGATAGTAGTTGGTGGGCGTCTGCATCACCCTGTAGCGCAAAATGACTGCACAGGTCAGGGAGTTGCCAAGAACACCCACCACAAAGATGATAAGGTAGGTGATGCAGACAGGTAGAAATTTTGAAGATTTTGGAGACCCCAACCTAATGCTAATGTACTCCTCCTCACTCAAGCACATTTTCTTCACATCTTCTTCAGTAGCATTAGCCAACACCCAAGAGATATTCATTCCACATATCACAGCAGAATCAGGGCAGCCCAGGTCTCTGGAAACTGTGGCAACAGATGTGACAAGAGCGGCAAGAGAACAATTCTGCACTGGCATCTTTGCGACTGGTGGTAGGCTCCCCGGCTTGTGAATCCAAAGGAAAAAAATAGAAAAGATTTATTTCAAAGATGCAGTCATCAGATTTTACAGATTAAATGTTTTTTTTAAAGTGGGGTCGTTTTTATTTATAAACTGTCAGTTTGGAGAATCAGGGAGGAATTCTGAAAGAGGAGCTGAGCTAAGAACTAAGAGCAACTAATCTCCATGTTGATATGGCTTTTCACTACTTGTTTTTTTCTTTTGTAGAAATCATTTTGGAATAAGGTGCAATTGTTTGACAGGTGACAAGATACATTGCTGATGATGCATAACAGAACAATAGAGTAAAAGTTAAAATATTCTGCTTTTTGTAGCTTTTTTCCCTCCTTTTTCTTTTTCTTTTCATAATATTTATTTTTCTTACCCTTTAATGTATCTAAAAGGGACATATATATTACTTTGTTATCAATGGACAAAATGGTTGCATGATGAGAGAAATATAGAAGATCTGATTCAAAATGAGAACCAGAGCAAACTCTTTCATATTTATTTTCAGTTGCTGGATATTTTTGAGTTCCTTGAATCCCAGACTATCACACCAACAGTAAAATGCCAGTAAAATGAATAAATCTGTTTTCCTTAACCTCAAGGGGAAGATATGCAATGATTTTTCATTGATTGCATATTCATACCATATGTTTTATGTATATCTACAAAAGTTGTCTCTTACTGTAAGTGCTTAACCCATCATATCCCATCATAAAATAACCACTTCACTTACAGCAGACTGCTGTGTCTTCAGCAGCTGTAATTGTGCTCACAATTGCAAGCAACTCGGACGAAAGGCACATCAGTTGGATTAAAGAACAAATTAAATACTAAAAATTATCTAAACAAATTGTCAAGTTTTTGCAGCTTTAGATGTGTAAGGATGCTGATCAAATTAAGCTTTCAGATTTTCCTAAATGTGTTTATCCCTGATGAAAAATTAAATATACAGCTTACGATTAACAACGCTGTCACAATTTGTCTCGTTAAGAATGTATGTCCAGCAGAGTACAGACTCCAGGGAAGCTTTTGTTTGGATTCCAACTGTGGATTTGTATATGCATTTAATATGCAACATCCAGATTCAGATTCAAACAAGAAGGAAAGAAATAACAATAAAACTCACCTGCAGATTGAGGACTTCAGCTTCTTGTTTGTAAGATGAAGTGGATGTTGAGAGAAGGTATCATTAGGTTTCTGTGCATCCTCAACTCTTTTCTGATACTTTATCTGGCCAGTGTTGGTGCCTCAGAATGTCAAAGCTGCCTTGACTTCCCGTATTTGTCGGCTGGTGTTCACCCCTCCTCTGTCTCTCTCTCCCTTCCTCACCAAAGCTTATCATTTCTTCCTCCACCATTGGCTGATTTTGTTCCTCCATTTGGATTCAGTTTCTTTTTAACTATCTTTTCTATCTGTCACTACCAATCTGGAGCACACATATAGAGAAACTTTTATTATCTTAACCCACAAAGGCTCTCACTTGTCATCCTCCATTATTACTTTTACCCATGAAAAAGCCTTTTTTACACATTCATTGTCAGTGTCAGAGCAATGAAAATGATCCCATTTCCAGACATCTCATGTCATACACAGAAAGTCCATTTTCATTCTGTTCAGAGAATAGACAACAGTTTTGCTGCGTTCTTATGTGGACATTTAGTCCACACTTTATCACATAATTTCCTTTTGTCTTTTCCTGTAGTGGTTTTGTAATGTGACATTTGTGCTTTTATGTGCCACCCAAAGCTACATTTTAAGTCTACTAATTGATATCAGTCTAAAGCATTTTGGATTTAGAGACTATTCTGGCCACTAGAGGATAAAACTTAAGGACTTTGGAGAGCCTTTGACATTTTTTTAGCATAACTCTAATGTTGTTTAATGTGTTTTTGCCCGAAATGCGGCTGCCATGAACATTTTAGACAGATATCCCCGTCTTTCTCATGATGAATAATGATCCACTTGTCTTAACTCACTGTGGAGGTTGATGAGCTCTCCTTACACACAAAACTGTCAAGCCAATAAACAAAGTTCTAATCCTGCTCCAACCACTGAGGATTTTGGAGTAGCTTCAATTTGAAAATGCCTTTTTTGGTTTTAGTTGTCATTTCCTTGCACTGTTTCGTCTCATTTTTAAACAGTACAAACTACTTGGTTGAGTTTAGTCTTTAAATTTATATTTATGAAAGGTAAACCATTAAAAACATATTGTTTAAGATTCGGAAAATAGGGCTTGTTCTAAGAAAATACTGTGATGATGTATTGAATCAAAATGTCTTTTTCCTTGATTACTGGCTGCAGAGTTTCACCCCTCAGCTTAACAGACAAACCACATGTCCTACTAACATAGCCATCATTACTTTGGAGTGGCATGAAATAACTTATGTTTACCAGCACTTATACAGAGATTTCTGTTTCATGACTATTTCACTTTAGTTGTGGGTCCCAAAACAGACCCAAAACTGTGGTGAAGCTTTTCTTACATACACTGCAAGATAAACAGTAGTAGTAGATTGCTGTTGGGATAATAGGACAATGTGCTGCTGCAACCCTCCACTCCCACACTGTGCCAACAAACTGGCTTTCTTCCAGGAAGTGAGGACTCTGTGTCTTCTCATGCAGGGCTACCTTCCTTCTGAAAGTGTCTTCACTGAAGCGTAAGCTGTTAACAAGTTGTTACATATGCTGCAGCAACTGATCAGGAATTAAACCACTCACCCCGCATCCCTGTGGCAACCACCTCTCCCTCTCTGCTAAACCAGTTTCAAACACAACACAAACTTAATCTACCAGAAATTACCATGGCAACAGTGTTGTTGATGTAACACAGATTGTGTTGTCATTTCAAGCATAATTACTGTCAACTCCAAGAAACAGCTTGATTATTACTGTATTCTTACATCGCATTTCAACATCTTCATGTCACCAGAAACAGTAAGAATATCAGTCATGTCTCTGAGTACTCCTCCATCAAATGTGGAGCATGTGAGTCATCAGGTGTGTACTCTCATGCACCTTCAGACAGTTAGATATTTGAATCCTTAAGGCTCAGAGGAGCATTCTCCCCACTGCAAACCAAATCCAAAAAAATGTTGGAGATTGCTTTTAGAGACATGCGAGGGCATAGACAGGGACCACTGTGAACAATAAATCATCAAAAGTGTTTCTGTCAGAGCAGAAGACTCACAGTTTTGACCTGATACATGTGCTCCGATGACTGTCCTGCAGCTCCGGCCTTCCATAACTCTGCTCCCCACTGTGATTGAGTCGCATTCAATTGCAGCTTTTATCACATGCAGGGGCTCCAATAATTTCTTGGCAGGAATAGTAACATCTTCTCATTGGTGCCCCGAGTAGTCAGACATTAATTGGGTTTCTCTGGAAGGCTGAGCAGACTCGATGAACATGTCGCTAGGTCTATACTCTCATACTTAAATTTGTGCTCATGGTGAAGACATACATTTGTTTTTTGGTGAGTTTATTACAGTAATTCCCAGAAATTAAGGTAAAGTTCAAGGAGTTCTGCACCTTTTTTGAAAAGCACGACAAAAATAAACATCAGTTGTTTGATGTTGTAAATGAGTCTGTTGCTCGCATTAAAAATATTTCCTCTCACTCTTACTGGTGATGTGTTTTCATGCAGATAGTTTTAGTTTTATATGTCTTCAAGCTTGACTCTTTGGTTACTATTTCCCTGTTTGGGAGATCCTCAAACCTCCCTGTCATATGTCAAAAAGACAAAATACGTCAAAACAAACAGTGCTGTGAACTTACATCCACAGTGGTGTCAACGTGCCAACCATAACGCTGCCAGCCTGTTCTCATTCCAACATGTCATAAACTACACTTGGACTGAAGAAACGTTTTTATTAAACTATTGGATACCCTCTCTGTCACGATCATGCTTGGCTTTGTTGCCGTTGGTGGGGCTGAGCAGGTTTCCAGGAAATCTGGGGCAGAGTCTGGATTGCTCCTGCCTTCACACGTGTTCCTCTTAAAGACCTGCAGGCGCATACCAGCCTTCACCAGATGTCATCTGAGACATAAAAGTGACTGGCCCGAATAACTTGTACATCGACTGGTTGAACACATGAACACAGCCCTGTCACCTTAAAAAGACAAAAAAACTTGCTATTTAATGTGATGTGATTTTGTTTCATAACTGCTGGCTAGCTGTTGCATCACGTCCGTATCCATATATGTTGCACAGCCAGAGGAAAAAGCTCTTTAAGGTAGTTATAGAAGCCCACCCATCCCCAGTTACCATTCGCTGAGAACTATTTAGTCTTAAATTGTCTGTTTACTGCCATTTTTTTTTAGCAACCATATGATTTAACACATTAAACTTCAGCATCTGTTTTTGACATGACATGTAAAAGTCTGAAATGTGTATTTCATCATCATCATTGTCCAGTGTATTGGATTAACAACATAAATCTGTGTATTTAAGACTATGTTCACACTTAACAGGTTTAGTTCAAATAAAACAATGGTGCTGTTTTTGTGGATCATTGAAAAAAGAGTGAACGCTGTCGTGTGAACCTTGGTGCTCATAGAATAAGTGAACTTAAGTGTGGTTCAATTGAAATATGAACGCAGCATGGACCAAAGACATCCAAAAGTAACGTACTGGATTCTTTCGGGAGGCCCTTGAGTTTTTTTTGCTTCATCTTTACATTTGCAAAAGTTCTTCTTCATATCTTGATCAGTAAAAACCCTGTCACATATAGCCCCTCAATTCCAACAAGTGCAATTATATTGTTGTTGCTTTGGAAGTTTCCTCCACAACAGAAACACAAGAGAAGCTGCTTTCACAACATGCACTGGAGTCCTGAAAACGTTCAGAGATGTTCCTTTATGTGTATGTTTATGTTATGTTTGTTTATGTTTATGTATTTAGCAGATGCTTTTATCCAAAGCGACTTACAAATGAAGATATAACAAGCTATATAAAAAGTTAACAATAAACTACATAGAAGGAACCCACTAGTCTGACTATGTCAGAGGTGACAGAGTAGAGATAGGGTGCAGGCATACAAGGAAGTGCAGAAAGATAAAGTGCAAAGATAGAGGGGGTAGGTAAGTACAAGGTAAGTGCTAGGATAGGAGGTGCTCTCTGAAGAGCTTGGTTTTCAAGAGTTTCTTGAAGATAGACAGGGACGCCCCTGTTCTGGTAGCGCTCGGTAGGTCATTCCACCATCATGGGACAACGTGTGTTCTTTTAGGCTGATCGAAGACCAGACGCGCCGCCGCGTTCTGGACCATCTGCAGAGGTTTCACAGCACAGGCTGGGAGACCAGTTAGGAGAGCATTGCAGTAGTCAAGGCGAGAGATGACCATGGCCTGCACCAGGAACTGGGTAGCATGTTGGGTTAGGTATGGTCTGATCTTTCTGATGTTTAGTAATGCAAGAGAGGTAATGTGATCTTTGAAGGTTAGTTGGTCATCAATCATGACACCCAAGTTTCTAGCAACCTTTGATGGAGCAAGAGATAGGGATTCGGTTTGGATGCAGATGCTGTGGTGTATGGTTGGTGTGGCTGGGAAGATAAGCAGTTCAGTTTTTGGGAGGTTAAGTTGGAGGTGAGAGGCTTTCATCCATTTCGATGTGTCAGAGAGACAGTCTGAGATTCGTGCTGAGACCGTGTGGTCGTCAGGTGGGAATGACAGATAGAGCTGGGTATCATCAGCATAATATTGGTATGAGAAGCCATGTGATCGGCTGATCTGTCCCAGTGAGTTGGTGTATATGGCAAAGAGAAGAGGTCCCAGTACTGAGCCTTGGGGGATCCCTGTGGCGAGGTGGTGCACTGCAGAAGTGTGACTAAGCCAGGATACTTTGAAGGACCGACCAGTGAGGTATAATTCAAACCAGGAGTGTGCTCTCCCTGTGATGCCCCTTTAGTGGTGGCATGTGAGAATGCAATGTCTGCGAAATTTGCTCCAGACTTCTTGCAGAGATTTCCTACTACTACTATGTAAAATCTCCGGGAACATCAGCAGGTGAGACAATGTACGAACATATCATTAAATACTGCGGACCATTTGAGGCCACTGTGCAGGTGAGTTTGCTGCTTTCCGCTCATTCCCTGCTATTGTGGATATGGACGGATACACACAGTATGCATACTAAGACAATAAGGAGCCTCATTTGCTGCTCTCAACATGTTGTCAAGGAAACTGAGCAATTTCCACTGTCATCCCTGCATTATGTGCTTCTGTGTGCTCTTGATACCCATCTCCCTGCTCTGCCTCTCTCATATATCCAGTAGGGAAGAGCATCTCCAGCAGAGAGCCTCCCACTGTCATGTGCTTGTGTGAACAGCAACTGTGGAAAAAGACCAGATCAAACTGTCTGTACATTGTCCTGAACTTCTCCAGTTTTCGTGTGTGAAAACAGCTCAAATGTCTTTTACCAGGCATCTGTTCATTTGACATTAAAAAATAACAGTTTGAACAATAAAGGGAATAACCACTAAAACTTCTAATGTTTAAAAGTTGATGAAGTATGATGTTTTATTGTTCCCTTTTTATGATATCTACATGTATATTTGATTTTGTGTTCAGTGTATTTGTATTGTTCTGTTTATTGCTGCTGATCTGAGCTGCTGCTTTTCTTGGCCAAAACACTCTTGGAAAAGAGATTTTAAATCTCAAGGTCATTTAAGGCCTTTCTACAGTGAATGGTAGGATGGTCCGCACTGATCTAGTGACTTCATCTAGTTTATACAGATACCCATTGCAACGTGTTTATTATTCACCCATTCACTAAATTGCTCACAAAACACCTTTCTTTATACATTTGCACTCCGTGCAGCGTTTTATTCTCTTCAAGCACTCACAGATCAGTAATGTGGTGGTTCAGCTTCTTGTCCAAGAACAGTTCTGACATGTAGGGGGGCTGAACGATAAATCAAAGATCATGAAGTTGTGAGACAGCTATGCTAACATCTGAGCCATGGCCGTGTGACAAAATCCTTCAAAACCCACTAACATTTTGGTTTTTGAGTGCAATGTGTAATTCATTAATCTGCACTCAGTTCCACATCAAATGGCTGCCATAGTCATGGACATTACACTGTTTTTTCAAAGCATGTACTTGTACTTGTACTTGTTATGAAATGTATCACACAGGACTGAGTGAGGTAGCCTTTACACCAGACACTGGGTTTAGTTTTCTAAGATGAATGCTTTTTTCCTTATCTTTTTTAATGAAAACACCACCCATGTGAGTGGATATTACCCTTCCTGTCCAGTTGACAGCCATCTGGACTTTGTGACTGATGGCAACTGATTGGTTAACTGCTGGGTTTTATGCCTATAAAGGCAATTAGCCTTGGCAGTAACTGGGGTGGCAAACTGTGGTAATGTGGATGGATTGTCTTTAAGTTTCACTGCTTTCAAAATGCTTTTGTTTTTAATAAGATGCCTGCTGTGAACTTGTGGAGTGAACTTGAGTGCACAGTAAGGGAACTGTGAAATTATGTAACCAGTTCGGAGGAATCCACACTACAGGAGCAAAAATAAGAGGGAGAGCCAATGTCCAATCAGGAGGTGGCCGCCCTGTATGCAGACTTCCCCTTGCAAAAGAAAGCCTGTTTAGGTGTGTGGCATTTTTCCCCTGGTCTATGGTCTATAAACAGATGAAGATGTTGTTTTAATCTGTTATGACTGACTTACCTCTCTACATAAAAGAGGCAGGACTCTGACTGCGCCATCTGACTGCGCCATCTGACTGCGCCATGGGTCCCTGGGTGTAGGGGAGGGGGCGGAAAATGACCCCTTTGTCTGACAATTGAGCTCTTAGAAAAAAAAGAAACTGTCCTCAAAGTTGGTGTGGTGGTTTTTTAATATGGTCACTCTTCAATTTTGTTCTTGCCTTTATAAAGAAAGATACTTCTTTCTCTGTCAACACACACTAAAACATGCTGACTAAATCATTTCCCATTTCCATTAATGCATTTATCCACAGAGTCTCAGAGCCCCAACATACAACTATCGTACTGTCTTGCAGACAGCAAAAAAAGTGAGCTTTCTGTTGTTGTGACAATAGGTAAAAATCATTACTTTTTTTTTTTTCATTTTGTCTGAGTTGTTGCCATAAGTGTCAGAGCTTTGTTATGTTCAGAAAACTTGTTTCTCTAAAGAAAAATTTTTGCCGAATGCTCATTAAAAATTAGCACGGGAGTGGATTTATTTTACCGGCGTAAAAAGGGCTTTAGGACAAGATTTAAATGCCGTGTTTAAGCATGTGTATCAGCATTTGAAGAAAAACTTTAAACATGCAACTTTTACCTTAAAAAAACATTTGTCTTTGGCCAAAATGGTATATACATTTAAAATTTGACCTGATAACAAGATAAAATCAAGATATACTGTAAAACTAAAACTGCTGCAAATGCACAGAAAAGTTCACTGCCCCAGAAAGCAGCTCTGCTCTTTCGTTGCAGACTTTTAATAATAATAATAATAATAATAATAATAATAATAATAATAATAATAATAATAATAATAATAATAATAATAATAATAATAATAATAATAATAATGATAATAATAATTTTTTTTATTTGGAGGCGCCTTTCAAGTCACCCAAGGTCACCTTACAAAACAATTTTGAATTTTGAAGGAGTAGGCTCCAGCACAGCAGTCTATTGGACTCACACATTTCCTGTCATTTGAAAAACAAGAGTTTAGGCTGGTGTCCCACTGACCTGCTGAACCTCATCCAGTTCAACCCGTCCAGTTGAGCACTGATTCAGGATCAAAGGCTTAACTTCAATGGTAAATTGAAATGGCTTGAAAATGTGTGCTTGCTGTACTCAAAGCAGTGATACATACAGTTTTTGGTCTTTTTAACAAATCCTTACAGGTAAAGCAGGACCTCATGATACCACAAAAGTATCACTTGTTAGATTCTTAAGCATTTGGAAAGGACCAAGGTGTATGCATGCCAACTTTCTGTTGATTTCAGCTTAATCTACATTATGTTATTCCAAGTTGATTCAGGCAAAGCAAGGGGACCAGAGATATCACAGTTTCTGCTGTCTGTTCTGTCAGTGCTCGTTACATGTCAGGTTCAGCCATTTCTTCTCACCGACATAACAAACAGAGTTGTCTTTTGTGTTCAAGAGAGAAAACATTTAAAGCCTGGAGAGGTTTGTTACCAACATTCCGTGTCAATTGGAAAAACCTCCATGCTGAAGAATAGCAGACAAGGCGGAACAAAACAGATCTGTGTTTCTGAGATTGTTTAGGTTTTTGTGATTCACAAGAGCAGGACGAAATGTCCCTCGGCAGTGTAGTGCAAGTGCTCTGGCTCCACTCTTGTTGACAACACCCTTGTCTTAATAGAGTCGCAGAGGCCACGACTTTTTTGCAGCATCATAAAAGAGTTGATTTGAGAATTGAGAAGGATCTATCGATTCATCTTGCTACAATGGAGATGGCACGAAGATATCAGGTATGCAAAGAAGGACTCAGACATGAAACCATGAAACCAGTGCTGCCAGCATGACTTGGAATCTTTCTGATGTAAAAACATATTTTGGAGGGAAAAGCAAATATTATTCTTAGTGGAGACACTTAAATCCAGTGACAAGAGACCAAAGGTTGGTGAGACTTTAAGATTTAACTGACTTTGATTTAGCACTTAAAAAAACAAAAAACAAATGAAATGTCACAGCATCAATGGATGGAGACACAGCTGAAGGGAGTGTTGGCTTGTGTCCTTTCTCACACTGCGAAGTGGCTCCTCAGTGCCTGCTTGGTGGACCACACAGTCTTTTTCCCATCCTTCCTCCTTGTAGGACTGCTTTGGACCATTTCATTGATTGTGTAAATATACTGACTTTACATATGTAGAAAGGAGGTCCATGCAAGGGTGTCCATGCAAGGGGGGAAACCTGTCGGAAACCATACATACATGATTTTTGGGTGGTTACATGGTAAATGAACTTTTCTAGTGTAACTGCTTCACTACATGCCACATTCACCCACTCACACACACTCATACAGATGCTTAATTACGTGCTTTTTCTAATCATTCACTGGGAGGAAACGTGGAGGAAACGTGGGGTTCAGTGTCTTGCCCAAGGACGCTTCGATATGTAGCCCGGAAGCCAGAGTCGAACCACCGACCTTCCGATTGGTGGGCGACTGCTCTTCCTCCTGAGCTACAGACACCTACACCTAGGCAGACCTATGCAGACATGTAAATTCAACAGGCCGATTCCTGCTTTGCTAATAAGATGAACTGCTTTCCCTCTTTTTCTGTTTCTTCCTCTTTAAATGTTGGTGCATTGAACCTCAAATTGCTTCTGATACTAGTCGGTGTAAATGTGGAGAGAAAAAAAAGCAATGCTCAGTCATGTCAAAAGTCATGAGAAAAAGAAAAAAGAAAGTAAACTCTCTTCTGGTTTTTCAAGCATTTATGTATCAGTACTTATAAAAAATCTTCTGGTTTTACCAGGTCTTAGGTATATTGCACTGTTTTCTTATTTGTTTACCAAAAACAATGCTAAAAAAAATACAGAAGCTGTATGTGAAACATGTAAAGTATATAAAAATATAGAGTAAGTAAGAGTAAGTAGCAGCCAGGTACTGCTAATCAAACACTTATGATTTACTGATTAACATTAAGTGTGAGCATCTCTATCAAAAACAGAGGTATGTTGGTCTAAAGCATTCAGGTAAGCAATGCCAAGGAGGAAAAAGATCAGCAATGATCTTAGAGAAGCAACTGTTGCTACTCATTAATCTGGGAAGAGTTATAAAGTAAATTCCAAACTATTTTGGAGTCCATCATTCAACAGAGAGAAAGATTATTCACAAGTGGAAAAACTGAATGAATGTTAACATTCAGGACAGTGCAGTTAGAAAAAGACAAGTATGACTTGTTTGGAAGGGTTGCAGGAGAAAGCCTCTTCTCTTCTCTCTGAAAATAACATGGCAACAAGGCTTAGGTTGAAAACAGCTGGATTTGAACAAACCACAAGACTTCTGGAACAATGTCCTTTGAGCAGATGAGATAGAGGTGGAGATGTTCGCTTATAATTCACAACAGCCCATTTGTACACCTTACTGGCTGTCAGGCACGGTGGTGGAGGGCTGATGATTTGGGCTTGTTTTGCAGCCACAGGACCTGGGCGCCTTGCTGTCATTGAGTCCACCATGAACTCTGTATACAAAGTATTCTTGTGTAAAATATGCGGCCATCTGTCTGACAGCTAAAGCTTTAGTGAAACTGGGTCATCAACAGGACAATGATCCCAAACACAGCAGCTAAAAGAATCAAGGTGTCACAGTGGTCCAGTCAAAGTCCAAACCTCAACCTGATTGAAATGCTGAGAGATGTATATGAACAAGTGTTCATAAACCTCTATGAGCCCCAGCAACATTATAAAGAAGAGTGGGCTAAGATTTTTTAAAAAAAGAATTATATCCAGATACATAAAGCCCTAAAATAAAGCCTTAAAACAAGAGTTGCTCTTTGTACAATTGGGTTGAAAGTAATAACATTTTATAGATAACATTTAACTAGAATGTAACTATTTTACAGAGCTAGAAAATAACACGCAATAGTTTTGAACACAGCTTATGAAATAAATAAAGAATGGCACATTCTGTGTATTTCCTTGGATTATGTGTAACGTTCTGTTTCTGGGAGGTAATGTGTCTAAAATGAGGGACATTGGGGATTCAACGGGTTTTTTGTGTGCCACTGTATGATTTGAGAGTTCCCGTTGTTTCCTGTTGTACAGAGGTGTAGCTGTTGGTGATAGTAAATGGGCCATAAGAGGTGTGAGTAATCATTTGTCTCTTTTTGCTAGGCTTGCTATGGCACCTCTCCAGGATGTAACCTGCTCCTCTCCCATTGTGAGCGGTTATAGCCTTTACGATCCTCTATGGGATAAAGCTGGCTTGAACTCAGAAGAGGGCCCATTTTCACCAGGTGTTACTCCAAAATCAAAAACATTATGTTTGTTCTCCACAGGCACTTGGAGTTAGACAGAAAGGAAATTTGAATGTCATTACGGAAATTATCCAAACTTTTCTCAGAACGGACGTTCTTTATAACTTACACATGAAGTTTATTGTGCCTTTATGCTCAAACTCTCCTAATGGAAGAGCAGGAAAATAAAGGGTTAAATAGTTTCACTTGGTTACGTTGTGATTAATTTATATTTGGATGGTCAAATTAAACTCCCAAAATACAGTCTGAAAATCAAGCTGAAAACAACACTGAGCAACAACTCAAATAATGGCATTTCAGCTTGACAGCAACAACAGTGAGGTGAAATAAATTCATGTCTGATTTAATAATCAACTTCATTGAAGAATGTGTCTGTATCCAATAGAAGAAAACACAACATGAAAGTGAACAGGCCAATTTCAGGCTGACCTCATGTAACCTCATGTCACACAGGATGTATGCTGATGATAAACTGTGCAGCTTGGTATCCTGCTGGTGTGTTGAAATGAATGTCTGTTTCAACATTTCTAAACCACGCAATCATGTTTATCCCCTCTTTCGCACAGGCTGTGAGACTTTTTATGTTTGCTGCTGACTTTAAGGGAGGGGCAGCAGTGACACGATGTCATCCTTTAACTTCTCCAAACTTGGGTGTAGGCTTTTTTTAGCTTCCACCACAGTTTACAGTAGACTACGTAGCAAGGGTACCAGCACTATTCCTCACTTCAAACAATGTTAGGATATGTACTCATGGGCATTCTTCAGAAGGGTCTGTCAGCGATCACTCATAAAACAGACAGGAATCCAATCGATACAGCTGGCATGGATCCGCTGCTCCGGTCTGTGGTAACATAACATCACTGAAGCGTGGAATAAACAGCATGTCATGCAGTTGATATTATAAACTCACATGTCAGTTAGATATAGTCAAGAAATGGAGACTCAAAACCGTAAAAAAAAAAAAAAGTAAGCGTGAATCAGATGCATTTCCACTGGCTATTTTGAAGCAAATAAACTGTATAGGCTGTATAATGTGAAGCGGTGCAAACTACTTGTTCGTGGTTGTAATTCAGAAGAAGAAATAGTTGTCCAAACTAGAATTGAACCTTGCAGAGGAAAAACAACTACCCTGGACTTCCACAACTGGAAAATGGAGAGAGCTCTACATCGGAAATCAGTTTAATCTCTGGGAATATCCAGGACAACATATATGGGGGGAAGGCATGTGGACATGTGGGTTTATTGAAACGGGGTCCCCCTAATTGTCTGCAAAACAGTAAGTCCACATTAGGTGATTGTATGAACTTTTAAGTTTAAATTAGTTACTTTCGTGAAAGTTTTTATAATTTCCATTTACCTTAATTTATTCATATCTTCTCAAGCATATAAAATATGTCAATGGAAAGCTGATTATTGTAACAATCACTATGTAAGAAGACTGAATTGAAATAAGACCTTTTGTATATCTAACATGCTTTATAACAGAGATTCTATTTCCAGACTTGGGTTAAAATTGAGCTTTAACAAGAGCAGAAATAAGGCATTAGCTTTGTTTAAAAGCCCACTTCACATGAGACCAGACATTAAGACCCTTAATTTAAAGTCTTCACTTGTTGAAAAAGAAAACAAAATAGGTCTTTTAATTATTCTACTTTAAAATATATATATACATATTTAAAGAACCCAAACATCAACCACTTCCCATGCACATACTGAGCTGATTAAGTGTATGGTATGCAATAAACAAACTTAACTGAGAAATAGATTTAAACTCTTGAGTTTTGTGAACTGCTAACTTGTATCTGATCATTTTCAGAAATGTGACTTTTCTCTATGTTACATAGTAAGCTAAGATAATGGCCTTACTGTGCCAAGTGTCCTGACTGAATTGTGTTTTGACATTATATGCATACAATCTAAAAGAGCTAAACATTTATAATCATGAAGTTAAAGTTACATACATTAAAATTCTAAATGATGCAACAGTCTTTGGATATTATTATATTTTCATGCAAACCTGGCAACACAAAATTGTGATGCACAAAATTGTGATGAAATATTGAAAATTCTGCATTATAAAGAAAGCTTGATTTAAGCAAATTTGAGGCATTTGCAATGCTGTTGGATTTAAGATTTTTTTCTGTGGGGTAGTGTGAAGCACTTCTAGCAGTAGTTTGTCTTACCTACCGTAGACAGTGGCAGTGATCAGCAGTAGGATTCGTTCTGCATGCATAAAATGATGTGTAGCAAAACTGTTGTACTTTTGTTGAGAAAAGTATGACAAAGTAAACTGTGACACAGTGCAAAAAAATACTTGCTCGAATTGCTATGAGATTCCTGAGGTTTCATATATGTTAGGCCACCATTCTGTGTAGCTATTAGCTTAGCTCCTCCATTTGACTTCTTCCTTGCTTTTCCAAACTGACAGTATGCTGAACACTGTCTACTGTAGGTGAGACACTGACCACTCAAGTACTTTATACAACCTGACTTAAAGAAGAATCCTTCATCGTTTAACTCATTTCTCCTTAACTTGTTTCTTCAAAGGTCACAGTGCCTTGAGTTGTCTCTATCCATCAATGCAGGTACTTATTAAGTGGAACTGTGAGTGGGGGAAACATGACATTTGAAGTGAGTGTGGAGGATGTAGGAGACAAACAGTGACACTACAACGTGTGTCAACCCCACCGTGAAACGTGACCAGGAATGCATTAGCTGCTCAGGAATCAGACAGCTGCACGGAGCTGACCTGATCCCAACAAATGTGAAGTGGTGCTCCATTGTTTAGAGACATTCTCCACCGTCATTCTGGGATAACATCCTGTTTGTAAGCCAGTGCCCAAACTTAGAGTGGGTCTTGGAATTTAATGAGTTACAGGAAAGAGAGCAAAAAATAAACTAAACAAAGATATTATAAATTCAGATACAATTTTGATTGACTTTTCCCTTTCTGTTAATTGTTAAACTGAGAATATGAACTGCAGCAAAAGGGGAAAAATCCAAAATCCAAAATGATTTTGTGGCAAAAGTTGCCAGGTCCTGTGAGACTCATTTCAACTTAATGGGTTTTGACTTCCTTTTTCAATTTTGTCTCGAAAGCTCTGGTAAATATACATCTAACTATATGAAAGTACATTGTGAGTATTCATTAATTTTTAATTCATTACATTTAAAGCAAATGAACATGAGCTCAGTGTCTCTAATTGCAGCTGCAGCTTTCAACTTAGAATAAAAAAATATATTTGTGAATAAATAATGGCTCCTGTATATGTTTGCTAATAGAAGTGTTGGGTTTGGTTATTGCATTTCAACTTTCTGTCACTGGAAGGCACTCATGTTCCATTAGTGAATCATCCTTTCTTGGGGCTCAAATTGAACACTCACTGAGGCATACAGCAGGTTGCATCATGATGCACTGTTTCCTCTGTCTTTACTTTAGATAAAATCACTCAGCTCAAACTTCAATCCGGGCAACAACGAGGCTTTTCCATCTCCTAGCTCTGTGTCTGTCCGCTGTTCAGCTGAGGAGACCTTGGAGGGATCAAGCATTCACAAGTGCTCATCATCATCGTCACCACTACCTATAAATTCGGCAGTGGAGTCATTTCTGCAGAGTGTAATCCCTCCCGGGTCGTGGCTTCATCGCTCAAATATGACATAAACCTATCTCAAGGCATTTGGTTTGACTCATACGTTTACACACACGGGAGCGCAGGCCATCACCCTGACCTCATTACGAAAAAGGTTGCACAGAGATTTCAACCTACAGACAGACTCGTCTGCTTTTTTTTTCTTCTTTTTCTTACCTGAGACCTGTGAGGTTAGTCTCTGTGGGGAGCTGTTCATACACAGCTCTTACTGTTGGTTAGAATAGTTATCTTGGTGTGTCATAACAGGCACAGACAGAACTCAGGAAATTGTTGAAAAACACCTGGCATTACATTAAACATCCATCTATCTATCTATCCATCCATCCATCCATCCATTTTCTTTCACTTATCTGGGATCAGGCTGCAGGGGCAACAGTCTAAGCAGAGCTCTCCAGACTGGGAGACAAAAAAAAAGAATGGGTGAAATAATGCATATCATTTTTATACTTTCATACGTGCTTTTGATTTATTTCTGTAAAAATCTATAATATGTTTATCAAAAAAATTATAAACGCTTTGTAAAGCCCTTCTAGCTAGCATGCTAGCAAACTGTTAGCAGCTTTATTCCTTATCCAACTTAAGGTTACAGGGTAGTGTTATCATTATTGTCATCATATTGCTGTTGAACTGACGTATCTAAGAGTATCATTATCTACTCCTATGGTATATGACATTTACTGTAAGACTTGCTAAGCTAGTTGCAACTAGCAGCTATACACCAACCATTGACTGTAAATGAGGAGACAGAACCAAAAAGTAGAGAAGTACCAGAAAGCCAAAAGTTGTGGCTTAAAGAGGCTCAAACAATCAGGTAGAACTAACCAAAAACAAAGTCCTAACTGATGCAGTGAGCAGATTCTTATTTATTTTACAACCATGTTGAAAGAGACTACCTATAGTCATGGAAAAAATGTCGGTCCTTTTCTGATAGGTCAAATTATTGGTCTGCACGATAAAGATAAAAGAAGGAGGTTGCAGCAACTACTAAAATTTGATTAGAAACTGTTTAACGCTTTATCAAAACATTAAAGGATAGTGGTAAACCATCACCTATAAGGAAGAATTGAAGGAAAATCTTGAACGATCATGACAGGAGTGCACTTAACATTCGATGGATTAAACTAAAAGTCCAACAATAGAGCTTACGTCAGTGTTTAATAGTAAGAGTAAAAGCTTTTCCACTGTAGCTGCACTAAATTGTGCATGTAACCATGTAGATTGTCAAGTTTAGGGGGACAAATAATTTAGATCATGACACAGATCTCCAATCATCACAGATTTGTGTTCTTGCATAAATTACAATATGAAACCAAACCGAACTAGTTTGAATGAAACAACAATATGAACCCTGGACCTTTGTGCAGACTTTCAGGTTTGAAAAACTTGCAGCACAGTGGAATCAACTTGCAAATACAACTCTCATATATCATCATATTTAAACAGCTTAACAGGAGCTAAATGACTCAGCAAACAGCTCCATCCTGCAGATAAACAGGAATCTTTATCACATGAAATCTAGTTTGTGTGCTATAAGATCAGTATTCAGTTTGCTCTTAGCTCTGTCTCAGATCCTGAGGGAAATAAGAGGCTCTTAAGCTGCCAAACGCTCCGGCATGTTCACCAGCTAGTTTCTGTGTCTGTCTGCTGTTGGGTGTCAGACAGGTTGTGTACAGTGGGTTTTAGTGTGGTTTAGTGAGGATAGCTGCCTACAGTGGCTGAAAACATTGCTATGAAAGTAGCTGAACCAAGACATAAACAAAGGGTAAAGAAAGCTGAAAATAATATGAAACCGTCACCAAATACAGACATGAATACATATAGTTACAATCCCCGACTTTTTGGGTTTTAAGCAGGAAGTGTCAGAAAGAGCACCTTTCACATTGTTATTCAAGGCTTTTACTTGATTTTTGTGAAGGTCTGTGTTTTTTGACTCATACTTTTATTTCTTGAGCCTTTCCTGTGTTCCCGGTGCTGTGCCTTGGACTTCCTGGCAGTTGCTTTGACTTCTGACTGATTAATCAATCTATTCACCTGTGGTGGCTCCTGTGATCTTGAGTACATAATCTCTACTCTTGTGTTCTCTCATGGCCAGATCGTTTCGTTATCCATACGAGGTACAACTTCGGCCTAACTTCTGACTTTTTGAGCTTTTGTCTATCTTTTTTTTTGGATAACCCAACTTATGTGTTTTCTCTTACTTGTCAACAGAAGCTTTGCCTGTTACATTCAGTCGTGTTGGATCACTGAGCCACAGCCACCTAGAGCCACTACTGCCACTGTTACTGTACAAAGACTGTTTACTGGAAGAACCAGCCTTAGATTTTGCACAACACCGGATTGTTCAGTACGTTGAAGTTTTTTTTTGATTCCCTGGACTTACATGTGTGTCCTCCCACAGTAAACAATTAGGGTAATCCTGTTTCTTCTACTCCATAAGTTATTACTTAGCTCTATGCTGATCAACTTTTGTCTCTTGGCTTATTTGAGGGGTTTGTTTGTTGTTCCCCCTTTATTTCTGATCATATGTAAGGATACAGTTTTTCCAATCTCCTGTGTCTCTTGGTCACAAGGTATCCAAAGTGGTTGTAGAAAAGGGCATATCTTGTGCTGATTGAATACAGCCTCGGGGGAATTCAACAATCTGCTCAGCCTTTCTAATCATTCTTCTGCTTGAGTAGAGCCTGAACAGGAGGATGCTGCTGTCTGTGAAGAACTATTCTGTTAAAGTGAGGATTTTTAGCTGAAATAAGGCTGGGACACACCAGAGCACCAAACAGTTTCTACTCTTGACAAAAAGTATAAGAAATTGTCTGACATCATTTACTCCATATGGGGAGAGGATGGTGTTGCAGACGCTGTAGATCTGGAGAATAATAGATGATCAAGAAAAGCCCTCAGATTTTTTTCACGTGTAGTAGGTAGCAAGGAAACAGACCGAGAGCCAGGAGGCAAAAATGAAAAGAAACTATTTATCTTTAAACAAAGGCGGGGAAAAGCCAGAAACACATTAAACTAAAATAGGGAAAATCAAAATGCTGAGTAAAACTTGAATAGACTAGATTACCCATGACAGAAACTTGGAACAGCGCAAGAGATTGTGATGGTGGGGATCTGGCAAAGAGAATTAAACCAGGATTTTAAATACAGAGGAGGGTGATTGGTGAGTGAAGACGGCTGAGGGAAATAAAACAAGCAAAGGGAGTGGAGCTGATGACCGGACTGAAGAGAGACTGAGGAAACAAGTCAGGAAGTGAACAGAACTGAGACAAGACAGGAAAAACAAATCCTAACAACAAGAAACGGAATAGAAATACACATGGAAACAAAAAAATTAGATAAAAAAATACCAAAAAGACATAGATCATGACAGTTTTCTGATTAAACATTGGTAAGCATTAATTATAGATGGAGAAAAAGCTAAAAATGTCACATTTCTCAACATCTGAATACATCTGACTCAAAAATGCTGCATGAACAGAAAGTTCATCATCACATTTGCATTTCATGAGTAAACACAGTGAACGTTAATGACCACAAGCTCGCACAGGGACCTTCACTCTGATCTGCTTTGGCTGCAAAAAAACCTCAAACCAGTTTCTTCTTGTAAAGCTATAAGTAGGGCTGAGCATTCATTAACAACCAGCGCACAGTTAAAAACACAAATATATTTACAATATAGAAGTGCAGCAATCTCCGTCATATGTCATCTAATTTGTCTCAGTTCTGTTTGATCATGTTCCTGCTCTATCTCAGCTGTTGAGAAACAATTGTCTGTATTCATTTTCTGCCTCCCCTGTTCCCCCGCCCTCCTCCTGTGGGAGACTGCTTGGCTGCGCTCAAGGCGGGGTAAGGGGTGTAGGCGCAGAAAATTAGCAAACACACCAAAGCTAGTAATTGTTAAAATGAGGCAAATAGACCCCATGTGGACCGGGCAAATAAACTCAGAAATCAGCAAAGCCTGCTCAGACCTAGTTTATCTAAATTCCAATAGTATGCTCAGTAATGGAAAAACACTGTAAAAACGCCATTTCAAATAGACCCCAATGTAATCCCTAGCCCACCGGGGTCCATTTAATCAATGCTACAGACATGAGCATAGAGGAGGAACAGTCTGCAAATGGAAGTGGAGTTCTGAGTCAGCTCACAGGAGATTAAAAAGTAGAGGTGGATGAATAATGGAGGAGGAGAATGGTGGGAAAATTGCAGAATGTGGCAAATCATCAATAACACCTCCTCCGAATAATTCTGAAGGAAAAAGGACTTCTGCTGAAAAACTGTCTGTGCCCACTAAAATGAAATAGTCTTAATTAGTTTTCTGCTGTGTATTGCCTCACTCCCCAGATTGGCGCTCATTATTTCACAAGTGTGCGTGCCCGAGATTACCTGCAGTCCTGAAAGCTCCAGCTGAACCCCCCCATTTTGAAAGTCCTATAACATAACTGACAGCTTTCCACTCATTAGCTTGGGAAGTCAGAGGAAGTGCAGGCGGTGCTCGGTGGAGCTTTGCGCCCTAACCTGGAGCTGCTGCTGGCAGTGACAGCTTCACGAGTCGATTCAGGAGCAGCCTCAGCAAGACTAACGGAAACCAGCACCAGTTCATAATCAATCAGCAGAGCACACAGCAACACACTGACAGCAGTTTGTGAAAAGCCCAGCAGAGTCTGCAGCCTTGAGCAACAGCTAACAGCTAGCTCCTTGTCTGAGCACAATCATGTACCATTACTTCTGCAATCAATTTATTTTGGCCTTGTTAGAGTAGCAAACAAGGGGCTCAAAAAGATCATGACAGATCTACAAATATATGAGAGCCTCCTGGAAATCATTTCCTGATTGTTTTTCCCTCATTATCAGCCAGCATCATCCCACATATACTTTATTTTCTAGTTCTTGTTGGCAGATCATCTCCTGTTGAAATGTCTCACAACTAATTAGTTTAATTTGCAACAGGCCAGTTACATGATCAGACTTAAAAAGAGCCTTTCTGTGGTAAAAGTTGCCACTCTGTGAAGACTGTGGAAGCAAGAAGTTCAATAATTGAGGGATAACAGTTAGTTACAATATGAGTTATATAATAGACAGTATATAATAAGCCTACATAAGATATTCAGAGAATCAAGCGAAATCTTTGTATGCAGGGGACAAGCAGAAGACAAGCACTGCATGTCTGTTATCTTCGGGCCCTCAGGCATGCCTTAATACAGTTGTGGTTGAGGAATACTGAAAGCTATTGTCAGGGATCTATCTGTAAATAAATTTTAAAAAAAGAGTACATATATGAACAAGACCCAGACATGCTGCTGCCTTCTCTGGGCTTATTTATGATTGACTGAGTTAAAGTGTAAAGTGTCTCGTGGTAAACAGGCTTAAAAGGAGGAGTGACCATCCAGCTTGTAAATACACTTAGCTTAAACGGTTCGAAAGTAAGCATCTGTGATGATGTGAGAGGACATCACATGAATTGACTAACACGCTCAACTGTGACGGGAAATCTAATGCTGTACAATGTATACAACTTTTGAAGCAATAGTTAATCCAGGCATTTTTTTTTTAATTCAAAAGCTTACTGCATTATCCATCCTTCCATTTTTTTTAAACCTGCTTAATCCAAATTTAGGGTCACAGGGGGCTGGAGGATGTCTCAGCTGCCATTGGGTGAGAGGTGAGGTACACCCTGGACGGGCCACCAGTCCATCACAGGGTTGCTACATTATGGATCTTTAAAAAAGAAATACATTAGAAATTATGCTCCGAAACTGTTGAGCAGCTATATCAAGAAGAGGAAAACCTTTTACTTTTAAACTTAAGGCAATATTCTCCACAGTGGAGAATATGCTCCCATCACAAATGTTTGAAATTCTTATTTTTTGTACTGCACTGAAATAAATGTAGTGTAGATTATTTGTAAAACATTACAAACTGTTCTTCTGTACTTTTGCAAAGTGTCATTGATTTCTGGGGAAAAGCTTTGCATGTCACAGTGAGGATCTATAGTGCTTCCTGTCAATAAAACAGAGTTCTCACAACAACAACAACTGTGTTCTTTGCCAAACTGTAGAATATTTCCCTCACAAGGACCATTAAGTAGCTGTTCTGCAGCTTCTGTTTATATTCAGCACAGTCTTATAGAAGTTTGTGAAACTGTTAGAAACATGACTCATGTGATTTGTGTCTTGGGATATGAATTTCTTGTTGTTTTCCTGGTCCCAAGGCTTTTGTTATGGTGTATTATGGAGTTTTTGTGTTTTTTGGTGCCTTGGTTGACTTTTTGCTCTTTAATTTCCTTGCCTCCTGTTTTATTTTGTGGAGTTTACCCCACGTGTATTCTAATGTATTTAGGGTCTTCAGTTCTGATTGCCACACCTGATCTTCATTTGTTATCAAATCCCTCTGTATATATTCTCCAGGTTTTCCTTTCTTCAGTGCCAGATCATTGTTGTAATTCTGTATTCTTCTGTGAGTCTCCTGAGCTCAGTATTTCAGCCGTTACTTTGTTTTTATTCCTTCTATTTGTGGTTTTCTTGTTTTCTTTCTAAACCCTTTCATTGTTTCATTACCTGCCTAAGCTTGCTTAGCTTCTACCTTCTGCTTTACCATGAGTCATGACATTTTTTGAAATGTCTCACTACAAGTAATACAATTTTGTCTCAGGTTTCGTTCCAACAAGTCTTCCAATCAAAATGACCAAATAGGTTGTTCATACCCTTGAAAACGACCCATTGGCTGGTCCATTCTCTCGTTATTTTGTGCAGTCTTGTGTTGTGTCATGTATCAGGAGCCGTGATCAAAGTATTAATATAAACTGTGTAGTCTTCAACAATATATAGTTTTCTAACCCTAATAATGTATTTCTGTACATCCAACCCTAACCCTACTTTCAACTCTTACCTGTAGACAGAAGCAAGGGATTGAAGGGATTGAAGTAGAAAAGTGGAAGGGTTGTGGAAAAGAAGTGCAAATTGGGATTCTCATCAATCTCACACAAGGCCAAAAGGCGTGTTACCGTCAGCCAGCATCCCCTGTATGTAGAATGTTTTTGTCCTTCTAGCTGTTGACATTACTGCATGGCAAGCGTTGACATCATAAGGTCACATCAGGAGCGGAAACGCTTCATCTTTATTATCAGGTGACGGGAAGGGCTTGCGGCTTGAGTTTAGGCAGTACTGCTTGCTTAGAGTTTGAAATCAAAATAACTTTAGTTAAAAAACATCATGGTCAGGACTAACATACATTCTTTGTACTACACCACTGGGTGCAGTTGCGCTCACGACCACCAGAGGTCACATGTGCTTTGGAGGTAATTGTCAGTCGTTGTCGCCATTGTGAACAAACCTGTTTCTATCTGTCGCAGAGAAGCCAGGATGCCAGAAAAAGATGCTTTTTTTCTCTCTTTGCTTTAAATGACCAAAATGTCTGTTTTTATTGAAGCCATGACCAAATATTCACCTTAACCAATTAGTTTTTAAAGCCTAAACTAAATTCTTTAACATTCTTATTGTCAAAACTTAGTTTTTCAAATAGAATTTGTCTAATCTTTGGGTATGATGGGAGGTTAACTCAAATCTACCTGTTGATGACCATGTGTAACCCTCCTCCAAATGTTTTGTTTTGTTTCTGCCTTATGAATGTGATCATCCGTTGCATGACAGTTGATGGAGTTTCCTCATAATATTTCATGAAAGGGTGAAAATTGGGTGAAATCTGACCACAGTTGCAATCATCTTGGCCAGGTCAGTCTGCAGATGAAGAAATATGATCAAAGGCTCCATAACAGGCCAAATAGGCAATATTGCATTATTACTTTGTATTCATTTTTTTCAGTTTTTCTGTGGATTTTAAATGGAATAGATTGCTGTTAAATAAGAACTCACTGATTATTCTTTCAGGCCTGTGGACTGAAAGAGAATTTAAAGGAAAGAGCCTTTTGATTAACTTAAATAAACCATTCTCCCCCACTGTTTATCCCTGGCGACTGGCTTGCAGTTTGATATCATTGTAAATTATGCATCTGAAGTATGAATATGGCATTTTTGCTTTAATATGCTTTGCATTTTTATTATTGTGAGGTTTTTCTTTTTTGGTGCTGCATGAAAGAAACATACAGCATGCACAGCATAAGCTTAGAAGATTAGTGAGGAACTTGCTGCGTTTATGTAAAATTGATTTGGAAAAAAAACAGCTGCATGTGTCTGACATAAATCCACAAGTACTACACGCACATGTTCTGCACACTGTGTGGCGGACTGGACAGACTCCATAATTCACAAGTGGTTTGCAGGAGACATTGTAGCTTTGTGGAGATGTTCTGTCATCTCTCCTTGTCAAGTTAACACCGCTGCCTCTCAGAGCTCGTTCTCATTCCCTCCACCTCAGCCCCGGCTCTTCACAACTTCACTCCATGCTCTGTAAAATATGTATTTTTCCTCCTGAGCCTGGGAACTGATTTCTCGTCTGCAGCAGGATGGGAAGACTCTCCAGAGCAGCAATTCTTTATTCTACCTGTCACAGCAACAGAAACCCTCACTATCCCAGTCTGGCCAGCAACTATAAAGCTTTGGCTCTGACTGCCAGTTCATCATGTCTGAGCGGGTGAAAGGTTGCACTGAAACAACACCTGAATGTACAGCTCAGATTAACTTGGCAAGATTTTACGAGCTCTTTTTCTGTCGAGGTATGTATTTTTAAATGGGCTTGGCATGCCATGTAATCAGTCAAATGTGGGTTTGTTAAGATTTTGCAATCGGAGAAAGGATGGTCCTAGCAATGATATTAGATTTTTGCCCATTAATAGTAAGTATTCCATGCATTGCGTGATATCCAGGGAATTCAAGAGATGCTGCAAAGCTGAATTCAAAAGCAGATTTGTAAAATGTGTCCAAAAACAGTTTTGGTCTCCGAGGAGCTTCTTAGAAAACACACACAAACAGGCAATCTGTAGTCCACGGGGGATATCATAAAATACAAATTAAAAAGAGCTCCACTGCAACAGCAGCAAAGTCCTCCACTCTCATGTATATTTCAAATCACCTGATAATGATGGCTGTACTGGTGCAGGCAATAATGACACCATTTTTTTTTTCTCTTTTTTGTTTCAATTTGAATGTAACTGATTGAAAAGAGCTGTCCATCACTGGTCTCAGTAGCACAGGCAGACCCAAGGCTGGTGGGAACTGAACTGTAGTTAATTAGTACACAAAGCCTAACAGACAAAGAAACTTTGGGAGGTGGAGGTGATGGGGGTAGATGCTTGGAAGTGGTGGGTGTGTGTGTTCGTGTGTGGGGGTGGAAGGAGGGTCTTAAGTTTGTGGCACAGAGGCGAGACTGTGTGTGTGAGCTTGTGTGCTCCTGTGTGGGTATCAGCATAAAGAGAAGGGTGATGAAGCAGTGGGAGCAGAGGCTCACAGAGGGATGAATTAGCAATGTGAACCTCGTCCCTGAGCTGGGAGCTACCACCAGCCAGCATACACACAGTCAAACACACACACACTCGGCTGGAGCCCATCAGGGTACAAAAGACTGAGTGGGTTTGGTGAAAAAGGACCCAAAGGGAGAGACTGCGAGACAGAGACACCAAAAGGTCAAACTATGACAAGAACTAATGAGGGAAGGCAGTCTGTCAAGACACTATTTTGCTCTGAAAATATCACTTTGATAAGTTGTAAACTGTATCTTCTTTCAAATCCCCCCAGGAAAACAACTTTATGTTCCAGCACAGTGTCTGTAGGACCACAGAGAGCTAATTATGTCTGTGCTACTCAGTGTAAAAGGCTTTTATTATACATTTTTCAAATCATCTTTTTTGTTATATGTGTTCTTGTTCTTCTTATTAATATTCAATTATGTCCATAAGTGTGATTCATGCTGAGACAAAGTCAAATCTGTGTATTTGCTCTTGTTAAACCAGGTGTAGCTGAGCTAAAATCACAGGTGGTTATTATGCTGTATCAGCCTCAAATGCCACTCAATAAACTACAGGAAGGGCTGTCCATTGTTAACAAAGCTCATATTGACATTCTCCACCATTGCGACCACAGTCCATTTAACGTCACAATTGATTGGCACAGCGGTGGTGAGCAGAGCGTCCAGACTGCTGTTACCTGCTGGCAGCCTGAACAAACAGTGCAGGTTTGTGGTAGCTTCGGGTCTGCTGGCACATCAACCAGCTTCTGCCCCCTCCTCCTACTCCTCCTCCTCATCCCACCTCCTTTCATCCTGCACCCCTCAACACACACAAACACACACATTAGGCTGAACAAGTTGTGAACAGTCAGGAGATTGTTAGACAGTTTAGGGTTTTTACTTCAAAATTAAAGCTTAGAATGTACTCTTTGGAAATGTTATTTTAGCATAAATGAGAAAATGTATAAATAAAGAAATATATAGATAAGTAAATAAATAAATCTGCTACTGTCCAAAAATCTGGAGCCACACAGAACAAACAACTTAGCAGAGAACCAACTCTAAATATCACCTTGAGGCATTTTGCAGCCTGTTGCAAAGTCACATCATTTGTTCCCATTTCATTTGTCACATCTATAATAAAACGAGAAAAAAAAGAAAAGAAAAAAACCCAAACACAGTTTTGACAGACATAAAGTAACAACTAAGCTTGAAAAAAGTGATTCCCAAAGAGCTTTTAGTTGAAAACTTGGCATATATCAGCATGGTGTGCAGCATAAAAAAATCTTAATAAAGTGGACAAATGGCGGACAACAGAGGAAACGTAAGGACTTAAAAACTATCTACAGCGGATGAACAGTTCTTAAAGCGATGAAAAAAGAGGAAAAGATCAAGCAAAGAAGTGACACAGGAGCTGAGAGATGCATCTGGACATTCAGTTGATCCATCTACTGTTTTGCACTATACAACACAAAAGAGTTGCATGATGTTACTTATAAGTTGAACAATAATGTCTTTACTCTTAAGTCAAATTGATGCATTGTGTGATAGAATAAAGAACACAGTGAAAGCTGAATGAAATACAAGTCAGATCACCTTTCATTACTGTGAACGCAATGTGTGTGTTTTTTCCCAGTCTGGCTAATATACCTGGTGTGTTTTCTTCTGCAAAGCTCACAAATCATCACACTTCCTCTTCTGTACTTTAATTTTAGAATTATACATTTACCATGGCAGTCTAGATCAGGTGCATACCAAACATCAGGACCCCATCAAGCATGAACAAATGTATTTTTATCAATCATGTTATAAATAAATAGATAGATAGATAGATCGATCGATAGATAGATAGATAGATCGATCGATAGATAGATAGATAGATAGATAGATAGATAGATAGATAGATAGATAGATAGATTAATTAATGAATTAAGTAATTAGAAATAAACTTGCTCACAATATCCACTAGGCTTTTAGATTAAATTGTGCAAGTACTGCACTAACAAACAATTTCGACAGCCACTGTCGCTCTGATTATTGGCACAATGAGTGAAAATCCAGTCAGTATTCAAAGAGGCATTTTAAAAGTGAAATCTAAAGAACTGAGGAGTGGCTCTAGATTTTTGCACAGTACTTCGTGATCTTCAGTTTGTCACTGATCGCTCTGTAAAAATGTTGCTCCTTGTAAAGTCTAACAATTATTCCTAAAAACGTTCTTCTTGTGATTGTTTCCCACATGGCACAGATCCAGGTAGACAATGATTAATGGATCCAAAAGTAAGAAAGGCAAAGGGGCCCCAACATTGTGTTTACATTGGAGACAGTATGTTCAATAAAAACATTTTTGAGCAAGCAATCTCCCTACTTGTCAGCTAACAAATAAAACAATCAACAACAGGTGACACAATTTAGATTAATTAACATTAAAGCGATATTGCACAGGGCTGTCGGCTGCCCCCAAAACAGTCGTATATAAAGTAGAAATAATTAATGTGGAAATATAAGAGTATGGATGTGCTATTACTTTGAAAATCTTGTCCGGAAGCTTAACGTTAATGACATTTGCCTTGACGCTGCTGTGCGCCCCCTGCCCCCTCCGTGTCTCTGTTGCCATTCCTACGCACATCTCTCACAGAGGAGCAACAGCTTCGCTGAGTTGGACGGAGCGGACTTCACAGATTACTCCGCGGGGACAGGCGACCTCCTTCGAGGGTTCCCATCCTCACTTCGGGCAGAGCAGCGGCTCAGAGATGCGCCCCTGGACAGAAGCTCGTTGTAGGTAAAGTCACACAAAGAGAATGAGACTGAGAAAGAGCGCAGTATAGCGCTCATGTAGCAACGCGTTCACAACCGTGGAGGAATAAAGGGACCTGAGTGAATGCACAACACACAAGCGCTCGGTTCCACACAGAGGATTTGGGCTGCACCGGGGCCGCGATCGCCCTCATCGCAACTGAAGACCATGAGAACTGGGACAGGAACAAAAAGCTCGTCTGTGGCGCTTTGGGTCTGAGTCTCCATCCATCCTCAGAGGCTCCAGTCTGCACACCTTTATTCATGTTGCAAACGCCTGATTTATGACAATGGATTACTTGCTGTGGGTGTGCAGCCTCGTTGTCCCCGTGGTCCTGGCTGTGGAAGGTAGGTCTTTTTATATTTTTCAAGACTACTTTTGCCCCCTCACCTTCCGCCGATGAACAATGGACTGTTTGGATGCGTTCTGATTTGACAAAAAAAAAAAAAAAAAACACAACAAAAACCGTGAAAGAAAAACAGCTAAAATAAATTCACGAAGAGCACAATACACAGAGGAGAGAAGCGGCTGTACAGTGTGGTGATCTGTTTCTCACAATTTAAATAATATTGGGCCATTCCATCCTGTGTTTAATTACCTGATCACTAATGTAGCTATGTTGCCTCCGCTGGAAAAATTTGATCTGTTAAGCAAGACTTCATTCATGTTTTCCTTAATTAAAGCTGTAAATACAGGGCAGAGCGTCCTGTTAAATAATACTGTGCTGAGTATCAGCCTCTAATCCACGTAGCGGCAAACCCACCCCCTTGTTTGTGTCTGTTCATGTGTGCGTGCGTGTGTTTGTGTGAGAGTGAGTGTGTGTGATGACATCCCAGTGTTTCCAATGCGGCTATAGGCAGGACTGCCCTGTTGCTATTGTCCTTGTTGTCACACCCACGAGCCGTGGTATGTATGCCCACCTGCCCCACCTTACCTCCCCCCACAGCACCGGGGGAGGTTCGAGACACAGCATGGAGTGAGAGGGCAGAAGGGCGTCCCTCCACTGTCACCGCAGAATACAGACACACCGACTCTTCACATGATGCATGTCAGAGCTTTACTCCACGCTGCTCGCACCTCTCAGCGCTGTGGCGACGTAACAAATCTCGGCCTCTCTGACTCACCACAGGGACACGCATGCGAAACGTATTAGATGACAAGTGTGTATTAAAGGTCAATGGCTTAACAAGTGTGTTTCGGCCCCCGCAGCACTCTCCGTCAACAGGGGAGTGTTGCCCCCAGGGAGAAGGCCCCCTCGCCCGCCACCGCTGCTCCCTCCGCAGCGGCTCCTCTCTGAGCTGTATAACCGCCCTCCCCGCCCAGTCTGCCTCTCCTGGACTGTGGCCAGCTTGATCCCCCATCAATTCTGGTGTCAGCAAGTAAATCAATGCAGCGGCAGCAGCACTCCAAGTCCCAGTGGGCTCTCACACTGAGATGATCAGCCCTGCTTCCCCAAACCTGAACCGTTACTCACAGCTCAGGGGTTAATGTTTGTCCTCTGAGGGTAAACACGAGGAGCAGGTCATCATGATGGGTTTGAGTGAGGCGTTTTCTTCACCTTGTATTAGTCCAGCTGCATATTATTGGTCACGCATGTGGCGTTCCTTTATTTCTCAGAATGGAAAGAGTTTGTGTTGGGGACATGCGAGCTGGGATGCAACTTGAAGTGTGTGCCTGTTTACAAAAGCCACAGCGGTGACTTATCTCCCGCTTGCAGTAAAGCAAACCGCGGCCTCAGCCGCTATGACATTTTTACGTTCTAATTCTCTCATTTACAGTCAGCGTTTACTGTCCTCTTATTTTAAGGCTAATAAACTAGATGGATGGGTAGTCGGTAAGTATTTTATAGAGCAATCTACGGGATATGCGTGCATTTGGCGGAGGCAATGGAAGGCTTCGTTCACAATCACCTGCTTTTCTGTGCATCCTATTATCAAGAAGAATCGTTATTTGTTATCATCTAAAAGCAGATGCAAGCAGCCCCGAAGAGAAGACTGAATTAGGTCAGCTCAACTTGTTCAGGAAAGCTGCTCATCAAGCGTCCAACTTAGCAGTTCTCACTGGAGCGACGCGCATTCCAGCACAGCCGTATACCACGAACTAGCCCCGGGCTTTTAAAAAGTAGTATTATTGTTATTGTTGTTGTTTGATTGAGCCACATTTTTGATCATCCTGCGATCACCGATGGTGATTGTAGTATTTGGTAGTTAATATTTCATATGTTTGCTCGTTGGTACCGAGAATCAGTGTGGTTACAGGAGGCCTCCCCTTTCATGATGCACCCTCTCTCACAAAGTGAATAAAACATCAGCGTGTTGTGAGCTTCCCAGAACACACTGAGAATACAGAGTTGTGTGGCATTTTGGCTCCAGCAGGCGATCCAAAAAAAAAGAAAAAGCATTAAATGCCACGGGTGGTGATGCTCTAAAGTTCCCTCTGCAGCATTGTTTTCTTACCCCAGGGGCAGAATGACTCCACCGCTGCTGTAGTTTTTATGAGAGAAAACAGGGAGGGTGGATCTCTGCATTTGAGTTGCAGCAGCTCTGCGATCTCAGAGGTATTGTAAATTTACCAAGAAGGGGGAGAACTGTGGAACAAATGGGATCTTTTTCAACCTTAACCGGTCTTTGGGAGTGAGTAAGTTGACGATAGCACACTTTGGGGGGAGAGTTGCAGGCAAACTAAAACCTTTTTTTCATACTGCAGTTGGAGTTTTTAATAGCAAAAAGCGATAATTTGCTCTCCTCTGTTGGCTAAGATGCTTTTGCCGCTTCAGTGATCTCCCCAGACACGTTCTACTCAAACGGGTTTCGATATCTCGATTCAGCAGGGTTACAGCCATCCTGCTTTCACGGGGTCTTGAGCCCAGCTGCCACAGAAGCAGGACGGTCGGTCTCCTGGACGTGCATGTGCAATGTGAAATGAAGCCTGTTTAAAGAAGCAGCGGCTCAGATCTTTGGTTAAGCCGAGGGTGAGTGATTCTGTCTCTGCTGCCTCCGGGAACCTGGAGACAGGGGATCGCACTCTCTGGGGACATGTAGGGGTGCGAGGCTGTAGCTCAGCAGCGTGCAGGCCACGAATGTTCACTGAGCTGGCGACGCCGGGGGGGCTGAGTGTGGCCAAGCAAAGACAACAGCCGCTGATTTCACTGATTAGTTCCTCCTCCCTGGCTCAAGTCGTGCTAATCAGTAAAACAATCTTGTTCACAAGCGCGTATTTGGGATCTACAAGTGAGGTTATTAGCTGTCGTCGCTCATTCTTATGCACACAAGCATGGAAGAATGTGAATGCTTTTAAAATGAGCAACAGGGGTTGATGTAAATGTCCATTTGCTTTGTGCATTAATATGACTTTGTAATCCTAATGCTGGGGGAAGTGGGGTTCCCATTGTCAATTGTAAGGGAGACAGGCATTTGTTCATCTCTTTTTTCATTTTGTGCTCATAGATCAGTTGAACCTACCTGTCTGCTTTCGGCCTCTTAAATATTCTTATTTGTAAACAGGAAAAATTCTGTTAGTTTAAAGCACATGCAGAACATATGACTTCTTTAACTCTGCATTGATTACAGATGGAATCACTGCAAGGTTATTAATTAATGAATGCTTGATGATTTATTATTTAACAGTGGTTAATTCACACTTATGTCCCACATTCAAATGTACGACACCACGTTTGCTGCAGGCTTTTCAGAGCCTTTGTTTTTAATAAAATATGAAGCAAATATCTACATTTTGCTGCGTGGCCCACTGATAATTCATGGTAACTCGTGCATCACGAAGCAGTAACTAATCAGAGTTTTATCACCTCCATTGTTTCTCGTCTTATGCAAAACTAAAAATGCTCTTTGCTGTACAGAGTCTATATAGAATCGTTTTTGTCTCACCTTTTTACCAAAGTGGATGCGAGTCTGATAAAGCAGCCCAATATTTTTTAGGGAGACAAATTGCCAATTTTCATACTTATTATTGTTATTATTGCTATCTGCAAGCTCAGCAGGATCAATAGCCGATCATCCATAGAACTGCTTTAAAATGTTTTGTTTGTGTTACCTTCTGCCTCTTATATTATGACTTCTGTGATGTAACTGTATTGTTAAGTGTACGCACACAACACAAGAACCAGCCATTACAAAAAACTTGTTAACATCACTAGTCATTGCCCATGCAAACAATGTTTCTCAATGTAAACCTTGAAAAAAATGAAAGAAATGGCCCGACAGAGAAGCTCAGGGTTCGCTGTTTTTTTGAGCTGATATGCAACGGGATTTTGTAGACTATCAACTACAGACTGGCTGTTCTATCTTTTTTAGACACTGCCAAAGAAACGGGTGCAACAATTTATTAAAATGTGCAAAAATACATGAAGTAAAAACAGTTTATACAATTCTAACGAGGTTGAAAGTCAATATTTTGTATGAGCACCTTCATTCTTCAACAGTCTGAACCATTTTTCACAAGCTTTCTGTCATTTCTTTAAGTAGTCTTCAGGAATAGTTCCCCAGGCTTCTTGAAGGACATTCCAAAGCTCTTCTCTGGATGTTGGCTGCCTTTTGCTCCATTCTTTGTCAAGATGATCCCACACTGTTTCAATAATGCTGACGTCCGGGCTCTGGGGAGGATTCATCCCTTTGTAAGATCTGTTGCCACTGATTTTCAGTCATTGGGTCTACATGATGAGATTAATTCAATTATAGCTATAGTTGGATTATGCCCCTTATTTGAGCAAGGGTAATTATCCTTGTATATATGGCGGTGAATGAATCAAATCACTGGCACAAAGCATTTCATACTCCGTACAATAGGTGGCGCTGTACCAATTTCAACTATTGCTAATAGAGTCACTTCCAGTTGACCTCTTCACCACCAACAACAACTTTAGGTATTCGAGAAAGATGAAGCTACGCCCCTCTACATTTCGTTTGTGATAAGCATGGTTATTGCACAAACGCGATGCATAACTGTGCATTCTCCATTACATTGTTTATTTTTTTCCTATGGCGGCGACAACAACAGTAATATCGTCTCCTTCGATTTCCGGGTGACGATCACAGTATAAAATCTCGAGCATGCTCAGAACACTCAATCCAATTCACTACGTGCTTCAGCATCTGCATGCACGTTTAGTGTGACTATCACCAAGTTATCTCTGGGTCTTAATCTGACCGCAAGTAACCCGATCCGGTCCAATTTTTTGTCAGACTAAGTTGTATACATGAATTTAATAACTCAGACTTATTGTAATTTAGTCATTAATCCGCTTTTTTACAGTGCCATGTAACCCCACTGAGTATAATTTGGCATACCTCAGCCTTTTCTCCCTGTTTCCCTTCCTTAAGAATGGCTTTTTTTACAGCCGCCCTTCCATGGAAACCATTTCTGATGAGGCTTGGGCCAGCAGTAGATGGATTAATTTAAGGTCTAGCTGCATCTCCCAGGTCCCGTGTCAGGTCTTTGCTGGATTTCTTTCTTATTCCTTAAGGACATCACTTTCAGATACTGTTCATTATGAGTCTTGCGTCAGGCTGCTCCCGTCTGAGGATACAACTGAGAACTGATTCTATGCTAAGTCTTTGCTTACACTGGTTCATCACTTGAGTTAAGTTAAAAGTTTTTATGCCTAAATTCAAAGGTTAAGTACCTTAATAGACTAAATAAACACATTCCTTTGAAAATGGTCAGGTACAAGAACTGAACTGAAAAAAGCAGTCACATTTGTACAATATTGTAGACACAAAGAACTACTTGACAAACACAGAAGTGTATTTACTTTATTTATTCCTACTCTTTTTCCATGGTGCACTTACAGACACGACGCAAAAGTTAACCAGTGCAGTAATCTAGTAATATATATATCCTGTTGAATGTAGTGATCTCTGTCCATCATCACCTTATTAAATGAAGAAAATCATCTAGGCTTCCCTAATGAACACAGTGCACACACTGTTAGCGCTGCTACAATCTGTAGCCCAGCTGTTAAAGAATGATGAACAATCTATTAACTCAGTCAAACAACTCCCATTATTGAAACACAAAAGCAAGAACTCTCAGTACTGTAACCACGGTCTTCAGTGTGCCACGAGAACAAAGCCAAACAAAGAGCACCACTGTTGTTCTACACAGGACCCGCTATTTGTTTTGGCCTCTTACACCCTCCTTCTGCACTGTTATCAACAACTTGTGAGCAAATGGTGCACAGCAGGCGTCATGTCACTGTGTCTCCATGAAGAAAGTGGAATTGTTTTGGCGATTATGTGAAAACAACAACAGAACAATGGGAGCAAGCACGGCTACAGCTGTAAACTGAGAACCTGGAGAGGGGTTCATTCCTCTGAGGTGTGATGAACTCACTGGACCACCATCCAGGTGACACCTGATTGACAACCTGACAACAGTAGTCACTGATCCTGTTGGTAATTCTCCGCCCCTCCTCTCTCACTGTCACTGTCCACCTAGCTCGAGACTCCTCGCAAAGTCGTAAACTGCCTGGACAAGAAAACATCTGTTAACTCAGACCTGACAGATGTAATCTGAGAAACAGCATTTTTCTTTTTTTCACCTTCCTACCCTCCATCTCCCCTTATAGGTTATGTGCTTATGCGACCTCTCTGAACCATTCGAAGTTATTGGAATATCTCCAAAGGCATTTTGGAGGCTCTTCTTAGTTCCACAAATGAATATTGAAAGCAGTGCATTTTATTAGTATCAAACACACACAAAGTCTTAATTAGACATCACAGATATGCCATGATTGTCAGCGCTTTCGAAAACTGAGTGCATGTGGGTGGAGGTTATGAAACGGAGGGAGAATACCTGCCTCCTGTCGAGTACAGGGAGCTTGTGTGTGGTCCTTAATGCTCTGCAACAGTCTTACCATTTAACTCCACTTTATCTAACTTCCTCCTCCTCTCAATTTGCAGAAACCCTCATGGACAGTCGGTGGGCTACCACAGAGCTGGCATGGACCACATTTCCAGAAAGTGGGGTGAGTTATTTATTTATTTATTTTTCCTCCAGCAGCATTTGTTCCATTTGCTTGTTAATAGAGCCCAATCTGCCTTGAACAGCACACCTCCTGCTGTTTTATATCTTTGTTTTCGCAGTGAATGTTTGCTTTTTAGGATACTATGCAGTAGAAGAGCACAGTGTGACATTGTGTAGAAGAAATTCAAGATTTCAGAGTGTACACCACTTATAACCCTTGAAAATGCACATAGAATCTTTCCATAATGCAGTTTAAACAAAAAACACAGAGCAAATCCCCACAACATGTAAGAACTATAAGACAGGCTTTACTGTCCATCTACCCCCCAGAAAGAGAGGCTGGTAACTGAAAGAATGTGTCTGTGTCTTTTATAGTATGGGTCCAAGAGCGCATTACTGGCAAAAATTAAGGTTTTCAGTTGATACCCCCTGTAGGAATTGTGAGAAAATAAAACAACATGAATTTGACCTCAGGGCTAACAGCCTGACAGACCTCCCCCACACCCGGTCAGTGTAATTTGTCTTCGCTACGTGAGCGCAAAGCCAGTCAATGGAAATGGTGGGTTGCCATGGAAACGATCTCTGGCAGCTCCCTCTTTTCCCTACAAGGGCCGGCTCTGAATGTCCTGGCATCCATGAAGTCATATGTCATGACAGTCGGGCAGCCCCTCTCCTCATGCCTGACAAGCCCATACGTTCGAGGGGGGGCCGGCAATTATCATATTTGTCAGGTAGTGCATCAACGTGTTGCAGGTGATTTACGGCGTCTAATGCTGACTCCTGGGCTCATCGTTTGGGGATAAATTGCCCAAGAGCGGAGAGACGTGAGATGAGTTATGCATTATTTTCCTCCAGTTGAAATAATCAATTGTGGGGACAGTCATTTGTTATGGAAACTAAGCATTCAGTCCAACTGGGAATTAGGAAAAAAATGTAAAAAAAAGATTGACTTCTCACAAGGTTATTTCCTAATGGACCAATGCATCCATTTATCAAAGCTTCTAATGTTAGTTACCATTTACAAAAAGCACTGTTAACTACATATAAAGCTGTGTTTGCTTCTCTGTCTCTTTTTTTTAATAAATGAACCCACACAGTCAGAAGTCATCTCTATTTCATCACGTTAGTCTCTAAATCACTACTTCCAGAGTTGCTGTTAGAAGCCTTCAGTCTGGCAGGTTTATGAACCAATACATGTAAATATCCACACTATTGCTTAATGTGTAGTCTTGGAAAAAATAGAAATATATATGTATTTCTATATATATCAATCTCTCTCTCTCTTTGTCTCTCTATATGTAGCTATATAGATACATACAGACTTCATAACCCAAAGTACTCAGACGTGCTGCCATAGTCCAATCACACTGACAATGCTGTATTTAGATACCTATGAATTATAGATATATTTGGAATGTTTCCATTTAAAAGATACAGTTCGTTTCAGAGACCACATTTCCTCTTGAGGCTGTTTCAATTGCTCTGCAACAGATGTAGATGTGATTGCCGCTTCCTAAAGGCAGGCATGTCTGCAGTTTGTATTCCAGCTACTGAGAGAAGACTTTGATAAAGCTCCATAACCAACATATTCCACATGATCACGGGTGAAAAATGTCCCTCCCCTACTTTTTTTGTAGACCTCTGCATCACAACTAGTCAAACAGTCATAATGCGTGAAATGTGTTTTAATGGGAAAATGTTATCTATTAATAGTCCATAATGATTGGAAATTTTCTGAATGATTCATGCAATTAGAAGCATTTTAGCTACAAATTATTCCTCACAGGCCACATGTACACAACACGCTGCGGGAATGTGTGTCAGTGTGCATGTGTTGTATTTTGTAATCTGTTCATAGCAGGGGCCTCAGCACCGTTTTTTTCTTCTTTTTTTTTATTATTAGAAAGCAGGCGCAAATTAACATATGTAGTATAAACATACACACATACATGTACCAAAGCATTAACCAAGAAATAAATCACAAAAACAACAAAAGATAAATAAATAACAGCAATAAATATACATCGCACGTATACACATACTAACATACATACAACTCCAACCATTAATTCATATCATTACTATGTACAGTTGACAGATGGGAATCATAACTAAACAATAAAAGATAAATTAAAAATAACACAGAACACCTGCATAATTTATAACCCCTTGACCCTAACCCATGCCACAGATCTTTCTCACAATTTCACAACATGCTGGATATTTCAGATAAATACCTAAAAATACAAAATGATAATAAAAACTTAAATCATAGCTCGAGCTACATCGAGTGCCTCCTTCCCAGCTTTAAGCACACGCTGGCCTGCTTCATTCATCTTGGCAACAGAGAGCTCCAGAGATAACATCTCTATTAAAGAGTACATCCACTGCTGCATAGAAAGTGAGTGCGGTGGTCGCCACATAACCGCCAACATCTTTTTAGCTACTGTACATGAACATAGCCACAGAAACCTTTGCATATGGTTAAAGTTTTGTCTGGAATCATCATTTAAAAGCATACATTTTGGAGAGAAGTCAATCTCTAAGCCGGCTGTAGCTCAGGAGGAAGAGCAGTCGTCCATCAATCGGAAGGTCGGTGGTCCGACTCCGGCTTCCCTGGGCTACATGTCGAAGCATCCTTGGGCAAGACACTGAACCCCAATGTATCCATCGGTGAATGAATGTGTGTATGAATGGTTGGAAAGCACGTAGTTATGTGTAGACTTAAGACGTTCTGTATGAGTTCTGTGTGTGTGAATGTGGCATGTAGTGTTAGAAGCGCTTTGAGTGGTCAGTTAGACTAGAAAAGCGCTGTACAAGTTCAGTCCATTTACCATTTAAGCCAAGTGCATAAGAAAGATTTTTTACTATTTGTTGCCAGAAAATTTGAACTGCTGGACACTCCCACATGATATGCAAGAATGTCCCTATTTGAATAAAGTCACATAGATTACAATTTGGAGAAGAAGATATCTCATCATGAAGCACTGCTTTGGTGTTAGATAAATACGATATAGGAAGTTGAGATTGGTTAATTTATTATTTAGATTTTGAGAGGAATGAGCAGCATCCCTCCAAACTCTAGGCCAGACTATAGATGATTCAGAGCAGTCTTTATTCCACACATTTGTTATCAAGGGTCTGCATATGTTCCAACAAACTGTTACAAATTGCAGAGACGTGCCCTTTAGTTAGCCCTGATCTTTTCTTAAATAATTCCATTATTGGATGATTTCCTGTCAATCAATATACCTGCTGTCCTTAAGGCAGATCATAATTGTAGATATAGAAAAAAAGAGTTTGATGACAGTTTAAATGTTTCACTCAAGTCCTGAAAGTTTCTTAACCCACCATCATTCATAATATCTCCTAAACTGTGGATACCTAACTTATACCACTAAGGTGAAATAAAGTGCTCTCCACCACCTGAAGAAAACTGTTATAGAATATTGGAGTACTTGCATGCCATTTAGAGGCCCAATTGTATATTCTTTTCCTGAAATTTTGAATTGCATTGGCTATTACTGAACCGTACTGCAGTTTACATTTATTGACAGCAAGGCCTGTAAACATAAAATTTACAGTGACAGGTGCCATCAAATTCTTCTCTATGTCAAGCCATGGAGGTGAAGAATTCTCACTAAACCAGTTTGAATTCACTAAACCACTAAACTGAGCACAGTTTTGAACATCTCTCATGCTTGAACTGTTTACATTAGGGAGCACTGGTTATTATTGACAACACATTAGATATCATCTCACTTAAATCGCAAATTTATTCTACTCCTGTCTACATTGTCCTCTTTTTTCATCCTTAATGCTCAAATACCTTCTTTTTACAAACCTCTTCCTCTTTGTTCCTGTTGTTTCCACAGTGGGAGGAGGTTAGTGGCTACGACGACTCCATGAGCCCAATCAGAACCTACCAGGTGTGTAATGTCCGACAGCCCAACCAGAACAACTGGCTGAGGACAGACTTTATTCCCCGCAGGGGCGTGTTGCGTGTTTACGTGGAGCTCAAATTTTCTGTGCGCGACTGTGCAAGCATCCCCAACATCCCTGGCTCCTGCAAAGAGACCTTTAACCTGTTTTACTATGAGTCGGAGGGTGACACAGCTACAGACAACAGTCCTCTGTGGAGGGAGAACCCTTACGTGAAGGTGGATACTATTGCTCCGGATGAGAGTTTCTCCCTGCTGGAGGCGGGCAGGATCAACACCAAAATGCGTAGCTTTGGCCCCTTATCCAAGGCAGGCTTCTACCTGGCCTTCCAGGACCTGGGAGCCTGCATGTCTCTCATTTCAGTCAGGGTCTTCTTCAAGAAGTGCTCCACCACCATTGCCAATTTTGCCGTCTTCCCTGAGACCGCTACAGGGGCGGAAGCCACTTCCTTGGTGATCGCTCCGGGAGCCTGTGTGACTAACGCTATGGAGGTGTCTGTCCCTCTAAAGCTCTACTGCAATGGGGATGGCGAGTGGATGGTTCCTGTGGGCTCCTGCACCTGTGTCGCTGGCTTTGAACCCTCTGCAGACAGCACGCAATGCCAGGGTATGTGTATTTAACAGATGTTTAGACTTTTATTCAACCAAAGCTCCTTTATATGCTCAGTGCAAGTCACCTCAGCCTGTGCCCTCTTCTCTGCATTTATTGTGTGGCTCCTGAAAAGAGGGTGAAGGAGGGTGGAGGAAAGGATGAATTAATGAGGTGTTGCAGAGAGGAGCTGCATACAAATATTGTGCGAGCAGGGCAGGAGGGAGAGGAAGATAGAGGGAAGGTGCAAAACAGAGAGCCAATAGGTTTGCACGAGGAAAATGCAGATAATAAAATGGAAAGATGAAGCCCAGAGACGAGAGATATTAACAGAGAAAGAGAGATAGTGCAAGTTAGATGGTGTGAATTGGCAAAGCTCGGATGGAAACAGCTGCTAAAAGGGAGGCGAATGAAAATGGAAGGAGGCTGCGGGAAGTCAAAGACAGACAAGCAAAGCCTTCTCTCACCTGGGCATGAGAAATAGTGTTGAACATCCGCTAGAGAGCTCATTCGTTGCCATTTGGCTGCTCAAGGTTAAAAGCTTGCCGCCAAAGCCTGATAAAAAGCTCTCCAGGGCCTCAGCCAGCGCTTGTGATGAGGAAGTGTAATTTCCTCCACGGCCTCCTGTTAGTTAATCTACAGGCGGCCACACTCATTAACACCATTCAGACCAACGTGAGCCAACACTGCCACACTAACATTAATCACTCAGACATTTCATTTCTTACCTCAGTCTGGCTGCTCGCTCGCAGCCAAACGCTGCATGATGACGGAGAGAGGGCGAGGAAGAGGAGGGGAGGAGAAACAATGGCGAGAGAAACATAGGATTAAAATCAGGAGAATCATTGTGCCCTCCAAAAAGGTTAATGGATTAAAACAAGACAGTGGGGGGATTCAGCAGCCTCTTGAAAAGAAGTGAGGATAACAAACAAAGGAAAGTAATGATGCACTTTGTTTCAGAGGAGAAAAATACTGTCGAGCCCAATGATGATGTGTGAGTTATCATTTAAAGAAAAAGGGGTGCATTTTCAACTCATCTTCTCTGCTTTTTATTTAACAATGCTTCTCCTGCAGTATTAGCTGTGCTGATTCTTCTAAGTATGCCATTGTTTGGAATTTGGGTAATGCTGGAGTTCAAACTGAAAGACCACTTAGCCTAACTATTTAATCACACTCTCACCTCTCTCCCAGGCTGCATTTTATGAGCCATCATGCAGACAGGACAGATGTTTGCCAGAGACTCCACTTTTACACCACCAGTTAGGAATGTGGCAAACAGTAAAACATGGGGCTCTGGAGGCAGATATATCCAGACCTTTTGCTGCTAATCCCCTTTATCTGTATCCTTCTTTAGTCGGGGCTTATGTTGGTTTATCCTTAAGACTCGATATCAGCCAACCTTCAGCCTGGCACTGAGGAATTCAAATGAATCGCTTGGACACATTGCCTAAGATTACTGTACTTTGTATACTCTTCTTATAATTCTGCTCAGCTAATTTACACCTACTCTGATGTCCCTTCATTTGGGTTGATTTATTGGTTTACAATAGAGCTGTTCTGCATGTATGTGGAGGCCTTGTTTGTATTCAGCATGGTTAGGAGAACTGAGGACTGAACAGACACTGATTGATGGGTTTGGGGTGTATCCCTTTTCTCAGAAGCATTCTCTATCCTTGTTTGTGTGACAACAGCAATCTCCCGTCAGCAGTCGGTCTTCATCTTTATCCTCCCTCTCCTCCTTTTTAACATGAAACTTTGCTGTCATCACAACTCCCTGTTTAGAGAGATTAATGTCAGCCTGTGGAAAGGCTGAAATTGAAAGAGCTGTTGCAAATGTATAGATAAGCCCTTATGTTTAAGTGTTCCCCATTTCGCACGCACATATCAACATTTTCCCCATGAATATTGAGCTTTGCAGGTTCAGTTTTCGCTCAGTGACAGATGAGACAGCTGCTGGTTTCTTAGATAAGTTACAGCACATCATTTTTGTCTTTCCTTACTTTTTTTCCTCTTATTTTCATCTTCGCTTTTTTCTCCAACTCATCCAGCTTGCATCCCTGGGACCTTCAAATCCAAATTCGGAGAAGGATCGTGTGCTCCCTGTCCACCAAACAGTCGCACGAGTACACGAGGAGCCAGTATTTGTCCCTGCCAGAATGGTTTCTATCGTGCTGACAGTGACCCTCCTGAGTCCCCCTGCACCAGTAAGTCATCCTCCACAGCACATAAAAAATGAATGTCTTCTCAGGCTGAGTTTCCTCTGAAATGTTACAAAGAGGTTTGATAGCACTGTAACTCGTGAGAGCACTGTTACCCCTAAAATTTAACCAAGAAAAGAAAAATCTTTCCTGCCTGTTGTGATTGTACCCAGAACAAATGTATTTCACAGTCGGGGAAGATTTGGGGGTTTTTCATGACAATATTATAATTTGGAGCAAGGCATTACATATAATTTGTAATATCACCTCAACTTCAATTATACATACAACTGGGGGTAGAGTGCTGCATGACTCTGCATTCTATGTTGTAATTCATGTAATTGAGTAACACATCCAGTGCTGTGGTTATTGGCTAGTCGTTTGCATTCACCACAGCTGGACCCATGAAAGAGAGGCTGCTAATGCTAGCAAGCCTCACTCAATCCAGTTGCTGAAAATGACTCAGCAGGTGTGGAACATGCAAATCCTCAGTGTAATAATTTTGTTTTGAGGTCTACTGTGATATGTTTACATGCTTTAATGTTACAAAGATTCATATTTTTTTCTTATAATGTAAATTGTTGCATATCTTGCCAGAGTTTGTCTGAAATGCTCCGTTCTCACACTTGTCTCTTTAAGAGTGTCCTCCATCAGTCAAGTAGAAATAGGGCAAAGCAGTTGCCCATTGACTGTCTGATGCAAACTTCTTACTTGGCAGACTTGAGCTGTTTAAAAAAAACTGAGAACTACTCAATACTAAAAATAAGTATCGAATGAAATAGTCAATTGTAACAGTATTAATACCAACAGTTCTGTTTTTGCTCATACACATCCTCACACATACAGCGATTCCCTTACTAGTAACTGAACACATGGCCGCATTATGGCTGTTGAGAAAAAAGGTAATGTCCCATTTGGAAGTATTTTGCTTATGTGGTAAATGACCAAGGAAAGGCTATGGATGCCAATAAACTTGCTTTTTGTCATTTTCCTATTGTGATAACAAAAATGTTAGTGAGTATGACATTTTTTTCTGGGTATTGATATATTGGAATTTCAATGTTGCGCCAATATTGCTGATTGTAGGAAGATAGTAATCGTGCTATGAAGAATGAAGAATCTGAATTTATTTTGACTAATAACTGTGCTTGTTAGTGTATTGAATGGAAATGATGTGTTTGGTGGTAACTAGCTTGCTCTGGTGCTGGTTGCTTGTTCTACACAGACAGGCTTCTGAGAGAAGTCCCTTTGGTGGTGCTGATTTAGAGCGACATGTGCTGCTTTGACCGTGTAAAGTCAAGCCCCAGGGGCCTTTCTTCATGTTAAATGACACGCACGGTCCGCCACTGTCTTCCCCAGATCATTGTCACAGGGACACTGTGGACTCTGAAGACAAGCGGTCAGGGACACAAGCGTTACAAGCACCACCTTCAACTAAACACACAAACACATAGGCCTGACAGATCTGTCTCTGCGGTCTGTCAGAGCTTGTTCCAGGCAGCCTGTGCTTTGTGTTTGAGGTTGCATGTTGCACATGAGAGGCTCTGCCAGTCAATGGGCGGCAGCTTGGACTCAGCATGTGCTTTAGATGGGTGTCCAATTAGAGGAGGCTCTACTCTGAATTCCGTCTGCCTAATTAGAAAAGACCGGCTCAGTCAAACCCAGCTCAGGGCTGAGTAGCTGAACTCTGCGGACAGGCAGTTTTGGTCAACAAGAGATGATTACAACCCCCCCCGTCACACACCCCCCCCAGGTTAGATTCTCTGCTGCTGGAAGCTTTGAGTCAGAGCTCTTTAATTAGATGCACCTTTTCTGAACCACTCTGCAGTTGCCTACCTCTGCAGTTGCCACACTTTATCCTGATTTCAATTGCTCCGTTGAAAATGCAGCACTGGTAACTGAAACATGGTGGCCTTGAGATAGACTGAGTCTTAAACATGAACTTATGTCATGAATAGATTTGCTAGCTTTAAATATCGACAGTGCAGATAGCTTTCTTCTGCTCGTGCATGTCAAATTGGGTACATTGAATGAGTCATGCTTTGTTTTGAATGTTTCTTTGTTTTCATGCTCTTTTCTCAGTCCTTCGAGCTTGTTCAAGACATGTTAAGTAATTTGGCATGTCTATTTATGCTCAATTATTTCATTTAAGGTAAAGGATTATATGCCACTCATTTCTGAGCATTGAATACTACCCATTGTTGCCTCCTTTAAGGACTGCATCGGGAGCTTGACTAAAGACTCACTTGTGTGTTTTCACACCGCCTGCCCACTTTCTTTGAACACCTACGTGCATGTCTGTGTTTGTACAGCTATCCCCTCAGCACCTCGCAACGTTATATCCAGTGTGAACGAGACCTCACTATCCTTGGAGTGGGAGGAACCCGAGGACACCGGTGGGCGGAGCGACCTCGTCTATAACGTGGTGTGTAAGAAGTGCCTGCGTGACCGCAGCCCGTGCACGCGCTGCGATGACAACGTGGACATCGCTCCACGCAGGCTGGGGCTGAGGCAGAGAAAGGTGGTGGTGAGGAACCTGCAGGCTCACACTCGCTACAGCTTTGAGGTGCAGGCTGTCAATGGGGTCTCTGGGAAAAACCCCACTTCACCCAGCTACTCCACAGTCAACATCACCACCAACCAGGCCGGTTAGTAAAAGATCTGTCAATGACATTGGAAGTGTCCACAAGTTAATTCATAGAGTAGCTTGAATCAATACCACTTAACATCACGATTGGATTCGTTGGTTAGTAGATCCTACTTCCAGTCAATGTTGATGAGTGCTTTAATGAGTTTTTAGTATCCACAGAGGTTCTAACATGAAGAGTAAACACTGTTGGAAAAGCGAGAGCGACAGATGGACAAATGCTCAGCTGGAGCTCTGTTTTTTTGAGAGAGAAATCAGGAAAGGCAGATAAATTCTGCCTTATATCTCCACTGTCAGCAGACTAAGCAGGCTTCTTATCATACATCAATGTCAATGTCACTTTTCAGCATCGCTGCTAATATATTCAATGTCATCATCAACCAAACTGCTCGCTGCCTTTTACAGACTGCAATTACTCTTCCAGTTAACCTGCACTTTATCCACCTTACTGCAGTTTATGAACCCAGCACAGTGACTATCAACTGAGTCACTTACAGGTTTCACAAATCAATAAACTGCACAATAGTGAAGGTCAATAATCTTCTTCTTCTCTTAATCTGTTCAGGTTGGAGGATTTTAAGTAATCATTTTCTCATATGATTTCAAAAGTGAAAATCTAAGCCACTCAGGAGTCAGGATCCCCAGTACGAATATAACAATAAACTGTCCTCTCTGATGCCCACATGCAGCGCCCTCAGCTGTGCCCACTGTCCATCTGATGCGGTCCACCGCAGACACTCTCAGCCTGTCATGGCTGCCACCTGAGAAACCCAACGGGGTTATTCTCGACTATGAGATAAAATACCAAGAGAGGGTAAGCTCTGACTTTCTTATGTATTTCACAGTGCATACCTTATTGACTATGAAGATGTTCCTTTCCAGCCCCACAAAGAAATCCTTACTGAATATTTAAAATGTGATGTGTGGGGGTGGGGATTTTAATTGTTGAAGAGTACAAGCTGGTCAGACCAATTATGGTTTGTGTACTTAAGAATAAATGGACAGATTTCTAATAGAGAATGCTAAGCAGACGTCGCTTGTTTGTTTAGACACCATGATGTATTATTGCAAGTTCTGAGGCTTTTGTGTGCACGTACTCTAAATAAAAGTCTGGAAAATGTTTCTAGACTCAAACTGCAGGACTGATCTCTAAAATCATATCTCAGTCCATTTCTACTTTTTATAACCAAATGCTGAACACGTCTGTTCACAGCAAAACAAGCAAACAAAATTATGACAAATGAGTTTCAAAATTAAAACACTTCTTTATTGTCAATAGAGTGACTTAAAAAAAACACAGCATATGGCTATGATGTAAACACACTGCTAAACATATTTGGAATTATTATAATTGGTTTACTTTAATAAATTGGCCCAAAAAAGGTGTCCGATTTTGCGGGGGACCAGATTTTGGCCACAATACTGGCTTATCAATTAGCAGATCTTGCAATTAGTGTCATGATTTAATTACTCGCAGTAAGTTCCATCTTACCTCTCCTTTTTTCTTTTTCAATGTCTTCCCTTCTTCATTAGATTAGCTTGCTTTTAGCCAAACAAAACAAAAATTAACAAGGCAACAGTAGCAGTAGGCAGAGGTAAAGGGAACACATTCCTTACGCTATGGCACTCCTGTAACATGTAACACAGCATGTTGTTCTTTCACATTCTCTATACAATACTTCTGAGTTTTACTCCAGCAGCTGGTTAAATATTGAACTGTAAACATTACTACTGCACAGGGATTTGCTTAGCATGTTAACATCCTCAAAGTTTGTCCCTTTGAACGTATTAAAGGAAGATGTTGTCAAACCTGAAGAGGGTTGTATTTGATCATTTCCATGAAGTGCTAATGTTAGTTCTGCCTTCATTTCATATTTTGATTTCTATTTTAACATGTTATTTTTAACATGTATTGTTATGAGCCTTTGATGACAAGAATCATTAGCTTGTCATTTACCAATTTTCATTTAGCTAATGTCACCAACATTAATTTAATTCAACTGAGTTTATTTATATAGCGCCAATCACAGCAAGTGTCATCTCATGGCACTACAGTGATACAGTCCAATTCAAGCCAATTAGAGTCCACTCCATTGTAATCATAATACAATCAAATGCAATTTATTCAATTCGGAATTAGTCCAATTCATACATACAGAACCAATTCAAAAGCAATTTCCTAGCTAAGGAAACCAACAGATTTCACAGAAACTTATCTGCAGTCCAATCTCCCATCTTGAGCAAGCATGAGGCAACTGTGCAGAGAAACAACTCCCTTTTTCGTGAATTTGTGGGACAGCCCAATAATAAACAAAACAGTAGTCCAATCTTGAAGTTACAGATGCATGGACCAGTTTTTCTGTATCTCTCTGACACAGGATATTCCTAACTTTGGCAATATCACAAAGGTAAAAGAAGGCGGTCCTAGAAACCTGCTTTTTATGTGGGACAAATAATAGATTCTGGTCAAAAATAACTCAAAATTTCCTCACTGTTGCGCCAGAAGCCAAGGAAATGCCATCTAGAGTAGGTATGTAACTAGACAGTTTCTCCCTGAATGAAATTTCAAGTTGCATGCGGATGATGATTTATGTGTATTTTTAAGGCTTACCTATTGTCTAAGTTTAATTGTAGACAATAACATGAAGTGACATGAACAACATAACTAGATATAAAGAGGTGCAAAGTGATTCTGTTGAAATGGGCAGGTAAATGTTATCCACGAATCATGAACACAGTATTTGATTTTTCGGAGGATGGCTGTTATTTCCTCTTTTTATTGCTCAGTAACGCTAACAGAGGACCAGAAGAGGAATTCCTCCAATCTAAAAATCATGATGACACAAACACCCAGCTGCTTTATTGTTATTTTATTGTTTATTTGTTTATCTATGTCAGGGCCAGGGGATGTCTCACACTGTAACATCTCAGCACAGCTCTGCCAAGGTGGAGGGGCTGAGGGCAGCCACGCCCTACGTAGTGCAGGTCAGAGCTCGTACCGTTGCTGGATATGGACGCTACAGCAACCCCATGGACTTCAGCACCAGCCTACACAGTATGGACAAATTCCCTCCCGCTTTGCAGTCTGTTCTTGATAATCTGCTGCCATAGTTTTCTTTAGTGATGGTTCAGGCTTAATAGTTTTTATGACCACCTTAATTGGTGGCCATTACACATGCAGCACAAGCCGCCCTTTAATCTCGCTGCCATTATTTTTATTAATTTGCGTCTGTATGTCATGTGGCCCAGGTGACCCTCAGAAGTCTGTGCAGGACCAGCTGCCTCTTATCATCGGCTCAGCGTCCGCAGGTCTGGTGGTCATTGTTGCCTTGGTGGTTATCGCTGTTGTCTGCCTAAAGTAAGTGTTTGATTTTCATCACTGACAGCCTGAACTACATGTTTCACTTTGTTAATTAGACTGAACACAGAGGCTCATTAAATTTTAAGATGATTTGAAAGGGTGTGTACTTTGAGACCGCTCTAGCCACTTAAGCTGTAAAGAGAAGCTTTGCAGGAGAAAAAACAACAGAGCCGCTCCTCCTTGGCCTGTGTTTATATCTGATACTAGAGTTAGTTATTAGTTTGATTTGCTGTACCAGGGAAGAGCCAAGATTGATTATGTGAATGTGACTTTGTTCATGTGCTGCTTGTTTACAGGAAGCAGCGCAGCGGGTCAGAGCTGGAGTACACAGAGAAACTGCAGCAATACAGTGAGTTTATGTGTTCAGTCTGAAAACTGTCTTCTCTGTACTCTTATAGTCATGCCAGTACAGTTAACCAACTGATTTGGTCAATTATCCAATTGACCTGTTTGAGTGAAGAAAGCATTTCCCTCTTGGCTTGGAGGAACACACGGATCAGATCAGAGTTAAAGACATATAAAGTAGATGCATGTGCAGGAAAGAAATAATTAATTACTTAGTAAGGAGAATCTATCCACACAGGGAATTTTTGGATCTCTTATTTTTTACCTACAAGGTCTTTGCCCGAGGAAATTTCAGCATGCACACAGCAGCTACATTTCTATTATTGCTGTTGTTTTTTTTAACAGTTCTACTACCAAACTGGTATTGCATGCACAAATCATCCACATCTTTTGCTGTTGATAATTAAATATGATCATATGATATCCCAAGTTCAGTTGTATGAATCAGAATAAGCATATAAAAGTATGATATTGTATTTTTTTTATTCTGCTCTTTACTGAATGACTGCAAGCAAATTGTGATATCAGAATACTAATATCTGTGAATTAGCCTGAGGGCAACACACATCACATGAGCTGTAGTTTGTCCATTGTGAACTGGCTCACCCCATATTTCCTGCCTGGCTCTCGATGCGCACTGTCAGTTACAGGTCTAATGCCTGTATTAATAAATAAAGCCTAAATGATTATTAATAATTAATCCTTTTTGCTTTTTATGTGGAGATTCTATTTCACAAAATATCAGCCTGATTACATATCGGTGTTGAACAAGAGTCTACAGCTGTGCTGTGACGTTGTCATGATTTGCAGTTCAGATTTTAACTGAAGTAAGCCTGCGGACATGCTCACAGTGACTGTTGATGTTCTGAAGTTTTGCAGGTAGTGTTTACCATAGTCATTATTTTGAGTATGGTGAGTAAATGCTAAGAAGCATAAAACTATCCAGCTGGATGTACTATTTGCAAGTATTTAGACAGAAAGTTGGTATTGGTTCTTATGATGACACTTGATGAAAAGAAGAATGATCACCAAAGTCTTTATCACCAAATTTATCCTTTTGAGCTATAAATAGTACAGGCAAAGCGATCTCGACTCGAGAACAACATATGCTCCCATCCAGACAATATCTTTCAGTCTTGCATATTTCAGCATGATAATTCTAAATCTGAGATTGCATCTATAACAGCATGGAGTTCAGGTCCAGGCCCTTCCCTGTTGTTCCGAACTTACATCAACTGAAAACATTTGGAGCATCATGAAAGGCACAATACAACAAAGAAGACAGAGAACAGAGAATATCGATCTCAATCATGATTCTCTACTGTTGACACACCTCTTCCTTTTGATAGATCCATGTGCACAACACACATTTCTCTTTGCATTTCTTCTCTCAGTTTCTCCAGGGGTCAAAGTCTACATTGATCCCTTTACCTACGAGGACCCTAACGATGCCATTCATGAGTTTGCCAAAGAGATAGACATCTCCTGTGTGAAAATAGAAGAAGTCATCGGTGCAGGTAAACAGTGCCGCTATTTTTGTGTGGGATGACAGAATCATTTAGGATTATTAATCATTTATTTGAACTGGAGTGTGCTCTGGTAGAGAGTCCTCTCCAGGAGAAAAGGGTTAGCATTTAGAGAGTGCATGAGAGCCGAAGGTAGAAAGTGCTGAAGTGACTGTTGCTCTTTGCCCTCCAGACTGTTTGTCTTTTCTTTTTTCTTTTTGTACACTCCTGCAGCATGTTCTGTCCTGAGTTTACCTCAAATGACAGTCTGCTCCCGCTCGAACAGTTTTCCTCCCTCCTTATCTTTTCTTTCTCTCTCTTTCTTTCCCTTGTAAACATACTCGTACTCAGGCACCAAATGCAAAACCCCAAAGTACCTGTCCCGTCCTCTGTCCCCCTGCACCACTCCCAGGTTTCACACTCGATCGATACCAGTCACCCCCTCTCTCCCCAACATCTTTGACCCTTGACCTCCTGTCATTTCCTCTTATCTTTTCGAAAAGTGTCCCACAGTTGAAGCCGACCCTCAACTCTTTCAAAGCTCCTCCACTCCTGAATCCGACCAGTAACGCTCCCTCTCCCTGCACTCCCCCAAACACCTTTCTTTCCCTACACCCCTGCTCTTCTTCCCTCTGCTCACTGAACCCTCCCACATCACCCACCCCTCCTCCCTCCTTCCTGCCATTTTGTTCTCTCACTCCAGGTGAATTTGGAGAGGTGTGCCGCGGCCGTCTCAAGCAGCCCGGCCGCAGGGAGATGGTGGTGGCAATCAAGACACTGAAGGCGGGTTACACTGAGCGCCAGAGGCGGGACTTCCTGGCAGAGGCCTCCATCATGGGTCAGTTTGACCACCCCAATGTCATCCGGCTGGAGGGTGTCCTGACACGAAGCTGTCCCGTCCTCATCATCACAGAATTCATGGAGAATGGAGCACTGGACTCCTTCCTCAGGGTAACCATGGCAGGAGATGCAAGTTACAGCATCTCCTTTCTGCTTCTTTCAGAGCTGAGAGGAACACACACACACACACACACACACACACACCCACACACAGAGAGAGTCATCCATGATACCTTTGGGTTATCTGAATGTTTTACTCTTTCTAAAACACCCCGAGGCACTCACTTGCTGAGTGATAGAGATTAAATGTGCAATATAACGCCTGGAGACAAGCGTGATGTCTTTGTTTGACGTGGCTGACTGATGCTGACAGTCTTTCCTAAGTGCAAACTCTACGTGAAAAACTGTTGCAGGCAGACCTTTGGATTAGTTTGCTTCATTGTATTAGAGAACCCATGTACAACCACTGAATACATTACCACTCAGAGTTTTCAGTTCAGGCTACACCACCTACACATAATGCTGAACAAAGGTGGGATGAAAAATTAGGTGTCACAAGGTACATTTCCAGTTGTGTGGGGGCTCTTACATACCATTTACATTCAATAAAACATGTTTTTTCACATGGCTGCACGGTGAAGAAATCTACTTGCTGAAGCTGCAAGGCTAAATGAGGTTACTGAATCTGTGTTATGCTTCTGGTTTTGATAGCACTTTTGGGAGCTGAATTTGTTGACAGCGTGGTTCATGATACTAAAGAGCCTTGATATTAACAAGCTTTATCTGAGTTCATTTCTGTGGGTTTGATTCCCTTTTACTGAAGCTAAAACTGGTTTGATTTCAGCTGGTTTTATTGCATGTTGTATTCCACTTATGATCACCACATTATCTATTTGTATGGATGCAACATGAAAGATGTTTCTCCGTATAAGTGCCTATTTGTTTTCTTCTTTCAATCTGTCTTTCATCTTTATATATCGAAATGTCTTTGGGCTTTAGATGGTAAATGTGAAATGAAGCAATTTGAAGTTATCCTCTTGGGCTTTGGATAACAATAAATGGCAGTTTTACAGTTTCTTTCATGGAACAGAGGTCTGTTGATAGATTGAAAAAACAAGACACATTATTGATTAGTAATGGCAATAATTGCAGCTCTGCTGTACTCACTACAGGCTGAACAACACCCCCTTTCAAGTCTAGAGTTTTATTTATTAAGACATGATGAAAAATCATCTGGTCCTTAGCAGGTCTTAACCATTTCTTCTTTATTTCGGTGACATTACGAACTACTGAATTATGGGGTGTACTTAGTTTTTCACGCACAGCTTTAGCATTTTGGTTAAGTTTTTGTTAAAAAAATAAAGGCAGTAATATGTCATGTGTTTTGGGGTTTTTTTGTTCATCTGATGTTGTATTTATCTTAATTTTCAGACCTGGTAAAGACCAGATTATATTGATTATGCCTTGATACATAAAACCCTAGAGGGTGAGGGTGTATTTTCTTTTTCACATGACTTTGACTATTTCCTCATTTTTATATAAAAAAAATTTACACTTTTAATAATTGATTATTCAAGTCAACAATCATTCAATATACTTATCAATCTTGAAATCAATTTATAGCTTTTCTTTATGTTGTATCATTATAGATAATGACTTGTTTCACTCAGACATTTGTAAGTCTGAATAAAATGGCTTCTAGAACTGCCGTCAAGTTAGTTATTGTATGGTTAAAGAATGAGCAAATGAGATTAGTCAAACATTCATTGCAGAATATTTTCACTGTCATACATTCAATTCATCATTTGTTTAATTCATGCTGCCCCCTTACAAATAGCAGATTTTCTGTTGCTTTGTTGCTTGGACAAAACAAATAGGGCTGCAGTTTTTACTTTCAAATTGTCTGCCATTTATTTGACTGAATAATTAGTTTTGTACACAGAGGCAAAAATAAAATGTGAAGCTCAAAAGCAAATCTCAAGATCACATTTACAAATTTTTGTTCTGTCTAACTTACACATGTTAATTAGTCAGTTTTCTCAAACAAAGACAACCTAAAGTAGATACAAATATTTGACTTTTTGGAATGAGACTCAAATTGATCAATTATTTATTTAAATCTGACAATTAGATAACCAATTGTTCCCCTGATGTCTTAAGGGTTAGAGATGATAATTTCACTATTTCTGATGTTTTTTTAAGCAATTAATTTGGAATTAAAACAATCATTAGTTGTAGCCCCACATCTGACAGTCCAGCCGGAGCTTTTTCCCGCCTTTTCACACACTCCTCTCAGCCAGCTGTCCCACAAAGAACAGAAAAAATGGAAAACTGCTTGGTCTGTGCTCTCCCGCCAGTGTCACATGCTGCCTGTGACTCAAAGGAACTCAGAGTTCTACTCTAATGAGGAAACTATTGAGTTAACTCACATTCACATGCCGTCTTAGTGCGTCACACACATGAGAATATGCACTTCAGCTCCCTGGAGACACGGACACATATTCCATGCACACACACACACACACACACACACACGACATGTGCACATAGAAGCTTTACAGATCTACAGAAATAACACACATTCACTCACGCCAGCACGGCTTTGAAGGTCTGTTATGAATCATGGCTGTTTATCCATCCATCCATCCCAGCTTGTTTGGCTGTCAGACTTCACTGGAGTGTGCAGACTACAAAGCAGAATGTTTATGGCTTTGTCATGTCATGTCTTGTGTTCTTTGCTTTCCCACAGTGGAGTCAAAGAAGGCAATGATTATGTTGAAAATAAGATTTTTTTTCTTCCAGCGTCTTCTTGTATTAGATATTCAGGTCACAAGAGAGAACCTCGAAGCGTAGCTTCATGCAGATTTGCAGAAAGTTCTACCCATTTTTTTAATTGTATATTGACGTTCCATTGATTCGTTCCAGCTCCCACACACATCAGGGTTCAGGAGCCCTCACAGGTTGGCGTGCTGATTTATTATAATCTTGAGTTTGCGGCACGCTTGTACTAATGTGGAGAATTGTAAAATTAACCCTGAAAGTCCTTATCTAAGATTTGTTTCATGCCTTTTAAATGTTAAAAAAAATGGCTTCTGAGCAACATGCCATTGTAATTTGCCGATTCAGCTTTCAGGTTCCTGAGCAAAAATATTCAAACAAAGCATTTCGCCTGAAAGAATTTGTGTCAACAGCAGTGTACATACGACTCGTTTGTCAGTCAGAGAATGAGAAAAAAGGATCTAGTTTTAAATTAAAGTGTTGCAGCTCACTCTCATGTTATTTTGTTGGTCTGTATCGAACTTCAATAGCTTTGGTATGACAGTAAAGAGTCTAATTAATCAGCTAATCAGACAGCATGTGTGAAAAGGTCAGCTGTCAGTGAGTGTCAGGAGCAGCTGCGAAGCATTATGACACGTGTCGTGTTTAAGTGACTGATGTGCCCCCCCCCCCCCCCCCCCCCCCCCCCCCCCCCCGCTCCTTCCTATTATCTACTTTTTCATAACAAACACATCTTTTCTCATTCTCATTTTTACTCCTTTGCATCAAACTCCTCCTATCTCCTACCTCCTATCTCCTCCCATCTTCACGCTCTTTCTCACACTCTTTCTCTGCAGCTGAACGACGGGCGCTTCACCATGACACAGCTGGTTGGGATGCTGCGCGGCATTGCTGCAGGGATGAAGTACCTGTCAGACATGAACTACGTTCACAGAGACCTCGCCGCCCGAAATATCCTGGTTAACAGTAACTTGGTCTGCAAGGTCTCTGATTTTGGTCTTTCACGCTTCCTGGATGACACTTCTGCTGACCCCACTTACACAAGCTCCCTGGTCAGTGAAATCTGTGTGTGTGTGTGCTCTCTCCATTGTGTGTTTGTAAATTAATTTCTCCCCATAATTTACTCTGCATGTACATATGGATGCATGCAAGTACTCTGCTCTTCTGTGAGTGTTGTTTTAGGATTGCAGTGTATGCCAGGTTGTTGTGTCTGTGTGGGAACAGGGGGGGAAGATTCCCATTCGGTGGACCGCACCAGAGGCCATCGCCTTCAGGAAGTTCACCTCTGCAAGTGACGTATGGAGTTACGGCATTGTCATGTGGGAAGTAGTGTCCTATGGAGAGAGGCCTTACTGGGACATGAGCAACCAGGATGTGAGTTTGCTGGAGAGTCTCATGAGCACGCTCATATCTGTTGAAAAAATCCATGTTTTTATGCTAAGTTTAGGACCGACTGAAAGTTCCTCTTAGCTGCTGTGGCTTTGATTTGCAGCATGACATTTTAGACCTGGGCCTGTTCTGCTGTCTTTATCTCCTTACTGCAGATGCCAGTGCAGCTGTGTGCTTGTGTTCTACTTTTTACCACCTTATTTACAGCCCTAGCCCGCCCACCCCCAACAAATCCATACTGCAAAGCCTCCCTCCTCACACTCACAAAGGCGTTCTCAGGAAAAGCTTTTTATGGGTCTTGTTACCTGTAGGCTATCTGCACTGCACAGACATTGTTACTACAGCACTGAGCTTGTAGGAAAGAAAACTGAAATCTCTGGGTTCCTCCTTGCTGAACAAAGTACTGAAGCAATGTGTTGTGTACACCTCCACTTAATTCTCTGAGGAATATCTGCTCTGTATTGCACTTCAAAAGGAGACTCGTAACGCTGATAGCAATAAAGCAAAAGAGGAGCCAAAATGAAAAATGGCAGTAATGTATGTATAACTTTCACAACAAAACCCACACGCAGTAATGAAAGCATCAAAGTAGAGGCCCTCTATTGTTCCCAGTAGCCTTTGTGCCACAGTCATCGCTCAATAAGTAACACAGTCAACAAATACGAGATATAAACAGAGGAAGTTGCAGGCTGGAGGCACGACACAAAATCAAAGGACAAGCAGCAGGAGAAGAGGAGTGCAGCAGAAATGCTTTATTGTTCCCAAATGGCAGTTTTTTAAAATTATTGTAGGGAGTTACAACCCATACAGAGCTTATGGAGGCACAATGCAGTTGCTAGGCGAAATCAAATCAGTAAGCCAATGTATTCTTCCTTCTCTTATTGTTTCTCCTGTCACTCATGCCAGTTTTGAAGTGACAAATTTGAGAGACTTAAAGGAAGTTTGGAATATGTGACAGCGTGAGCTGAGCAGCTGTCAAATGCAGGACATAATACCTCCACAATGATTATTATTCTAAAACACACAGAAAAAGGCTAAACAGCATGCTGTTAATGAATTTATTAATTAGTCAGAGCCAAATGGTTGCCAATGGATACATTTGCTTCATTGTTTCACAAAGAAAATGTAAAATTTTCATTTGTGTCTATTTCAATGTGTTTACTTTTTTTAAAACCATGATTACTAGAAAAACAGTTGTAAAATTACAATATAATTTATAGACATTTTCTTAGTCCCCAGAGGAAGAATTATAGTGATTTAACTGATCCCCTGACTTTTCCACTTGCGCTATTGCAATCTTTGCACTTTCAGTAGTTACTTGGGTTCATGATCCCTTACCACTATCAACCTTTAATGATAGCATGCTAAATCAGAGCTGGTGTAATATTAGATTTTAAAAACACTTTTGTGGCCAAAAGTATTCACCTTAACAATATTATTGAAAGATTGCCATCAAAGTTTTTCTTTCTTTGTAGCAAATTTATTATAGTGAAAATAAAAGGTGGAGCGAGAGTACTCATAATTGTAAAATTGTACAAAAAATTAATACAATATCTACATTTTTTCTTTTGTAAATATTGCAATCATTGTCAGTATTGGTATATTGGGACACCCCTACGCCAAACTTCTTGGAGCATGTTAGCGTGATGGTTTTAGCATTTTTGCTCTAAATGCTACTGTTTCAAAAGTACAACCTCACAGTCATTAGCATTACTGTAGAAGCTCTGTGCTTCTCAAAGTTTGAAACTTTAACTAAAAAAAGGAGCTATTCTTTCAAAGCATCTTAGACATGGGGCGGCTGGAAGAGGAAGAGCAGTCGCCCACCAATCGGAAGGTCGGTGGTTCAACTCTGGCTTCCCTAGGATACATGTCAAAGCGTCCTTGGGCAAGACACTGAACCCCACGTTGCCTCCCAGTGTATCACTGGGGTATGAATGTGTGTGAATGATTAGAAAGCACGTAGTTATGTGTATCTTAAGACGTGCTGTACGAGTGGGGTGAATGCGGCATGTAGTGAAGCGCTTTGAGTGGTCAGTTAGACTAGAAAAGTGCTATACAAGTACAAGTCCATTTACCATTTACATGACCCTAAAAACATAGCTGTTGAAGATCCCTCTTCCATATGAGATTCACATGCTTAACCACTGTGACGAACTGTGAAACCTAAACCTACTTTAACTTTTTATTACATTCATTGCATTAGTTAAAGAAGAGAATTGTTCAGATAAACAATGTTTGCAACTATGTTTGTGTAATAATATCCATCTAGCCTGCAGAAGTGGGCTCATTATGTATCTAATAAGCCTATTTATAAACTGTCAAGCAGCCAGGTGGTACAGAATCATACAGATCTGGAGAATCTCAGAGAGGCTGAAATCCTAAAAAATGTTGTGAAAAGAGCTTAGCCCATATGAAGCTATGGCTGTTGAGTTGAGACCCACTCACAGTAACTGGATGTAATTCCAAAGTGTAACCAGCATTATGTCCAGTTTTTCACATTTATCCATCCATCCATTTTCTATACCCACTTAATCCGTTGGTCGGGTCGCGGGAGGAGGGGGTGTTTGACAGGTTGCCAGTCCATCACAGGGCCACACAGAGACAAACGAGACAAACAACCACACACACGCTCACACTCACTCCTAGTGACAATTTTAGAGTCACCAATTAACCTAACATGCATGTTTTTGGACGGTGGGAGGAAGCCAGAGTACCCGGAGAGAACCCACGCATACACGGGGAGAACATGCAAACTCCACACAGAAAGGCCCCAGCCGGGACTTGACCCTGGAACCCTCTTGCTGTGAGACAATGGAAACCGTGCAGCCCCTTTTCATATTTATAGCAAGCAAAAAAAAAAAATTTTAAATAATTAAGCAAGTTACAGCTGATTTTAGAGACAAGATATATAGCATCTATTTACATCAGTAGCCTAAGAAGCATGTAGGCATTGTATGTCTATGCAATTAACACAGGGAGGGTATGTTCACTATGAACAAAATTGTTTCACATCAAGCAGTGAGTCACATAATTTAGTGACAAACCCTTATTCTTGTTAAAAAACTATTTCCTGTCCCTCAGGTGATGACGGCAGTGGAGCAGGACTACCGGCTGCCTCCACCCATGGACTGTCCCATGGTGCTGCACCAGCTGATGTTGGAGTGCTGGATGAAGGAGAGAAACCTGAGGCCCAAATTCTCCCGTATTGTCAGCACCTTGGACAAACTGCTTCGCAACGCCGCCAGCCTCAAGGTGGTGACCAGCACCTACTCAGGGTGAGTTTAAATTTGTCTGTTCAAGCATTCATGTGATACGGATAAGACCTGATAAGACCTGTTCAGGTCAACCGCTGCTGTTAAAGAGTCAGAGCCAGGGCCAGAGAGAGGAAGACATTTTTTACGTTGCACTCAGTTCTAAAAATGAAAAACTCTGTGCCCTTATGCTCCTCCACCAATAGCACCATTACATGGATCAGTTAGTCCCACAGAATTTGGAATGCATTGGTTTAAAGGGAGTACACACTTAAGAGTCTTTGATCGTTCAAAGAGCATTTTTGTTATTGCTTTTTTTTTAGAGCCTCACTACTTTCTGAAAATAAAGCCAGAATGTGTATTTTGTTGAGTGTTTTGCATTAGTGTCTTCATAAAACTGCCTTTTTTGTGTGTTAAAGTGAATGAAGAGAAATTGCTCACTGAAAAGAAAATGTTTTCTTTTGTGTCTCGGGCATTATACATTTTATTGAAAGAAATTAACTTTACTGTGTCCATCTTGGCAAATTTGCTGCCAGACTTGACACCTATTCAGAGAAAGCTAACAGAATTCACTTTCTTAAATCTTACCGGGCAAAAAGCTGAACTCTGTGGATGTTTTTAATCCGCAAGTTTGTTCAACATCTAAATTACATGAACCTTGTAGCTGGCTTTTACGTCTAAATACAAAATGGATTTGAAGTAGTTCCACAACAAGAGCAAAGTCCTAACAGGAAAATACGATGATGTACTTTTCTTCTCCTTAGCCTTGTGTGAAATTGCCATCAGTACTGTATATGATGGCTGTGAAGTGCAGGATGAAAACTATGTCTCGTGCAGAGACAGGCAGCACTGTTGCCTCAGGGTTGTGGGAATAAGATGTCAAAGCAAAGAAAAAAAATATTTGGCTGGCCTAAAGAGAAGCACGACAAGGTTTGTGCTTGTGTGTTTTATGCTTTCAGTTAACTTTGGTCAGTACCTTTTTGTGCGAGAGGGTTTTGCTGCCAGAAAGGTGTCTGCCTCTTTCTGTGACACTTTCTTGTGGAAGAGTAGAAGTCTACTTATTCTTGCATAGCTGTTCTTGCTTTGAGGAGCTGTTTTCCAGCTTCGTTTTTAAATGCTCTGGCTTACTGATATGCCTGTTCTGAATTATGTTACCCTGGCATCTAGTCAACAACATGATGAGCACTGCTTTAGAATGCAAGATCCCTAGCTATGCAGTGATGTATAATGAATCAAGCGCACATCCTCTACACTGTTTCTGACGCTGGCGTTAGAATCCTGATTTTGACGGACGCATGAGGCAGAATTAATACTTGTTTTATCCAGGTGTGGTGCCAGCTCCTTGGCTCACAGCTTCACTTGAATACAGAGCCCCAAGGGCGATTCCAATGCCAGGGTTTGGTCTCGGTGAAGCTAATTGTGTGTAGAAATGTAATGGCTGACCTCGCTTTAATTCCCACTATACTTGGCTGGATGCTGGAATGTAGGTGATAGGACAGACAGCAGCCAGAGCTGCTGATGTGGAAAAGCAGGAGGTGATGAAGTGCGAGTAATAAGGGAGATTGAGGAGAAGCTAAAAGAGAGGAATGTGTTTAATTAGGTTGCTAATGAGGTTTTTAATGCATCAGGGGAGGGTACACCCAGTGCAGTGATGAGCGAATAGGAAAGGGATATGTGTATGTGTGAGTGTTATGCTTGTGTGTGTGTGTGTGTGTATATGCATGTTATGCTGTCGTTGTGAGCTGATGACATGCCAATGATTAATTTATGGCCTCATCCGTATGCAGCAGCAGTAAGTGATAGATGGAAAAGGAGTGGGGGAAAGAAAAGGAGAGAGAAAGAATCATGTTGTCAGAGCACGATTTAGCAGCATCTCCTGAATTTGCGTGTGCGTCCGAGGCCGCAAACGCTCGGTGCTGTTCATCTCCCATTGGCTTCTCAGTGATGCTGGGGCAGATATGGGATGGAGAGAGAGGATATGAGATGCAGCACTATCTGTTCACTATCTTCAACCACTACAGCCTTAAAAACAAGGACCCTGGCCAGGGAACAAAGGAAACTCAGAGGCCGCAGCCCTTGTTCCCCAAGATAACTGAAAATATGTTGAACCTTTATTAAAACTGGAAATGTAATGAATAGATTTGTCCTAGCATTAGAGTTGTTTAAGTTTTAAGTTTATCCCCATGGTGCTGTATTTCTTATTTTCTACAACACAAAATCAGAAAACCTTTGGAATGCTATAGAAAAACAAAGAAAGAAAAAGCAGCAAGTCTTGCATTTACTTTAATTTTGTTGCAGACACAATGATCCCAGGATATTTAATATTTTGTGTTGTTTATTGAATTTAATTTGTTAATATACATTAATTTCTGCATTTAATAAACATATCTCCTCCTGAAGAGATTGAAAGGAATTTGTATTCTTCTTCCGCTGTAGTGCATAATATCGTTTTACAATTCAAGGAATTTCAATGTGAAATGGCAAGCCTAAAGTGGACAACTGTGATCTCTGATCCCTCAGACAGCACAGCAACAAGAACGGTTACTCATCAATTTTTGACATAACCACAAGGGACAAGGGATTGCTGTCGGAAACCTCTGTGGGAAACTGTGGGAAACCAGAGCTACGTTTCCAAATGCTGCTTAAATCTTTACAGTGCAATGTAAAGGCCTTCGGTTAACCTTGTCCAGAGGCAGTGTCAACTTCTTTGGGTTCGAAGGCATCTGGGATGAACCGTTGCACAGAGAAAATGTGTACTATGGTCAGACCAATCAGTATTTTTGTTGGAAGCAATGAACCACCAGGAGTAAATACTTGAATTTGGTCTCCTTGCTCCTAAATTTAATAACAATAGCATACATTTTTTAACATACCTATGATAGAGGATATGTGAAAGATTAGACATAGCTGCTGGCTATATGCAACAGCAAAAAACTGAATCACAAGAATCCAAGCTTTCCAATGGTATGTCGCATGCGCACCTATATACACATAGCAATTGCTTAGAGAACATCTGATGGCCTATTGATCATTCATTAGCAAAGGAAATCTGAAGCAATCCCTTGAAAGGCTGTCAATCAGACACTTTACCATTGACTGGTTGCTCCATTAACACGTTGCTTCTGGTTGTAAATTCAGTAGAAGAAGTAGTTGTCCTTTGGAGAAACAAACCTCAGGGAGAAAAAAAAACTACTGTGAACCTTGACAAGCAGAAAGTGGATAGAGTTCTTCTTAGGGAAGGGCTTTCATCTCAGGGAATTACAAGGATATTATGTCATATCTGAGAATATCATGCGAGTTTGTGGTTTGCCAGATCAGACCTGAAACAGCTGGTCAGTGACAATATTCTAAAGCTTGCCAGACAGATGCAGTTTGCAAAGTGGTCTCAATTCCCCTTGATCAGCATCAAAAACTACCTCAAGCAAGTGTATAAACTTTTTTGTACATAAGTGCTATTACGAAGAAAATTAATTTACATTCACCTTTTCTTTTCCATGAAAACCATCTAAGGCAAAAAACACATTTGGCACTGGCATGGCTGCAGAGGAAGAGGGTACAGGTACTGAACCAGCTTACCTGCAGTCATGACCTGTCCACAATAGAGAATGCGTGGAGAATTTTTAAAGGAAAAAAACAACAACCCCATACTATTGCACACTGTAGAATATGTTTCCAGGGAGAATAGGGAAAAAAATGGTATCCTCAAATTGCCAGGAGAAGGAATGGTAATGGTACAAACTGACAAAAGCGTTACTGTCTCAACTGTTTTTGGAATGTGTAGAAGACCTGAAGTGCAAAATTTTTCTGATTTGGGGTTTTTCAAACGTGAGATCTAAGTATGCAGACTCTGCAGGACTGAGATGGATTAGACCTTCAATGACAGCACATGGTGGAGTAATAATGAGTTACTGCTTTTGTTTAAAGTGGGTTTGAACTGTTAGCTGACCTGTGTGATGTTGTGTTTGCAGAGACCTGCTGCGGCTGGGAGGAACGCTGCCGGGACACAACAGGAAGAGCCCGGACAACAGTCAGGAAATCATTCGGCAACAGATGAGCCAAACTCTCCCCATCAGAGTGTGAACTACAGCAAAGCAAAGGATACAGAATGAATTTTAAAAAAACTACCTAGAAACTCTTGACGCAGAGAGGATGATGTAAATTAAAAAAAGAGGAAAGTAAAAGATGGAAGCTCGGGCTACGCAGCAAAAGAGGGCCACTTTGGAGATTTCTTTCCCACTGGAGACTTAATGTCTGTATAAAGAGAGCCTTCCATTGCAATGTGTGTGTTCATTACTTGATACTTGTGGATTTGTGACTGTTGACATAATGCCAAACTTCTTATTGCTCCCTCTCAGGTTGTGTTTGCATGCCTGCATGTGTTTTCTGCTGGTTGGGAATCAAGTCTTTTCTTCTCTTTACCTTCACAACGAGAAAGGCGAGCTCACAAAGATGATATGATTCATTGTCTCGATGACGCAACAGTGCCAAGATGATGCAAAGATTTGCTCAAAACTTACTCCCAAGAAAGCTTCACCTGTGTATACCTTCAATCCAGTCAATCTTTTTTTTTTTTTTTAACCCAACCAAATATGTTCTTTTAGTCTGCTTTTTTTTGGAGACAAGAAAAAAAGACTTTTCATCCGCTTCCTCTTAAATACTGTCTTCCACATGTACTGGGAGAACTACGTGTTACAAACGTGTACAAAGCATCCGAGTCTTCACACCATCTCTCTGTCAGAGGAGAGATGCAGCTGACACTGTGCAGGACACGTCATGTGCATGCCAAAGTGGAAACTCGTTCATGAGTAAAGTACCAACGAGTCCCATGTTAGCTGTTGCTTTGGTGGCATTTTGCTGTTTGGGCTTTAATGTCCATGTTTTCTTAATCTTAACTGTTTCATACACACATCGTTTCTAATGCTAATTTATTATCTGTTAAATGCAAAGAGGTGTTTTTTTTTTATCACAACTTTTTTTATTCAGATGGGGGTTTTTTTTGTTTGTTTTGTTTTAAACATTAAGAAACCACAGATATGAATGAATGATTGAATTCAGGAACTGTTCGGTTCAGACCAACTAATTACCTTTAAAACACTGAACAGACTGTGTTGAGATCAGTGTCGGGCCTTTTATCTTTTTCCAGAAATGAAAAGCACCTGTGGCAGAGCTGCATTGTATATTTTACTTTGAATATGTGTCTCAGATCAGTGGAAATGGAAAAGGTCGCTTTCCAGATGTTGGCTTTCTGAACTTCAAATTGACCTCCAAACAGTGATGTAGAACAAATCATCAACAATCGTTTCTCCTCATCAGTGTTTTCTTCAGAACTTCAACTGTCAGAGCAGTTCCTATTTAAAACAACTGCCTGTATATAACACTGTATTTGTATTAGACAAATCCACTGAGCATTTCCAACTATCTGACCTGACTTTGGCCTCTCTATGACCCTCATTTATATGCTTGTTTCTTTATTGTTGGGGAGCAAACATATGGAGAAAATACAGTTTAACAGTCATTGCATATACTGAAACTATACAGTATGTCACAGTGAAAGAAGAAAATGTGTCTGTTAGGGCAGACTTTCCTGTACAATTAAAAGTGTATTAGATTGTTAAAAAAAAAAATGTGAGAAAACTAGAACAAAAATAAGCATTTCTCTTCAATATTTTTACGATAATCATATGCAAATAAATTATTAAACAGATCTCTGGCATTCTCTTTGATTTCTCGGCGGGTTCACTCGGCCGAAGTTCCAGGTCTCTTCTGATGCAGCCACGGGATGAAAAGCAAGTGGGTTTACCTCCTCTGTCGGAATATCACAGCAGCTTGGGGTGAACTCATTTAGATTTAAGATTAATCAAAGCCTGGTCCACGCTGCTCGCCAATTAGTGAGACCACAGGACTGTTCTGGGGATTTTAGTCTCTGTTGCTGCTGGAGAGGCTTCAAGGAGGCAAAGTTAATCTGGCTTTTCACCAAATGTCAGTGTTGTTTGGCTTTAATCTGTCAGCCAGGACACAGAACGAGTCTCTCTCCGCAGCTGTACGGATGAGTGAAGCTGTCACCCTCTGTTTTTATTGACTGAGAGGAAACTTGTCTGTTGAGGTGCTCAGAGGAATCATACTTAACCATCTCTGACTCTCTGCTCCCACGGCAGATGTATGTTGAGCCACCAAAGGGGAAAACTGGTGTCATGTCCATGTTCTGTAATAATCCTCGCTGCTCTCACAGGATGTACGACAACCGGGTCAACACTTACGCCTGTGGCATTTATCATGTGTGTCAAAGCAACCTGCAGGTAGATAGCAGATAAATACTTTGTGATGGTACAGCTGTTCTTTCTTTGTAGAAAGGGTCAGCGTTGGAGAACAAGCATGCAGATAAGAAAGTCATTAAAAAAAATCTGCATTTTGTGAAATGTCTTTTTCTGCAGTATTGTACAAAAGTCTTCAGTCACCCCTCATTTGTTTATATTTTGCTTCCAAGCTGTTAGATTATTTTTGTAAGTGGTATTGAACCATAGTTCTCAGGATTATCTGAAGGTCTGGGAAAGTTTTTCTTTAGACATTGGCTGCGTTTTCACTCATTTTCACTCCAGTGCTTCCACCTGACCATTTTTGGAGGATTGGGTTTTGTTTGCGAAGCCACTAAGTAACTATGAATTATTCAAGTCTAAAGTAGGTACCAAACTACTTTATTAAATGGAAATGAAATGGTATTGTGTCTTCACAAAACAGAGAACTTTTATTTGCACTTTGTTACTAGTAGCCAGTCACAAAGACACATCACAAAGACACATCACCATTTTCTTTAGTTGCATTGATAAAAGAATACCAAAATATAACACTGTTTGACATAAAATGGGACTTTTACCCCCAACAAGGCGTTTACAAAAGAGCTATTAACTGAAAACCTGGTATATCTCAATATGGTGTGCAGTGTGTCCTTAAAGAATTGAAGAAACTCACCAGGATTAAAAGGCTATCTACAGCAGATGAAAACTATCTGAAAGTAATGTCCTGATGAAAAAAGAAAGAAATCCACTAAAGAACTGACACAGGACCTGAGAGATGCAGCTGGACCTTCTATTGATGCATCTACTGTTCACTGAAGCCTCATCATAAATGGTCCCTTCTAAACCCATAAGAACCCATGGTGACATAGGTGTCACAAATAATTTAAACTAAAATTAATTTACCAAAATGGGCAATGTAACATACGTAACATTACAGATCTTTGACCCTTGGTGGTGTTATTTGACTTTTTTTTTAGAAATATGATCTATGTGGTCCATTTGGTCTATTTTATTTTCCCTATCATTTTCATTTAAGGAAAAATGGGTCTGAGTGCTTATGGGTTAAGGAAGGGAAACTGGGAGAAGGCTGAGGTATGCCAAATGAAACGAGAACTGGACTGAAAATCAGTGGCAACATATCTTATGGAGTGACCTTAATGTTACTGAGACAGTGTGGGATCATTTTGACAGAGAACAGAACAAAAGGCAGCTAACATCCAAAGAGGAGCTTTGGGACATCCTTCAAGAGGCTTGGAGAACTATTTCTGAAGACTATTTAAAGAAATGACAGGAAGCTTGTCTAACAGGTTTCTGTTGAAAAATAAAGTCGACTTTCAAGCTTGTTAGAATGCACAAATTCTGTTTTTATATATACTGTATTTCCATTCATGTTTGCATGTTTTAGAAATTGCTGCACCAATATCCATCTTTAGGGCTGTATAATGGTGTGGTGGTTAGCACTGTTACTTCAAATCTCAGCTGAGGCCTTTCTGTGGAGAGTTTGCATGTTCTTCCATTGCATTTTGGGCTTCCTCCCACCGTCCAAAAACATTAATATTAGGTCAATTGATGATTCTGGATTTACCTTAGCAGTGAGTGTGAGAGTTGGTTGTATGGTTGTTTGTCTGTGATGGGCATGTGGTCTGTCCAGGGTGTACCCCACCTCTAGCCCAATGGCAGCTGTGATATGGATGGATGGATTTCCTGCTATATATTAAAAAAAAATCAAAGGTGGCTAAACACCTTTGCTCAGTACTGTAGTTCATCTTTTAATAATAACTTTTTAAATACTGTAAAAGTGAAATCAAAGAAGGGAAATTAAAAGTTTTAGAAGATCATTTTTTTTCCCTTGACTGTCATGGACAACCAACATAACAAATCACGTGCTACGTTTGGCACGATTGCAGCAGTCTTGCATGCAGTTTCCTTCATTCACTTCCTCCGTGCCCTTGACTTCACTCTCTTCTGTACAGTATGTCTCAGAATATTCAATTAAAATAGAGCCCATTTTACATAAAAAGTGATTGCTGAAAGACTTTGATTTCCATTTGTGCTTGCAGTGCAGAGATGAGGAAAATTCCTCCACGCAGAGTGTAAAAGAGCCAGTGACAACTCGTTAAAAAGCCAGAGACTTTTGTGTCTCTCCTCACAGTTTAGGCTTAGTGCTGCCTGCCTTCACCATAAAGAGGGTAGTTTTCCATTGATGAGCCGGCACAGGCAGCTTCAGCACCAGCAGCAGCAAATCACTACTCTGTTAAAAGGCCCTGATGCGTAGCAAACTCTCCTGCCAAGCCTCCTCGCTCCAAATCTGCCTGCTTGCAGACCCCCTGTAATTGGAGGCATTAAACTTGCTTTGGACAGGATGGCAAATGAGCGCTTTAAGCTTGGAAGAGAACTGAAGGGTGCATTCAGAGAGGGTGCATCAGTAGATGCAGCTAAATCTGACAGATCACTGCCAATCCAACAGATTTGTGTGTGAATGCAGGGTGGGGGTAGATATGCATTTGAATGTGCTTGAGTATTCTTTTTCTTTTCTCCATTTTTTTTTCGCTTTGACGTTCTATTGGCTGGTGTTTGTGCGTGACTTTGTTCATCCAGTATTTAACAGCCATGCCTGCTGTTAATCTCAAAGTAATCGTCAGGATCACCGTGGCGATGTTGGGATTTGATGTTGCACCACAGACTGTCCGGTCAAAGATGAGCAACCAGCAGCCATGAAATAAAAACTGTCTTTCATGCTGCCATAACTTCCCCAGTTTTCCCTCTGCTGAACACACTCATTAAAACCTCAGTGAGAATGTGTCGCAGTTGATTTCTCATCACTAATGGTCCGTAATACAATCATACGATATTTTCCTTTTGGTTTGCTGCCATTTTGTATCATCTTCAAGATGAAAAATATTCTGCATAAAGCCCTGCTGAGATGGAGGGCTGCGAACGCTGTCTCTGGTGAGATGCTGAAAACGCTTCAGATGTTTAGTGGTAAACAGGATGTAAATTCTCACTGATATCAAAAATAAAAGAAAAGAAAAGAAAAGCTACAGTAGAAAAAGTCTTGAGCCAAGCCTCATTTCTTTTGACATTGCAAGGCAAATGGGAAATAGTAGTAGGGATTTACTAAAACTTGCAAACAGTTTCTACATTTCTAACAAGCTTGAAAGTCGATATCTGGCATGAGCACCTTTATTCCTCAACACAGTCTGAACCCACAAGCTTTCTTGACATTTCTTTAGTAGGCCTCAGGAATAGTTCTCCAAAGCTCTTCTTTGATGTTGGCTACTTTTTGTTCTGTTCTCTGTCAGATGATCCCACACTGCTTCAATAATGTGGTCCAGGTTCTAGGGAGGATTCATACCTCCATAAGACCTGTTGCCACTGATTTTCAGTCCACCTCTTGTGTCATTTGGCATAGCTCAGCCTTTTCTCCCTGTTTCCCTTCCTTAAGAGTGGCTTCTTGACAGCCACCCTTCCATGGAGACCATTTCTGATTAGGGTTGGGTCAACAGTAGATGGATCTACAGAAGGTCCAGATGCATCTCTCAGGTCTTGTGTCAGGTCTTTGCTAGACTTATTCCTATTTCTTAAGGACATCACTTTGAGATACTGTTCATCTGCTGCAGATATTTTTTTCTTTGCCACTTGTTCTTTTGTCCTCCGTTTGTCTAGTTTCTTCAATCTTTTTAAGGATATGCTGCACACAATGCTGAGGTAAGTAATTATTTGGGAATCACCTTGTTGGTGGGAAAAATATGATTTTATGTATGTTAAACTTGTTATCTTTGGGATTTGACATAAATTAATCTTATGAAAAGGGAAGAAAGTATTTGTATGGCAACAGGCTGCTAGTATCAAAGTGCCTAAAGATACAATTTGAAATTGGTTCTTTGCTGACTGTTAACACGAAACTGTTTCATCCCTTGAGTTAGGTGTTCTTTTTACACTTTAATGATTTGTTGGTCTGTAATAAGTGTCTCATGAATCGAACAAACGGAAACAAAAACACATTCCTCTGAAAATGGCTAGGTAATAGAACTGGCCTGAAAATGAGTGAAAACACAGCCAATGTCCAAACAAAAACTTTCAAAGACCTTTGGAGGGTCTGTAGAACTATTGTTCAAGGCCACTTTAAAAGATTATTAGAAAGTCTGGATCCTTGGAAGAAAAAATGCTAAATAAATGAAGGGTGGCTCCACAGTTTTGCACAGTATTGCTTGTCATCTATAAAGTGTAGAAATCCCAATATGGAAAAACTAATGAATCTAGCTAAATCATTGTTAATTCATAGCAGTGTGACATATTAGACTCAGTGATGCTCCACCTGTACAAAATCGTAAAGCAGTAAAGAAAATTGTTATTATTTACAATCATTATTAACCTGAGGTAAATATATACATATATATATATACTCTAGTATGGCCATGATATTACATTTAAATCTGGCATTCAGTATAAGGCTCTGTGGTTATAAAACATTCTTCTTCTTTTAATCCAAATTAATGGATTACATTGAGCACTTCTTGTAACCAGATTATTGTAATCCTGTTAATGATAAACCATTACTTCCTCATCCTGGTCTTCAAATATTATGTTTGAACATTTTTGTGAAGCAGCTGACACTAAATGCAACTGTAATCTGAGCTGCAGTTTCACATCTAATGAAAAATATAAATGGGGAGCTGCAAAAAAAAAAGGCAGTGATTTTTGCCCCCGAAATAATTTCTTCACATTTAATTAAAAGAGCTGCAACACAAAAGCATGCTCACACACGCTTCCATGTACACACACTTTTGTGATGGTAAATAATGTTTTCCCTTTTTTACCTTCCAGCACTGTCGTCATAAAAGCCTCAGTGTTACAGGGACAGGTGATTAGCATAACAGTGTGTTTTGTGCTCTGGGAGGCTTCTGCACCTCTGTCAGTCTGAGGCTTGAGCTCGGAGTGTGATCCATTAAATGGCCTCTGAGGCCCTGGCCATTGATTAACGGGTGTCAGTGCCCTCATGGGTTTGAAGGACGGGATAGTGTGCTGCAGAAAATCTGCTAAAGCCACTCTGCCACTCTCCCTCCCCCTCCATCATCACCGCCCCTGATACGCGGCTGTTGCTGCCAGGACTGCTGATCTCTAGGCCACAGTCACCACTGTGTGAGGAGAATCAGAGGGGACGGAGCAGCAAATGAGGTCAGGGGGAGAAAGGGAGCAAGGAAAGAATTAGGAGAGGAGGGAATATAAGAATGAGGAAGGACTGGAGATGAATCAATCCCGTGTTAGTGTGGAGCTGTCTTATATTAATATTTTGGAAACATGCTTTTCAATCTCGCCTACTGAGAGTTAGATAGGCTGACTGATACCATTCACATGCCTGTCTGTGAGACTTTATTTAGCATAAAGACAAGAAAATGGCAGAACCACTGTATTTTTCTGCTTGTGATAATGGATGATTGCAATAACCTCTTAAAACACTGGTCTAAAATCCATTACCATCCTCTAGCATCTGGCTTTTGTGTGCAGCATGTTAGGGTAAAATCGTCATTCAATCTTGTGTAAAACGCACTGCGCAGGTTTTTATCTGGTGCTGCTGTATGCTGTTCTTTGGACAGCAAGAGTTTACTGCCGCCTCACGTGAAGGCTCCGAAACAGACAGGAGAACAAACCCGCAGATAAACCCACAGATCTAATTTATCAGCCTGCACAGTGCCTGGCAGTTCACATTCAGTCCAGGCTCCTGCTGTTCAGTCAAAAATAATGAACAATTTTTCTTGTAGAGGCATATCCACCACAGCCTGCAGAATAGTCAGTGCCATCCATTCCTGTTGTAGCGGTCCCCTGGAGGAAATGATAGTTATTGGACTTAACTGCAGTTTTGAGTATGTGTGTATCACTCAGTACACTGACAGTACCACTGCTGGAAATGGCAACAGGAGAGGAGGTAAAGTCATGGATCCTCTCTGGTCAGATGTCATGAGCGTCCAGTGAACATCCAGTGTGGAAAAGTAGTTACTTGTTACTTTTATGCTCTGCTAATCTTGTGTTGTCAGGAGAAATTCTTGACTCAGACATTGTTTTTGAAAAAAAAATCAATAGAAACTGGCCTCATCTTACTTTTTAATTAATGTCACTTAAGGGACATTATTAGCGTAACCTCAAGGTAATGCTTATCAACAGAGCTAGACAAACTACAGACCGGGTTTGACAATAAAACTTTTGAATTCAACTTTGAAAATCAGATTGAAATTGGGAATAACAGAAGACCAACACCTATACTGTACATCACCCAGAAGACCACAGATGCAGAATTTAATTTAGACACTTAAACATGAGTGAAACTGTAGCACTGGGAAACCTGTAAGTTGGCTCTGCATTTGGCTTTGGTGAAGCAATAGTTTAACGATGACGGGAAATTGATGCCAACTACTCCAGCAGCAAAACACGTGTACATCTGAAGTCAGTTTTAATAAAGGAGGTGAACAGATGGAAGGAGGTTGGAATTTTACAAGTAACTATTGAGTCAGAATATTTTTCTGTTTCATTATATTGGCTGCTGCTGCCTGATATGTTACTTTTCTTTCTCATGGTCAGACTAAAACGCTGAGTTCACTTTCTGGTGTTTGGGTTATTATAATATTGTTTTTTTTAATAATTTTTTTTTATATCCACTACTTTTGGCTTTTATCAACTATGGTCAAAGATACTAAAGACAGATGATGCTTCATATATATATATATATTTACATCATCTGGTTTCTAAGTACTTTTTGTACAACGAGGAGAGGCCATGATCCCGCTGTAATGCTGCTATGAGCTGAAACATCACAGAAAACATGCAACGCTGTTCATTGTACACTGTAAAAAAATGGAACAAAGTGTAGCCTGATGCAGCTTCTAAAAGACCAAGTCTGACTACCAGGGTGTGTTTCAAAGTCCTAAAGCAGTGAGCTCTGTGTGAAAAGAGGGGCCAGCAAAGATCATTAGCATGCATGTGAATGGGAAAGAAAGAGCAGATTATGCATTTGTATGTTTGCTGATGAGATAGAGGGGTTTAGTCCCCCAATCCAGTTTGAATCACAAATACTCACAGAGGGAGGGGAAAGGCAATGGTTACAGAAGAGCAAGAAGATACAGATTTTGGCTTTTTAGTAAAGGTAGTGGGGGTGTTTAATGTTGTGGGTTTTAGATGCCCCAAATTGGGATAGAAAAGAAGACCAAAGGGATTGGTGGATCCCAAGCTTAAATGCTAGCTCACTTAATCTTTAAAGTATCTCTGTGGAGCATTGGGGCGGATTGTACCACCAGGCTGCCAGTCAAAGTTGTGAGAGGTTGTTTTCAGAGCCCCTTTTGTTGTGGCCTGTGGGGTGTGTTACTAACAAGGCTGTGAGTGAGACGGCTGGCTGACTATAGGGACTCCCCTCTACATGTGAAGGGCTTTGCACTTCAATGGAAAAATGAGGAGAGACAGAAGCTAAAGCACTTCCATGCCGTCCAGGCCGTGAGCAGAGGTCTTGTCCTGTTATCGGGGTGAACAGCGCTGATGGTGACATAGATATATGTCACCATATGTCACCACAGGTTTGTAATTAAATGGAAAGAGACGATTTGACTGATATTCAACGTGAGCTCTTTTTGTCTATATCACACTCAGACACAAACACATGCAGAAAGGCTGATTCTTATCGTCTGAAACTACCTGTATATTCAAAATAAATGGCCTGCCAAGCATTTGATGGCTTGGCTAGAAATCCCAAATGCTTATACCGCCTCGGCTGCTTTCAAGTAATCATCCCCATGGTAACACCTGACACCAGCTATTCATCATGCAGCCCATATAAACTCTAGCATATTCACAAGAAGGCACACAGTCAACTTTTTACATCCACTACTGACAAGTAGCCACACCAAATATGTCAGTGCATGATGATGCATTCAGAAGCAAATCTTATTTAAGCTTTGCTGCATATCTGCTGTGTGTGTGTAGGTGCAAGAGTGAAGACATGTCCAGTTGCATTATGCACCTCCCTCAATATTAACTGCCAATCATTACTCTTAATGTGACAGGTAAAAGTGAATTTGTTGAGATGAATCTGGCTCTAATGCATTGCTATAATTTACGTCAGTCAGTTGAGTGTAATGCAACGTCAGTGGATGAATATTCAGGAACAGGACGCCTGGTCAGCATGAACACAGGCAAAAATGGAAACTGCATCAGAATAAAATCAAATGAGAGTGCACACATAACCTTTAATGTATGTGTCTTCACACAAAGTTTGGAGATGGACATGACAAAAGGTTTGTCTTGGTTTCAGCTGGTCAGGAGAGAAAAATTGCACTTATTCATTTAAATACATGTAAGTTGTATGGCTCATAAGTCAAATATGATGATTCTTTCTCTAGCGCAAATGCTCAAAGCTGTTTCATGCTATAAGGGAGACCACTTGAGTTCAAATATCTTAACAATATTGCATGGACTGCCATAAAATTGGTTCTTACAGAGAAAAAAAACAAGCTTTTGATTTTTTTTTTTTTTTGATGATGATGATGATAGGGACCCGGATGCAGATATTTCCAACAAAAAATATGACTTGTTTCAAAAGTAAAACATCACAAAGCGTGGCTGAGCCAGAATTCCAAAAACCTGACAAAAAAAACTTGGCAAAACAAAACCTGACTGTAGACTGTGGAAAAACCTGCCATAGACATGGAGTGCTGTGACCTGGCATCAGTGACGGTGAGGATCTGGTAAAGGCACATGGAAAAACCTGAGACTAAATACTGAGGGGAGGTGATTGTGATTGTGAGTGAATGCAGCTGAGACAAAACACAGGTGATGCGGGTGAAGCTGATGGTAAATGGTAAATGGACTTGTACTTGTATAGCGCTTTTCTAACTGACCACTCAAAGCGCTTCACTACATGCCGCATTCACCCCACTCACACACACTCATACAGCACGTCTTAAGATACTTTACTACGTGCTATTTTCGAATCATTCACACACACATTCATACCCCAGTGATACACTGGGAGGCAACGTGGGGTTCAGTGTCTTGCCAAGGACTCTTCGACATGTAGCCCGGGGAAGCCAGAGTCGAACCACCGACCTTCCGATTGGTGGGCGACTGCTCTTCCTCCTGAGCAGGAGACCAGGGCAAGATTGACTGAGGGAAAAACATGGCAAAACTAAAGACTAACCAGACACTTAACCTAACAAACATGACACATAACATTTTAAGTTCAGTTCACTTCGATACAGCCCAATTCAAGCCAATTACAGTCCAATTCATTGTAACACAACAGTCCAATAAAATCCAATTAAAGAAATTCCAAATTAGTCCAATTTATACAAAGCCCATTAAAAGCTAGCAAAGGATAACCAACAGATTACACCGAAACTTGTCTTCAATCCAATCTCCCATCCTGAGCAGGCACGCGATGACCATGGAAACAAAAAACTCCCTTTTAACAGTAGGAAACCTCTGGCAGAACCAGACTCAGGAAGGGTGGCTATTTGTCTCAACCATCTGGGGGTTGAGAAGACAGGACAAAGGAGACAGCAAGCACCATAACACCAACCGTGGAATACCAACTGAGAAAGAGAAACACAAGTAAATGGCAACAATAATGTCATATGTACAAAGAGCGTATAAGAGAGCAGAGCGAGTTGTTGTGTCATGGGTCCCCCAGTAGTTTAGGCTTGTAGCAGCAAAACTATGAATGGATTCAGGGTCACCTGAGCCATCCCTCACTATAAGCTTTATCATAAAGGAAAGTTTTAAATCTATACTTGAAGGTAGAGAGGGTGTCTCCTTCCTGAGCTCAAGCAACTGGCATCTGGTTCCACGAGAGAGGGGCCTGTAAGGACGGAGCGCTTAGTTGATTTAAATATATATCATATAAATACTTGCAGCACTTTAGTCATTCACTCAGTCACACTTGCATTTTAACATGTTGCACTTTAGATTTGTGGTGATTTGCACAAAGGTAAACATTTACACACAAGATTTCTTAAATTACTTATTGGAATATGTATTGAACAATTTAACAATCTGTTCTGTCTTCCAGACACCACACAGCTGCTGGGTTGCATGAGTGGCAGCTGCCCGTGAGGGAAACAGGTGTTATTGGCAGGAAACAAATTGACCATGGTTTGGTGAGACGGAGTAAATGTTAGTGATGGAACATACTGTGCTGAGCCTTCAGAGTGAGTGTCGACAAATCCAGGAAGTCTCTCAAGAAGTGCGTATCACGGCTTGTTTCTGTAAGGGTAAGTGAGGTCAGTGATGACTTCTGAAGCCTCATTCGTTCAGGAAGTGGTTTGAGTGTTGCCGTGATTTCTGAACATATATAAATCGCAATGGATCTTCTCAAAGTTTGCTTGTTAGTGTTCATGTTGGAGTTTCACCAATTTGACATAGAGGAGCTTGTCATGGAGCCTGAGAAGGGTTTCCCCTATATGACAACACTTGAGCAAACAATATTGTTAATAAAAATTGATAAAGTCATCCTCACCCCTTATATCATAAGCACAATCACTGTCCTATCGTTTGAAAACACTGCAACAGATTTAATATAAAAATCTCATGTCCTATTGGATTTATTTAAACATTGACTGAAATCCCACATACACACTAAATCAAATTAGGGTGTTTTTATTTATATTCTTGGCAGTGATTATTCAACAAATAATAGAAATTTCAATAAAGGTTTAGACCAGCAGGGGGGTTTGTCTGCATATGAAGCCTTGAGAAATTATCTTTTTTTTTGTCACTTGGATGAAAAGCTTCAAGGATTCATGAGGCTTCATCTGGCCATCACTAGTAAATGTGTCTGTGCAGTAACTGCAGGGGTAGAAAAATGTAAGTATATGGTCTGTTTTACTCATCAGTCTTTTCTTGTGTTCTCTCCAGGGCGTTCAGGCAAACGCTTCCCAGGGGGTCTGAAATTTGGTATAGTTACTCTAGATGGTATTTCCTTGGCTTCTAGTTCTACAGTGAGGAATTTATCATTTGATGCACTTATAAAACTGGTTTCCAGGACTGCCTTCTTTCACCTTCGTGATACTGCTAAAGTCAGGAACATCCTGACTCAGGGTAATGCAGAGAAACTAGTATAAAGCTCTTAATGACAGGGCTCCATCATATCTTAAAGAGCTCATTGTAAGATATTTTCCTAACAGAGCACTTCACTCTCTAACTGCAGGTTTACTTGTGGTTCCCAGAGTTTCTAAAAGTAGAATGGGAGGCAGAACCTTCAGTTATCAGGCCCCTCTCTTGTGGAATAAGCTGCCAGTAAACGTCCAGGAAGCAGACACCCTTTCCACTTTTAAGATTAGGCTGAAAACTTTCCTTTTTGATAAAGGTTATAGTTAGGGATGTTTTGGTGCAATCTGTTGGTTTCCTTAGCTAGGATATTGTTTTTGAATTGGCTCTGTATGAATTAATTGGATCATTTTGAAATTAATTAATTGGAGTTCATTGGATTATGATTACAATGAATTGAATTCAAATTGACTTGAATTGGACTATATTATATAAGTGCCTTGAGATGCTATTTGTTGTAATTTGGAGCTATATATATATATATAAACCGAATTGAAAAAACTGAATTGTATGTTGCGGACATTTCTTCTTGCAGAAAATACTAGAAACTATGTGATATAACTCTGCTGTGAAATGGAAACACCACTGCCGTTAGGTGTAAATAGTTTGGCCCTGTCAGCAGCGGAGGATACCTGCCTGCTTATTCATTGAGAGAGGTTGTTGGGAATGGTAATGGTGCTGCTGCCTTTACTCTGTTACTCCCTGGCCTTCATGTTAATTTGGGATGAATAAATCAGTGAAATTGCTTGCACCTCACTCTGCCTTGCGTATCTTCACTGTAATCCAGTCGCTCAGATGCTGCCTTTTCACAGGGCCTAATACCTGAAGGCTCTGCTGACCATTCTACTTTAAAAACTCTAGGAACCACAAGTAAACCTGCAGTTTGAGAGTGAAGTGTTTTGATGGTAAAATCACAGACAAAGAGATCTTAAAGGTATTATAGAGCTTGGTCATTGAGAGCTTCATATGTGAGAATTCTAAATTTGGTTCTGAATTTAACAGGGAGAAAATGAAGAGAAGCTAAAACTAGAGACCTGTGATCTCTTCCGCTAGTTCTTATCAGAAATCCGGTTACAGCATTTTTGATCAGCTGAAGGCTTTTCAGAGAATTTGTGGGAGAATAACAGTAGTCCAATCTTGATGTAGCAAATGCATGCACTAGTTTTTCTGCATTGCTGAGACGGAATGTTTCTAAATTTGGCAATATTATGAAGGTGAAAGAAGGCAGTCCTAGAACTCTGTTTTATAAATGAAACAAAGGACAAATCCAGATCGAAATAACTCCCAAGGTTCCTTACTGCAGTACTAGAAGCCAAGGAAATAGAATAGAATAGAATTCAACTTTATTGTCATTGCGCATGTCACAAGTACAAAGCAACGAAATGCAGTTTGCATCCATCCAGAAGTGCTTGAGCAAAAATAAAAATATATATTTTACAAATGTACCGTAAAGTTGTTGTGAATATGCTATAACTATAAGTAAAAGTATATACAGGCTGTGAATGGACAAACTATAAACAGGTTATAAATATGAAGGGGTATAAACAGACTATTAAAAAAAAGAATATAAGTATGGGAGCGTATTTATGAACAGGAGTAGGTTATCTATACAGTATATACAGTATCTATACAGTATATACAGTCGTCCATTTGTTATTGGTGTGTATATGGGAATACAGTCCATGGTTATTGTTAAGGTGTCAGGAGGCAGAGTTCAGGAGTGTGACAGCTGTGGGGTGGAAGCTGCTCCGGTACCAGGTGGTTTTAGTCCGGAGGCTCCTGTAGCACCTCCCAGAGGGCAGGAAGGTGAAGAGTCTGTGTGCTGGGTGATATAAGTCTTTGATGATTTTCCCAGCCCGTTTCAGACACCGCTTCCTGTAGATGTCCCCTATGGCAGGAAGTCGTGCTCCGGTGATGCACTGGGCGGCTTTCACCACCCTCTGAAGCGCCTTCCGGTCCGCCATCGATGCCATCGAGAGTAGGTATATAACTAGACAGTTTCTCCCTGAAGCATTCAGGTCCAAAGGCAACAACTTCAGTTTTGTCTGGATTTAGGAGCAGAAAGTTCTGAGTCATGCGGGTCTTTATGTCTTTAAGACATGCTTGTGGTCTGACCTACCTGTTTTTTTCAAATTTCAACTCTTTCTCTTTTCAACCTAACTACTTCTGCATACTTTCACCGCCTTCAACTATTTTGGTCTCAAAATGTTCAACTCTTTCAGGGGATTCTGGCTATGACTTTTGGTGTATCTAACTTTTATGCTTTTTAAAATATTTAACATTTTATTTAAATTCTATGCAGATTTTGTGCAAATTCCACATTTCAACTCTTTCTCCTCTTTTCAACCTAACTACTTCTACATACTTTCATCACAAGACATTCAGCTTTTTCAAATATTAAGCCAATTTTGAAATATGACAGTTTCAAAAACATGAAAAATACTTCTGCAGTTTGTCAGCCCTTTCATCAAATCTTCTGCTTTTCCAATAGGTTTAAATAATTCCATTATTGTTATTTCAACTTCAAATTCCTTCAACCAAGACTTCAGCAACTGTTTTTTCAGCAATTTAAAGTTTTTCCACTTTTTTAGCATTGTCAGCTATACCTATTCAGCTTATCAGTATTCTCACTGCTGTTCCACAGGAACAGCTTTTTCTAGTTTACCATATTTTCTGCAAAAAAAAAAGGCTGTCTTGGGGCTTTTTTATAATGACCGGGGATGGAGTTGACACAAATGAATAAAGGCTAAAGGCAGATTTAAACTTCTGTGTGAAACAGCAGCGGTTCTGTCCTAAGGAACACATCACCTCAAAACATCCCATAGTTAAGCTGCTATAGGCTTAGACTGCTGGGGGACCTCATCTGTCACACATCTGTCTGTTAATTTCTCAAATGATATTATGTACATGTAACATTATTGTGGTTATTAACTTGTGTTTCCCTGTTCCAACAGGTATCCTTTGAATGGTGTTACAGTGTTTTTTCCCGCTCTTTTCTGTCCTCTCAAACCCCAGCTTGTCGAGGCGGATGGCCACCCTTCCTGGTCTGGTTCTGCCAGAGGTTTCTTCCTGTTAAAAGGGAGTCGTTCCTTTCCACAGTCGCCACAGGCACGCTCAGGACGGGAGATTGGACTGAAGACAAGTTTCGGTGCAATCTGTTGGTTTCCTTGGCTATGATATTGTTTTTTGAATTGGCTCTATATGAATTAATTGGATTATTTTGAAATTAAATAATTGGATTTCATTGGATTATGATTACAATTAATTAAATTCCAATTGACTTGAATTGGACTATTTTATTTAAGTGCCTTGAGATGACAATTGTTGTAATTTGGCACTATATAAATAAAACTGAATTGAATTGAATTGAATCACCTACCCAACTTACGCCATGGTCTGACGTGCGCCTCCTCAAATTGTAACTACACAGTGTGTTAACACCATTACTGAACACAGACATTTGTCAACTTGACAGGTGATTTTTGTCCTGACTTATTTCTCATTCACTTCCTCATCCTTTCAACTCTACCGCCAATTGTTGACAGGTCGAACATTCCACCTTCTCAGACACCTTCCACTTTTATAGTCTTTCAGAGTCGAAAACAACTAGTTCCAATTTCAGCACAATACATTTTAGAGTAGCCATGGCTGTTCTAGACAGAAAATTGGAATGCTGACTCACGTTTTTTAGAGCCTGCAATGTGACTTACAAGCGTTACTGTCACCTAGCACTGTGGCAGTGTAACCGCGGACTGATGTCAGGACACAATGTAGAGGTATAAATGTTCTTGATGACTGCAGCCATTACGATGGTCCCATCAAAGGAGACTGATGCAAAGGTATAATATGTCCAGTATCCTCTCTCCCTAGGCAGGGAGGGAGAGAGGAGTTAAAAAGTCTGTACATCTTTCATAGTACAAGTTTTGCTAAGAACAGCAGTGTTTCTGTGGAGTTATTCTTAGAAGGGACTGTAATTTGATTAAATTAATTATTAAGTGTGTAGTTACAAGTTAGTTCATTAACTTTCACACTACCTTGTTTATTTGGCTCTCTCCACGATAAACTGCAAACTTTTTCAATGCACTCAAAGCAAAATCTGGAGAGGAAAAAAAAATGACAGCAGTGTCCTGCAGGGGTAAAAAACAAACTCTTTTTGGCTTAATACATTACTAGCTCAATTAATTTTAATTTAAAGAAAAACATCCATAATGACAAAACAGAGAAACAACTAACAATATGACAAGCATTCGCTAAAACCAGCTATTTCCTCCTGCTCTTCTTCTATTGGCTCTAGGGCAGACATGACTCATTCTACCTAGTAGTTCAAAATGGTATGATAGGACAGGACAGTATCTCAGTTATATATCCCAGTTGCAAAGGAGGATATATTAGTATTTTTCATATAACATCATAGGTGTTGCTTGTATGGCTTTCTAATTCTGTTGATATCTGTACTTGAGTTTTTGATGTTTTGAACTTTTTCCTACAAAGACCACCTTTGAGAACAAATTGCATAAAATAGACTTCTGACTTTAAATGGTCTGTACTTACACTTACACTTTCATAGTTTAGTTCATTGCTCAAAGTACTTTCACAATACAAGCCACATTCAGCCATTCACACACTCATACTACAGTTACACAGTATTAGGCATACAGTGCTTTTCTATCTATCACCCACATTCAAACACTGATGGATGCATCAGTGACAACCTGTAGTTCATTGTCTTTTGTCCCTCTGCACTTCCAGGAATGGAACCAATGACCTTCAGGCAGCAGACTGCAGTTCCTCCTTAGCTACAGCCGCTCCAATTCAATTCTACTAAATAGAATTGAAATTCATAAAATTTGGGATGCTGTGTAAATTCTAAATAAAGATTGGATCATAAACAATATTTTTCACAATAGAGCATTGAAAACATAACTGGGGTTGAAAAACTGAGTTTTTTTTAACCCTAAACCTTGTTTGGAATCGTGCATTTGAGTCCTGCTTTTTTTGGAGTACAAGCCGTAACAGATTTGGTTGGATAGACACAATGATTTTTTTTTTCTAGTGCTATGTAAACAAACTTACAACTCAAAGAAGCTGAACAAATTGATAAAGAAAGCCAACTCTATGCAAAGTCAAATGTTGCTGAGGCTGCTCAACGCTTTCCGTCCTCCTTAACTGAAACATGATTTCTTCTGGAACCTTAAAATGGTGTTCAGGCAACCTGGGGACTCTTAGCCTGAACACCCTGGAAAAGGAAACATGAGAAGAAGTAAGAAACTTGCACATTACACATTCAAAATTTTATTTCATAGATTGCATCATTAAAAGTAATTCTTATTGGCTTAACCAAACCTTACATCTATGTACTTCTTCCACAGGATAGGCCTTCAGTACCAGCTGTATGGCAGCTATCCCAGCACATCAATTTCTAAACATCAATAAAAAATACATCAATCTCTGTTTGTGCAGTAATTTTATGCTTCGTGTTATTATATTAAAGTGCTTTTTGATAAATGCAAAGTGCTTCTGGTGAAAGTAATGAAGACTTTCATTGTACTTCCTTTTTGTGTCTCTTCCTTTTTTTTTTCCTGTTGTCCCTTTTGTTTTCTTGTCTGTCTTTGCTTTCCACTGCGACCATGAGGTGGATTAAGCGGATATAGAAATTGGACGGCTGGATATTTCAGTTTCCTCTTGGGTGTAGCCAGCTGTTGAGTGGTGATTGCTCAGTTGACGAACCTGTGGCTCATTACCTCCCAACTTCTTATGAGCTTTGTTTTTTCTCTAATAAGAAGAAAAACCTCAGTTTCTGCAAGTTGGTTACTTTGCAGTTCTCAGCAGGTTTTATCTTTGTCTTGTGCTCAGTGAAGTTGTGACCATTTAACTCTGCTCCTTTAAGGAAATAAGCCTGCTGAATTTTATTAGTTAGATCATCCTGCATTTATACTTACCTTGGAGTTTAAGCCGAACTGACTGAAAGGTAAGGCAAGGCAAGGCAAGGCAAGTTTATTTGTATAGCACAATTCAACAACAAGGTGATTCAAAGTGCTTTACAGTGACATTAAAACGGTAGAGATAGAAAGCATGATTTAAAATTTAAACAAAAAAAAGAAAGAAGAACAATAGATTACGTTTTGAAACTCAAGCTTATTTGGAGCTTTATTCAAATGCAGCTGAAAATAGATGTGTCTTCAACCTGAGCACTGAGTGTTTCACCTGAGGCTTTCTGGGAGTTTGTTCCAGACATTTGGAGCATAGAAGCTGAATGCAGCTTCTCCATGTCTAGTTCTGACTCTGGGGACTGATAAAAAAAAAAACTGGATCCAGATGACCTGAGGGATCTGGAAGGTTCATACAGGGTCAGGAGGTCACTGATGTATTTTGGTCCTAGACCATTCAGAGCTTTATAGACCAGCATCAGAACTTTAAAGTCTATCCTTTGATGGACAGGTAGCCAGTATAAAGACCTCAGAGCTGGACTGATGTAGTCCACTTTTTTGGTCTAAGTGAGGACTCGAGCAGCTGAGTTTTGAATGAGCTGCAGTTGTCTAACTGACTTTTTAGGTAGACCTGTAAAGATGCTTTGAAAGCTTTCAAGCTTTTAACTTTGATATAGTCTTAAGGTGATAGTAGGCTGACTTTGTTATTACCTGTTTTTCCAAATTTAGGTCTGAGTCCATCACTACACCTAGATTTCTGGCCTGGTTGGTAGTTTTTAGGTGTATAGATTGAATCTCTGTGGTGACGTGTAATTGTAACCGGAAGGTATCATAGCAGTTATTTTGTGTTAAAAAATTATTAAGCTGTTGAAAAACTGTTTTTTTTCAATGATCTTACTTAAAAATGGGAGATTTGAGATGGGGCTGTAGTTGTTCATTTGTGTCTTGTCAAGATTGTCCTTTTTCAGCAGAGGTTTAATTACAGCTGTTTTTAGTGGCTCTGGAAACACATCTGACGTTAAGGACAAGTTCACAATCAGTAACAGGTCTGACTCCAAAATCTTTGAGACCCTCTTGAAAAAACCTGTTGGCAGGATGTCGAAACAGCAAGAGGAGGACTTCAGGTGACGTAAGATGTCCTCCAGGTCTTTACTGTTAATGGGTTGAAATAGTGTCATGGTGTGTAAACCGGTTTTCGGTGGACACAGTACACATGCTGAACCTGTTGCTGATGTACCAACTGCTTGTCTAATATTTTGGACTTTGTCTGTGAAGAATTTGGCAAAGTCATTGCAGGCCATGGTGGAATGAAATTCAGTTGCCACTGACACAAGAGGATTTGTTAGCCTGTCAACTGTAGCAAATAAGGCACGAGCATTATGACTGTTTTTGGTAATGATGTGAGAGATTCCCATTTTTCCCCAGTGTGGAATTTCGCCATGGAGACTTCTTATTCCAGAGACAAGGAAAGGAATACAGTTCATATGCCACTTACATCAAATTTAAACACTGCATGGAAGGGTTGCTTTTCAGACATACTAGATTCTGAAATTAATCTTCTATAGCAAACTACTGTACATGGCAAATTATCCTTTAAAAAAAATGCTTTTGGTTCCAGTACAAATGATCTTGAAACACACAGCTTCTGAAGCCGTTGGTTTATGTGGGCTGATGACCGATGGAAAGCTACTTCGAGAGCTGTAGACAAGTGGTGTACTTAGAATAATGTAAACATTACAACGACGCCAACCTTATGTATTGCTGTACGTGCTTCCTTTTGAGGTCAGATAGTCCGAACCCCAGAGAACAGGTGTGTAATGGTTAAAAATGATGATGTAGCATAGCCTGAATGACTACTTGACATCAACTAACAAAAAGCTAATGTTTTCTTTGATGTAGCTATTTTAAAGTGAAATAACCACTTGTCACTACATACAACCTTTGAGTTTAACAAAGGCTACTCTCCATCATTTTTAAATGACTGGCTTTGACTTTATGCTTTGTGATTATGTAACTGACAAGACTCAGCCAAAACATCTGGAGTAGCTGAGAATATGTGACATAATGACCATAGAGTGAAATTATATGGTTGGAGTATGCCTGCACCTTTATGTATGCCCTGTATACTCATTTCAGTTTTGTATATCTATACGGTGCCAACTGACAATAAGTCAAAATCAGAGTCAAATCAAAATGCTTGCTGTCATGCTGAAATTTTTTTTTTTAAATCAAACAGCTGTTTATATTCAATATCTGAATGAAAATTAAGTGCATTAACTTGCAGATCTCATGAATCAATTTTTTTTTTCCATAATGGATTATGGAAAATATTTTTAAGGTGAAATTTAAGTGACGTTTGACTATTTCATGAAAAATCTTGGCTCATTTTAAATTCGATGGCAGCAACACATTGACAGTTTTTCCTGAGTAAAAAGCAAAGCAAAAATGTAAAGACTTTGAATATTCAATCACTCACACTACATAAAATCATCAAATATGTTCAAGAATCTGGAGACATCTCTGTGCACCAGATCTACAGGCCCTCAGGCAGCGCTGTATAAAAACAGACATGATTCTGTCCTGGAAAACACAACATGGGCTCAAGAGCACTTCCAAAAATCATTACTTGTGAACACCTTTTACCATGCCATCCACAAATGCAGGTTAAAGCTCTATAACGCAAATAAACCATATGTGTACCTGATCTAGAAACAACACCATCTTCTCTGGGCCGAAGCGTATCTAAAATAAATGGAAAACTGGTCTGGGGTCAGACTAATTGAAATTTGAGATGTTAATATGAGCATGCATGCTGCTTGAATATCTTTATTGTCAGTATGAATCCACACATGCACTCAAAATTCAAGTTTTATACATATATTTGTCCCAACAGAATGTATTAACTCATTTGAGTGACCCCTTGATTTCTCCAACAAGTTTACCGCAAGGTTTGATGTTCTTAGAGATCAAATGCCTTGCACTGGGTAGACTTGCTGCACAAACTTTGAATGGACTGTGTAACATTTTTAGTTCATCTCGTTTTTCTCTAGTAGCCTAATCAAGTCAAATTTTTAATGTGTTCAGTACCTTCGCTCCTGACCAAAACCTGCAAAATGTCTTTCCCATCAGCCTCAGCTGCATTTTATATTAGCACTAATTAGCAATATTAGCGGCAGGTTAGCACTAGGTGCTAATGTCAGAATTTGACAAAAGGCTCTACAGTTTTGCCAAGCTGCCACTCTCACTACAGACTGACACTTATTTAGATGTGTGCTGAGTAATTATTTGGCCTTTTTAATAACCTTTTTTTTCTGCAGTGTTCATCAAGCTGAAATTATAAAGTTCAATGTCTTTTTTTATTAGAGAACATCTTTCTTCTATCTTCTACGCCACTCTTTGAAGATAGAAGAAAGATGTTCTCTATCTGTGGACTACAGATAATGAGATGGTATCTGTTAGCTGGAAGAGAGCAGCCCAGCCCAACCAAACCAGACCAGAGCATCTGTCCGTAGAGAAAATCGCTGTCTCATCCAGTCAAACGGTAACATAAGGTTTTGTAAGGTACATCCTGAATTTCTCCAGGTTTAATGTCTCCATCAAAAGAAGATCAAAAGGAAGGGATTAGAGCTACATAACAAAGGTAAGTGTGGAGAGGAGTCTTCGCTAAACTCCAGAGCGCTTTTGATACCGCTCATCCCAAACCGTATCCATGGCAACAGTGGAGAGGGAAGTGTGCGGCATTGATAAGAGTGCGACAGGGGATGAAGGGGCTGACAGATCATTTTGGAGAAGTCTGACCCCTCTGCAGAAGGACCGCAGTCTTGTCTCAAAAATTAATACCATACGCAGATGGTGTGTAGAGATTGACAGTCTTGGACCCAATTCTCTCTGTGAGGGCAATTTACCACATCATACTACAAAGTGTTAACTTCAGACACTAGTGAGGGTATTTTCACAAAGTAAATGTCTGTGACTGTGGGTCTCTTCTTCAAGCCCTTTAGGATTTATCTGCTCTGCCAAATTTACCCTGCTTCACATTGTTATGCACAAAACTCCACTGCCATGCCTTTAGCTGTGCTTTACCCCTGTGTTACAGTAACTAATGTCATTCAGAAATAGGTGTTCAGCATCAAGGGTTCCAGCTGAAAAAGAACAGGATCATGTAAAGACATGTATAGCAGCTCCCTTGCCTTTTCCTCGTTGTTAAAGCTGCACTTCTTGCAAGTAGACTTTTGTGTAAACAAGATGGGGGGGTAATACTCACTGTAGCAAACCACAGGGAATTCTTTATTTCCTCTCTTCATCTCTGAGCACATGAAGACGGGGAAAGGAAGAGCAATGTGGAGTAGAGGGGCCTCAAGCCTGCCTCAGGGGCAGCAAGCCGGATACAGCGTATGATTTGACAAACAACGTTAGTCTTTGCACCACTGATTCAGACAGAGTGTACTTAATTAGCAAAAATGGACACTAATTGAGCCCCAGCTGTATGCAGGGGGGGTGGGGGGTGGGCGGTGGGGGGAGATGTGAATCTCTTAGCACACATCAACCCAAGAGCTCCAAGTCTCTCTGATCCTCCTCTCCCCCCTGAGCTCCGTCTGTTCACTCACTGAGCGAAGCAGCTTGTTAGCACACTGGGAGATTTGTAAGGATAATGAAAAGTCGAGAGGAAAGTATGAAGAAGACGGACATTAGAAAACAACGCCATGTCATGCGAGTCAACCTTGATGGATTAACAGAGGTGCTAGTAAACACACAACTTCCATTTTCATGATCAGTAATAGAAGATTCACATGCACATGTTAAGCATCCTGCATTATATTAAAACAAATGTGGAGATTGTTTTGTCGCATCATTTGAGTATTTTGTTTAGAAATGAAGTGGGAAACCGTCAATGTGATTTCAGGTTCCCTGCCAGACTGATTAAGTCGCTGCTGCTAAATGAACAAATTCAACAAACTTGAAAGCTAACTGTACTAAAACATGTAAATGAGCTTTTCACTATGCAGATGAAAATGTAAATATCCCCAAAAAATTCAACTCTGAAGCCTGAGGGCAAAGTAGAAATAGTAAATGCCAATGATTTTGTTATTTTGTGTCTACAGGGAGGCTGCATGTTCTCATGAAATGCTGTAAACCAGTTAGTTTGCCTGGCAGTGGCATTCTTTCAGTTCTGCAGATTTCATGTAGTATGTTTTCATTTTCATGTGATAATTGGGGTTAATCATGATATAAATGGTTTACTCACAGATGATTTTGTGTTCACTCATAGATAGCCTAACGCGTCACACAGCATGATCATAATTATCATTGCTTGTTATCCATCATTCATTCATCTGATTGGATTGTGTTCTATGTAGTTTTATAGATGCTTTTAGACGCATGCAGTGCTTTTATCAGCTGAAATACAAAATTACATGAAAATTATTGTTGCATAGTGTATGCAACAATAATTTTGGGTCAAGGGAAAAGGTAATAATAATAATATGGTCTCAAAGATAATTCTAAAATGTCTAAAGATATCGTTTTGCACATCGATACACACGCATCACATTGTAAGTGACTTAATATGATCTGTCCTCTGAAACTGCATAAATTGTTAGAAAATATTGTACTGCAAGTGTTGATGTTTAAAAATGTGTTTTTCTGTTTCAAGAAGACATTCCCATCAGTTATATGCCAGAAAACCTGTTAAATCAGTTGTGCAATGAATTTAATTAGACCAAATGAACTGTTTAAGATTAATTGTTCATCGTGACAATGCTGACAGATATTCTCTTTGGTAGTAAAGTCAGTTAATTATTTCCATTCCAAATATATGCATGATGATCAGCCTGAAGGACATCTAACTTGTAAAATGGTAAATGGACTTGTATAGCGCTTTTCTAGTCTAACTGACCACTCAAAGCACGTTCACCCCACTCACACACAAATTCATACAGCACGTCTTAACTACTTAACTACGTGCACATTCATACCCCAGTGATACACTGGGAGGCAACGTGGGATTCAGTGTCTTGCCCAAGGATTCTTCAACATGTAGCCCGGGGAAGCCAGAGTCGAACCACCGACCTTCCTCCTGAGCTACAGCCGTCTTTGTGATGCTGACAGTTGAGGAGTCCTGAAGCTTTTTTCTCAGCAATGCAGCAAAAAAAACAAAAAGACACTGGCCACTCTTTTGTTTTACTGTCAAAGTGTAGTTGAAGCGATGCTTTGTTTCCATAAAGTTTCAGTCAGTGAAAAAGGAATTTACTGTTGTTGTTGTTTTTTGTTTGTCTGTTTTTTACAACCCCACTTGCAATAAAGTTGCAATGCTTTTTTAAATGTAAATGAAAAGAAATCTAATCATTGTCAAACCTAATTAACAAATGTTATTCATAAATGGACAACTTGTGCTGAAACTAAGACATTTTAGTATTTAATAGCAAAAATATCAGCTCATCTTGAATTTGGCTCTAACTATGAGGAAAAAGTTGGGACAGGGCCACATTTACCACTGTGCAGCATCCCCTCTTCTTTTATCAGTCTGTAAACATCTAGGAACTGAGGAGACCTGTTGCTGGACCTTTTCGGCAGAGTCTTCTTTGTCGTGTTTTGCATTTTATGATGTAGCAAATGTTTTCAGTTGGTGAAAATTCTGAACTGCAGACAGGTCCGTCAATCACCCGGACTATTCTACTACGAAGCCTTTTGTGATAGATGCAATGTGCGGTTTAGCATAGTCTGGCCGAAATATGCAAGGTCTTCCATATAAAAAAAAAAAAAGATCAATGTTGCTCTAAAACTTGTGTATACCTTTCAGCATTGGTGCTGCCTATCCAGATGTACAAGTTGCTAGTTCCATATGCACTAATGGACCCCAAGCTACAACTACAAACCACTACAACCTTGATGGATTAACTAACTTGATGAAAGATTTACTAATGTTTATAACCTCCCACTTACTCTCTAATTAAAGAATGAGAAATAAGAGTTGAATGAGAACATTTATATCTGTATCATTATCAATTAAACATAATGCACATCTGATATGAAGATATTTTTCACAATATGTCAAGCTCTTCTTATGACAAATAACTACAGTTCTAAGTAAATGTTTTAACTATTAATGACATTCGGCTTTATTGACTTTCTCCATGAAGATAAAAATTAACCTCAAGCTAGTTCTCATTTGTCATATTCATGTGTGTGCTTGACTGTGGTCAGTCTCTTTAGGTTGCCTGGTAAAGTAGAGGACAGACCGCTGATTAAATGGCCTATAACAAAAGATTCTCCTTTTAATGAGGTTTCACAATGCAGTGCTTTATGTACCTGAAGTAGAGTGTACAGGAAGCTTGTATATGCTTTCAGCAAACACAGCAGACTGAGAAGGCAAATTAACTTGCTTTTAAGCTATTTTGAAATGCGATTAAGCTTTTATTTACAGTGTGCGTCTTACAGCTAAAGTTGCCACTGTGAGGTCTACGACAAGTCAGCCTTCCATCTTTATGAAACAAACCTTCTTGCTGAGGGATTTCCTATTAAATTGGCTGATGAAAACAAACAAGGAACAGAGTTTAATCTCATTCTGGGACTATTTTTTTCAGACGTCCCGTGCAGGTTACCAGAAGCCACTGCGTGATCATAACAAGATATGGAAGTTTAGTCAAGTAAAGGGCTTGCTTGATTTAATTAAAGGGAACATTTTTCTCGATGCTGACGCATAATCCTCTTGTTTTTCCTCTGCACTGCCTTCCCATTATTTTCTGTAATACAGTAATGAAAGTCGATGCTGATTGGAGCCACACTGGTGGATCCTCTGCTCATTTGAACACATTAACATAGCTTGCAACAACTAGATGAGCTCTTGATGAAAGCGAATTGATTAGAAAATGGTGGATGGTTAGGAAGTGGAGGTTGAAATGCATCATTTAATTCATCGTTGAAGTGTTTTCAACTACAATCAAAGATTGCTCATGTGTAATGCGTGAAAGGTTTTCTTTCTTTTTTTTGCTAGAATATATTTCATTACTATAATCAAATGATAAATGCCATAATCTTATAATATCATACTTTCGTCAGGCATGTGATATTCTGTATTCGAGTCAACACACTAACACGTGAGGATGTCTCTCTGTACTGTCCATCTTACCCACTGTGTCCCTGAGAGCACTGAGTCCTACTGAGAATGTCAATCTTTTCTTATTTAGACAGTAAGTCAATATATTTCTCTAGGCAGAATTTCCATTGAATTTGATACACCCATGAATTGTAAAGCACAATTACTGACTCCTGGTTGTCTAACTCTGCCAAGCAATCAAGTTGCACTTTGCACCTATGTCTTTCCAGATTCTTACAATGTATGTTTTGAAGACTTAGGTGTTCAGAAGTGTTCAGAATGTATGTTTAGAAGAGGTTCCCACATACATCTAAAACTTTAAATAACAAAGAAGTATGGTTGCAATGCTAAATACAACAGCTGAACTGGACAATCTTCAGTCTCTATTTAACAATTGGTTTCTCTCTGTCCACTTTGCATTTTCCACAGCAGAGCAAAGTTAAAGCACCAACAACGGCACCAACAAAAGCACCCCATAGATGAGATTGTTCCACTTATTTCTGATACTGCCCGTAGTAGCAGCAAAACAATGGTGGGCGCGGTAGTTGCTGGTGGCTTGTTGTTCATTCTACTCATCTGTGGCGGTGCCTGGCTGCGGTGCATTTAAGCTCCTGTCTCCTGTCTACTTGTCACTAGATTGTTTCTGTACTGTGGTACAACAACCAGCCAACTATTTTTGTCAAGGTTAATGGTTTTCTAGTTAACTACTAAGTCAATGTTTGGCCTTGTCTTCTTCAGAAGATCCCAACTGTCTGAAGCGAGAATATCTGTCATGGACCAAAGGACTTTCTGCTTTGTCTCACATAATAGTCTTTGCCGCTGCCACCTCTGCCAAACAGTCTTCACCACCACACAGACTCCAGATGTATGTTCAGACCAAAAGTTGTTGCCATGATAGGAGACAATGGAAGTTACAAACTCTGTAGGCGGTTGTAGGCATTACAGATTACAATATCTATTTAAGATGTTGTGGTGTTTCCTTAAATGTTGCAGGGGTCTTAAATTTCAAAAGCCTCACTAATAAGTCTCACACAGTTCATACTTTTTTAGGTTGTCCTCCCAAAAACGACCCTGTCAATATGGGACCTCTTGCTGTTGCGAGAGCAACTGCATTTTAAGTTGTAAAAATGGCAGCCATGTAGGTGACAATTGCTTGTGGTTGTTTCACACTAATGTTATTACCTAAACCCAGGAGGAGACAAAAGTATTGCTGTGAATAGTTATTGACTGAATGTAACTCTTTCTATAATACGTTATAGACACTGGTGTTGTTAGCATACAGATTGTAGCATTTAACTTTAAAATCTTTGTAATTTTTGTATGGCAGTACATGTTAAAGCGGTCAGTTTCATGATTTATTTAAGAAGTTTGTTGACATGATCCTATTACGAAAAGGTTGGAAACTTGCTCAAACAACTGAATGATAAGTTCCTTGAGGAGGAGTAAAACGATGTACTCAGTAACAAGCATTTTATCAACTGGGTATTGTCGTGAGTGTTTTTGCCAACAGTTGTAACATATACAACAGTGTAGCTCACTGATTTGTTTTGTGGCTCTGTTATATTAAGTTATGTTTTATCAAGCTATAGCTACACAGACTATTTCTTCAGAGGATCAATTTCTTGTTGTTTTGGATCATTTAAGGGGATTTTGATGTCATTTCATCAAATCAAATTTGCACAATCTGCCTGAATTTTTGTTACACCATTATTTTTCCATGAATCATAACCAGAGCCTAGAAACACCCTCGGGACCACAAACATGCACACAGTAAGGTCAGTTTTTACTCCTACGTTGGTAATATAAAGCTCATCTCAGCAGCAGTGTCTCCAATTACAACAGACCACTGGGCTGACTGCTCTTCCATAATGCCTTCCTCCATATCTGACACTCTTCATTTCCCGTAATGAGAGTCTTCAAGGAGTGACTAAAGGTATGCATATGATTTGGTACAAGGACTGAAAATGAGATATGCCTGGGGGCTCACTTCAAACAAGACAAAATTTGCAGCTCAAGAGAAACTCTGTAGCTTTAAACCAGACATCTGTTCTTGTCCCTCATTGGGGCTGAAAGGAGGCAATCTGGGCTTCGATGCCAAGAAGCTTCTCGTCTAAATCTTTGCCAACTTATTTGTGACTGTGGCCTCACTGACCAAAGCACCAGCCAGCCACCCCTGCCTAATGGCACGGTCATGTGTTGGCACATCTCTTAATGCGCAGCTAAAACCTGATGACACACAGAACATCAGAGAGAGGACAGAAGGAAAAGGGAAGGGAGAGGAAAACCAAATCCCTAACTAGATTCACTCCTTGCTGTTAACACTGTGAAGTCACCTAAAGTTTCTTGCTTGTTCATTTGCAAGTTATCCAAAGGGTGGCTTTACTCTCAGAGGAAGCCATGGAAAGCTCCTCAACTGCCTGACCTGTTTTTTTTTTTATGGAGCCAATTTAACTTCACTTTCTTTCCATGCTACACCAACTAAGATTCAAGAAAGCAATATCAGTATCAGCTATCTTACTGGAGAGAGGGTTTGCTATGTCTGCACCACTGTATCTAGCTGAAACTTCTTGACCACAGTTGTCGGTGCTCAGCTATCCTTATGTGTATGGAAGCCTATCCAGCCAGTTTTTCATAAGACAGACTTTAAAGTGCATTATGCAGTTGCCTTGAAACCAACGAGCTTACACTGCTGTCTTGAATCCAAAGAGCTTACAATAGAGATATTTAAGTAGACAGGGAAGCAAAGACTGGAAGGGTCTGACGAGTCTGACTGGATTAACAATAGACGGGAGACAGGATGGAAGCCCGTTGACTCTGGGATATAAAGAAACTGTCATACAGCCAAAAGCTCCAGTGTATCGTTTAATTAACATCTCATACACCAAGACAAATACACCCTCAATAATGCAGTAGCAACATACTACAATATTAATGTCAGATGCAATGAGGTAATTAGATGGGAAACTATTTCAAGCTCATGTCTGCCCCGGCCCGCATGCTCAGCGGAATTATTAATATAAAAAGTAATCCTGCTAAAATAAAGCCATGAAAAGAAAAGGAGCAGCTGATCTCATGTGTGCTGTGGCTAAACAGGAGGTGACCGGGGGCCAACATTTTGTTTGTCAGGACGAACAAATGGTGACAAACGATAGCAAATTGGAGTGAAGGCCCCCTGCTGAGCTATGGTCTTCCCGCTGGAGTCCCAAAAGAGCAGAGGTGCTAGCTTGGGAGAATAGAGACGCACACACATGTATGAAGTTATCGAAATGTTATAAAGTTCAAGGCATGCAGTGCATACAGAAACAGTCTCAAACACAACAATAAGATGCCAAAGAAAGGAGTCTTTTGGATGAGTGGAGACAACACACAAAGGTTCTCTGACTATCTAATCCAATACTTCACATGACCGAGTTGAGTTTTCTGTGTCTTTGCCACTGGGAAAAAAAAAAAGCCCCGTACCTTTCACACCATAGCCCCTGATTTCCAGCTTCATCTGCAGGGCTAAGTGAGCATCTCTGCTGTGAGCAGCGTAAGAGAAGTGGTTACCACAACATGGTCAAAAATAGATTCCAGGGGCCAACTCCAGCCACTTACAAAAATGTTGTATTTAATTTAATTGGCTGGATAAGACAGATCTTTAATTTCCCCTGGGATCATAGGTTGCCAACTTTTGTTTTTACACCACAGAGAAGAAGAACTGCATTCAGAGCAGTGCCAGGAATTTACAGTGTTCCTTTTTTCTTTTTTCTTTTTCCAGGCGATACTGTGCCCTTTCTCCTCAGAGAGCTCAACGGATATTGGATTAATCATCCAGATGTTTAAATATCAACCCCAATCAAAGACAGTTACTTAGTTTGTGAACCTTATTTTGTCTGTGCTTAGTCTCCCAAAAGCTATCATGCCTTGTGCTCCAGCACTGAGGATGCACACTTACAGCTTTTCCTTTCTCTCTCTCTGCTTCCTTCCCCGCCTTCCTTCTCCACACAGACTGCCCATTGTGTGCGGGCACAGATGAGATTTGCATGCATGTTAGACTGGATTACACATGCAGGCTCTGGGAACCTGGACCCCTGTGGCCTCCCTTCTCTGTTTGGACCTGAAACCGAAGAAATCTCCTTTCAATCTACTGCTTCAAACAAATCTCACAGCTTAATTGGCTCAGGAATATACAAAATCATAGGTTAAATTCCAAGATTTGGGAGAGCAAGATACAAAAGAAGTTTGGTTGTTTTTTTTAAGCTGCCAAGCTCAAATTTGTCCCCTCAAAGACCCCTCATTGAATATGCCAACTATTAGCGATCAGATTCATAACTTAGGGAGATAAGAGTGTGTGAAAGGGTTAATCTTCTAAGTGATATGTATAACCAGAAGCTTAATCCTTGATCCTTGATAGGGTGGGTAAGACGGTAGAGATGGAAGATAAGAGTAACTGAATCTCCTCAAAATAGCTGAGGACACAACATCAATCTGCCAGGAGATGCAACAAACATCAGATGAATTGATTCTGATTTCATATTGCTTTAATGTCAATACTCTCCTTGATCACGTTTGTGTGTATGAGTGCTTTCTGGTCAAACCTCTCCAGCATTCATCAGTGTATTTATAGTCCATTTGTTGACACCAAACAGCGCAGTGAAAAGAGAAAAGAGAAAAAAAGAAAAAAAATTCATCTCAAAGCGTTTGTGTGTCATTACATTTATTCATATGCGCATTAAAGTAAATTGTCAAATGCTGTCTTCTTTAAGCAGCTAAGCCCCGCCGAGCCTCTCCGCTCTGCAGGATTATAAATGAGATAGGATTTAATATTGATCCTCGGCTGACCTCCTATGAAGTTCTCATCATTTCATAATATTCTCCACACATATTGTTAATGAGATCAGTGGGCTCCCACAGGTCCACGCACAGATAAACCTTGACCCCAGTGCTGTCAGACAACAAGTAACACCGGTGTTTATCTGATTTGTCAGGCTGTACAAAGGGTTTTCCATTTCTCATCATGTCTTCATGCAGAAGATTGCCTATAGTTTGGACTCTATTACATTTAGTCTCCACAGCACATTGAGCTCTGCAGAGCAATAACACCTTCGAAAGGCCAGACCGTGAAACAGCTAATTCTTTACTTCACACTGGAACGAAACTGGCTGATGAGCAAATTTACTGTCAGCGCAGAGGCTCTCTGCTGCTGCTCAGAAAAATAAAGTGTCTTTACAAAGCAAAACTAGCTTCATAAGCAAGCCTCATACCTAAATGAGCCTGATGTTTATTTGAATATATTTCCGTTGCCATTACAATGGACTCCAATCAGTGAGCGTGGTTACCTTAAACTCAGTGCATGTGCATGTCCCAAAGGCATTAATTTCACTACAGCCTACATCTGAGTTTGGGGGTGGATGATTGGTGTAGGTGGAGGAAATTGATTCAGTGTAACTGAGGCAGTGCCAGCCACACAGAATACAAAAGGACAGTGATTGAAGGGCCTACAGATATGGATACCCCTTTGAGTGCCGGTGTCACGTGTAATAAATCAAATAGTTTGCCTTCCCGCCAGCTAGTCCTGTTTTAAATCTAAAGCTGCTTATGAGAAAAGAGATGGAAAAAAACTGTGATTTGTATTCGTCGATACTGAGCCACAATCTGTCCCTTGTCCTCTCTTCCCATTTTCCCCACTCCCCTGTCAGCTCATTAGTCGTTCGTCTCAATATTGCTTCAAGGTGTGGATCCCAACTCTCATCTAATTATGCCCGAACACAGCGTAATACAGTGAATAAGATAAGGAAAACTTTCCCATAATAGTTTGAAAAATAGTTTGAGTTTTTTTGCATGTGTAAATCTTTCCTCCGCATATACATAACTGGACTTAAACCACACCCTGGCAATGACATCTAGGAGTCCAATTCTTAAGTCAGCAACAATAAAGTGCTTGAAAATGTAAATCTTTGACCAAACTGGCAGGAGACCAGCCACTGACATCTATCTAAAACATTTCTTCTGATGAATCGTCTCCCCCAAGGAAACAAAATTACACCCTGAATAAATGTATCCCGGTAAAATTAAATCTCTGATTTGGAAGGACAAGACTTTCTGCAGAAAAGATGGATGGTAGCAGTGGGGAAAAAGGTGTGTGTGTGTGGAGGGGGCTCCATTACTTCACTCCCCCCACCCCCTCTTCAAAACTAATAACACATCTATCTTTTACAACCTATTAACAACCAAACTCAGTCCAGCTAATACCACCAGGGAGAGGGGAGCCACTCTGCTGCTGCAAACATAATTGATACATATTGGCTGCAGTCGAATGCCGTTTTTGTCTCCAGGCGCACGTGATTTTATCTTTATCAGATGTCAATGTCAATTTGCCTTTAAAGCTCCTTAATCCCAAAATGGAAAAACATTTTATTTAGAATAGAGAATTACATTAATGCAAAAAAAAATAAATGTACCCCTTTAAATGTAACCTTTGATAAAAGAATTGTGTCTGCCTTTTTTTGTTTAGTGGAGAGAAAAAAAAATTTGACATAGACATAAAATAAAGCCTCAAACAACAACACTAACCACCTCACACAAATGTGTTAATGTACTGTGTACCCATATGAAGACAGCTTAGACTTAGATTATTTAATTTAATTTAATTTCTTTTGAAGTGGTTTCACTTTTGTTATGGGCATATCTGAGCGCCAAGGGCCTTATATACCGCAGTTTACGACTATGGTTTCCAGCCCTGCACCACATTGTTTTTTTTCACGTTATGACCTCTTTTTGGCTTTCACAACACGATAACAAATTCAATCGTGTATAGTTGTACATTTGCAGGGATCATACAGAGATTTGTTTTTATGACAGTGGTGTTACATAACACAAGTGTAGGGGGAGCCAAAGAGAAAAAAATACAAATAAAGCCAAATTCTACAGTGTTACTTTAAACTCCTTTATCTTCAAGTTCACTGTTTACATTCTGCAAATCCTGAAGTTCTACAATGTATGAGCTTGCTAAAAACTAGTGGAATCCTTCAGCCACAGGCATCGTGCACCGATTTGTTAGTGAAAAATTAGAGACAGCTACCTACCTGAGAATGAGGTAAAAAACAAGTATATTATTGGCCTAAAGGTTTTAAAAAATGTACAATTAGTATATTTTCTTTATTCCCTACGCAAGTGCAGCACAAGTTTCAATTTGTAAGCATGTTAACGTTCCACATCTAAATACATGCTAGTTAGTGATGGCATCCATTCTCCGCATCTTGCAACTGTTCATTTGACCTCAAATGTTTATGACGAAGAAAAAAAAGATGGTGAAAGGTGCGAATGAGCCTTTATGCGATAGGTTGCTAGTCTGAGACTGCACAGTGTTTTCATTCTCGTGTGCGAATAGGGTTTTAAAGCACATGACAAATGAAACTATATACACAGAAAATTAGAAAAAAAAAACACAACATGCTGACACATCTCACTATTCAGAGCTATCAGTTTCCAACATTTCACAATGCTGACTCATTTTAAATAACAGCTCGGAAATACGTTCCATCTCCCATGAACAACTATAGATAGTAACACTACTACACTTTGAACATATAATAAAAATGTACCTGTTTCACATATGCTGGTGCGACTGGGCTGGTCCAGCATGTTCTGTGTGTTTTGCAGTGGGGACAGAACTCAACATCCGTGAAGCCAGAAAATGTTATAGGCGTATCTGTTTGAACACAAGTCATGATGTTTTCCTATCCCTAAGAAAATAGTTCTTAATGTGTAAGCAAGTTGTTTGGAACTAGTTAAATCTAGCCTTCCCAGTGTGTGTGGTTCAGTGGTTAGAGTGGAAATCCTCCACCCAGAAGGTCAGCTGTCTATTACCCAGCTCCTCCAGCTTTTTTCTGGGGGAAAGACACTGCACCCCATATTGCCCCTGATACACTCAATGGTGTCTGACTGTAGAGAAACAGCACTGTGTGCTGAATATAGAGTGCTTGTACTGAACATAGTAAGAGTCACTTTGTACCATTTTAACTTATTAGCTTTCAATGCCTAAGCCTCCCTTATATTGGTAAAGTGATCCAAACTATGTCAGAATTCGGAAGTACAGAGTAACTGAAAACAAAAGTTAAGTTTCACATTAAATAAAGTGTATAAAGTTTGGTGTCAGGCGGGGCATCCAAATGCAGGTTTCTTCTCCTGTTGAATTTAATAAGCATTCCTGTTGTTACTTTTCTGTCAACAAGCACGTTCAAAAGAAAACGGTATGTGACAGTTTCATGAATCTGATTGTGTTAGATTCAAAATTAAGTATTATTTGGCCATAGAGGATTACTTGTATTATAGAAAATATATGATCATACAAAAGCAAAAAAATTATCATGTGGTTTTGATATCCAAACAACAGAAAAGATCTTTCTGGGTCTAGTTTTTTCTCACCATATCAGACTATATATTATTTAATGTGTCCATAACTGCCACAATTTTTTTTTGTCTTATAGAGAC